>NC_048282.1:21890331-22571113 GCF_009762535.1 Notolabrus celidotus | reverse complement strand
CTGCTTTTTCACTGCCAATATTCTTGCATAATCAGCTCACTGATTTGCATGCCGTGTAGCACATTTTTCCTATACTCTGTCCAGGTACAAACCTGGGCATCACTCTTGTCATTGTTCCCTCCTCACTTTCCTTTACTATGTCCTTTTCCCCCCTCTATCCTCACTGCCCTGTTGTTTTGCACCCTGCTGGGGAGTAGCTAGACTGCCTGAATACCTTCCCCAGCTCGTGGTGTCATAGGTTCTGGCTGAAGAGGAAAGTAGGTATTGTGCACTTCCCCCAGTCTTTTGTTGAGGCCTCACCTGAGATTCCAGAAAAGGTTAGAAAGCAGTGTGTGTGTGTGTGCTATCTCAATGGCATGCATTGCAAACAAGTTATCTGCATTCACATCTTAGTTTGCAAGTCAACTCATGAGTGACAGTGCAGCATGTCGCTTACAGTTTGAGCATGCTGACATTTTTCTTTTGTGTCTTTGTAGGATGCAATGCGTGACCATGACTCAGGTAAGTGCTCACTCTGTTTTGTGTTAGCAAAAGTACTCGCTTTACTCTCAGCACAGATCTCCCTCTTTGATTGATTGTGCATTAAAGTGAAACATAGATGTGCTCAGAACTATGCCTTCCTTTGTCAATCGACCATTTAGGCATCACTGTCTCCCTCCAGAATGGAAGCTTCCCATAACAGCAGCATGACAGAGTTTAGCTAAAACTATGATAGAATATAGCTTATCAGTAGACACAATCAACACAAATCTGGACATTAAATAAGAAAATATATGGCTTTATATAAAGTTGTCATTAATCTTTATTAGGGATGTTAGGATACACTCAACCCACAATTCGATTCAAATCCTGATTTTTGGTTCACGATACGATTCACTCACGATTCTCTAACGATTTTCAAGAGAACTGGATTGAACTCAAAATTTAAATAACTATTTTATTTCAATTCTCAGATATGGACAGTTGCAATATTTTTTTTTTTCTCTTATATTTCTTTGTAAACAAATTAATCCTTTTTCATTTTAAGGTGTGTTGTAACTCAAATAAAACTGCTGCACACTTTTTTTCCACAAGTGGCAAAAAAACTAAACTAACCGTACAAAAAATACCCTGTTGGAAATATTCATACCAATTATAGAGAAATGGAAAGTGAATGATTCCCAAATGAAAGTGTTAAGTATTAAAACAAATAAGGTAAATCTCTTTGAATTAGGGATGTACATTTCAAGTATTCTCCGTGATCTGTCTTTGGAAATGTAACGATCAATTATTGTTTAATCATTAAAAAAAACATGAATGTTTTCCATGTCAAAAATAATGCCAAATGCTTCTTTTTCCCCATAATCAAATTTTCCTTCACGACACAGTGTATATTACTGATGGTATTAAACAGCTAAAGATCATATTGAGGTCTTCGAAATGTTAACATGCTGAATATCAACGTGAGGAGCAGGCTTATAAATAATCTCTGTGGACGCATGGTCATAGAGTGAAGACTCAGACTACAACATGTGGATTTACTGCAACAGGACAACTGAACAGATTCATAGTTTGGACTCACAGTGTCCAGTTTTCTTGTTCTTATTGAGAAAAATAAGCATTTAAACGCAGTATGGTGTCAGCCGGGAGCACAACCCGGTCAGAATCAGTCCGGTGGCAGAGAAAAAGAGCGCTGGTGCAGACCTGTCACTCAGCTGCAGCCCCCAGCTGAGTGTCGCCGCTGTGTGCAACACCTTTAGTCAGCTGATTCTAAAACATGCTTTAAACTTAAAACACCTCCAATCAGAGAGTGACGAGAGAGCAGCTCTCGTCAAGAGACTTAATGATGTTGAACAAGTGGAGTATAATGCAGATAGTGCCTTCTACTGTTTAAAAATAATATCCCAATACAAATTTTGTTGAATTGATTTTAATCCACCCTTATTTGTTTCTATCATAGCATTTTTTTAGAGGGTGAGTCTGTTACAAACCAAGGAAGGCTCACAGAAAGAGGAGACATACAGTGGTTCCTGAATGTCTAGAGAGAGCTCTTGTTACGCTAAACTATATGGCTCTTAACATAGAATTTCTTGTGTACAGGCTTGGGCATCATTTTGGACAAATCTTAAGGCTTAAATCCTGACAGCTTTCTTCTCTCTGCATCTCTGCAGCAGGAAGTTCCCCAAGCCAGAGTCCCACTGGCTGGACCCAGACCCAGTCCAAAGCCCCTGCACCTGCCCAGCGAGAGAGGGCTACTTCCTTCAACACTCAGGAGAAAAATAAAATTGTAAGTTTTGGTGTCTTTTCTCGAATACAGTGCCAAGAAGTAAGATGTTAAATGGATTTGTTGTGTTTTTAATCTGCTTTCTGTGCTACATTTCATTTTCATACACATAGAGTTACAATGAAAGGTGAAATTTTGTGAAGTTTTAGTTTGTAATGATTATTTTTCTCAGATTGAGGTTATTTCCATAATTTGATTTAAATTTACAACAAATATAAATCAAATTGTGTACTGTGTATCAGTTTAATAGAGTACTGTTTTGAGTTGTGCTCTCCCCTTTAAGATTACTAAGGGTTACAGGCAGAGTGGTGTTGTTTCCCACAGTGCAGTGAATGCATCACGGTTATTCAGTGTTCAGTTGTCCTATGGTCGCAGTGGAAATTAAATGTTAGAAATGAACAGCAGAAGTTGTCTCTGTGCTCTTCCTTTACCCACATCCTGAAAGTATATTAACGAAGTGTATTAAGTTAATAGTTAACGCAGAGTCGACACAGTGTCACACTAACGACTTTGCTTTGAGCTGGTAGAGTTTGAGTTTCCTTCAGTTTCAGCTGTGTTTACATTCTACTCAGAACGTCTTTAAGCCCCGCCTTCCTCTAATCCTGCAACATGATTGGCTGTTTAATGCCATCTTCTTCTTCTGCCTAATGTTGGGTGGCAACTAGAGTTTAAGGCTCATTAGTGCCCCCTCTATTTTAAGTTGTTGGGGGTGTAATTACATGTTTATTCATATCACATTTTATCGAACATCTTTAATATTTATATCGAGAAAAATTATATCACAATGATTATCGTTATCGAATTATCGCCCAGCACTAGTGAAAATTGAACCACAGAGAAGCTCCTAATGAGGGGGTTGCAAGGGTTTTGTTGTAGTGTTATCGGTCCTTGTAGTTTGTCCACGGTGCAAAAAAATGCTGAACATGTAAAGCATGCACAGTGACCAAAATTGGACACAATATAATATATATTTTGTTCATATAACCACATGTACAAAAGTTGCATTCTTTATATTTCATGTGTTCATATGTCATTCTCATTACTTGTCATTCAAGAGTTGTATCTTTTTCTCTCTCTGTTCATCCAGAGGCCTCGGGACAAGAGGGACTCGAGCTACTACTGGGAGATCGAGGCCAGCGAGGTGTACCTGCACTCCCGCATTGGTTCAGGCTCCTTTGGAACCGTGTACAAAGGGAAATGGCATGGTAAGAATGTGTTCCTGACAGGGCGGGGCACTTTCACTTACTGTCACGTTTCTGTCACCTGACTTGTTTAATGAGGAGAAAATTACCAGTGTGCATGTTGTATTGCTTGACATGTGAGCTTACAGTGGATTTTACGGGCTTTTGTGTCGCAGGTGATGTTGCGGTAAAGATTTTAAAGGTCACCAACCCCACACCAGAGCAGCTACAGGCATTCAGAAATGAAGTGGCAGTCTTGAGGTAAGGGATGGCACTGATGCTGTGTCTTTATTTGACAGGTTCCTTTTTTTTCTCCACCTGTTTTCAGTGTTGCAAAATGCTGCATTCTTGGTGAATCATCTTCATTGCAAGCTATTATCTTATCTCTGTTTTGTTGAGTTCCTCTTCCCCTCTGTCTCCTGGTCACAGGAAAACACGACATGTCAACATCCTGTTGTTCATGGGCTACATGACAAAAGACAACCTGGCCATAGTGACCCAGTGGTGTGAGGGCAGCAGCCTCTACAAACACATTCACGTCCTCGAGACGAACTTCAAGATCATCCAGCTCATGGACATCGCCAGGCAGACAGCTCAGGGCATGGAGTAAGTCCTGGAGAAAGGAGCTCAGTTCTGATAATCCAAGTTGAAAAGAACAAGAATCTAATTCCCTTTCATCATTTTTAGCTATCTGCACGCAAAGAACATCATTCATCGTGACATGAAGTCCAACAGTATCCTTTATATTGGTGATTCACTGTGAACTTTGAGTAGAAGATATAGTCAGTTAATACACTATATAACCCTCAGACTAGTCTGGTCTTTGTTCCCTATTTGTTTTCTCGCTGTGATTCCCTAACAGCCGTGTAGACATCTTCTTGCATGAAGGGCTGACAGTGAAAATCGGGGACTTTGGTCTCGCTACGGTGAAGGCAAGGTGGAGCGGCTCCCATCAGGTGGAGCAGCCGTCTGGATCCATTCTCTGGATGGTCAGTATCACAAGCAAGAAGACACTTCATTAAAACACTGTTGAAAATCAACAATGTAATGAAAGTAAACGTCATCCCTTTTGTTTGTGTCGTATCTGTGGGTGCGCAGGCTCCTGAGGTTATCCGGATGCAGGATAACAATCCCTACAGCTTCCAGTCCGATGTCTATTCCTATGGAATTGTTCTCTTTGAGCTCTTGACAGGAGAGCTCCCATACTCTCACACAGCAAATAGAGATCAGGTAATGTCGCATTATAATTATTATATATTACACACATTATTTACTGTATGCCAGGGGCGATTCTAGGATCGGATGTTTAGGGGTGCTGAGCCGGGCAAGATACCTTTAATTGTTTCGTACATTTTAACCTAATTTCATTCCCATATTTGTGAAAGAAAAGTATAACACTTTTTTGGGAAAGTCTGTGACTAAACCCTCAAATCTGCTAAAGGTTTTTTAAATGCTGAGCCACAGCAAAAGAGAAATGGATTGGAATCATAAAGAAACATATGGTAACCCTAATTTCTGGGGAAAGACAACTCATTTTGATACACCAGCTCCTCAACATATACATAAACAGTATGTATGTTTCTGGAGTAAACCAGCCCCCTATAGTGAGTACCAAAAATACCAAAAATTGACATTAGAGTTATTTTTGGGACTTTCATTTGAAATGCAATGCACAACATGTAAAACGCGGTGGAGCTGCTGTATTTTTGTTGATAAAATATTATGTTTCAACCAAGTACTGTATGGTTTTGAAAATGTTGTAGCTTGTTGAAAAGGACAGTAAAAAAAAAACAAATAATCTCTCAAATTTTAGGGGTGTTGGGATTCAATTTAGAGGTGCTTCAGCAGCCCCAAAAATAGGCTAGAAACGCTATGCTGTATGCCAGCAGTGTTCATTTCCTTAACAAAATTATGACGATAAATGTTCATCAACGACAAATTTTTTCATGACGTAAACGAGACTATGACGAGCTAAAGTGCATCACTGATAATAAAAACTCTGACGAACATGTTTTGATTTTGTTAACGAGACGATGACGAGACGAAAACTTTAGTGCCGGACAGTCTGACATTAAGAATCCACGTTTTCCCTGCTGTGTGTCTAATCTTTAGAAATGAAAGTGATGCATTCCTGTGACAGGCTGAGTTATTATCTGAGGGGCACAGTGTTAGCTTGGTCACCTACCTGCAGCAGGTGTGCTTTATGAACCAGCTCTCCCGCCTCCATGCATCTGTCTCATCTTCATTGAGGATTTTTACTCCCGGTGTGCGTTAGTGACAAAGACACACCCGGGGGACGTCTGTTTAATATTTGATGTTTGACGTTTTTGCCGCGATCACCATAAAAAGCTCCGCGTCTACAGCTTGATTTATTCAAGTTTGGTGATACATCAGACACATTTAGTAAGTTTTGATCAACTCCTAGTCATCAAAGATGCAGATGCATTTCAGAGTGCTGTGAACTGACTGACTGTCCAGTGCGCCTTTCACTGCAGGTACATTCAAGGACCGTTGTAAATGTGCAATACAGTCCTTTCATGGTATTTTTCTGTGAATCAAGAGAATCAAAATACAGTCACATTGGTCACATCAAGAATGTTTTCTTTTGACTTTTTAGCAGGGACTGGCTGAATCATTTAACTTAAGATATTACACAAGCAAAAATGTTAAAGGAGTGAAATGTTGACGATTGTAACACTTGGTATAACCCTGATACAGATATCTGATCAAATCAAATCAAATAAACTTTATTTATATAGCAATTTACACACAACACAGTTGATCCAAAGTGCTTTACAACAGAAAATGAGGAACACAAAGAGAAAATGAAAAATAAAAACCACATAAACAGAGGGAGAGAGAGGAAAAGAGAAGTGGTAAGAGAGCAATATAATTAAAAAATGAAATTAACAGTAATAATAACAACAGTAATGACAAGATATACAATTAACAGTGCAGTGAGTATCTGAGCCAGTGTGGTTAGGGATGGACTACATTAATGATTTAAAGAGTTTAGATGTTTCGGCGTATCGACTAAAACTAGACTAAAATTATAAAGGGCTGAAAAGACTAAAATGTGACTAAAACTAACAGGTATTTTCGTCTAAAGACTAAGACGAAATCTAAAATAGCCACCAAAGTTAACACTGTATGCCAGGTGGGAACTGTGCAAGTTGGAGACAAGGTTCCAAAATGTAAAGAAAATGTGAGAAAAAATGTTTTTCCTTCCTTCATTTAAAACAGAACTTAGCACAACACTCTGACACCTAGTCCTTGTCTAAAACCCGTATGTCACCACTCAAGCCAATGGCAGGACCCTCACCAGTGGAAAGACGCTGCGTTCACTGTCTCAAGTGGGTTGTGGGGCTGGCCTTAGGCCCAGCATGAGACGGAGGCGGGCACCCTGGAGCCACCAAACTAATTTTAGACCTGGTAACACAACCCTGTTCGTGTGGGAGAAAAGGGGTGCATGAGTATGCATAAGAGCTCGTCTGTGGTTTTTCGTCCTCTCACAGGCCGCGAGACCAAGTCTGGATCATGCCTGGCTCCTAGTTTAGTTCACTGTGTCTGTACTCAGATGTGGATGGAGTTGCTGTACAACGTGTCCCCATAAGTTTTATCCACTTCCTTACTAACCTGTCCTTGATACTGTAGAGTGACTTTGCACTCAGCTGACCCAGCAGCACGTAGCCTATTATCATTTTTCTCTGCAGCATCAGTCACTCATGTCTTCACAGTAACTCTAGTGCTTTGGACGTGTGTCCCCTTCAACTCACTCTCCACGTGGTGGTGAAGCGGATCATTAGTTTTGCTCTTGATATTGCAGATGTGATCAGTGTTCCACTCCACCAGCTTCATGATCTCTCTCCTTCCATCCTTACAGATTATCTTCATGGTGGGGAGAGGCTACCTGTCACCAGACCTCAGTAAACTCTACAAGAACTGCCCCAAAGCCATGAAAAGGTTGGTGGCAGATTGCATCAAGAAGTCCAAGGATGAGAGGCCGCTTTTCCCACAGGTGAGCAGTAAGCTCTAGGTAACTAAGTCCCCAAGTTCAATATGGACCATTATCTTTATCTAATCCTTCTTTCTCTTATTTTTTTTCTAAGATCTTGTCCTCCATTGAGCTTCTCCAGCATGCTCTCCCTAAGATAAACCGCAGTGCCTCAGAACCGTCCCTGCACAGAGCCTCTCACACTGAGGATATCAATGCCTGCACTCTGACCTCCACCAGACTGCCTGTTTTCTAGAAGCTCAGACAGCACTGCCCCCCCCCCCCCCCCTCCCTTCCTCCTCCTTTGAAATACTCAAAAATGCTTGAATTCTCTTCCTACAGATGCCAATATAGACCTAAAATGTTCATGCAATCATACATAAACCCTCGCTAATCAATGAAATACGGAAGGAAGGGAGTGAGCAATGATGGATTGAAGGCTGCCAGGAGAATCCTCGAGGTAGCTCCTTGCTCCTCGCTGCACTTATTAAGTTCGCTAAGGCTCCGTGGTGCCGATGCATTTGGTAATGTAAGATGCATTTGGTTTTTGTAAATATATGCACGCACACCTACCTAAGACGACAATAAATGGACACTGAAGGAAACTCAAGAGAAAGATGGATATGTCTCTTGACTCTGGTTTTGCGATGTGAAGCACACCCTTCTATGTGGCCGTCCTGGTTTCTGATGAAGAGGACCTTTAAAGCTTAAATGCCTTAAGAGGAAAACAAAGCCTTGACTCAGATCCTGCACAGTTCACCTCCTCTTCTTATCACAAACAAAGCCGTTGGATGTAGTCAATTTAGTTGCACAGTAGTAGTTTATTTTTGCATTGTCTTAAATGATAATGGAGTAGATATGGGAAATTATTGTCTTTTTGTTATTTTTCGACTTCTTTTTATCGTCTTTATTCTTTGGGTCATTCTAGAGGAGTCACAGCCTGTTAGACAGCAAGCATGAGTGGTGATGGAAAAACTGAATTTGCACATTTTAGCAAAAGGTGTTGTTCCAACAGTCTCTGAGTGACCTGCTCTGTAGACTGCCACACATTCACGTCTGTCCTCACTTTGGGAGGGTCACCAGGAGCTGGACATTTGGAGGTTGTCTTAAATATTTAAAATGATTTGGAAACTAATTTGTATTTGTTTATCATGTCTCTTTCAGGAGGTTAAACGTTTTATTGTGAACTTGGTGAGAGAGTTGTCTATTCAATATTTTAATAAAATTAAGTTAAATTCCTTTGCCAAAGAACATGTATTCTTATTTTCTACCTCTTCTTACAACAACAGTAAACACACTTTTTATTGATACTGAAAATCACTTTGGGTTTGATTTGAGGCGAAGCAGCTGTGGTGGACAGTTGACACCAGATTAAACCGCTTTTCTCCTCATTCACAAACACGGTAAAATCCCACACACGTGTAAGACTTTGTGGCGGGGTGTAATGTTTGCTGTAGCAGTGGCAACGTGGTGTAACCTCACAGGGGGTTCCAGTCCAGACACGCCACCAGGGGATTCCAGTATTGGCTGATGCCACTGGCAATATGAGTGGAACAACAGTCATTCAGCAAGGGAGGGACGTGGTGGAAAGAGAGGACAGTTATATTTTGTTTTAGTGTAAACATACAAAGTGTAGTTCCTGCTGGGCAGGGCTGCTTGACTTCTTCAGTCCTTGGAGCAGATTTATAGTAAATACAACATCTTTGTTGTGATCAAATATGAGATATGGGTGTTTTAAATGTTTTTCTTAAGCACATGTAATGAACGGAGAGCTAAAACAATAACAGATAACTTTGTGTTCTAAATACATGTCTTAAAAGGTCCAATCAAAGAGAAGAGTGAGCCTGATGTAAACACAAAAGGAGCAACACAATAAGAGCTAAACCATGGGCTAACCGCCAGACGTCTATTTTTACAGCAGTTTTGCTAAACGTGATTATGTGTTCTATTTCAGCCTTCTGACAAGTCACAGGCTGGCCAAAACCAGACCATCTGAGCCAAAAACTCCCTTCACCCCCAGCTGGCCACAGCTCCATCTAGTGGACAAGCCCTCCTCTACTCCTCCACCATGAGTGACAGAATTCCTCAAATAAAACTTTAATTATGATCCGTGGTAATAATAAGAATAACTTTATTTATAAGGCACATTTTGAAAACCGGTTACAAAGTTCTTTACATGTTCAGCAAAATGAAACAAGCAAGTCATAAAATCACACAAAAGAAACATAAAGATAAAATGTTTAAAAGATTTAAAATGAATTGAAAAGAACGCAACAAGAACAATTCTTTTTAAATAATTTCTAAAACAGTTGAACTCAAGTAAGAAATACAGTTCTGTTAAAATCAGGGAAGGCTCTTTGATAAAGGTATGTTTTAAAAGAGATGTAAAAGAGGTCAGTGACTCAGCAGAGTTTTCAACCCCTCACTGCAAACGCTCTGTCCCCTTTAGTTTTAATTTTGGCATTTGGAACACGCAGTAAATCTCTGTCCGAAGATATCATTGTACGTGCTGTTTCGTACGGGACTCAAAGGTCTGCTATGCAGCTGGAATTAATCCAACAAATAACATCCCCCTGGAAGCACATAAGTATTATCAGCAAATTGTACTTAAATTGTCAAATGGAAAATGACTCCTGCATTCAAATGTCCTCTTTGACAGATATACTGTATGACCATACATGACGTTATCAGGTTGACCCATCAATGCAGGAGTAATACTTTACTGTTTCTGTTTACTTTACTCACAGTTAAGCAATCCATCTTGTGATGCAGTGTCTGGTGCTCAAGCCCTTGCAAAGGTCACAAGCTATGTCATGAGAAGATTGATGGGGTAAAAAAGGACAAAAGTATTTAAATATAGCATACAAAACAGAAAAGACTGAGACAGAGAATCACAACCAGAAAGATATTCTGAAAAACACTGCATAGTATCAAGCTTATAATGCAACATGTTTGTTTTATAAAAGTTATGTTATCATAACCGTTAAGTACAGTATGGTGCACTACAAAGGCAAAGTGCAGCAACTATGCAAACAGTGAAACTTAGAAAAATGGCTTTAAAGTTTTTGAAGTGGCCAGACAAATCTGTTTTAGGTAGATCAGTGTGAATGCATTCCTATGCTATACTTATACATTGAACTGCTCTATAGGTATTCCAAAGGCAAAGTGCAGTTACTACAATACAACTGTGTTTATTAATCAAAGAAGCAGGTAGGCTGAAATCGTCTGTCTGTCTGACTGACTTTTTTTGTTAGCGACTAGCAAGCTAATTGTTTACAATATTACTATTTCTCAGGATGCTCATGTTAAAGCTGGGGTTGCTAGTCAGATTTAGATATACTCTTTGTTACACTGGTTAAAATGATCTTTACATCCCGATAGCAATCAATACATAATGTGTTCTTAAAAAAGAGTGAAAAAAGCCGCTATCTACAGCCGGAATTAACCTGGGAAAACACCAACCAATCCCTGCCATCACGAGCCAAATTATAAAACCAATCAAATCCTGTCCTGCTGTTCTGCCCGTCTCCTGCACGTACATTTCATGTTTGTTTTAAAAAACGATGTGCTGAGGACCGGTTTTGAATCAGTCATGATCATATGGTCACGAATCAGCGGTCCTCATGCATTTGAGCAGGAGCGTCGTTTTGGAGGAGCTCCGAGGGGAGGGGGGAGGGGTTAGACGGAGTCCTGAAGAAATGCTACATTCAAATTCATGCTAGTTTTCCATGGCTACAAACCCTAGCTTTAAGCTTACTCTCTTTCTTACAGACCTCAGGATATTTGCGTTTCAATGCGAGTTAAAACATCCTCTTGCATTGAGATTGTTCCATTAGTGCTATTCTGACTGATGTTGCAGATAGGAGAGTGTTTTTTTGCTAGTAAACTAATGATCAATACCAAAGCAGAACACTTTGTATGCAAACAAGCCTGAGAAAACAATGTCAGAGAGCGGTTGCCGCACTTACTGCAGTTTGGCTTTGTACAGTAGTACGTTACTTTGTTGTTGTTCAAAGCCAAAACGCAGTAAGTGCAGTTACTGCGCTCTGGCTTTGCATGACAGCACTGTAACCTTACTGTCATACATAGCCAGAGTGCAGTAACAGCTCTTACTGTGGTTTGGCTTGGTTTTTGACTGAATTTTGTAGTTACTGCAAATTTGACATCTATTTTTGTCTGAAACAGAACACAGTTGAACCAGGAGACCTAATCAGATGATAAAACAGATGTCACACAAGAACTATTCTAGTCTTAACTCAATTTTGACCAAATGTGTAGTCACTGCACTTTGCCTTTTGTAGGGCAGTTAATGGTGCAAGTATAAAACGAAGGTGCAGCACATTAGCATATTTCAGTCAATGGATTTTTATGACTGATAATATAAATCTAACACCTAAAAGTTACTTTATCATCAGGGTCAGTGAACGAGAGAGATCTCTACTCTGTAAAGTCTGTCTCACTAGACTAGACTTGACAACAAGAATCCCCTCAGAAAATACTAAGGAAAGAGGAAAGACTTTTTCATTTAACATCAAACAAATGTGACTCACAGACACAGCCTCCAGACTAACCAGAACCCTTCCTTCAGTGTTATACTCTCTGCCAAGACAGCTGCTTTCCTTTCTCGGGTGTGGCATCCATTGGCCATCAAAAAACATCACTTTGACATTCAGAGGAGTGTTATTTTTCCATGGGCCTTTGAGATAAAGTCTGCATGCAGATTTCTAACACTTGTGCATAAAAATAATTAGGTAAATGTGTATTGTGGCATTTTTCTACTGGTTGTCTGCATTTGAGACAAGAGAAGGCATACTTATGCAGCAGAAGTAACTAATCATGTAACCAGAGGACACTGTATGTGGGCCTTTTTGTGTCCCTACTCCACCACTAGATGGCAAAAAGACCTATGTTACCAGCTTTATGATTGCAGTGAGTAATTGAAAGAACTCATGTTATGTTTTGTTATTTCAAAGATCTGAATACATGACAATTGATGACCCCTATGTCATTCATTCTCCACCTCACATTTCCTTTAATTCAGAAAAGGATTCTCTGCTCTGCTATCCAGCAGATGGTCAGTGCAGCATGCCCCCATATAGGGCACAAGTAGTCCATGTTGTGCAGCAGCTTGGCAGACAGCCGGGATGAGTCCAAACAGGAGCTCCTCAGCTGGAGCTTCAGGGCCCACAGTGTCATTCCTCCTTCATTTTTCAGTGCATCTTTACCTCAACAGACCAGGTCAGTCTGCTCCTTTTAAGAGAAAAACATCAGCACCATCTGGAAGCCAAACAAATGCACAGTGTTGTGCATATTTCATCCGACAGATATGTTTGCAGAATATGATTCAGCTGTAGGGCTGTTTAAAGACTTTGAAATGTGTTTTATATGTGCGATGTAAACAAAGCTGTCGTCCTTTGTATTCCTAAAGACAAATAATGGATGTGATAATGTAAAATACAGTCATCTACTTTCAGTGCATCAGACACCTCAGCATCTTTCCTTGCATCAGGGTATAGTGGGCAGCTGTGTCAATTACTCATCAGACATCTACAGGGAGAATGAAGCCAGACACCATCAGTGCCGAGATATCAGTGATGAGTCTACTAGAAACATTAAATACACTAACACACAAGAAATATTGAATCCATCAGACTTCATTATCACACAATTTTTTTTTTTTTAAATGTTTGACATAGTTTAGAAAATTCTCATTTTTAGGGCACACTCAACTTATCCCTTTAAATGTTTGCTTATTACTCATCTAATTTGGACATTTAGGTTACTTGTTAACATCTGATATGACATGTTTTAAAAACTCCTTTGTGCCAATCTCTTTTAGAATTTTAAACAGTAAGTAGCCTGTTACGGTTGGGACAGTGTTATGGTGCTCTCTCTTTAAGATTATGCTGTGTGTTGTATGAATGTGTACTATTTATTGTATTTATTCTTATTTATTTATGTGTTCTCGTGTCATTGTAGTGATTTTTGAAGGGGCAGGTAACATGTGCAGCACTGATGTCAAAGACAAATTTCCCTACCGGGACAATAAAATACATCGTATCGTATCGTATCGTATCGTATCGTATCGTAAAACAAATAATCTAGTTACAACTGTCGGAGTAACCTGATGAAAAACATCTGATTGCATTAATCTGTTTGTTATTATTATTTTTTCTTTTAACCTATATTAGACTCAGCCAACATCACAAAACAACAATGCAGCCATCAGACTCAAAGGCAAAAAAAACAACAAGATTTTTGAAAACACCTAGTCCATAGTCTGAAAGTAAACATGAATAAAGAAATAGATCGGTCGATAGTACAAATAAAATATAAGTAAATACAAACATACAAATTATTAATAATATTAAGATTGTAATGATTAACACACAAACAAATAATAATAACAACAACAATAAATAAAAATAATTTTAAAAATAGTAATTAGGATACTACTACTACTACTACTACTACTACCACTAATACTAATACTACTACTATTACTACTACTAATACTACTACTACTAATAATAATGATAATAATAATAATAATAATAATAATAATAATAATAATAATAATAATAATAATAAAAATAACGATAATAATAATAATAATACAAAATTCTCACAGTAAACTTCAAAGAAAAATAAGTCAATAAAATTAAATAGTAATATTTATGTATATCACAAATCAGCCCATCAGAGACTTAGCCAAAAAGAAATAAAGCAACAGGTGCCCAGGAAAAGATCTGGAAAAGATATTTTTTTTAACCGTGATCTCGCAGTAATACTTGCCATATAAAAAATATCTTTCAATTTGTTCTTTCACTGTGTGACTGTGGTTGGCTGTGGCCTTAACCAGGAGATTATGAAGACTTTCTTTGCAACTAGAAGCAGGACCCTCGGAAGAGCTGCATGGCCACTGTGCTCCTCATCCCCTGGTAATATTCCCAGTAGGAAGCAGGAGGGTTCAAAGGTCCGTTCTAAACCCAGACAGTTTTTAATTTCAAGTTGAATACCTTTCCAATATGTTTTTAGTTTTGGAAAGTCCCAGAATATATGTGTGTGGTCTCCAACCAGGCCACAGCCCTTCCAGCACTTATTTGAGGATCTACCAAATTTGGAGTCACCATCATCATAATATTCCAGTCAAATTCCCTCCAGATGGGGCGACCTGTTGCAGCATGTCCCACTCTGCAGGATATTTCAAAATCTTTTTCTGAAATGATGGTATTAATCTCCAGTACCCATTTTCTTTATGTATCCAAACTATTATCTTCTGATTCTTCTTGTAAAATGTTGTCTTTTGAACAGTTCCTTTGATCTAATTATTTTTTAATAACTGTAATCAGATAAACAATAACCTTATTTCAATCACTTCAATATGAGTTAATAATTATTATTTTACAAGTTCAGAAATGATGATTGAATGACTGTTTTACTATTTTAGAAAATATATGAAATGTGCAATGTCTTTGTGTTGTCTTCATGTAAGATTACAGGTAATCTGATTACAGATAATATGATTATCTGTATGCTTCATTGTATTTAATTTGATGACTTCTTTAATCAGACTACATATCTAGATGAAAAATGGGAAGTAGTCAAAGTACAAGGGATGAGAAAACTTTTAGAAATGAGTTTGGATACAATTGATCTCATTAAGATTTCATAAGCATCAATTGCAATGTCAAATAAAATTTGATACAGTGATTTGAGCATAATTTATTATAACAAAAATTAAAGTTGCCATCAGTGAGAGTCATTTTAATTGGTTGTCACATAACCAACCTCTTACATCATCTGTCTTTCAGTTGATCTAGAATATATTGAACCAAAGTAGATGTCTACAGCATGTGCACATTGTGAGTGTATGCTCTCAGAGAAGGGAGCACCACTGTTGAAGTAGAGTTTGGTATTTGGTTGCTATGAAAAGTGTCAGAGAGGAAGAGTTTAAGATCAGGTGGGACTTCATAATGCTTTCAATTACTAGCTGGAGCATTACAACCAAAAAGGCGAAAACAACAATCAAGCACTACATCAGAAGTCATGTATAAAGGATGCCGTGATGACCTATTCATGGTTTCTGCTAAATTGTTTGGTGGGGTAGAAGCCTCATTAAGACAACAACAAAAAGAAAACTTTACTGAAAAAAAACATTTTGGTGAGGAGTAATTGTGCCCAATAAAACAGACCTGTGTGGATGTCTTTCATGTGTTAGGAAGATTTTAGTAGAGTAAGAGTAACTACTACTACTGTACATTATACTGTATATTAATTCAGTTCAAGTTAAGAGAAATAGAAACAACCTCAACAACCACAGCCTTTTCACACAGTCTTTATTTATGATAATCACACCTCAACAAACATCACAACAATTATTATTGATTGTCTCCGCTGTAGATTGTTTACAGCAATAACAGAGAGCGAAGAGCTAAAGGAAGCATTTCTGCTGGAGCAGTAGAACCACAGAATACTTATTATACTTTGCATGTGATTGCATCTGCATCACTTTACAGCTTGTTGATTGTTTTGAATTGTATCCATAGATCACTCTAGGTGCACTATAAGAAAACACACAGAGATTCTATCTTGGGAAAATAGATTTTTTTAAGGGTTTCAAACTGCCGATGGTCTCAGCGTTCTTTGTGTCTTCACTGGTTGTGTGGGAAAGGGTTGTGTCTGTCAGACCAAAAGCACTGATCACAGTCTGGGAGGTGCTGCAAGACAAAAGATAGGTGACTTTGTGTGTAAAGTCAATATACAGCATATACTAATTCAGCTATGAATAGTACTTTACTGACACATATAATGTTCATATTTTTTCTTGTGATAGTTTTCTAAAAAAGAAAGAAACCTCTTAATGCAATATAGTCACCACCTTCAACCTGTAACTGTGTACCTGATAAAGTGACCACAGTGTGTGTGAGTTCCTAAGTGTGTTGGTAATACTCTGCTGAACCTGCAGCTCTATTTGAGCATTTACAATTAAAGGTATTGATTATTTCTTCAGGAGTCAATGTTTTTATTTGCATCCGTTGCAGCAGATTGAATGATCAGCTGTTAAGCAGGCCTTTGTGGATCCAGTTTTTTGGGGGTTCCAATGGATCTGCTTATCTTTGTTGTTCTATTTTTGTTTTGAAGTCAGGATGATGAAATATGATGTCAAATATGACTTCCGTGTTTTTCTTCACAGTATTGCATGATCTTAAATCACTAGTCTATTTGATATCTGAGCATGTGACACAGACAGCACAAAGGTAAGTCACCAGAAAAGAAGCAGAGGGAATACATTATCACAATACAATTATCTCTACCACAGTACAGCTGACACTTCATGCATTGCAAGCCATGGAGTTTAAGCAGGGTAAGTGTGTATGTCCTGAAGCTGCACTTTTTGTACAGCCTCCTTGCTCATTAAACATGTGACATTCGACCCACGCTCTCCTTCAAACTCTCATACAAGCCTTCATAACCTCCCGACTTGACTACTGCAACAGCATTCTCTACGGCCTTCCCTCCACTGACCTCAAAAAACTCCAATACGTCCAGAACTCAACTGCCCATTTTTTTAAGGGCACTATGAGGAGTTTTTCACCAGCTGAGAAACAGACTAAAACCAACACTGATGACTCTTTATGACCTTCAAAAGCAAACAAAACCATAAAAAACAACACTGATACCTTCTCTGTTGTCATTTTTAATGCCTTAAACCACTCAGAGGGGGTAGGTGTCAGATCACATGATTGACATTTGGCTTTAAAAACACTCTTTTCGGCTGTTTTCATGGATAATAATCACATTGAGTGATACATCTGGCTGTTAAAAGACAGCAGGGTGAGGTTTTTGTTGAAAACACTACTTTTGCATGTACAGAACAAGAGATAAGAGGTATCACTTTGTCCACAATGGGGTGCCAAAATTGATATAAATCAAAAGTTCCTAACAGCAGCTTTAAATAACATTTTTATTTGTATTATTATTTTCTGTAAAGCAACTTTGAGTACCAAGAAAAGCGCTATAAAATGACTATAACTGTTATTATTATGCATGAATGTTTTTTCCAGAAAATAGTCATTCTCAAAGTGCGCACTTATGAGGAAACACAGACCAAACATATATTGCAAAGGAAGCTTTATTGCCAGTGACAGAGGGGAAACATCCAGAATGGAACTTTTTCCACATTTTATTGTATTTTGATCATAATTTAAACAGTCCAACACCGGTTTTAAAGTACATATATTTAGCGGGTTACTCTGGCCCTTATTGGTTACAGTACTGCAGATCAGAAGATATCATGTACACTTTAACACAGTGGCCAGATAGAACATAGCAATTGGTCAAATATTTATTTACCATCACTGAACCAAACTATGCAGATATTAGAGATTGGGTTATCTCTGCATGTTCTTCCCTTTGGAAAAAAAATTGCCTTGGCATGTTTCCTATGAAATAGAACAACACATCCATTTAGCCTCAGGCATGGCTTTTTACAAAGATACACTCACAGATACGATGACACGCTACACGAGATGGGGAAGAGTTATTCACAAAGCTTGCTGAAAATATTGATACTATTTTTAGAATATTACAAGGAATGGCCTTCACTAAAGCCGCTGGACGACGACAACAACGTGATTGAGAAGTTTGTGTAAAAACGTTTTAAAACAATTCAGTCTGTGGATAATTATAGCTTTTTTTAAAATGATTTGGAAGGAAGATCTGATTTCACAATAAAATACATAAAAGGTTAAAAACAAGGATTTATATTGCACTTTCCATTAGTTCACTGGAAGAGTGTGATCAGGGTAAACGTGCTGAATCTTTGAATGGCAGTAACAGAGTTCACACTAAAACGCAGAGCACTCGTATTGTTGTTATGGCAACACCACCCAATCACTGATATCCAGTGTGAGGGCAGCAGACAGGAGGGGGGGCTTCTATCTGGCATTTCATAGCAGATCATACACCTTTTCACTCCGAATTAATGCCTGCTTTCAAACAAGAAAACACAAATGGACAGCAACAGTTAGATCCAGCATTATTTCCCTGGTGTGTAATCTACAACAGGCTGTTTGAAAACACAAGTATTGTCTTGGAGCGCTGTTCTCTGATGAAATTACACATTTACTGCAGGATTTACAGTTCCCTTGTTGATATTTACAAAGTGGGTTACTAGAGTGCAAAGGATGATTTGAAATAATCATTTACTCTTTGGTTGAAAATTATATGTATATACTGTATTTCAGTGTTTGTGCACACCTGCACAAATTTCTATAGGATAAAGTCTTTATTAAATCTTATTTATGTACTCTGCATCTAGCTATAATTTTCCTAAAATCACTCTAAATAATCTCTTTTAGTGACATTGTGACATTACAGATGAAAAAATAACTCTAAGAAAGGCCACATACTGAAGGTCTGTATTGTGTGTGTATGCAGGAGTGTGCACTGTTGTGCTCACCGGGGTGATAAATGTTTGCAAATAAGCACATGTAACCTGTTGAACTTGAACCTATATACTAATGCATTTCTTATGACACATTCACAATGCATGAATCACAGGGAACACAGCTTGGGTAAAACAGCGATGTTACGAGAACATCCCACTTAATCAGACATCAATAACTGACTTGCACCTGTCTTTGTTTCAATCATGCAAACAAAAATAAATATCTATTTAGTATAAGTATGAAAATAATCACCACTACAGCCATACACACTCACGTACTGTTTACATATCAAGATATACATAAACTTCAAACTGCACCATAGTCCACAGTTTGAATGATATCTAAAGGTACACACCAAAAAGAGAAAACATAAAGGGAGTAGGGGCAAACAAAGGAATCACAGCTGCGTCAAACAGGTAGCACAGAGCAGCACTGGACTCAGTGTAGGCACAATCTGCTTTTTACATCGTCAACAACAGCCTCAAAGAAAACAAAAAAACAGCTACCACTGAAACATAGGTGACCTATACAAGCACACAAATCAACCAGTCAACAAGTAGACAGTACATTTTGACACTGCATAGAGTTAAAAACACAGTCCAGGCCACTACTCAGCTGTACCAAGCTCACATCACTGAGATCTGATTCTAGCTGTTGGCATCCACACACATGTCTGCGCTTGTGTTCAGCTAAGGTACGCCTTTGTTATCTTGACTCTGAGACCTCCCCCCTTTCTCCTGGGTGATTCAGTTGGCCTGAACTGGTTTTGGACCCACTGCAACGCCATTACAGTCTAGAATGTACTGCAGACAACCTTGAGGCGGGCGCCCGGCACCGTTTTTAGTGTGTTCACCGACAATCTCTCCCTTCTGGCCAGTTCCCTGAGGACAAAGAAATAAGTCAGTCAGCGACAACTCTGAAGGTTTCCACGTGGTTGTGTCTTAAAATAGCTTAGATAACTTGGGTGCTTTAGTGTCCCGTGGCATGATTAGGACACTATCATTATACTTCACCTGGGATGGCTGTATGGTGGTTGGTCTCTGGGGAGCATTAGCTTCCCTCTCTGCTAATTGGTTCATCTCTGCCAGCACCATGTCAGCAATGAGCTGCCTGTCCTCAGCTTGGTGCTCCCCTACCAAGGGCATGGCAGAGCCCACCACCTACGTCACAGGGGAACAGCAGAGAAAGAGAGAGAGGGAAAGACCCAGAGGACGTCAACATCAGTGTGCCTGAAGTGAATGTAGTCTTTATATAATACATGCCACATTAAATTTGGATAACACAATGAAGCACTTCCTGTGGCAGTGTTTGTCCTCATAGATTTCAAACAATTTAAACATCAAATCTGAATGTGCTTTGTTCCTACCTCTGTGATGTAATCTTTACCATCTTTCCCATGGATAGCTTTAACAGCACAAATGTGCAGACCTCCAAAAATCTCTGAGCAGGTGTCAACCCACTGCTTGTACCTATACAAAAAAAGAGACTCAGCATAAAGTGGCTCCACTCTCTGATGATCACCAGCTTTTTGTCAGAACAAGGTGATAATTAAGTTCAATGCACCCATAGTTTACTGCTGACTACTCAGAAATGAAACATTTGTCATTGCAGTGAATGATGCACTGGAAAAAATGCCCCTCAAAAAAAGGAAAAAAAAAACTTATTTCAAGGTACTTTTACCTTGAATTACGCAAAAAAAATCTGCCAATAGAACAAGAGAAAATTTGCTTGGTAAGATTTCTTAAAATAAGACGGAATATTTAGAAAACTGTGATCTTAAAATTAGCAGGTAAAACTTTTTTAAGCAATATTTTCCAGTATTTTAAAGTGTGTCTCATAATAAGCCAGGAATGCTAACAATTAGTATTTTTTCACACAAGAAAAGATTTTTGCACTAATACATTTCATGTGAACTTCTTCATTTGAGATATATTAACCTTAATTTGAGTTGTATTATAGCGGCACTTCTCTAGGTTTAAGACCATCTTGTACTTGAAATAAGATTACAAAGTTTAATTTGAGCATTTTGAGATATAATGTCTTCTCATAGTGAGCTGGATATACTAATATTCAGTCATGTTGTGTTTTAGGATATAAGCCAGCTATGCTCTAAAGTAGGTGTTTCATTGTGCATGTAGTTTGAGGATGTATATTCTTATCTGATTTAGAAGAAACAGTGCCTGAAAACTGTAACCCGACCTTAAAAACAACAACTTTTCTTTCTTTCTTTCTTTTATCAATGGAGCTGTTTTCTGATAGATTCTCCAATAAAATGTATTTAATTAAATCAAGTAAAGTGTTTGTCTTAAACCAAGATTACCCGTCTTCTACAAATAGGATCTCAGCTTGAAAAATGTATGAAATGTTAAATAAACCTTATTTCTTCTAAATTACAACTCAAAACAAGATCATATCAAGATTGTTTGACTTAACAAGATATTTAAGATGTCTTAAAACAAGTCCCTCTATCTTGCTCAAAGGTTACTTGTTAAGTAAATTTATCTTAAATCAAGTGGGATTAGACATTTTGACTAAAAATGAGACAATTTCACTTCGTAAGATTTTGGGGTTTTGCAGTGTGGATGTTGATACTATGAACACGTACCTTTCAGTCATAGCCACCTGTTCAAGCATAGCTGAGCCAGTATTGGTCTTCCAGTTCCCAGATATAGATGTTCTCCTGAAGTGTGCAACCACTCATGTTATCACAATTTAGCTTCTTTTCTCAACCGCTTGTAATTTTGATATAGAAGTGTATCCATGCATACATGTAGGCTTTGTAGTCGGTGCCAATCTTCTGGATTCTGATGTCGTATTTGGAGTCGATGAGAGGCTCTGTGGTGGTGTATGTCTGGGTGAGAGCCACAACACTGGCTATATCCTGGAACTTACTGTGATTGTCCACTTTCACCTGTGCAAAACAATCGACACAGGGGACAGGACAAAGCAAAACAACTGGGATTTAAAATAGAACCTCGCACTTCTAGGACTCTTGCAGCAACACGATGAAAACAAATGCATCATGATATTCAAAGACAATCCAACTGTTCAAACTATACTATACAAACTATAGTTCACTGTTACTGAGAAATACAAACTTTACATACCTTTCCAATACCGGAGTGTGCATGTCCAATCTTCACAACAACAGGGAAGGATGGCATGCTAACCTAAAATAAGAAAGTACAGGATTTTCTTAAACCCTGAAGTTATCTTAAATTGCAGCATAAATTGAGAAGGCTACTCACCATCTCCTTGTAGTTTGGGTAAAAGGTCTGCTCAATCAGAGGGAACTTCTCAGCACCCAGCTTCCTGTGGGTGTTGATGAGTTGGGCGAACTGGACACAAAAAAAGGTAAATAAATCAGACACCATTTTGGATTCACCGTGCAAATTACAGAGAAAAGCTCATCATCGTTATTGTCTTTTCTCCTCTTGCAGGGCTTTCAGATCTCCATGGTTGCAGAGCGCTTACCGCCCACGGCTTGTCACACAGGTTGTAGATGGACTCGAGGGAGTTAATGCTCGGGACACCTCCATACTGCAGACCAATGATCAGGTTGCGAAAATCCTCATTCTGAGTCATACTGAAAGCATGCTGGCGAATGAGGACGAAGTGTGGCTTGAATGACCTAGAAGATAAAAAGAATATGACAAATATCTGCAGAGAAAACTGAGAAATCATGCTGGGTCTTCACAGGAATGTATTGGGAATAGGCTGTCGTGAGGTGTGTGTGTGTGTGTGTCAGTGTGTGTGTGTGCTCATATGTGCGTGCATGCACATCTCTCACCTCATAACTTTGGTGCCATTTCTGATCACTTGCATGTTGACATTGCAGGTTCCATTGGCGTGAGCCACAACATTGATCTCATTGAATTCAGCCTGAGGTGTTAAATAAGAGACATATGAGGACAGAGCACCTCAACTCCTCTATTCTGGTTTACATAAGTCATGCAAAATGGCTAGAAGTGCCTCGGTGAAACATACCTGCTCCACTTTGATGTCATAATCCCCAAGTACCTTCTTTCCCCGGAGTAATTTCGCCCTGATGACAAAAGAAACACAGAGTGTATTAACTTTAACACCAAAAACGAGATTTCTCATAAATCGCCAATCCCAGTTTTGAATGCAGACACAAATTACAGCCAGAGTCTGAATTAATATAGATTATTTCCTGCCATGGTGGGGTGTATTTGCAGCTTCACAGGAGACAAATGTTTCCTTTAGGGCTTTTCTAAATGCTCAAACTCAGCCTTTAACACTTATTCATATCAATCTGGCAGAAAGAACAGTGATAAAGCATAACAACACTTTAAGGCTGGTTATTTTTCAGCCAAGTCTCCAATGAGACGCAAACACACAAAAGCAATTGAGAAACTTCTTCTACCTTCCTTGCTTTACCACACAGAAGAGGTTCAAGCAGAAAGGAAGCACATACATTTAAAATACTGAATCCACATTTCCCCCCTGACAAGAGACCGCATCTGAAATGAATTGTGATTCAGCATTTTTAAGACACTTTGCTTACTCTGGCTGAAATAAAAAGATCGCCTGCTGGAGCTGGAACACAGTGGGATATGAGATCATTGTAGATATATTATGTACTGATAGCACACAGGAAACTGAAGGCACTGAAGAGGCCACACAGTGATAGTTGTTGGTGTTGACAGAGTGTTTGATATCTCTAATCCTCTCTAAACTGATGTATAGAAGCTGGACCTGACAACATAAGCTTTGAGGGTAGTACACGAGTGATCTACAGCAAATCAATACTAATGTGGGCCCGGAATAGAACTCTTTCGGTCTCCTGAAGTCGGCACAGAGTTGTTTTCATTCTCCACACTTAGCACACGCATGTACTGCAGGGAAACAGAGAGGACATAAAGTCACTAGTTTCCTAATATGATCCGATGAACATCCACCTTTTTGTTTTCATTATTAAGTTTGGAAACCATGTTGTGGAGGACTCACTGTCTCTGCCTCTTGGTTTGAATCACCCTACTGTCACGTCCCCTTCCCTCCCTGCACATCCAGCGAGGCTATAAGGCTGAATTATTCATCTCCAGTATAATTAGAGCATGGGGATCTATTTGGCTGTGAAGGAAAACAAGCAGTAAAAAAATGAATCACAGCTCATATATCTTAGGAAATGAAGAGCCTCCTCTGTGCTGTGACAAATGCTCTTTGCCAATACATTCTGTAAACTGAGAGTGTTGCCAAAACACGGCCCTGACACAAAAACAGAGACGAGGCGTGAAAAAGACAAGCCTCTGATTTCAGTTTGTCCTTAAGATTTGAATCGCTGTCGGAGTCAGGAATGGCCGTGTAGAGTGTGTATGTGTAGTATCTATACAATAATCTCTGAGCATAGAAGCCACAGAAGGAGGGAGGACACCTTGATTTAACACATTTAACATTATCTTTCAGCAAAGGTCATAAAATCCATCCTTTACAGCCATCGTTTCTCCGGTTAAAACTGTAGGTATGGCGGCAAGTTGTTTGAACATTTCATCCAAACTCACTCCTTCCAGGTACCATTTTTCTGTCAATCAATCAATCAATCAATCAATCAATCAATCAATCAATCAATCAATCAATCAATCAATCAATCAATCAATCAATCAATCAATCAATCAATCAATCAATCAATCAATCAATCAATCTTTATTTATATAGCACTTTTTACAGCACCCATACAAATCATATGCAACCCAAAAAGCTTTACAGCGATTGAAAACAAGAAAGAAGCAGAAATAAAATAATGGCAAGACATATTAAAAAACAAAAATGGATTTTAAAATAGACTAATGCACACAGACAACAATAAAATATGTGTAATTAGAATAAGTAAAAGCGTCAAATTAATATTAAGAACATAAATAGTTAAAATAAATAAATTTAAAAAGGGTAATGATGAGAGTTGAAAATAAAATTAAGGCTAAAAATATCAATAAAACTGAGTAGATAAATTAAAATAAATAAATAAAATAAAATAAGATACAAATTTAGAATTAGTAAAATAATAAAGTAACATTTAAATCAATAACAGTAAAAAGTAAGTAATACAATTGTTAAACTCTACATAAAAGCCAGACTGATTAAATACGTTTTTAGTTTACGTTTAAAAGTCTCAGTATCTCTGTCAGCTCCTCTCAGATCCTCCGGCAGGCTGTTCCATAGTTTAGGAGCGTAGTGGCTGAAAGCAGCGTCACCAAATGTTTTTGTTCTCCTCTGAGGAACAGCTAAAAGAGAGGAGCCGGAGGATCTGAGAGGCCTTCCTGGTTCATACACTAAAAGCATCTCTGATAAGTAGTCTGTCGCAAGGCCATGCATCGCCTTAAAAACTAGTAAAATAATTTTAAAATCAGCATGAAAAGAAACATGCAGCCAATGTAAAGATTTTAAAATAAACAAATCTGGTCTATTAAAAGCATTTCTCCGAGTATTCCCATCAGCAAGAAATGTAATTAAAGATGTGCAAAATAACATCTTAAGCAACCTGACACTTCATTTCTCCAAATCAGTGTTAGAGTGAAGACATCTTCAAATACTAAGCTGCCGTTTTAACATTTAACTGCAAGACTGGATACTTATTACAGCATTTCAGATACCCACGGTTACATTCTCTCTATTGCTAATGTTGTCACTTTTTTTCCTACACATGTTTCAGCTTTCACTCTCAGATTTTCCTTTCTCATTCTTCCTATACAGAAGGAACTTTTTGAATATCTGCAGCAGAGTTTTTCCTTGGAAAATGTCCCATTTCAGATATCCATAATCCAATTGTTACTCATCAAAATTTTAACATCGGGTTTTTAACACTTTAAAAAACAATCAAGAGACATCCACAATACTTATGTGGATACCTGCGATGGAATACAATTGTCCCCAGTAGACATCTAAAAGTGTCAGATAAACTCATTGCTAATGACATTTTTAATAGACACAATGCAATTTTCATATACAAAATGACATAATAGTGAATGTTTTTTCTTTTCCATATATAAATATGGGAGTTGGATTGTTGATATCTGAAATGGGGGTATTTTGTAGTAAGATTTGTTTTACAGGTATCCAGAATGTTAGTCAGGATTTGAAATACAGGCATGGAAAAAATGATTAGAGCACCCTTGATTTCTTCAATTTCTTGTTCATTTTAATGCCTGGTACAACTAAAGGTACATTTGTTTGGACAAATATAATGATAACAACAAACATATCTCATAAGAGTTTAATATAAGAGCTGATATCTCACAATTCCCCATGGTTTTCTTGATTACAACCAAAACACTTAAGTTCTTACATCAATAGCTATGGCATTGTACTGCCAAAAACTAGTACTTGATTGCATAACCATTGTTTTTGATGACTGCAGCCATGCGTCTTTGCATGCTCTTCACCAGCTCATGACATTGTTCTACTGTCACAGCAGCCCATTCCTGTTGCAAAGATTCAAACAAATGTTCTCTGTTTTTGGGCTTGTGGTTCTCTTATTATATGAGAGATGACAACTTCTGAGTTGTGCTACAGCTTGAATGTAAGCAGGAAACCACTCTAGGCCTTTGCATGAAATGGTCTCTTATATATCCTTGGAATACAATTAATCTTAAGCATGTCAAATAGGACATAAAGTATCATGTAATCAGCTGCATTTTTTGTCGTGTTCATTGTATTCTTCAGGTAATATACCTTTAGTGGTACCAGGCATTAAAATGAACAAGAAATTGAAAAGAAAACAAGGGTGGTCTAATCATTTTTTCCATTACTGTATGTTGTTGTGGATAATTAAAAGCTAAATACACATAAATGGAAAAAGTGACATAATTTCTCCTTGGAAGAATGACATTATGGAAATCTGAAATAACAACTGTAGATGGTAAACATGTCCTTGTGGGTTTCTGAAAGGCTTCTTTAAAGGAGGACATATTGAATTATAGATATCTGTAATGTATACACTCCTGTTGTTAAATGTTAAAACAGCCTGCCATTGGCTCTTTCTCTGTCGGGTTGACTTGTTCTCCTCATGTAAAAGGATGTTTTGTTTAGACCTACCTATTCCGCTGCCCTTGACTTACATACTGGCCTTAAAACTGGGCACAGTGCCTGCAGCTGCTCACTGAGAGAGAGCGAGGAGCATGATAGCAGATGCTTCCTTCTGATCATTCATTTGTAAGAATCAATATGGGCACTCTGGAGCTGAATGGAAGATGAGGTACGAAACCATAATATTTCCCTCTGTGTAAATTCTGAAAAGAGTCAGCCAATGCAGACACTGAGAATTTAGTTACCACATTAATTGGAAGCTAGTTAAACTATAGCCAATCCACATATTGCTGTGAAACATTTTCTCATTCTGGTGATTCACCCCCGAGCATCGGTGAGCGGGAGCCCCTTGCTGAATTTTAATGCCTCATCACTTAGCCTGGTTAACATTCACTCTCACATAGGGGTAATATTTGATCAAGGTTAAGCTCACAATAGAGAATGTTCCTGTTCTGGTTTCAGTTTAAACAGTCCCTCATGTATTTTTGTAATTTTGAATGTTAGGAGATGGAATAAAAAAGGAGTCTGGTGCTCTGTTTTTGAAATCGAGACAGAGAGAGGATAAGTAACTGTGGAACATCTGCTGCTTCTGTCACAGTGATTTATAGCATGGTGTTCCTGGAACAAAACAAAACCTCTGTGGATGACTGGCAGCCTCATCTAACAGGAATAAACAGTGGATGTATGATAGAGAGCTCCTGTCTCTATATGTGCTGTGAGCCTCACAGTCACAGTCACTGTATCAGCACACATTTCATCCTGTACACTGATTTATTCTCCCCAAAACAACTTGTTGCCCAGTAAAGGCCTGACTCAAATAGTAGTATTTTCCATCTGTTTTCCTTAAGCAGCTGATTACTACACTTGCATGACATTTTTCTTTTACAGGCCTCTTTGAAAATTACCATTTAGGTTCTCAGACAAACTCTCACTTACTGTTTGTGTTTTTGATCACACTAGAAAATGCTGTAGCTGGATAGGTGTCTATTTGTCTTTGGTTATGGTGTGTTTAATGCTTCTGCTCCCTCATCTTGATCTACGCTATGGGGTCAATGGATTATTTTATTAGCATTGAAGATTACAAAAACAGGATTATGGATTATTTGACCAGTGAATGCACGTCTTGTTATTTATTGATGCTGACTCATTGATGTAATTTCTGCTTTTTACAGGCTGTTGTTCGTTCTTTTATGTGAAAATGTTATGCCCTTGAGCAAAGCACCAAACTCATAACTGCTCAGGCGCCCGGCCGATAGCAGCCCCCTCACTGTGACAGATCTCCGTTAGTGCAGGTCCATAGGATCCTGTTTGTGTATGTGTGTGTATATCAGTGTATTCCTGTGTAGCATGATCACCAGAGTGGAAACATTGAATTTGCCCAGAGGTATTAATAAAGTACACCTTCTTCTTCTTCTTCTTCTTCTTAACGGCCATCTTTTATTCTCTTCATGACACCTAGAAATATTATAGTAACCAAAATACTTCAAAAGTTAATTATTACACATCATTATATCTTTTTACCTATAATTGTACAATCCTTGGATTTAAACCAGTACAGTGATGTCATCCTAGTAAATGATGACATCTGAACCTTCTGTCAGATGCAATTAATCTCAAGGACTCTTTCGTGATTTCACTCTGAGAGTCTTGAGGCCACCAGGTTTCTGGTTTCTCTGACGGTGCAGCGTGCAGAAAAAAGTCTCAAAACAGAACACAAAAACAAACCCTCAGACTCAAGGTGTGCCAACGCGACAGAGAATATGAGGTACTTGGCAAAACCTGCGTGGAGATAAAGACACTTTTAATCTTCTTGAAGCTTGCCAGCTGCTGTATTTTTTATGAAGTCATCTTCAAGGGAAATTGAGAGCTGAATACAAAGCATCAAGTCTGCCCCTCTAAATATGGTATTTCTTTCTTATATTATAGTTCATAGTCCACTTTAAACTATCTCATACATTCTCATAGTGCTGGGCGATATTGAAAATGATGTTATCACGATAAAATATTTCATATCAGTCGATATCAATAATTAGCACGATACATATCAAATCATTATTTTATTTAAATGTAAATGCAGATTTTTGGTCCTGAGTGAAAGTTGAAGAAACCAGACAGTTTGTTAGTTTGTATCTGGATTTAGTTTTCTGATAAACTTCTTGAATCCATTATTTCTGACGGTGCTAACAGGAAGTTTTAGTTTGTAGATTCTTATTTTTCTCAGATTTAAGTTATTTCCATATTTTGATTTAAATTTACAACAAATATATATAAAATAGTGTACTGTGTATCAGTTTAGTAGAATATTGTTTTGAGTTGTGCTCTCCCCTTTAAGGTTACTAAGGGTTACAGGCAGAGTGTTGTCCTACAGTCGCGGTGGACATTAAACGTGTTAGAAATGCACAGCAGAAGTTGTCTCTGTGCTCTTCCTTTACCCACATCCTGAAAGTATATTTAATGAAGTGTATTAAGTTAATAGTTAACTCAGAGTCGACACAGTGTCAGACTGATGACTGCTTTGAGCTGGTAAGTTTTGAGTTTTCATCAGTGACGCTGTCTCTTGTTTCAGCTGTGTTTACATTCTGCTCCGAACGTCTTTAACCCCCGCCTACCTCTCATCCTGCAACATGATTGGCTGTTTAATGCCGTCTTCTTCTTCTGTCTAATGTTGGGTGGCAACTAGCGTTTAAGGCTCATTAGCGTCCTCTCCATATTAAGTGCCTGGGGGGTGTAATTACATGTTTATTAATATCAAATTTTTATCAAACATTCTTTATATTTATATCGAGAAAAATTATATCACCATAATTATCATTATCGAATTATCGCCCAGCACTACATTATCACCACATAAACACCTTCAGTTAAAGCTACAGGACACTGAATGTGACAGAGACAGAGCTACACCACACTGACTAAACCAAGAAGGATTACTATTGCCATAGTGACAAACAACCACAGGGTGAAAGGTCTTATTAAAACAACCAACAGAAGGCAAAGATTGTCAACAAACATGAACTACCAACCACACTCAGTGATATTGTGCAAGCATGAAAAATAGATGCAGCACTTAGACGGACAATGGCCTTTGGAAGAGGTATTTTAACTCCCAGGGATAGTACTCATCTACAAGGTCCATGTGTGTGTGTGTGACATAAAGCTAGAACCAAGAGCATGATCTGTCTGTGGAGCTCAGGAACACAGTGGGCTAATGATACATTCAATAAACCGCATTAGAAAGTCAAAATTATGTCAAATCTGGAACTCATGTGACGTTTTTATCGAATTCAGTAGAACTACTCCATATCATATCTTGTTAAATGTCAAGAGGAAGAACGGTGGCGTGTGGATGTTATCTTACTCCCATCCCTATACTCAGCATTCTCAATTAGAATGACCTTTTGATGAATGTCAGGGTTTCAGATGAATGTATTAAATTTGGCTTCCTCTGTCAGAGCTGCAGAGCTTTGTCTGTGTATTGGCACATCAGACTGTAATACCTCTTCTTCAACGAGCTGCTCCCTTCATAATAAATGTGGAACGAGTGAATGCATCAGGCTGGCATCCGTCCCTCTACTGTCGGTCTGATCTTATTAACATTGATTAAGGTTTCTGTTATATAGATGGCCAGTCCTGAACACAAACACAGTAATCATAGGACACTGTGAGGTAACCTGAATCAGGTAAGCTGATATCACAATATTGTGTATGATTTGGTGAGTTTTGAAAACAGTCATCTGAAAATATAGCTAAACTCAGCAGCACATGTAACTTAATCTGTGAGAAATTTGAAACCCACCAAGGTGCCCATCTTATTACTGTACTTCAGGGGTTCCCAAAGTGTCGGTCAGGACCCCCTCGGGGATCGCGAGTCACAAATGGGGGGTCGTGAGATGTCTTCCAGGATGTTTTTTTTTCCCAAGTTATCTAAAATTAGTACATATTACCCATTATAGTAAAAATATTGACATAAATAGTAGCTAAACTTAAAAAAAAACCCATGAAAATAGAAAATGTAATGAGTTTTCTGCCTTTCATTTTGCCAGATGACTCCTAAGTTTAGGGTTAGTGAACAGTGAATTATCAAAAGCATCAGTAGCAGTAGGTTAGTTCTTAACGGTACAGGAAACACAGACACATGCTCTTATAGGCAGGCTTATTTTCTGTAGACCAGCTAAATGAAGCCACATAAATCACTTTGAGGGACAGTGGGGGTCGCGAGTCTTTGGCACCAATATTGTGGGGGTCACGGGCTGAAAAGTTTGGGAACCCCTGCTCTACTTAATGCTAAAACAGGTGACATATCAAACTTGATGTAGCACAGATGTACACATCATGTCACCCTGCAAGTGGTAATCCAAAATGTGACGGTTTCTTGCCAGCTAAGAAATCCTATCAGGTAGTTTATGTTGGTGGTAAAGTCGATTTCATGGAGCTTAGATCAGATCTATCAGCCAAATCATGTCTAATACTCAAACAAAGTAGAAGCAGATTTAAATAGGATTCTATTTCAAGCTTCAAAATCTGTTGTTCAATTATAAATGTTGTCTTTTTTTTGCTGCACATGGATCACAGAGTTGTGTGTCTTTCCATCTGTCTGTGGTGATCATTAATGTTTCTGTTTAATATGACAAAAGAGCTGTACCACAGAAAATCAAGCGGTGTGCACATGGCTGTGGAAAAGAGTCAGCTGTGTAAACAATTGTTGATCCTGTGCTTGACGGATTTATTATAATCTTTGCTATTTTGATACTAGCATTTTATGTCAAATAAGTGTACTCTGAGCAGATTTGAGGAAAAATAATTCCTTTCAAGAGTCGAGTGACAAAGATTCTTTCTAAAGCAACCTCTGAGTAAGATCCCCCTGGGATACAGCTTACATGCTCCAATGTAAGCCTGCTCTTAACATTCGTGACACAATGGTGCTCTCTTGCAGCATGGCAAGAAATACAGCAGCTATAGATGATGTGATTTATTTAGTTTTACTTGAGGTTTTTACTTACTTATCCACATCACCGCTAATGGAGCACTATGCAACATGTGCTGCAGTTGCTAACATGAATTATTCCATAATGTTAGTGCAGGACGTGTCATGTCAGCTGTGAGCAGGGGGGAACCCCATTGATGAAAGAAAAGCACTGCAGTATTCAGACTACATCCATGTGCATTCCCCAATTCTGCACAATTAATGAATCCACTTTAAGAATAGTACAATGCTACATTTTTTACTATTAATGCCTTCGTTCATTAACATTTTAACAAGTACAACCAGGGAAAATAGAGGACAATAAAACCCCTCTCTTTTCCTGTAATGGCGTTACTGCTGTGAATCAATGGAGCATATTTTTTTAAGTACTGGCTACCAGTATGTATTATCGTAACACTGGTATGCTTTACCATCAAACCACAGCAGCAGCTCTCATTCACATCTGCTGGGTGCTTGATACAGATGTAGTTTCACTGGTTCTTAACCCCTAACTACAACATTCAAAGGAGATTGTGAAAAGAAGTGCAAAAGGTGAGCAAAAAAACAACATAAAGCTTGTGAATTATTGAAGATTGTCTATAAAACTGAGGAGAGGTGCATGTCTTCTTACCATTCCTGTTGTGGTTCATCAATAACCAGGAGCATCTTGAACTTCTTGGGTGTCGTGACTTGAGTCTGCTCCACCAGCCCTGCTGAGGCAGCTGTCTGCTTCACAACGTTGGTGATGGAGCTAAAGAAGCCTGCTCCGGTGGACTGAGACAGCTGGGGTTTCTTCTCCGGAGCAGGGGACGTGGCTTGAGGTGAGGGCCCAGTTGTAGGAGACTTGGCAGGGGTGGTGGGGGTGGTGGCGGTGGCAGGTGGAGGAGGCTGAGCTTGGTCGGGCCTCTGGAGGTCTGACATGTAGCCATTGGGCAGGTTGGAGATGAAAGTGCTGTCCGAGAGACGCCGGCGTAGATAATTCATGGCTGTAGCAGGAAGAGCGGATCAGTCAACAAGCACTGGGTGTGGAAAAAATGATTCTGCAGAGGAGCTCCTGTTCCACAGCTGATAATGGCTGAGCTCTGAATGCAAACTCCCTGCGAATGTATTCCCTCCCAGTTCAGCGGAGCATCCTCAGAGCTCCCCCTCACTAGTCATGACGCTACACTCCCTCTTAGCCAATCGCCTCACCCTACACTCTCCTCAGCCATTGCAATGATGCTCTGCCTTTGCTTCTCCTTCCCTCTCTCGTCCTCTTCTCCCTCTACTGTCTCACTGGTGCGTCTGTTTTCCCTACCCCTCCCCCATTTTCTCCTTCTTCGCAGGCGTCATGCTTTTTGAACCACTGCATTTTAAACAGAGGGGTTCCCAGTGTAAGTGTAAGAGGGGATGCTGACTGCCACATCATAATTGCCTGGCTCCTGCTCCCTCTGATTTTGTGTTTTCTCTAATCGGGTAGAGCAATGCTGTGCATGCAAAATGCAGCCATGAAATCTAAAATGGCTGTTAGGACTGGTGGGCAATGTTGTGTGGCAGGAAAGGCGTCAGCAGCAGTCCCTTGAGACACAAATGCATGCAGTAAACAACTGAAGGGTATTGCTTTCACATGAGACAAAAAAATTCTGCTCTTTTTTTTCTGAATTAAAGAGTTAATTATTTCAGAATTACGAGAAAAGTGTTCTTTTTTTCTCAATTAAAAAAGAAATCGCTCTATTTTTCTGAATTAGAGTTAATTTAATCAGAGTTATTGTATGTTTTAACTTGTACTGTCATTTTCGTGTAACTGTTTTTATGACGTGCTGCTGACCTCTTGGCCAGGTCACACTTGTGAAAGAGATCCTGATCTCAATGTGTTTTATCTGGTTAAATAAAGTTTTTTAAAAATAATAATAATAAAAATTATCTCGGAATTTCTGAACGGAATTATGAGAAAAGTTTTTGTAAATAAAAAAAAATTCTGCTCTGTTTTTCTGAATGAACAACATACCTCTAAAGTAAAATCCCAATAGCACGTGAAGGCCACACAAGGAAGTAAACATGCCCCGGTGGTTCAGTTGAATCCAGTTTTCTTTTGCTCTGGGTTTTAGACATTGGGAGATACTAGTGTCCCTAAGTAACATAGATGGTATTGTGATTAGCTTGTCAGCTTTGCGCAGGCACCTGAGGACTCTGCAGCTGTTTAGACGTAAGGCCCGTTCTGAGAAAAACAGAGCAGATTTTTTTTTAATTCAGAAAAACAGAACACCTTTCTCGTAATTCCGAGATAATTAACTCGTTAATTCAGAAAAAGAGAGCAGAATTTTTTTTCTCATGTGAACACAACACGCTTCAGTAGTTAACCCTGTCTTCATAACTAATGAATCCCTTAATGGCTACTTATCATACTTATTTTAATTAACTAAAAGAAACACCTGAACCTACTGTGTTATAAGACAAATGGTTCACAATGTGTGGCATAATTTACTCGTTTACCTAATTACATTTTCATACAAACATCCACTTCTGCATTATATCTCCATGCTCACGACCGCACAAAATACACCTTAGAATATTTCTTGGACCAAAAAATATTTTTGCATAAATTATTTTAAAAGCCTCTTAAAGCACATATTGATTTTTTTCCAATGATGTGAAAGCATTTTTAAAGCCTAAGGAAAACAGCCTCATAGTTTTCATTGTGATACTGTATTTGACAGGTTGTAACATGCTTTAATCACTGTATATACAGTTTTATGTGGAATATAGTAAAATGGAATTGCTGTGTGATGAAACCATTGCAGACCCCCACGTCCAGCCAGGTGACAAATGGATATTTCTGAAATGAGTCCGGCGAATAAATCAATAAATCAATAACTTGCAGTTATCCGGGGTCAATACAAATCTGGTCAATGAGCTGCACAGTTTGGAGCTACTGATATAAGGATGGGTATCTTTTTACTGAATCAATGAAATCTTCATTTCTCAGCCTGACTATTACAACCCTAATGTTAATACTGCTAGATGTCTGGTGTCATTGTGCTATTTATGTCTGCTCAAATGGTTAGAGGCTGATCTCTGAGAACACTCCTTCGGCCATCAGGAGATTTGAACTGCTCTGACAGGCCCAGAGAGACCACTTTCCAGTGCTGCACTTAGCTTATTAGATACATTTCTCAGCTTTGTAATCTCAAAATAAGTTCTTCAAATAAGTGGCCAAACATTTTTCAGCCTAACAGTATGCAGAGATGTACTGGTAACAACGTAAAAATGCATAAAATAAAAAACAGCATACAATTGAAGTAGTTTGTGTCCAAGTTGTATTATCATAGTGTCTCTGAACTTTTAAATGTTAGGCAAGTGTATACATCTTTGAGCTCTAATAACAATGTTTATACTTGTTGGAGCCCAAAAAATTTTGGATTCTATCTCTGGTTTGTGGAAATTGGCCACTGCAATACTTGTTTAACTAAAATAATTACGACAAATCTGTGATGAAACATTTTACAAAGCCAAAACATTAGAATACTGTTGGTAAAAGATGAGCTTTGAATCATGGAGTTCTGTTGAAATATAATTTTTGAATCATTACATTTGGTTTAATAGGACTTCTGTTTCAAAAATATTTTGCACAACTTAGGTATATTTTGTTCTCCTTCAAGTCTAAGATCATGTGACTGTTTTGTTAAACAGAATTCCTCTGAGGCAAACACATAAAGGTGCACGCTGCACTGTGAACATTTTTCTAATAATGTGATATATAATATCTAGAGAAGTAAAGACTGAAAACAGGATTAACGTTTTCTCAGCTTTATTTTAAAAAAACGGACCCAAGTGACCCTTGAAAAATATTTACTTTTTAAATTTTTACTTTTTAAATATTGTTCAGAAGGAACAGTGATACGATTTTGTTTGTATTTGGCTTGAGGAAAGCTGCCCCCTGCACTGCAACTTTTACATGGGTGCTAGGGTGACACCAGCTGGTGCTTGTGGTGTATTGAAATCATCTTGTAACTAGCTGGGACCATTTGTGCTTGAAATTGAATTATGGAAAAGGAAAACACAAAACTGTTTATTTATTTCTATATAATTGATTACATTACATAATTAACATAACATGACATAATGAACTACATGGGTATCCAGAGGTCACTTTAAAAAAAAACTTTTATAACATTTGAGGGGCATCCAGAGGGCCTTTTTTCTACATTTTATACATTTCAGGTGCATAGAGGGCACTTTATTGCATTTTTATACATTTTAGGGGCATCCAGAGGACACTTTTATAAGTGAGTACACTACTGAAGAGAACAGTGTTGATAGCACTGAGTCTTACAGTTTATTTTCAACCTAATTGTTTAACTTTTTGAACAGCGTATTCCCTCATGTACAATCAGTGTAAACCACTAAAGACTCAGTGACTGATCACATACTTGTGCAATACTTTGATTTCCGGTGCAATACCTCATAATCATGTGCAATATTGTAATTTATCCCATAACATATTTTATTACTATATTCATCTACTACATGTGCACTCTGGCTTAGGCTAAGTTAACTTATTTAATGTCTTTAAAAGTACTTCTTTACCTTTCTTTGCACAGATTGTATTTTTATTTAGATTTTTTGAATTTGTGTTTAGGTTATATATTTATTGTCCTTACTGACTTGTTGTTAAGTACCAGTGTTCGAATCACTAAGTCAAATCCGTTGAGTGTGTGAGCTCACTTTGCAATAAAGCTTTCTTGTATCTTAAGAGCGACTCTATAATTAGGGGTACATTTCAGACCAACCAAAAAGTGAAAAAATCAGTATGCTTTTTGGCTTAATATTATATTTGTTTCCATAGTATACCCCTAGATTGTGCGAAATCCATTAATTGGCAAGCTTAAGCTCTAATGATTTCTTAAATATTCCAATAAAAATAAACACCAGGTTCATTATTTTGGCAACTGTGTTACGGTACTACTTATTTGATAAAACAATTATTTGCAACGTCTTAGGTCTATTCATCCATGGTTAATTTGTTGTTTGTCTAACTGCTTTGAAAATAAGATTTTTGAGCTGACAATTGATATTCTGTATATAACACAGTTGACAACAAAATAACACAGTTGACAGGAGTAACACAGTTGACAGGACAAATTAGGAAAAGAGGAGAGAAACCTTTCTTTGCAACAAAATGGATTGATTTTATTTTCAATATATATTATATATATATATGTACATATAATATAATATAATTATATTTATTTTTTATTTTTTGATGGGTAACACAGTTGACATGTAACACAGTTGACATTTCCTCCATTTTTGGCGTTTGTGCTAGCTACAGACATTGAAGATGTCACCACATGACCATGATCAACTCATATTTCTGTGTACTTTCTTTACATTTTTGTCATTAAAACACCTAAAGTAAGTACACAAGAAAATGTTGATAACACAGTTGATGAACAATTAATCCTCTCCATGTGTAGACAATCATTTTGATGAAATATTGACAAGGAGGAGTTGAAACTTACCACACAGTCTTCAAGGTTCCCACCAAAAAGGATGTGCACTCCAGCAATGTGAGTCATATGACTTTGGAGCAAACCATTGCTGATTTATAGGGCTTTTATCAGTGGGTAACAAAGTTGACAATGATTTCTCGGACACACATAAAGTGAATAATTTCATGTATATTAATGTTTTAAATAGATTTGAAAAACAGCTGTACCATGTTTAAATGATTATTTTTGAACAATTAATGCTGAAATAATATATAAATACATGTATTCTAATGTTAAGCTTTAAGAGCAAACTTGACATTTAAGAAATCGGACAGCACAAAAACTTTAAATTCCAATATATAATCTGCATATTTTGCAAAATAAAGCATGGAACCTGTTAACTTTTTGTATTAAATTAAAGAGAAATATCATCCAATATAAAATTGGTCATTTTTTAAAATAATGACCAATAATATTTGGTAAAATTGACAAATACACCCATGGACTTGAAATGTACCCCTTATCATAGAATCACTCATTTATTGTGCTTACTGACTTGTTAAGTAGTAGTGAATCTTGAATCTTGTATCTTATGCAGCGGTATGAAGCTAATTTAGAGGTATTATTTGTTGTATTGCTAACATGAATATGTCATAACAGTTCAATCCAATTATATAAATCGTAAAGAATGAAATGTAACTAGCTGGGAGTCGTTTAGAGCAGATCTACATCTATCAGCTGGCTCTCTTCGCCTCGTCTCCGCTAGGGTCGCTCGGCCTCCTTTTGTGTGAGGTCGGTGGGAAAGTGCGTGGATCGTGGATCGTGGATCGTGGATGAAGGCAAGCTGGGCTAGCCGAGGTGATGTTGTAGCTGTAAAGCAGATATTTGATCTTTAAAGTGAGTATGTGTGACTGTTTCCGTTTCTTGAAAGTGTTTCCATTTAGAATAGACATCGATCCACTTCAAGCTGTTGCTGTTTTGTGTAGTTGAAGCTTTGTTGTGTTGCTTGTTGAATCTGGAAACTTTGAACCGAAGCAGCTAACAACAAAGTTGAGGACTAGCTTGCTAACTGCTAACAATTAACGTTAGTTTTCGCCTAATTTTGGCTAGCTTGTGTGTTGTGCTAGCTTCTGACATTTTATAACCGTGTTGTAATAAAACCAGTTTGACTGTTTGTTGCTAAACATTTACCACAACCAGGAGAACTTTCTAAACCGTGTCTTTGTCAACTTACGGAGAAGTCACAGCTAGCGGGTACGAGCTAACTTTGAAACATAGCCCAGCTAGTGCTCCATGTCCAGACAGTGTAATGCTAAGCTAGCTGTCCGGTTATGTTTGGATGTCTTATTGTCAAAGAAATACTCATAACATGGACCAATGTTTATCTCGTTTTTCTTTTCTCAAGGTTGGGATATTTTGTTGCTCCTGCTGATCTACCTTGCTAACGTCGATGTTAGCAACAAGCCTGTTAGTGTAAATGCGTTTCACTAGAATGGACCTGTTGAACTCTCAGTTCCTGGACAAGATGAACAACAACATCGGGAGAATTTACTATGAAGGTATGTTACATTCACATTTTAACATAAGTTTATACGTTTTGTTGGCAGTGGTGGACAGTAACATAGTAAATGTACTTGAGTCCTATACTTAAGTACAGTTTTGAGTATCTGTACTTTACCTGAGTATTTTTTGGGGGCGTACTTATTACTTTTACTCCACTACATTCAGAAGACAATTATTGTACTTTTGACTTCACTACATTCCTATCAATGCTCTAGTTACTCACTACTTTTGCTTTGAAGTCAGCTCATGAATTTCCTTCTCTTTTCTGAAATCTGATTCCTAAGACAGTAAAATGTGTTTGTGTAGTTCTGTTTGTCTCAGTGGTTTAGTCATACCTGTACCTGTACACATAGAGCAGATTTCACTCAGATCAGACAGGTCATTTAGAGATAGCAATGATGGCTATAATTCTCCACCTGAGCACCCATGTACATACCTTCAGTCCGTGTTAGAGGGTTTTTGAAATGAAGAATGATACGTATAGTATGAAATGTTCTCCCTGTTTCCCACTGCTCAAACATACAGAAATTCACAGTCCAGCCTGAGAAAGCGTGTTGAGCTACGTAACATTTGTTTCATTCCAGATAAACATTTCAAACAAAGTTGTCTGTGCTTGGAATAACTTAGTTTCTGTTTTTAATCCATGGTATAGTTTTTAGAGATTTCAAGTAATAGTTTCTAGATAAACATAATGTAACAATGTATTTCTATGTATTCCTGACTGCACTAATGCTTTGTGAAAATACAACATTTTGAGTATTTTACAAGTAAGTAGTACTCCAGTACTTTAACTCAAGTAATAATCTGACAGAGAAACTTTCACTTGTATTGGAGTAATATTTGACCAAGTGGATCTATACTTTGACTTAAGTAATGAAGCTGTGTACTTTGTCCACCACTGTTTGTTGGTCTTCTCTGTGAAACTAATACGTTGTTGGTCCTCTACTTACCCGAAATCTTTAAACTCATACTGTCAGCTTGGTGTAGCACTTTTTTTATGCTTGTTTCCCCACCTAGTACACATCGCATTAAAGTGTAGTACAAAGATTTTGATACCCAAAATACAGAAATAAAAGATACATTAGCTGTTCATTTCTCTAGACTGTAGTCTTAATAGTTGTCATACATCTACGATACCTCAGACACTGTGTACACAAATAGATGTGAATGAGGTCCAGAATAACACGCTCATCGGCTTTACTAGATGCAGGAAGTAAAAACTTTAAGACTTGTTTAGAGGCATTTTTCCAGAGAAATGTCCTGATTATAATAGTTTCTACATGAAAAATGATCTAGTCTTTCTTTGACCTTTGAATAATAAGTTTCCTTGAAAAACTAACTCTGAATATTCAGCAAATTCCATCACATCCATCATACAAGTCTTTGGATGTCTTGCTGATATAGCTTGCAAACATTTATGATGCAAAGTCATCAGAATTATTTGTTTATTAGCTTGCTAGCTGTTTTGTATGGTAAACATTACCAAGTCACATGTACTTATGGGAAACGATTATATTTTCGCTCAGTATTTAGGTCAAGTAAATGTGGTGAAAAAGCTAAGAGGTTATTTTTTCTTCAATTGGTGATTATACGCATTAAATGTTTACTTATTGTTGGTGTTGATAGTTTGTCTTATTTTAAGCCACCTTAGACTTATTAGCGTCATTTTAAATGTAGTAATGCTATTTTCACTGCTGTTGGCTTCCCACAGATGAGTCCAGGACACCCTCCCTTCCCACTGCTATGTCCAACATAACTGGGCCTCCTCCACACTGCCCAAGCAAACGGAAGTATGGGGAAGAACAAATGGATGAAAGAATCAACTGCGATGAAGACCCCATGACCAAAATGAGCAGATTGTTCACCTCTCAGTTGTAAGTTCCTTTTAAAAAATGTTAATTAAAACATCTAAGATAGGGCGCTGGTGGCCTAGTGGTCTAAGTGCCCCACATACAGAGGCTACAGTCCTCGTCGCAGAGGTCGCTGGTTTGATTCCCGGCCAGTCGACCATTTCCTGCATGTCCTCCCCTGCTCTCTACTCCCCACATTTTCTGTCTCTCTTCAGCTGTTCTATCAAATAAAGGCAAAAAGGCCAAAAATATAACTTAAAAAACCCCCAAAACATCTAAGATCATTTCTATCCTGTGTCAGTTTTGGCATTCTTAAACTATTGGCTCCGTGAGGTACTCAAAAAATTGCAAATGCTGAAAAATTCTAAGAAGAGTCAAACCAGAAAGCTTGAAATGTACCTGTCTGAGCTTATGAGAAAGAAAAGATCTCAGGTCTCATTTACAAAAGAGTGCGTAGAATCCCTACTAAAAGAGTACGTACTCCGAAAACCTGGAAATGGCGTGCGCCAAAAAAAAAAGTATGATTTTTAAAACCTTTCGCACGCAAACTTTACGCAATGTTCCGTTTATAAATCACAAACCACATGGAGATATTTGCACGTAGTTCAGCCTCTTATTCTGCCATTTTCACGCCCACATTCAACCATATACGGTCAATGCAAAGAGCTTTATGAATGAACATGCATACAAATGAGCTGGAAGATCAAAGGTTCTCACGGTGAATCACGGCAACAACAGAGAGGAAGACAGAGAAAATAAAGTTTCTGACACACAAACCATTGTCCCCGTGAATGAAACGGAGGTCAAAGAGCACTTATTGTTTGTTTCCTACTGCAGGAGGGACACAAAATAAATAAAAATAATAATATCGAGTGACTTCACGTTGCTACAGCATTCCTGTATCCGTCAGCAGTGCCAGAGCATCCATCATTCATCATTACACACAGGTCTCACTGCAGTGTTTCATGTTTACAGGACACATATTTTTTATTTCACATTACAGAGAGCTTATGTCCTTCAGAGATCTCCTCTCTCTGTTATTATCTGACAGAAGTTTGATGTGTTAGTTTCATCACCGGCAGCTTGGCCTTGGCTTTGACAGATTATGATGATATGTAAGATAATAGCTGTTACTTCCACACTTTTCTCATTAACACAGCAAACACGTGCAGGTGATGAAGATGTGATGAGAGTGAGGCAGCCGGCGTCTCTGCGCTCCATATGTGTCATACAGCAGACTTGATTAAAATTATAATTACACATTTAAAACATCACTGTCACTTTGCTCCGCGGTTGTTTTACGTCTTCTGACGTTACTTTTGCTTTTACCTTCTGACGAACGCGTTAGGATACGGTCCATGTTCCTTTAAAGAGAAATGTGACGGTGAGGTAAAGCTGATTAAATATTTGATGAACATTAAGACACGCTTTTATCTTTTAATGACAGCTTATTGGAAACGAAAACACAGTAACATTCACATGAAATAAGCTGATTTTAGTGATGATGGTGACGTGGGTCTGTTAATATGTTGTTATTCAATGAAATGAAATGTGTGAAAGGCATTTAGATATAATCTGACTTCAGTTCTCCGTCTCACCACCTGCGCCACCAATTCCCCTGCCTCCTAAAATGAGCGTACGCTTGGGTCAGAGTTTGCTTACTGGTAAGCGCATTTTCCCGTCAAGTTTGTTTTTATAAATCACAAACTTGGCGTGAAAACTGCCGTACGCCATGGTCTAGGGTACACCAGTTTCAGGCCCTGTTTTGTGCGTAAGCAACGTTTATAAATGAGACCCCTGAACATGATCTAAAGAATGATAGGAAAGTAGAAGCCTGTGAAGTGTCTACATTCAAGAAACAACTATCAGCACAACCAAGTCTGGGATGTCATGTTTACAGTAACTAAAGAAGATGGCAACATAAGCCTATCTTGTGTGCCGTGCTGTCTTGGTTTTTGAAGACACAAGATTGAATATCAAAGTATGACGTGTAAAGAATTGTGAAGCTGTGTGGCATATGTTTAATTTGTCCCCTCTTTCTTTAGGGCCCGCCCTTCTGCTGGAGACAACCGCAACGAGCACTGGAGCCTCAGTCACACTCCTGTGGAGCACATCACTTCCTCTTCCAATGGCCTCCATGAGAACCACCTGTATGCTTCTGTTTCTGGCTACGCTGTTGACCGGCCTCTGGCTCTGACCAAAAGCAGCCATGACATTGGAGCAGAAGGCAGAGAGAGGTCCGTCGTGAGCGGGGCCGTAGAACGGCAGCAGGTATGTCAAGGTGTAACACTTATGGAGGCAACGTGAAATGCTCTCAATGACAAGAATGAAAACCCTAAACCTTACAAGAAACAAAAATAATAATCATCATGACTCACTGTGCATAGAAGTAGTGGTGCCATGGATCCCAAATCTCATAGAGCAGATCTGGGAATTTAGTGAAGGATCAGATTGTTGTTGTTCTTTTTAATTGCTGAAAAAATATATTTGAAGTGCAACTTTTCCACTTCTTAGCCAGCCATGATTCAAACTGTGCATTTTGACAACATAACAAATCAAAATGCATTTCCATTAGTGTTAATTATATATCATAATCTCAGTTTTCTTACAGTCATTGATACAATAATGACAGTACATGCAGTTACATATACCTAAGCTCCCTTTTTAAGACTGATATAAAAAGCAGCATCATACACTGTATATAACAGTATGTTTACCAAGGGGAATCCACCTCACGAACAGAAAATAATAATCTTTCTGTGACTAACAAGTCTGCAGAAATCTACAGAGGATGTAGCTTTACACACACCGCTCATCCACAGATGTGTGTGCCTGTGCAGTACCTGCTGCTGCAGATCAATGACACAAACAGAGAGCGTTCATTTGACTAAATCTTCAGTGTTGGACGGAAAACGTTGTTGTATCACAGAGCTTGTTTTGCTAAGTCAGCCACAGACTTCAAAAGGCTTTAACAAAACTAACATTAAGTGTTTGATTTTTTTCACTTGAAACCACCAGCTGATCCTGAAGAAATCAATCAATCAATCAATCAATCAACCAATCAGACTTTATTTATAAAGTCTTTTTCATACAATGACATTGCAACACAAAGTGCTGTACATAAAAACAACTTAAAATAGAATAAATTAAGAAAATATATAAGACCCCCAATCCTAATCCCAACCCCACCCCAGAATCCCAAGGTTAAGAAAATAATATATGCAACAAAAGTAATAAAACATGATATCTTAATGAGGAAACACTGGAGGTAAAATATGATGTTAAAACTCAACACAAGAAATTCAACTCACCAAAATAAAACACATTTCTAAGATAATAAAACACTAAAATATTAAACGATTAAAAGAAAATAAGATGCTATACTTAAAAAATAAAATAAATAAATAAAATAGAATAAAAGTGATTAAAATTTGAGCTAGATAATAAACAAATAAATACGTTTTAAAAAACTGTTATAATAATGAAACTCAGTTAAAAGCAAGACTAAAAAGATAGGTCTTGAGTTTGCTTTTAAAAATGTTTAAGCTCTGTGCAGCCCTCATAAAAACACAGACACGGTGAGATGAAACAGAGAAAACTTGAAGCAGCATTTGAAGTAACCATACGATTGAAAATATGAAGGTTTTACGACCCTACTCTGTGTTAAAGTCTGCTCAACACTGTCTGGAAGTCCATAGTGCATACATGTTCTACTGAAACACTACCATCTTTCCCCTGAGACTGTATGCAGAGGTACATCTTACACCCTGATGATACATTTTCCACCAGTCCACAGATCACATGCTCATCAAACTGTTGGCGGTGATGTGAACAGATCACAATCAGCTGTGGTTTGTGACACCACTGTGTAATACATGGCCAAAGGGATCCACATGAACTGAATTTCATCATTAACCTGTTCACACATAGATCTTTGAGGACCTCTCTGTTGATGTCTTTTTACCTCCCAAACTGTTAACATGTGGTTAGTAGAGCGATAGCATAAGATCAGCATTTCAGGCCTACAATAATAACAAAAAGAATTGTTAATTTAACCAACAAGTAACTGGTGCTGACTAGCTAGGATGACAATGTTCTATTGTTAAGCAGAGGAAACACGCACAACATGCAACAATAGGAGGAAAATTTGTTGCCCACAAGAGTTAGTTCAGATTTAGTCATGACCAGAGTTCAGGAGGCGAACCCCCGCCTACCTATCCCCTTTCGGAGTCGGGACGCTTTCCCTCAGGCGCGAGGGGTCAGGTCCGGACTCAGGCGGCCGAAAATGAGGCACGAGAGTGGGTAAAATACCTCCACGATGACCCCCGGAAGAAAAGCATTTTTCCTCTCCAAATTCTAAGTATTTTCCTCCAGGCTCTAGGGGCTACATCCGGACTCACACAGCTGAGAATGAGGTCAACCTATTGTTCAGCATGTTCAAGTTGAATATGTTCATGTTCAGTCTTGAGCAGACATAATTTTGGAAAAAATAAAATGGTTCCTTTTGGTGCGGAAGACTGTGTAGAACTACTTTTTTCCCCCTCATAAAAATACTCATGAATCATTAAGAGAATTGATAAGGAATTGATAAGCAGAATCGACAGTGGCATTGACATTGATAAAATCTTATCAATTCCCACCCCTAGTAATAATCCACATGCACACTGTCTGTCCCCATTCTAAGTGTTCTGAAAGATGGCCATCGCTGAGTATGTTTTGATATTCATATCTCATCATGCTGGAAGGCTAAACTTGATTAAACTTTTCATAAAGCATCATAACCTTCTGTAAACTTGTCAAAGTAAGAGCTATGGTTACACAATGTTTTGTGTATCCGTCATCAGTGGAGAAGCATTCTCCTGATGTTTTTGAGCATTCAGGTCCGACTGTTTTCTCCGTGCTGCTGTCAATCAGTAAATGTGACGTGTGGCGTTTGGGTGACACTCAAAAAAAAATCTGCTGCTTCCCGGCATGGTCATGAACAAATGTTGGTATGTAAAAGTGTTGACTCCGAATATAAGACTAGTCCACTTTTTCACATGCAGTTTAGAGGGGAAACCCCAGCTTAAATTATAAACAATATGGTTATTCATATTTGGTATTTTTACCATTGACATTTTGGCCGATGATATCTCTATATGCCGTGAAACCGGCTAACATAAACCCTGGTCATGACAACATTTAAGAATTTGAATTTGCTTGTGTTGTCGACTTTCTCTAAAAGCCCCCAAAACTATCTTTAGAAAAAAAAGAAGTGATCCATACTGATTTCTGTGTAAACCTATTGTTTGCATTTCCCACCTCTAGAATCGTCCGTCTGTCATTACCTGTGCTCCTGCAAGCAACCGAAATTGTAACCTATCGCACTGCCACATGAATGGCTGCACACCCAGCCCTGCTACTGATCAAAGGAAGTCCAACGGTAAGCCTTTGAAATGTTAAAACTGTATCCAAATATATAAGGTTATTGCAAAATGTATTAACATTGAGTGTTATTCATAAAAATATTTCAACTTGAGCATAATGTGCACTCTAGTCTCACCACTTCATGACTTGTTTATTGGTTTTTGTATTATGTTTTCTGTTCAGAACATTTTAAATGACCCCTAAATAAGTCGAGTACGACAGAAAATGACTCAAACTAATTTATTTTCATCCACTTCTGATCATTTTATTTTAGCCAACACTGTAAGAGATCCTGTGATTGAGGAGCACTTCCGTCGCAGCCTGGGAAAAAACTACAAAGAGGCAGAGCCTGAGTCCAACTCTGTGTCCATCACAGGTTCAGTGGATGACCACTTCGCCAAGGCACTCGGAGATGCCTGGCTCCAGCTCAAGTCCAAGGAAGGGGGCCGTCAAACCCCAGAGGAAGACCAATGAAGCACGGGGGGGGGGGGGGGGGGCATTCTAAAAACTTCCCTAGGGTTTGCATGCGAGAGTGACAATTGTTTGCTGTCAACTCTTGCCAAGCATCAACTTCCCATAGCCATGAACAATAGAAGACATATGGTGCTCACCGTGGCTGCTCTCTTTTTGACCTCCAGGTCGGTCTTTAAATTGTACACACAGCATATCTCATTTGGAGGTAGAACAAAAAAAGTGTGTCATTTGGATGACAATGTTACTTCTGGAAACTGTACAATCATAGATTTGATTTTCTATTAGTAATGAAATACACAGAGTAGTCGGTTGTTGGATTAATGTTTTGTTTTACCTGCCTTGATAGCCAAAGAAATTCTCTCTTTCCACTTAAAAGCCATAGATCAGATCTTTATTATTCCCATGATAAACCACACTTCCTTTTACTTTAAGAGGACAGCTGGGTCTGACACAGGACTTCCACCAGATCCGTGTCTGGTCCGTCTCCGATCCGTCTCCGTGCTCTCTCGTCCATCAACACCGACCGGTTGCGTTTTTGAAACGCAGCACAGATCAGGACCGCCGGACAGCTGGAGTCATGTGGCCGAGGTTTTCACCGCAGTAATTACTGAATCAATGATTCTCCTCCTCCTCTCCTCATACATGTTGTTTTTATGGTCCTCGGAAAACCTCTGACCTGTTGACTCCAGAACTGGCTCCGCTCTAAATCACATTTTGTTGTCATAGTTAAGTTAAAACGATCTGGTGTTTTATTCTGAAAATTAACCAGATGTTTTCATTTTGTTTTGGTGCCTGACTTCCTGTCCCGCTCCATCTGCTCTGTGCTGAATTGATGCGTCGTGCTCTGGCATCCGGCAAAAATAGTAGTCTTGCGTATCTGCTCCGTTGCGTTCCGACCTGCCGGATCAGAGACGCAGCCGGAACGCAACGGAGCGGATCCAATAGAAGTTAAAACATTGACTAGAATAGAAACCTATCAGATCTGGTGCCCCGACGGGTCTGAGACGGACCGGAGACGGATCTGGTCGGATTTGGCCTTGATTCTCACTCTTTTGTTTTCTGACCCTTTAGGGTAGCAGGTTACCTGTCTCAGTTGGAACAAATGTGTACAACAAGTGTCTTTAGTTTTCCCCCCTGCGTTGTAAAGACGCTAGACTAACCTGGCTTCTTTATAAACCTGAACTGGACTTGTCCTCTGTTAACTGAAAACTCTGTGTCCTGACTATATGCTCACTGAGGCTGATTTCTTAGTACACTAATATCAATTATAGTAGATTTGTCTAACTAGACGGCATGTTTCAAATAGCTGGGTTCTATTACAAACCTTATTCTATACTATATATGTACTCAGAATTTATTTTTTATCTGTTACATTTTAGAAATACTCACTGCTGGTACAGTCGTACTCAATATATTTTTTGTATCCTGTTTTCAATACCATATGTAGGTGTGTATTTTAGCATCTCTACAACTCACAGCCTCTGGCAAGGTTGTGTGAATGCAGTTTAAATGACTATCGCTTTGTTACTCGGTGGAGCTGGATGCTACGGCTTTAAACACGACTGAAGAGAGCTGAATCCGACCTTCTGGAGCACAGTCTATTAGCAGCAGCTTTATTTATTCTGAAACAGGTTAGCAGTTTGTTGCCTTTTGGCAGATCGTGGAAACATTTTTTTTAAAGATTCTTCCAAGGATGATGTCATCTCTGTACTAATAAAGCCGGTGGTTTTTCCCATAAATTAAGATTTGATGCACATGCAATATTATTAATCCACATTCCACCATGACCGACTGACACGTATCGGCCACTCCAGTTGTATTTGGTGAATGCAACTGATTTTTTTTTTTAATTTAGGCGGTCCCTCGGTGTGACCTGCCAGAATCTCTGATATAGAGAAAATGTGTTAGTGAGTCACAAAGTATTCTGTATAGTACAGTTTTTGTTTAAATTGATCTCACCCTTCTTAAAATCTCTACTGACTGTAGTAGTAGTTAACATTTTGTTAACACTGATTAAGAATGGTAACGGTATGTGAAAGCATATACATTTTTATTAATATTCTGCATTTCTTAAGTTGTTAAATACACTATCCTGTCTTTATATTTTATTTTACTTCTAAGACTATCATTGCGCCGCGCGGAATGATCATAGATATTTTGTTTCTATACAGAGAAGTGTATCCATATGTAACATGGGTGTTCATTATCTTACAACGGTTGATTATCTTCCCTATTTTTCAGCTGATTATAACGTGCAGGAACACAACAGTCTTTTGATCAAAGACTCTCTTGGTGCAGTGAAAGGAAGACGTTTGTGTTAACACTTTAAAGAGTTCGTTTAACTTTCTGTTTGTATCATAGTTGAATTTAGGGTTTGTGGTGAAGTCTGCTTGTTTGACACAAGTAGATCTCTCAGTCATATTGTTTGGGGTATTAGTCTGTTATTTAATTTTGATATTTCGACTACCTGTATCTCAAAGACTGTTTATGGAAAGGTCATCCAAGTGTTCATTCAAATAGAAATAAAACAACCATGTTCACTTTTGTCTATTTCTCTGGAAGAAAATGCCACTGTTTTATACTGAAATTCTTCTAAATAAACTTACAGACGTGCACATTTGCATATTTCTTGTCCTCCCTTTTATGGTACAAAATGCAACACATTGCAGTCATGAGCTACAGAATGTACACTACCAGTCAGAAGTTTGGAAACACCTTCTCCTTCAAGGGTTTGTATTTATTTTAATTATTTGAAACAATGTAGATTAATACTGAAGACATCAAACTACGAAAGAACATATATGGAATTATTTAATTAACAAAAAAGTGTTAAAAAAAACAGAATATGTTTTATATTTTATGTAGCGACTATGAAGAACCAAAAGCCGCTGAGAGGCCGAGGTTGGGCCTAGTAAAGTGTCGGACGTGCTACAAGCAAAAATCACGAATGCACCAAAAGTAAATATAACCTTTTTTAACGAAAAAGGAAAATCAAATCATGATAAAGTGCACAAGAAAAAATAGCGAAAATAAGCAATAATAAGTGAAAAATAGTGGTCAACAAAAAGTACGGAGAACCAGGTCACCCCCTCTCTCTACCTGCAAACAAAAGAAAACAGGTGGCCTAAATGAACTCAATATCCCCGCCCTTAACACATGACCCGCAAATAACCTAATTAACTGACCCCACAATAAACCATATCATAACCAAACAACAAAAATAACACCACAAAAATATATAAACAATAAATTACCCTAAACCTCAAAATGAAGATACAATAAACACTTGAATCCTTCATGGCTCCAACATTTTAGATTCTGTAAAGTAAAACCCTTTTTCCTTCATGACAGTTTTCCCCCTCTCTTGGTATTCTCTCAGTCTGCTTCATGAAGTGGTCACCTGGAATGGTTTCTAATTAACATGAGCCTTGTCAAGAGTTCATTTGTAGAATGACTTGCCTTCTTAGCCCTACTGTTATGTTCGTTTCTCTGGATCAGCAATAATGTTCATGGGTCAATTTGACCCGGGGCATATTCAATTATCCAAAAGTGACAGAACCCCAAAAAATCCCATAACACATTTTTTTTAATCTAATTTTTAACTTAATTTCTAACCATTTAAATCAAGATTTGGTCCATTGGTGTTCTTTAATTCTCACAGATCATGGTTCAATGAGGATAACTCACTCGTTTTTCATTAAAATGTATGTTAAAACTTTTTTCATTGTACATTGTAAAGCCCTAAATATAAATACAATAGTTTTACATGACAGATTTTTTTGTTTATTATATTTTACATTTTGATTTTTTTTTAAAAAATGTATCAAGTGATGTTGATCCATTTACTCGAGACACCTCTTCTGTCACATGCTGCCCAGATTTTTATGCTGCATTTAGCTCGTTTGGAAGGCATAATACATTGTCTAAAATAGACATTAAAAAGGGTCAATTTGACCCGCAACATAACAGGAGGGTTAATGTGTTTGAGACCATCAGTTGTGTTGTTCAGAGGTAGGGTTAGTACACAATGGACAGCCCTATTTGACTACTGTTGTAATCCATGTTATGGCAAAACCAGATTATTTCATAGTTTTGATGTCTTCAGTATTAATCTACAATGTTGAAAATAATTAAAATAAATAAAAAACATTGAATGAGAAGGTGTGTCCAAACATTTGACTGGAAGTGTACGAAGAAACATGAATCATTTACATTGCTGCAGTTCACCATGACTGAAAGGTCTCATTATTTTGTAATGTTTTTTTTAAAAAGATTGCTGCTTAAAGGAAACATCTTAAAAGTTAAAAATTAAGGTTTTTGGCCAGCACTTTGGTGAAGCCTTAGCAGAAAAGTCATGGTATGGAAAGAGAAGAAACCTTTATAAAGAGTGATTGTTTCTGCGTCTCATAATAAGTGCATTTGCTAATCTTTAAAGTGTTGTAATTGCTCTACTGCCAAATTATAAAATTCTACTCCAATTTCAGTATTGTACACACTTAAATCAGTAATTACATAGTTACACTGATTGCAGCACCCCTTGATACTAGAAAATCATGAGTCATAGCTCATTCTTTATTTTCCAAGGGCAGGCAGTGCCATTGCTGCATAGTTCCATGATTAATCTAAAGTAGCTGTGTGTCAGTTGCTAAATGGAAAAGCATTAGACTATCAGGGTTTTTTGTTGTTGTTTATGCCTGATGTTTTTGTCCCTGAGGTAGACTCGTTTGTCAGTGATTTTCCAGAATTATGCGTTACCAATTGGCACATCGTGAAGGAACTGTTGCTTTGTAGGCTTTCTCTGGAAATGTTTAATAATGTTGTTAGGGTTTGCTCATTCCTTCCACTTAAACAAAGGTAGATTTGGCCTAGCGGTCTAGGCGCGCGCCCCATATACAGAGGTTATAGCCCTCGCCGCAGAGGTCGCAGGTTTGATTCCAGCCTCGACTTTTTACTGCATGTCCTCCCCCACTCTCCACTCTCCACATTTCCTGTCTCTCTTCAGCTGTCCTGTCTATTAAAGGAAAAAAATGCCCAAAAAGCATATCTTAAAAAAAAAAAAAAAAAAAAGGTAGATTTTTTTTGCATCCACATGCAGTTGTGTTGAGGCTCTCGATATGTATTTTCCCAAGAAAAGACGCCTTCTGATACCTATGGTTGGTTTCAAAACAGCTGTGTATTTTGTGTAATTTTCTACTTGATGGTTTGTGTATTTTGCACACTATAGTCATCACGTGTTTGACAAGTACCTGACGTCAACCCTCAAAACACAGTAATTAAATCCTCTTGAGACTCAGTTGGCCACAGAGGTTATTTGGTTGATTGGGTGTCCTTGTATCAAAAGACTGGATAATTGCTTGTGGAAAAAACCCATTGCTTACAAGGTGAGTAAAGGGTAGCATGAGATTCGGCCCAAGGTACTGACTTAGAAAGTGTTTAGCCTCTTCATTATATTGATATTATAGAAACAGGATAGTATCACTGCCTATTCAGGACGAGGCTGTTGTAGGTTCCAGATTAGCTGACATCTCTTCTCCAACCAGCAGATGGCGGTGTAAAACCACTTTACATGAAACCCTAAATTCTTCCAATCCCTGGAGATCAAACAAAGACATTAGTGTCTACTCTTGAAGATTGATATGGATACAGCAGTTCCTCATTGTGTCCATTAGTACTTTAAAATGTGCTGTATATGTGAAAATGGTCTTCATGTATCAATACCTTTCTTTCATGCTGAGGGCAGAATGGACTGCAGATGTTGTCCAACATGGCTTCAGATTCGGTATAACTCGTGTTTAAAGGGTCTGCTTTTTAAATTTCATCCAAGATGTGTTTGTTTATTGAAAACATTGTGTTGGATTAACACACCTTAAGTTAAGTGTAAGGCTTTGAATACAATCCATTGGAAGTTGAATGGAAATGGAAATGAGTCTACCTCCATTTCAGTTTGGCTAATTTGAATTTGTTGAGCACCATTCATAATTCAAATCTTTCAACTGGTAAACAGAGGGTTTTTTTTCTTCTTCTTTTTGGTTTTTGTTGCTCTCACCCCTCGGGCCCAAATCTGCTCAAAAAGCCCCTCCAACAGACCACTGCCTCCATGAGATTAGACCCAGCCATTCACCAGCCACAATGCCCCTGCTTCTGCTGCACCATGCCTTCCAAGGAAGCCTGCTCTTGTGGGATTATGGAGAGAAGATCCACATTTCTTTGCTTTGGCGAAACACCAATCGCAGAACTGTACGCAGCCGCACACATGCACGCACTCTGATATCATAAAACTAGTGTCTAAATCAAGATGACACATCAGGGTCACGCCAAATTTGGCTTGGCCCCTTCAATGTGTGAAGGCCACAAGGAGCATGACATCTGTGGCTGCGATAGAGGATGGGTCTCACAGTCGCTGCCTCCTGTTATTGCTGTAACAGGATGGACTCTGCTGCCTTTGGACATGGTCAAGACATGACATGTTGAACACACTCCTCACTCCTCCATTCTGAATCTCTCACTTGAGGTAAAGGAATGAGCCAATGAAAATGGTCTAACACTGCACTCTGGTCGTGCTATAAGTTCGGATCTGTTGGATAAATTTATGATTTTACTACACAGATTTATAACAAATCATGTGCAGTGTCACTTTTGCTCACAATTAGGGTTGCAAAGGGGTGGAACATTTCCGGTAAATTTCCATGGGGAGATAAGCTGGGGAATTTAGGAAATATTCAAAATTGTAAACTTTCCATGGGAATTAATGGGAATTTATGGGATATACTGGGAATTGAGGGTAATTTAATGGAAAGGTAACATATCCAAGCATAAATATTTGTTTTGTTATAAGCAGACATCCACCCAAAATAATACAATTAAAACAGATTTATTTGTAAGTTACAGGAGAGGATTAGGGCCACCGGAAAAAAAAGTTAAGGTCAAATTAAAAAAATATATTATTAAAATGTAAAAAAGTCAGAATTCTAAGATTAAAGTCAGAATTCTGAGAAAAAAGTCAGAATTCTGAGATTAAAGTCTGAATTCTGAGATTAAAGTTAGAATTCTGATATTCTGGCTTTCATCTCAGAATTCTGATTTTTTTTTTAAAGTATTTTTTCAGAATTCTGACTTTTTTCTTTTCTTGTTGAGGATGGCTCTGCATAGATATTCAACTGTACTTGCATGAAATCTGGTTGTTTTAGTCAGGATTATGCTAAAATATGTTTTCCCCAACTGTATTTAAGTTCCCTACTAAGAGCCAACCTTCAGTTTAGTAAATTCCCGCTTTATTCCCGTTTATTCCCATGGAAAGTTTCCAACTTTGAAAATTCACGGAATTTTGCAACCCTAGTCACAATTTACTTGCGTTTTAGCAGTGATAGATAGAGATCTCCTTCTTTGGTTTGCATAATTCCCAATTTGTTGTGCCTGAATAGGATGCATGGTTGCACCCCTATCTGCAGCATCCCAGAGTGCACAACGTCTGGGGAATTTGCATGATTGCCTGTAGATTATTTGAACATTATCTATTCCCCCCTCCTCTTTTTCCTTCTTTCTGTGGCTCTCTGCTGTGAGGATGCACACACATCCTAGGGCAAAAGAATCTAAAATAGATCATACAAGCAACTGGAGTAGATGCACAGGCACAGGAAGCAGCTCACGGGCAGACTTGAGTCATGCTGGCAAGATCATGCACCCTGAGCTGACAGCCCAACACACCCGATTACCAAGCACGTCATTTCTAAAATGCAGCCGCAGCCACACTATAGGTCACAAACAAGGGGGAAATATTGAGATCAAGTGCTGATTTACCCGTAAATGACTCTTGAACGTGGTATGGATTGAATGCATGGCTGTCATACTTTAAGACTGACCTGATGAGCATCTCAAGCTCCAGCGATTGTGGCTCATTCATTCTGTCATGTGGACTGCTGGCAATGGCATAACCTTTGTGGAGGGAAGGGAAGACAACACGGTCACTCTGGATAACAGTCTTGCAATGAACAGAAACAGACCCTGTCAGGCCATCTCAGCATCAGTTTTCAGCGGCACACAAACCGCCAACACACCCTACCAATCGCTCTTTGCCGTTCCTTCACTTACTCCTTTCTTTCCATCAGTTGAGACAGCGCCTTCTTGATGTGGCCCTCATGTGTGGCACCCATGCTGCATTGATTTGGCAGGACCCTATTTATACATTTCTCCTTTGCATCCCCCTTTATGTTGGTTATACTTTCTAAGCTCAATCCATGACCTCTTTTGCGGCTTGCTTTTGGCCTGCCGTACTGCCGTATGGTGCTTGACACAGCCAGAGATTTCCAACCAATACAGTTGGCTTGAATGTCATATTTATATATAATGGATTGATTTGTAAATGATTGATTTAAATGGCCATCTGCTGCACAGTATCACGACTCAATGCCCTTTTCTGTTTCTCCTTCACACGATTCATAGCTTATGATTGGGATGTACAAATGCAAGCTAATATTTCTTGTTAGCTTTGGAGCAGGTTTTTACTTCAAGTTCAGGGCCCAGGATGATCTTCCAAATTTCCTCTTAACAGTTGAAAAGTGTATGAAGACAGTGAGTTAGGGCACTGAGCAGCCGATAAATGTTGTAGCCATCACTAAAGGGCATTCTCATGTCTCATTATGAGGCTTGTTAGGCCCCACATTACAGCTGCTTGACTGAGCAGCCTTAATAAGGAAAATGACCCAACACCAATATGAGCAGCAATGTGTCTCCTATCACATATATCCACTACGCTCTTGCATGGCCCTATCTCTTTCCTCATGACTGTCTGCCTCTCTCTCACTTTGCCACATCCCCCCCCCCCCAAACCCCCAACACCACCATCACCACCACTACCACTCCCCCCGTGTGTTTGGCAGTCACACAGTCGGCCATGTGTGTGCTGAAGATGTTACATAATGCCCTCCTTTCACTGCACTCCAGATCAAAGAGAACAATCCGGCACAGAAAAAAATGCTCCTTGCTGATTTTTTTCCCTCTCTTCCACCATCACATTGTTTTATCAGACCTCAGCTACCCGCAGACTGTACAGTATGACTGCGTTATAATCTGCTGAAGTATTCCTCTTCATGTTGAAAATCTCACAGAGCAAATGGGAAATGATCAGAGGTTCAATGTGAAGAAAGAAAGCCAGGGAGGTTAGAACAGGCTGGCAAAATGAAATAAAGATGCCTACACATCTTACATCGTCACTGCTCTATTTTCTTTTTCAAATTCATGTATTTGTTACACATAAATGTATAGAAAAATCAACTTTAACCCAGTCAGACAAGAAATCAATAAAGAAACGGAGGCAAATTTAGTCATCTCATGGGAAGGGTGCAAAAATATTTACTTCAATGTAGCTCAAACGCTTAATCCCTGTGGGCCTGCCTCATTTAAATTAGGAAAAACATCCTGAAAAAAACTGATGCAATTATGATGAAACAATTATTGTGGAAGGGTTTCCACTCGGTATTTTACACATTTCTGTTGCGTGTGAAGACGGAGAATAACTGTCACTGTCACAAGAAACTTACATTTCTCACTACGAACATCTTTGATGCAACGTAATTTCTAGAATATAAAAAGTGAACAAACCCCTGCTCTGTATTACATACAAAAAATGGTGACAGAGAGAGAGAGAGAGAGAGAGAGAGAGAGAGAGAGAGAGAGAGAGAGAGAGAGAGAGAGAGAGAGAGAGAGAGAGAGAGAGAGAGAGAGCAAAAGCAAAAGAGCATCAAACACTGTCAAAGAGGCCAGGCCTGTCTGCAGCCGTGTGAGGATTGAAATAATGAGTGTGTGCGCTGGGGGAATATTTACCTTCTATGCCAATTGTAGGCGGTACATTTTTGGAACAAGGGGCACAAATGACAAAATACAGAACAGAAAAATGTGAACCGTTATAGTGCACTTTTTAGAGAATAGATCATCTGATGTAGGGAAAACTGGTGCATTGGCATGCAATAACTCAAATAGTTGAATATTTTGTAAGAAGGTTAGATGTACAGCTTGCATCATCGTCCCTGTCAGTCTATGTATCCCAGAAGAGAACCTCAGCCGAGTATTTGATTCCCCCCACAGAGCCGGGATCAGCAGCAGTCCTTATCTCAGTAAACCCCCCAAGTGATGAAGAGTGGTTCACTGGTCTGAGGGAGCAGAGCAGCGGGGTTATCTCTGGCCTTCAGCCCTGGGGGGAATGAGTAGGTGAGCTAGGAATAAAAGCATCTTTAGGGCAGAGCGCACGCTTGCAGTAGTGCATGGCAGTCTGCGAGCAGGGCGGCTGCAGCATCAAACGAATCATGGGGGAATGGGAGAGGGCAAGGCTTCAGAGTGGGTTTGGCGCTCAAACTGTTATCACACCTGACAGTGTCTGGTTTGGGATCCAGTGGTGCACGCGGCATACGTAAGCGGCTGGTCATCTGTAAGGCAGAGTGATAGAGTGTGACGTGTCACATGCCACATTAGGCCCTGCCAGAGGATGTGTTTGACAGACCGCAGGAACTTCACTCCAGCACACAGCGCTTTGCTTCTGCTCATATTATTAGACCTTTTTGATGGATTCAAGTTCACATCTCAGGTTTGATTTATAGAAAATCAAGTTGAATTTCATTCTGGAGTCATCGAGGGTTTAAGGAATGTGTGGGAAGGGAAAAGTGAAATGGGGACAAAGGGGTTAACTTTGAAATTACGTGAAGTTTTTTTAATGTAAGACTCTAAAGGAGACAGAATGAGGATTTGTCCTGATTTAAGAAGAACATTTTAGAGATAAACGTATTATCCTCGACTGTCTGCTCTGCCATCTTGAATACAACGAAAAGTAATGTGTGCAGTAAGTTATGTGCTCTAACTTAGCTGACTAAGAAGATACTGGTTTTAATGTTCTCAAGTGCCGGGAATTGTGACTCATCATAAAATTATAGTAAAAGATATATGCACTTTAAAATTTAAGAAACACATATTATCTCCTTTATACTGCCTTCTGAATCTGGAATATCAATCTAATTCACATATCACATAATATCACAAGGGAAAAGTTTGTGGATTTCCGAGCACCAGTGCTTTTAACACAGGATCAGACATCAGAGAGGAAGTCTGGAGCACATTTTTGTAAATCAAGCTTTTTAGTAAGGTGTGGGTGCTAATGCTCAAACATGCAGGGATTCCATGTTATGTGTCATCATGTACAGTAGGGCAAAAAAGTATTCAGTCAGCCACTGATTTTGCAAGTTCTCCTACTTAGAAAGATGAGAGAGGTCTGTAATTTTCATCAGAGGTACACCTCAACTTTGAGAGACAAAAAGAGAAAAAAAAAGTCCAGGAAATCACATTGTAGGATTTTTAAAGAATTTATTTGTAAATTATGGTGGAAAATAAGTATTTGGTCAATTACAAAAGTCCAACTCAATACTTTGTAACATAACCTTTGTTGGCAATGACAGAGGTCAAACGTTTCCTGTAATGGTGCATTCACACCAAACGCGAACGATCGCGCTATTCGCGCGAATATGGACGCGAGAATGTTTTGTGTTTACTCGCTCTACTCGCGCGAATGACTCGCTCAATTCGCGCGTCAAAATCGCGTGTAAACGAGTGCCAAGACGTGAATATACGCGAGAGGGAGGGGGGCTCCCACGCCACAGCTGTCTGTTGTCAACAAACAGAATACAGTGGAGGCTGGCTTGACTTTCGTTTCAGAAGTGGAGGCTGGCTTGACCGCAGTAACAAGGTTGAGCTCGTGGACATTGAATGGGGAAGCCGTTTATACTAAATGGGGCAGAGATTACTTCCTACTACAACAGCTGAAAATTTTTTTCACAACTCACCACATAATCCTCCTCACTCTCTGTCCTCACAGTGAGTTCCTGTTTATTCCTCATCCCATAAAAACAGGTAGTGTCACAGAGTTTGGGGAAGCTGTACGATGATAGAATCAAAGTGTCCCATATATTCCAGATGAGGGAATCTCCGCTGGGATCTCCGCTGGTCCATACGTCACACAACACACGTCCCGGGTGATCTGCACGCCGATTGGCTATCGCGCCGCGATTCATTCGCTTGAGTTCAGATATTTCAACTCTTGCGAATCGTTTGCGCGAATGAATTCGCTTGATACGCGCGTATTCGCACTATATGCGAATATAGTACTATTTTTTTTTCTCATTTTGTCTCTCATAGTTGAAGTGTACCTCTGATGAAAATTACAGGCCTCTCTCATCTTTCTAAGTGGGAGAACTTGCAAAATCAGTGGCTGACTAAATACTTTTTTGCTCCACTGTATGTGTGATACTATATGACACATCAGCCACTAAATTATGTCCACTGTTTCCATGGTTATATTTAGTTTTTATTAAACAGCCTTGATCACTGTTCGATTTTTGAAAAGACTGAACCAGTCTCAACTGAACTCAACTCAAACTGAAGTCAACTCCACTGAGTTTCTAACAAGCGGCAACCTCCGGTCTAAAAATATGAGTCCTATGTGGAAGTGCTAAAAACTGCAGTTTATCGAGGATCCGCTTGAGGCTGGCTCTGGAAGTACTGGAAGTCACATATACATGAATGGGTAAAAGCCGATCTTTACAGCAGAAATAAACATGTTTACAGCCTGGTACAAAAGACACGTGTAGTCTGGATAGCTCATTTCTTGATCGGCACACACTGTGAGGAGGGTGAATTTTTTCTAGCGTGGCAATTTCGAAGATATTGTGATTACGAGTTTTCCAATGAGAGGCACAGCTGACTTGATTGACAGGCGGGAACACTGTAGCTGTTGGCCAGGAGGCTCAAAGTCCACTTCTTTACGTCACAATCGCTCAACAGCAGCAATATGGCTGCCGCCGACGATTGGCCTCAAAACAACGCTTCAGAAACAGATGGGTGACGTCATGGATCCTACTTCCATATCTTATACAGTCTATGGATTCTAAAGAGTCAGAAGTGGTCAGTTATCAACTGCAAAGCCTTATGAAGACAGTTTAAGTTGTTAAAGTTGCTTTCTGTTGCCTTGAGTTGCAACCACTCAGAGTTCTTGTCTAACCCTAACCCACAGTATTGGTCATTGGACTTGGTTCCTAACCCTAACCCTTAGTTTTTGTCACTGGAGTATATTCCTAAACCTAACCTTTGGGCTTACTCACAATTTATCTCCTCACCCAACCCTTACCCTAACCCTAACCACTCTGGGTTCTTGCCTAATCCTAACCTTTGATCTTTGTTAGTGGACCTCAAACCTAATCTTTGGACATGTCTGGGAAGGAACACCTTACCCACAATCTTTCCCTAACCCTAACCACTCTGGGTTTTTCCCTAATCTTAGACAGTGATTAATGGATGGATTTACACATCAAACTGCACAAAATCTAAGTGATACATACCTATGGCAAAGGGTTCTGACTGACAATGAAAGCGTGAGTGACATGCGTTGGCCCGTGCAAGCCCTTGGCACCCTATCCAAACTGCTGAGGTGTCAGCCGAGGTGGGGGGTGTCACTGTAAGTCTAACACAAACCTAACCATGCCACGTTTGTCTCCTTCTTCATCAAGAACTCAACCGACTCATATTTGTTCATTCGTTGAACAGTAGTGGATAATGTGTGGCTATAGTTTTGGAGCTGGTGGTGGTGTTGTAGATAAAGTAAGAAATCTAGACTCATGTAAATAGATGCATGAATACACATGATATACCATAATAAATATATCTCATCACCAACTTTTTTTTTAGATGTAATGCAATTGTTTGAACTTCACGGGAAGTTGAAAATGGTACATTATGTCATTTTGTTTTTTGACTACATTACAACAAAATATGAAAAGTTTGGATAGCACGTCATGTTTTCCAAACTTAAATATATAATTCAAGAAGAGACCATGAGTGATAGCAAATATAATCTGAGCTCTTAATATCAAATACAAAACCAGTTCCTACATATTTGGCATTTATCCAAAATTCCCTGTTTTCAAATGTCACCATACGATAAATGTCCTGCCGAATAGAAGTTTGTTCCGTGAACCGTGTGTGTGTCGTTCATGTTACGTCAGCAATTGCGCCCTGTCTGCGTCACTGTTTGTCTCTGTCTTGACCTCATTGACCCCTGCTGAGTGTCACTGCTGTGTAATGCGCAGGCTCGTCTCGCGGCGTCTTACCTGTGACTGTTCAGCTCTGGGGATGGAGGGAGGGAGGGAGGGAGGGAGGGAGGGAGCAGAGCGGAGGTGCCTGAGGAGGGGGAAGGACAGACTGAGCAGGCTGCCGTGGCCCCTGCCTGGTCTGGCTCACTCATCAGTGAGCACAGCTCCCAAACCTCTGTGACAGATCAGAATAGAAAGCATGCAGCACATCATAGCTATGATTCACTGCAGTCCCCAAGTCCAAGCCCGCCCTGAAGGCCTTCAGACCTCTTAATCATCGTGTGTGCCTGTGTGTCTCTGTGTGTGTCTATGTGTTTGTATGTTAGTTTGTGGAAGTTAGCGAGACAGACGGAGAATGAATGAGCTTGTTCGCATACGACAGTGCTTCCATAAAAGTTTTCAATGTGTTTTCTTTGTGTCAGAAAGAGTAAACTCCAGATAACAGGCTTCAAAATGTTCTCAGAGCATAGCAGTGTGGATGCTCATGTGTTAGTCTTAGTTGTTGGCTGATATTTGAAGGAAGGGTTCTTTATGCATGCAGTGTGCCTAAAAATTCAAGTTATTGTGCAGTCATTGTGCACAGGCAAGGGCATAACTGCATGAGTAAAAATGTCATGCAACAGAGAATAGTGCATGCACATCCCATGCAGAGGTTACTTGGTCACATTTGCATATAACTATGTGCCAAAGAAATAAATCAACATTTATTTGCACACACAAATACATTATGTGTGAATCTTAGATACATACAGATCTATTATCATGTGCCTGAACATAGATTGAATCCAGCTTCATGATTATCTTGTTTTTTGATGCAAATTTAAGTAAATTTTCTGAACTCCGCAGTCCTAAGTGCTTCCCATAAGAACAGACAAAATAGAAAGAAGTATAAATTATTTTGTAGGGCTTAAATTACAAAAGGGAAACTAATGAAATGTTTAAAATCAACAAATATAACCAGTAGAAATTTGAATGGTAATAAGTAACCACCTACGATGAAGCTACTTTAAAGTAAATGATTCAAAGGAGAAACTGCATTTCTAAGAAAGAAAGACGCTGAGACGGAATTAACTTTTCAAATAAAATGCTTTTAAATCAGTGAACAACTGTGCAAAGGCGTGTTTTACATTTTCAAATAACTTGATGATGATCGTGAAAATGTCCTTGCAGTGGTGACTGTAGAAAACCAAGAGGGTTAAGGTGGTCACAGATATAACCCTCTTCTTTCTTTCCCCATGTGGTTCCCAGCAGTTGAAGGTATTGTAGTTCATTGTGAGGGAGAGTGGAAGGACAGAGCATGGACGGAGCTTCACTTTCAGTCAGAAATGAATCTCCTAATGATAAAACAAAATGACAGTAGTTTTGGGTCATGAACTTTCTCAACCACCTGCTCCACACCTTCCACCTCGCTCTCAGTTCCCTGCTGTAATAAAGTGAGGAGATTCCGCCTGCATCCTGAGGACTGAAGTGTTAATTGTGTGCTGGCGTAATCTGACACAACTTTTTTGGAAAGAGGGTCTTTACTAAAGCTGTGCCTGGAGCTGCTGCCTGATTACGTCTTTACACTCCCCATGAGGACTTGTACATACTGCAAATCCATGCCCACATACTCCAGTTAACACAAACGTGCATTGCGTGTGCATGCTCATGCATCCATATATGCAAATGGAACATGCTGCATGTCTGCATGAATACACCTCATGCGCACATCCTGCTCATGCACACAGGTGCTTGCAGGTGCAGCTTTGCCAGTCGGTGTAGGCTAAGTTTCAGCAGATTAGCTGCAGAGTAATGAAATTCAGAGGAGCCCAGAATATGTTTGCCTGTTGTCATTTCTATGTGCAAGCAGTGAAAGAAATAACTTGATTCGATGTCGGCTGAGTTTTTTATTTGTCAGCTATTATCAAAGTCCCACATCCTGAGGAGGTCCAGGCTACAACACAGGGCCTGAAACCCCTTGGGCAGGGAACCCAGGAGGAAGCCATTAGAGGAGCTTCACTGGAGAGCTGGCCCTTCCTCCTACTAGCTTCACATCAGGGGGGGGGGGGGCACAAGATCATCCAGAGCACCAACTGTGCGTGACATCCAGGCAGAAACATGTCTTGCTCACCATGTGGAATTTCTCCCCTTGGCTTACGTTGGGCATGAGCTATATAGTCTTGTACATTAGCCAGCTCCTCGAACAGTCTGCTAATATTCTGCTCCTCTTTTTCTCAATATTTCAACCCAATTTACACACACAATTTACCTCATAGTTAATATTCAGAACACGTACAACACATTTGTAGAATAAGAAAAATACTGCTGTTTCTTTTCTGGATATTTGCAGCACTCTGATTCTTTTTCAGCGTTTCACTTTGCCTCTTCCTCGGCCTGATTTGCATTCAGTATTTGACCCAGGCAGTAATCTACAATGACTCCCCCATAAGCCTCTGGCACTTTGGGGAGATGTTATAAGCTGTGACAAAAGACAAGACGCGCCACAGAAAAACTGAAAGTAGCAGGGGAAAGTCTCCTGATTAGCTGAAATAGTCCTCTTTATTGGGACTTTAAATTCCCTCTCACTTACACAGATTCATTTTCAGAGCAGCTGTTGTATGCTGTATTTCATGATTAAAAATGCTACCCCAGTTCTGGATTAGTACGATAGAAATACAGATACAACTAAAATAGTAGAATATTTACATTAGAGAGCAGATGGGGACAGGTTCATGCATGTGATAGTGTAGAGAGGCACAACGGGGGGGAGAGCAGTACAATGTAAATTGAAGCGTATCATTTCCACATGAGGGGGATTTTTAAAATCAAACCAATATAGAGTTCTAAAGTGAGTCCTGTAAGCTCTTATTTGTGACAAGGTAACCTCTTTGGCATCTGCCTCAAAATCTGATATTTGAATCTGTACAGTCTTATGCTCTGCTTCTTTGCCTGAAATATCTGCAATATTTGCTGTGTCACTAGAGCGCTGAATCAAACGGCAGAATCATAGGGAATCCACAACTCAAATGTCTCAGAGTGCACTCATTAATCTTAAATCTCACCCAGCTGAGCAGCATAAAAACTTGATCTATACGCAGCGGTGCAGTGTGTGTGTATGAGCAAAAAAAAAAAAAGAAAAAAGAAGACATGTTGGTCCCTTACAAAAATGAGCCAGTAAACAAGTTCATTTCAGCAAGGTTGGTATTCAGACTGGAGATGGAGCCCAATTAGCATATATGCAGAGAGAGAGAGCTTTGCATGCTTGACATCCTCTCAGCCCCTCTGCTGGAAATAGCCATGCACACAACATCCTCTGATTACATTGATATGTAGATTCAAGCATCTGCAAAGATTAGTTATTCATTAATGTATTTGCTTTGAATTCTCATGTGAGCATACCTCAGACAGAAAGTCTGGGGCAAATAAAACGCAGCAGAGGAAAAATGTCACAAATGATCACACAAAATCCACATCAAAAATATGCAGGTTCGGTGACCCACGACAATATGAACCCGATAGGGCGTTATGATTAAGAGAATCCTTTGGCACTGGGGTTAAAAACAGAGAAAGTATACATTTAATTATCAGCCTTTTCATCTTCACAGCAGGATTAGCTTTTCTTGCTCTAAGTGGGCTGTGAGGATTAATCATTGCAGCCTGTGTGAGTTTATAAGCTGAAGCGTTCTGTCATCCTTTCATAAAAGCATCATGGATCACCAGTTTGCTTCTTCAGTGTCCTCTCTCGCGGCCACACTGCGAGCACTTTTTAACTTTAAAAATAGGCTCGCGACAGAGAGTGCCAAGAAATGCTAAACACCAAACACTGTCCCCTTGCTTAGATCTGGCCACAAAATGGAGCTGATAAGACCACAGACTCTGCATGGGGAAAAAAAGTCACATTAATTCATGCTATCTATATCAATTAACATGTATAGTGCTGATATGAACAAACAGCTAATATAGAGTGTTTGTTTATAGTCAAGTTTATTTATAAGCCCCTTCATCGTGGTCCTAGAGACAATAGGTTTCAAGTTATCTACATAATGAGACAGGAGATGAAAAAGACCCTCCTCACACTTTGAGAGGTGTTCCCTTTTTATCGGCTCATTAAGGCAAAAAGGAGAGCGTGTGTGATGAGGCTGACGAATTGAAACAGAATAATAAAAAGCACACACACTAACTAAAGATCCAAGCTGTTTGGACAACATTTAGAAGTTGACTATCTTTGCTGCTGCCGTTTAGGTTATGACCCTATTATTCTGAGTTATCTAAAGGGTTAACTTTAGCATTAAGACGGGTGGACTGACCAAGATAATTGACAGATGAGATTTTTTCACCATGACAGAAGGCTTGGACAGGCAACCTGGCACATTCACATTATCTGACTCAATCATCTGCAATTTTGGAACATTGAATTTTTGGTTATGGCCATCTTCATATTTGAACATTTGGTCCTAGAATTGTTATAGGTTACCTATACTGTAAGAGAGGCTCAGTGGTACCAATGGTCTTCACCTCCCCCCTACACTTTAAAGTGAACTGGTCCGCTTAAAAGAACAAATCAGATTGGTTAAAATACAAATGAAATGGGAAGTAAAGGACAAAAAATATACAAGAAGGCAGAGTGGAAAAGGTCAGAGGCAGAAAAACTTCCATGTAATCTTACAACATGTTCTGGATAACATAAGCTTTACTTTAGGCGTTTCTAGCCCATTTTTGGGGGCGCTGAAGCACCTCTAAATTGAATCCCAGCACCCCTAAAATATGAGAGATTTCTTTTTTTTTTTACTGTATGTCCAAAAGTTTCAAAACCATACAATACTTGGTTGAAACGTAATATTTTAACAACAAAAATACAGCAGCTCCACCGCGTTTTACATGTTGTGCATTGCATTTCAAATGAAAGTCCAAACAAAACCCATCCAATGTCAATTTTTGGTATTTTTGGTACTCACTACTGGTTTGCTCCAGAAACATACATACTGTTTATGTATATGTTGAGGAGCTGCTGTATATAAATGAGTCGTCTTTCCCCAGAAATTAGGGCTACCATATGTTTCTTTTATGATTCCAATCCATTTCTCTTTTTCTGTGGCTCAGCATTTAAATAACCTTTATCAGATTTGATGGTTTAGTCACAGACTTTCCCAAAAAGTGTTATACTTTTCCTTCACAAATGTGGGAATTAAATTGCATTAAAATGTACAAAACAGTGAAATTTATCATGCACGGCTCAGCATCCCAAAACATCCTATCCTAGAATCGCCCCTGGTCCAAGTTCAACGGTAGACAACCCAAAAAGCCTTCACAACTGGTCACTAATTTCTGCCATCGCTGATAGTGTCAATTTGTGAACCAGTCTGAATTTTAAGGGGTTGCAGTGTTTTCCTCATAGTATTCAAAATTGCCCTCCCAAGTCTTGATAGTATGGGTTTAATATTTAGAATTCCCCTTCCAAATACTATTGAGGCACAAGTTTTGGTAACATACCCATCATGAATTGATTTGAAAAAAAAAAAATCTGGAATACCACAACAACCAATATTTCCAATCAGGTCCCATAATCGATGCCTCTCATAACTGAGCTGTGGTGTCTTTAAGTCTTAGTTGAGCAGGGAAAACAATAGCTTGGAAATAGGTCAAATATTTATATTTGCTCTTGCAGGATAAAATAAAGCACATATTTTCCACCCCAAAGAATGTGTATTTGTTCTATACAGTATTATTGATTCCATGTTTAATCCATGACCTGAACTCAGACTAATTGTGTTCTGCTGGATTTCCCCCAACTAGCTTCTGGCTTCCTCCCCCTGTCCGCCCCTGCCTGAAATGATGATCTATGGTTTTGCTGGAGGTAAGACATCAGTCTGAGTTGTCTCGCCTGTGACTGGTTTTCATAGGTAATGATACTAAATTACACAACTGGGAATAAAGGAGGCTAGTAAGTCATCCATCAGGGGCTAGTTTATATGAGCTACCATTGGGGGCATTATTCAAACCCCAGACCACTCAAACACAGCTTTCTGTCCCCATCCTCCCTCTCTAACACACACACTTTCTCTCTCTCTCTCACACACACACACACACATCTACACACACACACACACACAGTTTGCCACAAGCTACTAGAGGGGACATCTCATTCTTTTTTTTACAGCAAGTCATTGTGGTGGTGTCAGCTGGTGCTGTCTCCTTTATCACACTGGAAGCTAATGGAAGCATCAACTGCAGGAGGTGGGGGAGAAGACACACACACACACACACACACACACACACACACACACACACACACACTCACACACACACACACACACACACACACACACACACACACACACACGCGAACGAACGCAGGGATACACACAGAGCCATAAGAGGTTGGGGAGATGGGGCAGGCAGGCGGGTGGGCACGCCAGGCCCCGGGGCCAGAGCTGTTCTGTGGTGATGTTTTTCTTGCCGAGGAGGCCTCTCTCTATCAGCTTGTGTTTCTGACACTCTATAAACCTCAAGGAAGAAGAGCCTCAGACGATTTCCTCTCTTTCCTCTTTTGATGTTTCTTCTTCTTTTTTTTTTTTTTTTTACAGTAATGTTTACCCCTTTTTTTCCTACCCCCATGGGAGAGCTAAGCTGGATGTCATCCTCACTCAAAACTACAGAGGAGAGGTTTTTGTTTAATTTTCACACGTCCCACCTGGCCTCATTCTAACAAAACACAAAACGAATCCAGCTATGCAAGACTTTTTTTCCCCCACCCGCTAAATCCCTGTTTGTACGTTTATTGGTCTCACGTATTTATTTTTCTATTGACTAGAAATACACCGTAGACAACATCAGGGTTTAGCTACAAGAGAGGGAACAATAGCCAATTACTACTGCAGGATTCAGCGCGGCGTACATCTTTTGAGAGGATAGTGGGGTTGACCTAATTTCCTGATACGAGGGTTGAAAAGCACGGGGCTGCTACTTTTAACACACATGCTATAAGGGACATATGCCAGGCATGTATTGTATTTATATTTTTCTATAACTCTTTATTTTTTCAGTCTTTTTCTGTTTGTATAACATAACAATCGTGCTTTATCATTTGACACCATTTAGATACATATCATGTTTATATTATGTTTTACATTAGGCAGTGAGACAGTTAAAAATATACAAAACAATATTGTTTTACTAGACATAGTTTCTATTTTTAATATAATCGTCAGTATCTTCATTGTCATCATCATTTCGTATATTTCTGTAAGATATGTGCTTTAGCTTCTGTGATCAAAATATTATTGCAGAAAACAGCAACTCCATTTTTTCAACATTTAGACAATAACTTCCAATGTAATACAGACATTCACAGTTACATGTTTTACACAGTACAGTTTTACAACAAAGTTCCAGAGAAAACTGTGGTAGAGTTAACTTTATACAAAATTCACAGGACATGAACTGTAGCCATTTCACATTTTCGCTCAGTTGTTTTGCTTTTCAAAGTAAACATGTTCTGTTCAACCAGATGCCTTTCACAGTAGCTGCCATAGAAGCAAACTAACATTGTCCTAACACGCCATGGCAAAAGTCTGGGGAAATTAAAGCTTTGTGCTTTTCACTAGTAAAGCAAAGACAACAGAAACAAAAGGAGAAACAGACCACCTGCTTACTGGCCTGCACTTATACATCTACATATGTATTGCTGAATACATATAGATCAAACTATAATTGATCATTACACATAAAGAAAAAGAATGACTGTACTAAAACACAGAGTTGGTCCAGGTTTTTGTGCTAGCATACAAAGTTATATTTTGTACTTCTGCCCAGTCATGTAAACAGACTATGGCTTGGCTGAAATTGGTCTATTGGCTTAAGGCCGTCTCTGTTCTTCTTTTTTTTTATTAGTCAGGAGACATTTCAGTAAAATTTTCACTGATGTTCCTGAGGAAAGCATGCAAAACGTAAACAGGATTGACTGTCAGCATTAAGGGATAGTCGATGTTTGTAAATCACTTCTCTAACCCTGTGCTTTTTCTTTTTTTTTCTTTTTTTGTTGTACTTCTTAGTACCCTGTGCTTTGCCAACCAAACACTAAATGGCATAGTTTTTGCTTTTGTCTGCCTATTGATTTTGGTCCTCCATCACAACACATATAGTATAAAACATCCTAAAAATAACTCTAAAAATGTCTCAATCACATACAAGATTTTCCCTTTTTTATACTGAAAAAAAGGAAGGAAAAAAATAACAGTCTCTCTCACACACAAAAATCTTTTGCAACAAATACTGGTTTGCTCCAGAGCTCCTAAACATGAACTTCTTATTGGCATTGTGCTTACGTCGAGCTCCCCTGTTTGCCTTGTGGCCTGTAGTTTACCTCACAGAGTGCAATGTTTGGAAAAGAGACAACTGTGTGAGGTTTAGTAAACATCCACGATAAAATTGACGCCATCCCTTGCACTCTTCAATGATGTCAATTTTGTTCACTACTTCATCTACTATATTCACACGGCATTTACTTGATTCATGAAGATATTCAACAAATCTCTAATCTATATCTCTATTTTTTTCTTTTCTCACAGTATTACACAGTATGTTTACATCTTTTTTTGTTCGGATTTACGGTTGTATTTGTGAACACTAACAGTCTTTGATATTGTTTTCAGAATGCAAACCAACAATAAGACATCACTGGCTTGGTTTTACAAATGCAGAAAATTAAACGTGGTTGAAAATCGGTTTTGATCACATATTGCCCCTGGAGGTAGGTGAATCAATTAAAATCTTGGAAGTCCTTTGTAATGTTCTTTTTTGTCTACATGCTCCATGAGGGTTTCTTTGTTGTCTACACGTTGGCCTCTGCATTGGTCAGGTTAGAGGTTGGGCTTGTTGGGTTTGGGGGGTTAACAGGCTCTGTTGGGCTAGCTGGGTTTGGTGGTGGTGGGCTGGTCGGGCTAACAGTTGTGGTGGTGGTTGGGTTAGCCGGACTAGCTGTGGTGGTGACAGTGGTGGTGACAGTGGTGGTGGGACTAGTCGCTGGGTTTACCGGGCTAGCAGCGGTGGCTGTACTAGCTGGTGCGGGAGGAGCCGGGTTGGCGGGGGTCACAGGGCTGGTGGAGTTGACTGGAGCCGGACTGGTGGGGCTGGCGGGGTTAGCCGGAGCTGGATTAGTAGGGCTGGCGGGATTGGCTGGATTAGCGGGGCTGGATAGGTTAGCGGTGTTGGTTTCCGCCTGCTGCTCAGGTCCGTTCTCCTGAGGTCGCCTGACAACCGCAGGAGGCTGGAGCATTATCCGAAGTCGCTAGGAGTGAAAGACGACACAAATAGATTACATAAGAGAGGAGGTATGTCAGGTCACAGACGTGGAAGAGATCTACACAAGCTGGCTAAATGTCTTCTTTAACCCAACTAACACAACAATCAATCAACTTCCTACCTCTTTATAGGTGCCCTTGAGTCCCAGATACATGTAGACCATGTATCCTGGTATGAGAATCATTGAGGACATTGCCATGAGCCAGCCCACTCCCTGACCCCAGCCTGGGAACACATAGTCTCCCATCGTGAGAGGAACCATTTGTACGGCACTGAACAGGAACACCCCCTGTGGGAGACAAGAGACGCTTTATGCATCCTGACACTGCTGACTCCGGGCGGCTCTGTCTGAGCCTGACATGGCTGCAGGCAGGTAATATTGACTTTATTTATTGTCTCATTCCTCATGTCGTGACTTTACATGTACACTTGTATTAGTCCAGAGTACTCACACCGACGATGCAAGGCGTGAACACGACCCAGCACAACTTCCACCATATACACGGCTTGTATCCAATCATCTCCTGGATGTTGTCGTAGAACTTGTTCACACCTGCGAGACAAATGAATCCATGATCAAAATATTCATATCCAATTTATTTCAATTTGCTACCGGTCTGCCATGCATAATGATGAGGATGGTGAGGTGGAACACATGAGTGCTCATGACCTTGAGGCTGAGTAGTGTTTGAAGCTGCGCAAATATCAATTTGGAGAGGTGTGGCACTTTCTAACCTCCAGGTGTACCATGACATTTCCTTCATGCATTAATTCACTGTTTTGTTTTCTGTTTTATTGTAAAGAAAAGAGAAAACCTTTCATATTTCATTTGGAAAAGTTGCCTGAAACACTGATAGGAATACACACCGTAGAACCAAGATATGGAGATGCACTCAAAGAAGACCAGGAACAGCAGACACATCCCACTAGCAGAGTAGTAGTCAAACAGTTTAAACACATAGATTCCACCCTGGACACAGAAAAACAGAGAAGTGTGTTCTTAAAAACACTCATTTCATAGTTACAGCATTAAAAACTCTGGTATTACTTTTAATTCTATTAAGAGAACTCCTAGAGGCTTAAATTGCTCCCTTCCTTCTACATAGATGCATGAATTTTCTACTTTTAATCTTTTAATTACATCTCCAAACTCCATTACTCATTTGATTAATCTGCTGCCTTTAACAGTCAGTGGTTACATAAGAGCTACCCTGCTGTACCTGTGTGATGTTTGACAGTCCGATCACATAGGACACCAGACAGACGCAGGCGATGAAAAGCTCTCGCCTCCCCCTCAGAGCTCGGGGAAACTCATCCACCAGAGCGGTGATGAAGCCTTCCACGGTGCAGAACTGAAGGACAGAATCATACAGAAAGTGCATTAAGCATAAATGTTACCACACGCGCTATTTGCGTCTGCTGCTTTTTATATTCTTTGTCGCAAAGAGCGTGTAGAGGTCTGTGAATATTTTGCAAATTGTATTCTTCACTTAAGAAGTTTCGTCTTAGCGGGCAGGCTAACTGATGATGAGATATGACATAGAATTGCAGTGTGCACCAAACCATGGGACAAAAACGCTAACGTAATCTTCTGAATGACCAAGCATCCACTTCTTGGAGGCCATTTTGGTAATGACTCTGTTATGCAAAAGCTCAGTTGCAGTGACATCAAGAGCGGGGTTATAATTCATGTCTTTTACTTTGAAGTGCTGTTCGTACATAACTGCATGAGTACAGTTTTTTCTACTCTCTGTGGCCTTACTCGAACCCAAATATCAAACACGAATGAAAGAAATCCCGACAGTGAAACCTGTGGGCACAGAGGTGATAAAGTTGCATTAAAAAGACCTGACAGCTGATGTCAAAGCTCAGCTATATCTGTCCACAAGGAGCAAATTGCACGCTTATCATGAAGGTAGCAGGGGTGAGCTGCATGATATGTACCTGCATTTTAAATATTTAGGTCAGCCGGTGAGCAGATCATTCCCAAGCCCCTTACCTGGCTGTCGATCCCCAGCATGAGCAGCATGGAGAAGAACAGAATGGCCCAGAGAGGAGACACAGGCAACTGGGTTACAGCCTCAGGGTAGGCCAGAAAAGCTAAGCCAGGACCTGCATAGCAAAATGGAAAATCATATTTAATTTCATTCACTAAGCACTCAGCAAACACACACATCCACATAGATTGTGTTACAAATGCCATGTTCAGCTGTTAGGATCAATGACAGTGCACATCTTCTTGCGCAGAGACAGAAGAAAGCACATGTTCAATCCCTCACCTGAAGCTGCCAGGTCGGCAATGTCTTTCTTTGTCACGTGAGCCATGAAGCCGACAATAGAGAAGATTACAAAGCCAGCAAACATGCTGGTACAGGAGTTGATGAAGCACACAATGATAGAGTCTCTGGGAAGAGGGAAGATAAAAAAAAAACCTGTTGTCAAACATTTGACTCATTTTTTGTCATGTTTTCTTCAATCAATCTTCTCTTTAAACAGGCCACACAGGAGAGACTGAGATCTCAAAGAGTAGCTGTGGAAACATCATGCCTGTTAATTCCTTTTGATCGTACAGACGCTCTGCAGAAACACGTTTGTGTTTGTAACAGACATGAACAGATTTAAGAGCTTGTACAAAATCATAAAATTCAGATTGCAGTTTTAAAGGAATAGATGTAGAAAGATAGATCCATTTGAAACAAGGACACAAAATGAATGCAACTATTTTTATGTAACTGATTGTTTATGTGACCTAGAACCATGGGGCTGCTGGAGAAAACACTCAGGCTTTGCAATCAGACTTTTTTTCCCCCTCCAGCACACACCAACAGAAAGAAGCAACCTTCTCTTTGATTGTTATTGCATTCATGCCAGCAATTCACATTAATACAACCCTTAAAGGGTTCTTATTGAGTACCCTTGAATGTGGTCTCCAAAAGGGACATACACTACAGGAAAAAAGCAGCAATTTAATAACTTCAGCTTTTAAGATTTGCTCTGATGTATAAAATTCAGCAGAATTCTTTGTCGTAGAATATCTCTATTCAGAAACCATCACAGGTCTTACCTGTAAACATTGTTATTGAAAGGGTTATAGCTACCCAGGGCTATAAGCGACCCCAATCCCAATCCATAGGAGAAAAAGATCTGTGTAGCTGCATCCAGCCATACCTGACAAAGAAACACACAAACATTTTAGTTGCGTGAGGCTGAGTCTTGCTCACTCAAGCATGCAGCATACAGGTTTGATTCATATGATTGTAAGTCATTACCTCTGATTCCTTCAGTTTTTCAAAGTCAGGGGTAATATAGAACAGAATTCCCTCTTTAGCTCCAGGTAGAGTCACCCCACGGATGAAGAGGATAAACAGCATGAAGTAGGGATACGTAGCAGAGAAGTAAACCACCTATAACATGGGAGAGTTATTAGTAAGGGGACACTGCTAAATCTTAATCAAATTTATGATGCATGCACAATTTGTAGATTTTGCATTTACACATTATTCAGAAATGTGATGGGTTGTAGAGATGTTCTAGATTTGTGTCCTTTAGTCCCTTTTTTGAGATAAAAAAAGGAGCTAAAGATTCTGCAAAGATTTCACTGCAGCTTCGATGTGACTGTGTGTGTGCATTTGTGACTCTGTGCAAGCAAATAGTGAGAAAATGTGCAGGGGGATGGGATGTGCTGTGACTAAAACAAATTTTATTTGCCATGGTCACGTGATGCGTTAGACTTTCGAAATGTGGCACCCCAGGGGAGGGAAGCTGCTCCAAGTCGAGGGAGGAGGACAAAACCAGATTGAAGCGTATGGCTGTTTGTTGCTCCTCCTATCATGAATCCACACTCAGTATAGACTCTGTGTCAGGAGGCTTGGAATTAGAAGAGCCACCAAGAGGGAGACTAGGATTAGTGAACGTGACTGTTTGATGTCTTTTCTCTTATTTTGAAATCAATCTGGACAATGTGGACTGCAACCTGAATGATTGATGAGCTGATATTACACCGATTAATATTGCATAGCTGTCACTTCGACTCCCCATTGGGACTCAGTGTAGCATAAATGGACTTGGATACCCAAATCTGGCAAAGGTCTTACCTTCCCTGTCCAGGCAACTCCTTTCCAGATACAGAAGTACACGAGGACCCAGGCGATGGCCAGCGTTATAGCCAGTGGCACCCGAATCTGGCCTGGTTTTTCCAAGCCATCGGTCATTTCATGCATGTTGCGCCTATAAGTCAGAGCGAGCAACAACAAGACTATTATCCACACTGAGAAATAAGCGTGCAGCAGCAGCAGGAGAAGAGGAGGCTGCCTTTTGTGTATCTCAGGGATGCATGCAGGATACTTAAAAGCTCTGCTGTTGTGAAAAGCAAAAGAAAAGCAGTCAGTTTCTTACTCCCAAAACTCTAACACTGAGCTGGTGAGATTGGTGGTGTCCAAAATGGAGTGGTTATTGTAACATTTCTCTGTGTTCCATGGATTGTTACAAGTGCTCCATGGAAGATTCTGTAAAACAAAATCAGTGTTTTTTTTTAATCTTCCTTTACACATGAGATGATTTAAGGTTTCTGATACAACAACCTTGACCCTATGATGCTTTCTATAAGTCACATGAGCACAGGGTGTGATACTTACAGGGGTGAAGGAGTTGTACAGGTAGTAAATGGCCCAAGATATTATTACAATGTAGTAAATGTTGAGCCAGAAGGATAGGACAGCTGCTGCAAGGCCCACACCTATCATACAGAAATGAATTAGACAGTATGTCATCGGATAAGTGGCCACCCTATATATTTTTAGACAAGGCCTCAGTTATCTGTAAATATTAGGTGAGTTATACCTTTGAACATAGGAGCCAGTTTCCACACACCAAGCCCTCCAATGGAGGTGTACTGACCAAGAGAGCATTCCAGTAGAAACAAGGGCATTCCAGCAAATATGAGAGTCAAAAAATATGGAATCAAGAAGGCTCCTGCATGGACAAAAGTAGATTATGTATTAACAAGAACGCACCAATCTGAGGCTCTGAAACAGCACAGCATAAATTAATTAGGGTTGCAAATGTAGGTGATATTAATTCTTTTCATGTTATCGACATGGTCAATTAGGCAAGCTCGTCTACGTGCGTGCATCATGCAGCTGAATGGGCCGTGCAGTGTGCTTAAATTAGCAGTGAAAAAATATTGTTTACCTCCTCCGTTTTTTCCACACAGATAGGGAAATCTCCACACGTTTCCCAGTCCAATTGCATAACCCACACAAGACAGGAGGAAATCAAATCTCCCACCCCATGTTTCTCTATCAGGCAATTCCTTTTTCTGCTTTTCTGGCTTCACGTCCAGTGACTTGGGTTTGTCATTGTTAGCGGCCACCTCGTTCAGTTCTGTGACTTGTCCATCCGTTTTGGTGCCGTTCGTCGCCATGTCTCTGGATTTGGCAGAGGTCCTGACAGTCGGACGGGAGGCTTCAGCACCAGTCCACGTAGACAGCAGCTTCGCGGTTTTTAGACCTAACCTTTGGACCAAATGTCAGGAGATGAAGCCTGTGCACACACGGCTCGTCGTCGCCGTTAACCTGGAAGCGTGAATAGAGCATTTGGTCGGTTTTTGCAGGAGGCGCTGAAAATGTTGGTGACTTGAGAAGCAATTGTGGACACATTTTGCACAACATTCATTTAGCTCTCTGCAGGTTCAATGTGGCAAAATTAATTAATCCAAACATTGACAGTTGTACTGTAATATGCATTTAAAAATCACATATTTAAGCAGCTCTCAAACAATTGGCTCCTTGACTAAATTTCCATTCATATCTGACTCAACAAACATCAAAAACCATCGATGGCAAAGTCATGCTGGACTTGATCCCAGAACTGAAACACATACGACAGATTGCGCGTAAATTGACAGCAGTAAAAAACAGATCAGCACACACGGTGGCCAAAAAAGTCTGCAATAAAATACCCCAAAGGAAGAAAAGGGAAATGATATTCTCAACAGCAACGAAAAGTTTAAGACAAATTACAGAATCCAAAACATGCACCTCGAGCGCAAGACGCGCCGTAGCAAAAGCAAATAGCCTATGAGGATTAAGCATAATCAAGTCCACCAATTACCACCTGCAGATTCTCCAAACAGTTATCCACGAACAGATTTTCAAGCAGCGGGCATAAAGAGAGGTTTCAAACAAACTGGAACAAAAAACGCATCATGGAGACAAAGGGATGTCCAATGCGTAAAAGCTTTACGCATCAAGCTGCACAAATAGCCTCCCCATTCTGCCCGATTAATTGAGAACCAAACGCGTTATTAGACGCACCAGAACGCGTCTCCACATTTTACAGCGTCCAATAGACCAGCAAACACCAATCAATTCTGCATTTAATTGGCTACACCGCGTAGGTGCAGAGCTCATCGTCCAGTCATTACATTGACCCCAGCAACATATTGACAGTATCATTCACAATTTAATCACACACACACACCGAGACGAAATATTAAGAGAAGACTCATGCATTTAGCAGGTTGTTTTATATGAGGGTTCAAACACGCACGCACGCACAGACAGACAAAAAAAATTTAGCAGCCAGTTTACTCACAATGAATGTGGGATCTGTGCCGCCGAGGATCCGCTGCCTGCCACAAATCTCGAAGCGAGGTATCCGTAGATTCCTCCTGTGGACGAAGTTGTAAACTCCCAGTATTTCTTGGAACATAAATAGATTTTACTTCCATTAAAAGACTTAAAGGGACCATGCAGCGTCACAGAGGATGTCCAAGCGGGAGCTGTCCAGCGGGGAGCAGTGCTGAAGACCAGGAGGAGGAAGAAGAGGAGGAAGAAGAAGAAGAGGAGGAGGAGGAGGAGGCTGAATCAACACGGGCAGCAGCCGCTTCGCCTTGTGCGACTGTCTAACATCAACAACCAGAGACTCAACTCCCATCTACACAGCCTCAATGTCATCTCAAAGTCGCCCCCCCTCCTCCTCATCCTCATCATCCTCTCCTTCATGTATAGGCTGCACTCACATAGCACTTGCATTGTTTGATTTTTAATATTTAATTTTTTTAAGAACTCCCTCTATTTTAATAAATATAGATATTGTTGTATTCACATTTATTTTTAATAGACAGGGCAATATTTATTCAATCCACTCTACCTGACAAAAATGAGACAATTCCTGTTTAGAGTGATACATTTTGATGAGTTTTGGGGTCTTTTTTCACTCTTTAATCCGGTTTCACTCTCTCAAATACTTTAAGAAATCACATATTCGGAACGTAATTGCCTCTGCGCTCAGCCCCCTCCTCCAGCCCCCTTCCCACCCACCCCCCAAAAGAGCACCCCCTCCTCCGCTCCAGTGGTAAAATGTATGGTGCAAAATGGAAACATATGGGGGGTAATATAAGCAGCATTATCAGGTCCACGCGCGTATCCGTGGAAGGTTGAGGCCAGTCAGCAGCTGTCTACAAATCTGGCAAATTGTGATAAAGGGAGCCCGTCAATAAAGGGAGGGAACACTGGCTGCTTGTCTAACTCTGCCTGTAATCGTCCAAAGCCCGACGTCTGCCACAAATGAAGGGATGATATGCGAGGAATAAAGTCGTGGACTCTAAGCTCATAGACATAAAGAAAAAAAAAGAAAGTATAAAAAGAAAGAAAGAGACACGAGAAGCAAATGCGCGAGGACTAGAATCCAGTCGCTGTTTTTTATTTTCTTCTTTTCTCTAAAGAAACCTCACGGAAAGTGAAAGCCCAGAGCGCAACATTTCCTTGGGGAGCACTTCTTCAATGTAAAGTTGAAAGGTAAGTGATTCACAGTCTGTGTAAAGGGGCCCACTTGTTTGATTTAGTTGAACATTTAGCGCAAGTTTTTCTTCAGCTCAGCTGTTGATCTGTGATGTCACGTTTGCTTCTTCTCTGCCTTCTTTTAGAACTTCCCTACGAGTGAGGGCTTTGTAGTTTGGCTTCATGCTTTTGTTTTGAGACTCCACGTGTGCTGCCTGCTATTACTTACTGTCCTGTTCTCTTTTGATGCCACTGATCTGAGTTTGGAGGAGGGCGCACAGAGCACACTTGCTGCAGTGTAAACTTGTGTAAACGCGTGCAGGGAGATCAGCGGCGTGCAGGCTGGAGTGTGAATGTTCACTATAACAGGCTGAGAGGGCACCAGATGGCAGAGCAATGAGGGGTGAACTAACCTACTAAATGATACCACATGAAATGCAGCATTTAAAATCCCATCTGGTTTGGCGTCCCTGCGGACATGGAGTGTGAAACATGACACATATTAATTCACCTGCTGATGGAGCACACAGGCATGTCCAATAGGCTGGTGACATGTTCGCTCAGCCAGCTGACCTCCTCACCCCGCAGCTTTGCTTTGATTGAGCTCACTGCGCCTTTTTTTTTTTTTACCAGCAGACCCCCACTCTCTTAATTTCAGTCTGATGGCTTTCAGAGTATGTGACTGTGATTGAGGTTCAGGATGCCCCCTCTTTACTGCCCCACTGGCTGTAAAATCATCTTGATGTTGGAGTGGGTGGGTGCGGGGTGTTTGCACAAGGATACAACCAAGGTGAAGCATTTAACATTTAAGACCCCCCTGTTGGTTTAATGTCATGTTTAAGGTTAAGGCTATTATAAAGGTTACAATGATTGTTTTACTAGATATGGGAGCCCCGAGAAGACACGCATCAATACATTTTATTTAATCTGTTTTTCCATTATAGCGAGTAAATATCAGTTGTCTTCTCAAGACTTTAACATCTTATTATCTGGAGATAGAATAGAAGGTTTCCCTGAGTCAATGTGTTGATTTCAGTTGTTTTCTTGAGATCTTGGCTTACTTTTTTATCATCTCAGTTGATGGCATAAATAAGATTGCTCTGATGGGAAAACCTGTGTTGTTGCCTCAAGATCAAGAGGTGGAGATATCAAGAAAACGACCGACATTAAGTCGTTATCAAAGCAAAACAGAGTAAATCAAATGTACAGATGTATGTCCACAGAGAGCTTCTGCAACAAAAATCAACAACATTGACATAAGATAAAATTAAATCCAAAGTCCTAAAATAAGTAGTTTAAAAATAAGTATAGTTTTGCACACAGCTCCAAAACTATATTTAAAAAAATTGGTGTAAATATTAAAGCTCCAGTAACTTGTACCAGGAGAAAATAACATGATCAGATGTAAAGATTAAAAAATACATTCTCATCTTTATCTCACTCTAATGTGATGACAGGCCACTGTGCAATCCTGCCCCCCATTTTCTCCCTTTGACCTCCATACTTTTAATAAGCCACCTTTTAATGCCTTTTTAACTGACTGTTATAATCTCTGTGCAATTCTCTGAGCTTTTCTCAGTTTTCACAAAGCATTTTCATGGACTCACATTTCTCAGCTCCAGTGTGCAATTTGAGGCCACAAAATGAACTGATTAGCATGATGATTCGTCATTAGTATGCTAATCATAAGCAATTCACATATTTTATTCATATTGTCGCAGACTTGTTTTCCTCCTGCTGCTGGAATTGTGTACACATCCCGTTTTTATTTTTATTGTAAACACACTGGTCGATCCTTTGACTTGCTTCTGGTGGTTTTCACCTGGCTTAACATAATGTAACATTGTTTTTGCATAAACGATAGCTAATAGTGATAAGAAACGTTTAGCTCACTGCATATTTAAAGGGGGGAATAAGCACAGGTGCGTGGGAGATTTGGCTCTCCATTAAGAGAAAAGCATAAATCCCTATCATGTAGAACTTTAATATATATGCATGTCCACGTGTAATTCATGCCTGCAAAAGGAAAACACTGCTAACATGAACCTGGCATCTGAAGAAGGTGCTGCAGAAACATAAACATAATTCGCAAACACAAAAACACAACACCAAATATTAGCACAGCCCTTGTTTTGACAGCAAGGCAGCTTACATCAGTTTATTAAAAAATGAATATGTCTTATTAGGTAATCCCACCAAGAGTTAGACTGTCAGACGCCCTGATGTGCAGCCTCTTTTCTGTTTGCTTTTATCACCAGCCTCAAACTGTGATGGCTCCCTGCATTTTCCTTAAAATGTAAGCACACAGTGTGTTTACTGCTGGGGTGTTCTTCTTGTGTGTTGATAATAGAGGGTTCATCATACATGTATATCAACAGGGGGAAGCTAGGCATAACTGAATAACCACTCACTCAATATTTCTATATAAAGCATAAATAAGATTGGGCCTGCCCTCCAGGGACGACTGATAAAATTCACCTCTCACCTGCATGTGCTGCACAGAGACACCTGAGATATTCTCTGCATTAAAACACAGCTTCTTGTATTCTCAGTCGCTGCGTTGTAATGTCCGCTGTGTATAAGCCTCCAAAGATGCAGGAAAATCACTTCAAGGCTAGCTGCTCTTATTTGTCTGTGCTTCTTTAGTATAGCATTTGTTTAGCATGACCTAAATTGCTGTGAAGTGAGTGCCTCAGCAGCTCTGTCTCGCCTCTCTCTTCCTCCCTCCCTATGTCTCTTTCTCTCTTGCTCTCTTTGTATGCCTCCTTTTCTCTTCCACTCTCTCTCTTACCCGCACACACACACACACAAACATGATTTACAAACAAGCTTAGAGGACAGTTTTTTAAAATAACAAACAGCTTTCGCCAGATCTTATTTACATGCGTAGTGAAATATTGTGGGATGTAGGAATCAGTAAGGTGGGCCGGCCAATGATATTTCAGGACTCAGTGAGTGAATCATCTACCAAATTTGTGGAGCATGCTCTGTTCCTCTCCGTGGTGGTTTTTTTTCTCTCTCCTTCAGATTTTTACCTTCCTGAAGGGATCAACTATGCAAAGAAGTTAAATCCCACCGCTGCAGAAAACACTGGCTTTTTTTCCTCTGCTGGGATTCTGATGTTGCTTTTGCACCTTATTCAAAAGGAAAAGCAGAAATCCACAGAAGCAGACCGACGTGCTGCAACAGGGATGGTTGAAGGGGTTATGAATGTTTGGCATCAATATGCTGACATGCATCATGCAGGACGGGGACAGGTACATGTGTTGATCTGTGTGACAGCCAGCACATAGTGTGGATTTTTGTAAACATATGACCTCCATGATAACCAGTATGGGGGCACTAAATCGCTTCAAATTTTGTGCATGTGTTGCTAGGCAACAGCATAATCGGTCTCCGTCTCTCCCCTCCTTATATGGCTTTCTACTGGGATTGCTGTGATGCTATCATTGAAAATGGTTAATTAACTTCTACAGAAAGTCCATTAATGGTGCAGATTAGACTTCAGAGGGTTAAAAGCACATCTAGGCTACAGAGACATACATGCCAACATATGAAATCATGTTACAAATTAAAATGTGCCTGTAAAATAAATTATCCTATGGAAGCAATGCAAAGGGTTGTATTCAAGCAATAACAGCTGAAATGACCATAATAAACAATATTATCAATTTAGAAAGCGGTTATGTAAATCGAGCTCACTTGGTTTCATTCCTTATAAACCCATTGACGGAGATAATCTGTTGTGATTGATTCTCAGAATGAGCAAACAGTTTAACGCAATTACAAGAAATGTTGCAATAAATAAAACTCTGTTAGGGAAAATGTGTGTTGAGACACAGCCTCGCCACGCACTAATAGTCCACATTTATAATGCTGAGATGTGTGCAGTGTAATAAACCCACACGCACACAAATTAGCATTACACAGAGACATTTTCTTTTACCCAATACAAATATTAATTGAAATATCACTTGTTTCAGAGGATGATAGTTGATGGTATTTTGTTTTACATTTCACAACACAATACTAAAAAAAGGATCAAACTTCCAAAATGTAAACAGTGGTAGATTTTTAAAGATGCTATGTGATATGAAGAGACTCATTTTGCTTCAGTATTATTTTTTAGAAGTTAATTTATTGTTTTAATGCACATTTATGTAGGCATTAGCATAAAACAAGTGAACCAATGACACACTTCAACGTTTTTTTCGCCTAAGCTAATTTGAAATGCTCGTCCTTAGGGTTGGTAGCAAGCGGCAACCTCTGGTCTTAAAATATGAGTCCAATGCAGAAGTGTTAAAAGCTGCTGTTCATCGAGAATCCACTTGAGGCTGGCTTTGGAAGTACCGGAAGTCACATACACATGAATGAGGAAAAGACGATCTTTACAGATATAAACATGTTTACAGCCTGGTACAAAAGACGAGTGTAGTCTGGATAGCTCATGTCTCGATTGGCACACACTGTGAGTTTTTTTTTTTCTAATGTGGCAATTTCTAAGGTATTGAGATTACGAGTCTTCAGCTGCAGAGAGGCACAGCTGCCTGCGGGAAAACTGTAGCTGTTGGCTAGGAGGCTCAAATCCCGCCTCTTTACGTCACACTGGCTGGACAGAAGCAATATGGCTCCTGTCGTCGATTGGCTTAAAAACAGCGGTTCAGAAACAGATGGTTGACATCACGGATACTACGTCCATATTTTATACAGTCTAGGGTTGGTAGTCACGGAAAACTAGCATGAATTTAATTGTAGCATTTCCTCAGGACTCCGTCTAACCCCTCCCCCCTCCCCTCGGAGTTCCTCTAAAACGACGTCCTCGCTCACATGCCCGAGCGCCGCTGATTCCCGACCATATGATAGTGACTGAATCAAAACCGGTCCTCAGCACATCATTTGTGTTTTGCACTACGTCAACTCATGTCTCACTCAGCGGTAAGAAAACACCAAAACATTATCATAGTGAAATTCAAAACCCTGTGATGGGTTGGCAACCTGTCCAGGGTGTACTCTGCCTTCGGCCCGAAGCCAGCTGGGATAGGCTCCAGTCCCCCTTGACCCCTAACTGGATAAGCGGTCAAGATAATGGATGGATGGATGGATGGAAATTCAAAACACAAACAAACATTATATGTACACGCAGACACCAATTAAAAAAAAGACGATCTTTGCAGCATTAATAAACATGTTTACAGCCTTGGTCAAAAAACAGCTTGGCCCTACGTAGCTAATTTCTCTATCGGCACACACTGTATGGGGGGTGAATTTTTTTCTAACGCGACGGTTCAGAAGATATTAAGATTACGATTTTTTGCCCAAATAAGGACATGACTGTCTTGACTCCCAGACGAGACCACATAGCTGTTGGCTAGGAGGCTCAAACTCCTCCCCTTTACTTCACACTCTGTCTGGTTGAGTTCTGCATTTCCAATATGGCTGCTGCCGTTAATTGGCTTCCAAACAGCGCTCAGGAACAGATGGGTGACGTCACGGATACTTGTCAGGAGTTGGAGGCATGAAGTGCTCTAAAATCTCCTTGCTGACAACTGTGTTGATTTTGGACTTCATAAAAAACAGTGGGCCAACACCAGCAGATGACATGGCACCCCAAATCATCACAGACTGCAGAAACTTCATGCTGGACTTCAAACACATTGGATTCTGTGCCTCTCCATTCGTCCTCCAGACTCTATAGGACCCTGATTTCCCATTGGAATTAAAAACTACTTTCATTTGAAAAGAGGACTTTGGACCACAGAGTGGGGCTGTGGCTGAGTTGACTGACAGACGGATGATGACACGATGTATTTGTTTGCCAGGAGGCTTCACCTCTTTTCTGTCTCTAGGTTGGCCGAAAGTTAGGTTGAGGTAGATTTTGAATATGACAATCGCCTCTGTTTGACCTCTCACCTCCTCCTCAGAAACCAACAGGTGAACTATGTAAGGCTATGTCCATGTTTTACAAAGTCAATGGTAGCAACACACATTGGTGTGCCACTATGATGTGATCAATGTAGTATTGCAACAAAAAAGTCCAATGGTGTAGAAAGAATGATGAGAATTTTACAGTATTTTTCAAATTAGACATCTCTTTCTTCATTAGTTGAAAACCTCTGAGTCCCTGCAAAGACAGCTCTTTAATGCTGAGGTCAGCCTCAGCGCTGGCATTGAGCCAGAGCTCAGCTACTGTAGCCTTTTTGTCTGATGCTATTTCCTTTTTATATCTTATTATCTAGAACAGATTACATTTCTCAGGAAGTGGTGTTTAAAAAAATGTGCTGGAGTGCTTTGAAGAGCTAAGTGTGGATTTAAAGCTTGTCCTCATCTATGGATGGTGGATCTGGGTTTGTAATTTCTACAGGACTTCATTTTAAGTTTGAAAACTTTCTCTTTCAAAATGATGTAAAAACAAAGACGTTTTAAGAATCGGCAGAATGAAGTACGTAATTGTGATAAACTTAACCCTCCTGTTAAAGTTCAAAAATCAAAAAAAAAAATGTTAAAAGTATTTTTTTGGTATGAAACGTTTTTGCTTGGATTAAATGTGATATATCATATAAAATCACAATGGTTCATTTCACGTTTTAGGCAATATATGCCAGCATAAAAAAACTGGGCAGCATGTGACAGAAGAGGTGGTTTGTGTTGATTTATCAACATCACTTCATAAAAAAACAATAATTTAAAATAAAATAGAACAAAATCTGTCATGTAAAACTATTGTATTTATATTTAGGTCTTTCAAATGTACATTTAAAAAAGTTTTAACAAGAATTTCATTGAAAAACGAGTGCGCTATCCTCATTGAACCATGATCTGTGAGGATTAAAGAACACCATTGCACCAAATATTGATTTAAATTGTTAGTAATGGACTTAATAATGAGATTTTTAAAATGTTTATTGGGATTTTTGGGGGCTCTGGCACTTTTCAAATTGACTCATGACATTATTGCTGTTCCTGTGAAACAAACATAACATGAGGGTTAAATCGTGAAACTTAGGTGTATAAAAAAGACATTGATGGATTATTTGAACATCAACCAGTGTTCAATTGTCCCAGCTTTCTTTTTATGTACTGTCCTCTCTGCAAATAAGAACTTAATTTTGGCTCCACTTCCACTTCTTCCTCTTTTAAACCAGGGTTCAAGTGGGAAGAATAAAATTATAGGATTATAGAAATTTGTTTAAGACAAGCCAACAGTGATTTGTATCCTGATCAATGGGGACATGTATTTATTAGCTTATTATTAAGGGAATATACACAATGACTGATATTACACCCTTAAACTAATTAAACAGAAATATTAGTCTTAATGATAAGGATCAAATTCTTGAAATCCCTGTCTATATGAAGTGTCAAAAATGTCATGTTTAACTTCATATTCAGCAGATTTAAAGGAAAGCTAATCCACACAGTATAATCTGGAGGTTTAATTGTGCACTGAGGAGACTGTGTGCATGATGTGTTGGTGGAGATTGAAAGCTGGATTACAGAAAAAGTTATGTGCAATGCATAACACCCACACTTTTACAGCATATACCTCATGAAAGCTGGCCTAGTTATGATTCAAAACCAACATGTTAATTCTGATGGCCTTCGCAGGGTTTGCACTGAGGGCATGTGTTACAGTGAATGAGTGGCTCATCGAATATTTTACACCTGAGGAACCGGCACAGAAAATGAAGGAGAGGTATGGCTGAATATTAAACACGTCTGCATGAGGGGAAGTGTGGGAAGTGAAGGGAGACGAAGGGTCCATCATCAGCATCACCAAAAAGGAGGGGGGGGGGGGGGGCTCTAAATGCAAGCTTTGACTGAAGCCTGCAATCCTTTCTCAGCACACTGCCCCTGCTAATCCCCTCTATTCAACCACATCACTATGGAAACTGACTGCATGTCTCCACCTTGTGCCATCCAGCCATGTCCACTGACACAGAGTTTTGTGCAATTAGACGCTGCCTGATCACGGTGACACAACATGCCAAATGTCTCCATGCTGTGGCGTTTGTATGCTGCCATATTGATGCAGAACCATTAGGTTACTGTGAATTCACAGGTGGATAAGACAATCACAAAGTCTAAATTGGAGCTTTGCAGGAGTAAGCACTTCAGCCTTTAAGAGAAAAAACTTGGCTGCACGGTAGGGAGTCTGAGATGGATGGGGCAAATTTTCATATTCCCGCGCCTGCTACCTTTTTCATTTCTTTGCCTTTCCTCTGGCAAAATTGCAGGAGAACATTTGTCATGGTTTTAAAAGGTTTATCAGCTTCAAAGCTGAGGGAGCTGGTCTTCCAACCCATCAGTGAGACCACGCAATCCTTCCAGCACAGACAAGAATGGGATGGAGCATGTGGACGAAATTCCCCGGCTAAGCTCCCAATTCAGAGCTTTTTTACATAAAGCTTGGAGAAGCAAATTTGCATTTTGCCATTGACGTCAGCTTTTTAATCCATTCCAAACCACTTGCTCAACCCCCTCAACATCTGGGAGAGGAGCTCCAGTAATTGCTAATTACTACAAGAAGAAAAAAAAAAAGATTGTAATAATCTTTAGCGCCATCAGCCTGGTCAGTGCTCACACTGATGGCCTGAGATTTACTGGAGTCAACTGGGGTGCAGAGCCCACAGGCAGGGCCGGCCAGTGGCATAGGCAGTATAGGCAAATGCTAGAGGCACCAGCCCTCTATAGGGGGCGCTGCTTGCACCCTAAATGAGTGAGGAAGACATTTTTGAGATAATAGGAAAAATAATATTACTTTGTTTAATATAATTTGGGGTTAAATTCCAGAGTGATGCCAGTGTAGGGGAGAACGGGGTCAGTTGTCACACTTTTTACTGTTTTGATGATTGCTCATCATCAAAACATCTTTCAATATTTTTACATTTATTACTATGTCTTCCCTTAATTGTATGTTCTTTTTTTGGCTCAATACAGGACCTGAGAAACACAATTTCAGTCCATATCATGCGTCAGCTTGTATTGGTATGACAATAAAAAACCTTGAATCCTTGAATAGTCATTCCTACATTAAATTGAAGCTTAAGGTGTTGGCTTGAAATGTGTATCCCTCTCATTTTCCAACTCATTGTAACAAAGAGGCAATTAACTATCAAAGACACTGACACATTGTGACAACCAACCCCATCACGGGATGGTTGTCACACACTATGGGGTTGGTTGTCACAATGGTATTTCAATGGGAAAAATATTTTTAAAAAGGCAAGAAGGCAGAACTAAATTTGAAAGTTTAATTGCACTGACAAGTGATAGGCCTACATAACTTAATACATTTTAACATAAAATGAGCAAGGAACATGAACAGGAAACACATCTTTAGGCCAGCCTATATAACAACATAAAGAACAAAACAAATAGGCCGAACAATAATGGCCGACTCAACTAGGCTACATACAGTCACTGTCTGAGTTACAGTGATGGCAAATGTAGGGTCTACGCACTACAACTAATTTCACCATGCATGATTTTGCCAACATAGGGGTTGGTTGTTACATGTGACAACCAACCCCAAAGAAAATGTGACAACCAACCCCAACTGGAATTTTTTGCTAGCATCAAGGCTAACAACCATCTAACAACTAGTAAGCTAGCTAATAAAAATCTAAACTATAGCTTTCCCTTCACACTTTGTAAGGGTAACACGCTTTTTTATATACCCATCGTTTAAAAGCCTAGAAGAAAAATACTGAGGAGCTGAATATTTACAATTTGACATGAAAAACACAAAAAGTCCTCTCACCTCAAGTTCAGATGTCTTACTCCAGAGAAGACTATGTAGGTGAGCTCTGATCCTAATTCTGGAAATGTCCATACCCCAATTTGAGAGACAGTGCCCTCTGGTGGCGAGATATAACGAGTGTGCCAACCAACCCGTGTGACAAACAACCCCGTTCTCCCCTACATATAAAAGCTTGTGATTCAGTTTTGTTTTTTAAAAAGATGGTTTGTAAAGCAGTTTTTGAGGTCTATAAGTGTTCATGATTTACTGTTTTTGTTGTTTTCTTTACACTCTGGAAGCTGTTAACTTAATTAGATAGAAAATGTAAAATAAGCTTCAATAAGCATTTTCCTTCTGCCTTTTCAGTCATCACTTAATACATGACTGTTGCTTTGTTGAAAGTGTCTGCACTGTGAAAATTATTGTGTTATATAATGACTGAATAAATTCTACTACTACTACATTATGTATTTTTAAATTGTATTATTTTTTCCTGCTAAATATCAGTTTTATTACCATTTACAACAGGGCACCAGTTGAAATCTTGCCTAGGGCACCAAGTTGTTTAGGGCCGGCTCTGCCCACAGGTAAACACAACGTAAACAAAATCAAGTGCTACATGCATCTGTAGCCCTCTGAGATTAACCAGGAGAGCCACATCATCACAGCCATATTTGTTTGGCTCGCTGCCGTCATCTTGCATCTTTTCACGAAATGGCCAAAAGCATGTTGGGGACATGAATTACCTGCCTGGGTGAGTTTTTGTCCCAAAGCTGATGCACGGTGCATGCTGAGCTGTGCCATCATGTGTTTAATTACATCAATCTATCAATGAATTCAATGTCAAGAACAATAACACATTTCTTTTACAAGTTTATACATGTTACTACAGCCTGGGTTGGAGTCTTCAAACTGCTTTTTGTTTGTTGTGGATTTAACTGACAAAGCAGAAAATCCCTCTGTTGGAGAGCAGCCTCTCCAGTATGTGAGGGATTTTTGGAAAGCTAATCAAAATGAGCCGTGAAATACAACAAGTTTCATCCAATATCCCAATGAAAATAACCACATTTAGAAGCAAACAACACCCTGTTTCCAAACAGTGAATAAAACTTGTTGAGAGTTTTTTTTGGGGGGACCAATCCACAGTTAACCTTTGCATTGACTCAGCTAAATCAAGTCTTCAAGACTTAAAGCTAGAGTTGGTAGCAAGCGGCAACCTCTGTTCTCAAAATATGAGTACAATGCGGAAGTGCTAAAAACTGCAGTTCATCAAGGATCCGCTTGAGGCTGGCTCCAGAAGTACCGGAAACTACATACACATCAACTCAAAAAAGACAATCTTTACAGCAGAAATAAACATGTTTACAGCCTGGTACAAAAGACGAATGTAGTCTGGGTTTCTCATTTCTTGATCGGCACACACTGTACGGGGGGGATTTTTTTTTCTAACGTGGCAATTTTGAAGATATTGTGATTACGAGTCTTCCAATGAGAGGCATAGCTGACTTGATGACAGGCAGGAACACTGTAGCTGTTGGCTAGGAGGCTCAAAGCCCGCCTCTTTACGTCACAATACGACAGCGGCAATATGGCTCCCGCCGCAGTTGGCCTCATAACAGTGCTTCAGAAACAGATTGGTTGACGTCACGGATACTACGTCCATTATTTATACAGTCTAGGGTTGGTAGCCACGGAAAACTAGCATGAATTTGAATGTAGCATTTCCTCAGGACTCCGTCTAACCCCTCCCCCCCTCCCCTCGGAGCTCCTCCAAAACGACGCCCCCGCTCACATGTACGAGTGCCGCTGATTCGCGACCATTTTGATGGTGACTGATTCAAAACCAGTCTTCAGCACATCATTTGTGTTTTGCACTACGTCAACTCATGTCTCACTCAGTTGTAAGATAACACCAAAACATTATGATAGTGAAAGTTAAAAACACAAACAAACATGAAATGTACGCGCAGGAGGCGGGCAGAACGGCAGGACGGGGTTTGATTGGTTTCATAATTTGGCTCCTGATGGCAGGGATTGGTTGGTGTTTTCCCAGGTTTACTCCGGCTGTAGATAGCAGCTTTTTTTCACTCTTTTTTAAGAACACATTATGTATTGATTGCCATCGGGACATAAAGATTATTTTAACCAGTATAACAAAAAGTGTATCTAAATCTGACTACCAACCCCAGCTTTAAACAGATTTATAATTAAAGATAAAAAACAAAAAAGTAAGGCAAAGTTCCAAAATTACATTTGTCTGTTTATGTATATCTTAATCAGGCAGAATTTAATGGCACCCGGTAACACATCAGCAGATAGTGAACCATGAAATAAATAAATGATGTCCTTGGTAAATAATTCATGAGTCATTTGTACAACAAATTCATTTTAAGCTCTGCAACAATCAACACCACTTTAACATTTATGAGGGTGTTTAAGGGCCAAGTCATGTGTTGTTGAGACAGGCTGCGATGATTCTGTCTCACTGGAGTAAAAACATCTGGACTGATGTGTTCGGCCAACTGAAACATTTTTCTGAAAATGATTTGGGGCAAAGTTTTCTCTCTTTTTTTTTTTTACTGCTGGAAGTAAAACTTATACGCAAGGACAAGTTTTCCCCAGGCAGAGACAGACGGTGTGCAGAGTGTGTATTCTTATTCTAGTCATCCAGCTTTGAAACATGTAAGAAAGGCTCAGGCTTCTCACACGTTTGTAAAACTAAATCTTTGTGAGCTCCTCTGGAGTAAAGACCTACAGTACTCAGAATGTTCAAATTGTTAATTGTTGAGGTTGAGTTCAGATCAACATGACTTATTATAACAAATATTGCATAAACATGTATGAGGATTTTTAACTCAGTTCTACCAGTTCCATTTAGATTTTGCCAAACGGTGGTTCAAGGCAAACCAAAACTGACACTATAAGGATGAGCTAAAACCTTGAAAACCACTGACTAGTCACAGAGGATTGCAGAGTCAGAATAGTTAGAGCTGGCTCAGGCTTGGACCAGCTCTTAGTTATGCTGCTATAGGCTTATACTGCCGGGGGAACTGGCGCACTGACACACTGGGATCCTATCTCACCTTCTCCCCCCAACCCCCCCATCACTTACTTTAACTCTGCCTGTCCCATTAAAGTTACTGGACGTTCACACAGACGTGCTAGACTCCAGCTGCGACAGCTTCTACTACTCGTCTCATCACTATCACTGCTCCCTCTATCTCTTATTCTCCTCTCCTCGACCAACTCGGTCGAGCCAGATGGCTGTCTGACATGAATTTGGTTCTGCTCAAGGTTTCTGCCTGTTAAAGGGAAGTTTTTAGTCGCTGTAACTAGCTAAATACTGCGAAGTGCAATGCTCATGTTGGATTGAGGTGGGGTAAGACTGAGTTTTATCCTGTCTTGATGTTGGTTCTCTGTTCATAATTTGACATAGAGTGGTCTAGACCTCCTATGTTTGTAAAAGCATCTTGAGATAACGATTGTTGTGATTTTGGGCTATACAAATAAAGATCGATTGATTGTTCCTAGTGTAGTCACTTGCAGGAGAAGGGCCTTTCTGCACTATCCTGCAATTTTTAAAATGAAAGCAGCCATCAATCGCGGCTCAATTTTTCCCTTGAACCACAAAATCTTTAGTTCACAAAGTGAGGACATTCCAATTTTTCAATTTTCAATTCAATTTTGTTTTATTGGCATGAACAAAGACATGTTATTGCCAAAGCAAATAAATTCATACACATACATTGCATATATTTTCACAACATATTATATTCATTAGATTCATTCCTCTGTTTTGGCAGGTTTTAAAATGACTGTTGATTTTGGTGCATTATTTGCTATGAAAGTAAAGTAATTATCTTATCTATTGAAGGCATTATATTTGGTGAAATATGATGTTGATAAAAGAAATGGAAGCTTAAACGAAAGTCAAGGCAAAAAGATGCATTCAAAGGTTGTTTTTAAAGGCTTTCAGAGTTCAAAAGTACGACATCAGCAAGCGGGGGGGTATTTTAGAGGAAGGGGGCATGAAAAAACCCTGCAGTCTGATGACTTCTTTTTAACTCTGGTTACAGACAGAAATCCTGTATTCTGTGAGCCAATAGCACTGGATGGATCATAAGGTTTAAGGGGATCAAAAATGCTATGAAGGAGAGAGCTCATTTAAAATTTTGTAAGCCATGAGAAGTACATTAATGTCTGATATGACATGGATAGAAATATAAATGTGATATTTTCAAATGTCACATGGCAGGACTGAAAGCAAATTCATTTGGTTTAGAGTACAGACATATTTGATTTATGGTGACTGGGACTCTTGAGTCACTGCCACTTGATCAAACTTGTGTCAATGTAAATCAGGGGCAATGACTACCATAAAGGTTTAACAGAATTCAAGAGTCAGAAATTACGTACTGTCCAGTTTTTGAAACCACCCAGGTTTCTACATGATTAATCCTAGTATAGGCACATACAGCTGTGTATCACAAGCTGTGTGTGTTCTCCCTCATTCTCTCACTTCCTCTCTGGTCTACATGTCTTCCAGTAAACTAATTTCACTAAGAATGCATCAGAGCATTTATCATGGTGACTAGTGTTGAATTGGACAATTGAATGTGATTTATTTATCTTTTATTTGTTATATTAAACAGGGACAGTGTACAGCCATTAAGCTGTGCCAGAGTGAAGCCAGTTCACAGCTGTATTCCCTGGGCAGGAGACAGAGAGAGACAATGGCTTTTTTCAAAACGGCCTGGTACATACTACTTACTAATGTAGTAGGTAGTGGGTACAGCCTACTACATACTGCGTTTGAATTTAGTATGTAGTATGAGTGTTCTGTCCGATCTGTTCTGCAGCATGCTGAGCCAGACGTCACTGAATTTCCGTTTTCGGAAAGCGGAAGTAAACAACGGCCAAGCGGATAGAGAAACTGCTTCTTTATCCACTTATGATTTTAAAAGTTAGGAAGTGGTTTACATGGAATTTAATAATCTCCACAGCACCTAAAAACTGAGTTCCCCCCGTCAAAAAAAGAAGAGAAAAGAAAAGGCGGAATGAGCGCTGTGCATTGTGGGAAACAGTACGCAAGGCAGACTGGTCTGATGTATACTGTGAAATTTTCCCGAATTAGTAGACATCCAGGAAGTTTTGGCATACTACAGATTTTGCTCTTGTTCTCATACTACTTACTGCATACTGAATTTTGGCCAAATCAGTACGTACTGCTAGTATAGTAGGCGGTTTCGCCATACAGCTACATGACAATGCATGACCACTAAACAACTACATGAGGTACCTATACAGTGGAATGAACAGTGCAATATTAAAAAATTAAAAGCATGACTTAATAAAACCACTACATAATAATGCATAATCCCAGAGTTGGCAAAGTCATCTCTGTCACATGTGTTTTGTAGATGTTTGATAGGAGACTTTTCCTCTGTGAAAATGTAACAGTATTGGGGGTTTGGACATTTGTCAACATCATTTTCTTCTTTCCTTTGAACACCCACTTGTTCCCTTCCCTAGCTTTACTTGTCCCTCCAAAGGATTACCTTAAATTTGACTGCTCTAAATCTATTTTGGAACATGCTTCAGGTTCTATGCTGCTTTACATGTAAAGCAACTTATTTTGTTTAACAGGATTGTCAGTTCTAATTTGGTCTCTCTATGCATAATACTTTTCTGGCCTCCATTAGAGCAGAACATTTTTGGTGCCTTTGCTTATAAGTACAAATGCATTAGTACTGAGAGGTGGAACAAAAAAATAAAATATGCAGAATAAATGCAAGACCCCCTAAGCCATTTTAGGACAGAGACACACATTCACAGTGAAGCTATAGCTGCAGCGAAACCTGCCCTTTTGATTCAAGTCATTCCTCATTGTATCTAACTGGTGACTGAGCTAAATGAAACTAGTTAACCTTTTGCACTGTCGAGATAAACAACATGGATCACAATTTGCTTCATGAGGGAAACTGTAGAGACGTTAATACACCGCTGTCACTGTCAGACATGACATGTATGACGACAAACCCAGAGGTTAGGAGTGTGTGCAGCATGCCTGTAGGTGTGTAAGTCACATCTAGAGGTGGCAAATAAATTGCATAACCCACCCAGTGTGTGTGTGTTTGCACATTCTTGTTGCATGTTTTGGGATGAATGATCACTGCAGCAAAGTGATGCAAAACCTCCAGTATATCAATCTTCTAAAATAGGGCAGATGCATGCACAAGACATGTAGTCACTTAATTTAGTTGTTGGCAATGGCATCAGGAAACAATGACCTTTCATTGGCTCCTTGAGTCACATGACAGCCGGATATTTACAGTACCTCCTGTCACTGGCCTTGTCAAATCACAGCACACTTCGTTGAAGCCCAGTAGGCCTCAGGCTGGACTTCAGCAGCACAGACGGATGCAAAGGTGTTTTATTTTTTATTTTTATAGCCTGAGCTTACTGCAACCCCAAATCCCACCAAGGAATACGAGGGCATAAAGGAACGTGCATATATGTTGGTGTGTTTGCAACTGTTCATGTGAAAGTGTTTGCACACTAAAAGCAAGCGAGAGGTGGAGGCATACAGAAGGAAATGCACACTGTCTGCAGGACCAATGAACTTCAGGCCAATTCTTCTTATGAATGAGCCTCTGGAGGGCATTATTCCCCAGACAGTTCCACGAATTGTACTGCAAACAAAACTGTACTTCTTCAGCTTCATCGCACAGAGGCAAGGCTTGAATGTTGCAAAGTAAGGATTCTTTTTCATCACCTTGTTTCTCTTGGAGATCAAAGAAGCAATGCAGGAAATGATCAAACTTGACACCAAAGTTTTTTATTGGGTCCATTACCCTTCAATGTTTTGAGTCTTTTATGTTCAATTCTTCTGTTGAAGCAGATCTCACAATCAGACGTGCCTCTACCTGCTACCAGTTTTGTGTGCACCCCCAAATATTGGCATTATGGAGTGTAAAACCAATAAGCAGGGTAACTGTATTTAAATGCATTTTCCCCAGCCAATGTAAGCATATAACAAAACCAAAATAGATTTGATAACCTGAGGTAGACGACACCTTGTCCTCCTTTAAATCGTGTATCGTGACACAGAATCTTGCCTGGTGTAGCTTTAATGCTGCCAGCCTGCTCAAAGCTCAGTCAGTATCCCAGTTACAGAGCCATTTCAAAACATTTTCTCTTGGACACAACACACAGAGATCAAATCAGCGCTGGCCAAAAGCAAATACCAGGACAGAAATACAGCACCTAGCTTATCCTGCTCACTCTATAATGCTGCACTTGTGCTCAGAACCTAAAGTCAGTATGGAGTGTGTGTGTGTTTGTTTGTTTCCAGGGTCCTTTGTTTCCCTACGTGATATCCTCTTTAATATGGCTTATAAATGTGAATATTCAAATTATATTTTAAATTCACATTATTGTTTCACTTGGTTGAATTTCAGTTTACCTGGGTCAATGTTTAAAACCAGTCAGCTTAAAGGCGACTTGTCTCATTTGCCTTTTGCAGTTTCAACTGCAAAGGTAGCCAGTTGACCACTTATCTCTTACTATGTGGGTTAAAATCAAGAGAACATACAATGCTCTCTGATGGATGGATAAGTAAGCCTGATACCATGGTAATATAAGATTTCTGAGTTATTCTGTAGAGATATACTTTCTGCAGGAGTTCATAATTTAGATGATGCAAATAAATATTGCATTGTCCAGTGGGGACCTTCTTATGTGAATGCATCACTTAATCATTATTTTCATGTATTTAGATTAATATTGTATTCATTTTGATAATACACTGCATATACATATGTATATGTATATGTATATGTGTATATATATGTATATGTATATGTATATATACGTATATGTATATGTATATATATATGTATATATATATGTATATACGTATATGTATATGCATATATATATATATATATACATACATACATATACATATATACACATATACATATATATATATATAAAAATATATATATATATAAATATATACATTGTCCATACATGTATATACACATATACATATACATATAAATATATTTATATATATAGGATAACATGTTGCTATTTAATGTTGTTTGCAGTTACATTTTATTATTTCAAAATAAGAGCCCAGATTTTCCTCCATTTTCTTGAATCTCAGTGTATTCTGGCTTTGATTTAACCTTCACTGGCAAGTATGAATCTTATAGCAGGGCTAAAAATGGTACAGAGAATGTATTGTGACCTGCTTTCGCTCAGTACACTACAACAGGGCTGACTTTTAGAAGGTAATAATGCAGAAGTTATACCGCTGTTAGTTTTACTGAGAAATGTCTGAGACATTGTCAGAAACCCTGAGGGCCCGCAGATTCCATTTCAGAGCGCTGCTATTTGAAGGAAAGAGGAAAAGGCAGAGACTCTGACAAATCCAAAATGGGTGTGGGTGCACGCAGGGACAATTTCTACCCAGACAGGCAACTCTTGTCACAGGCTCCGTTTGTAAGGCCCAGAAAATACAAGTAATTGTGTACAATTATCATATTTACTGGCGTCTTTTATCCCTGTGTTTGTTGACATTTGCTTTACTTTCTCCCATGAGCATCGATGCTGTTTGGAAAAATCACATTTACTGTAAATATTTTCAAATTGTTTGGTGGTAGGATATTGAAATGCAATGTAGAGATGTCTAAATGAATCAGCTGCAGCATGTGGCACAATCTTTAGGCAACATAGAGGAACTTTACAGAGAATGTTTTTATTTTATTTGACAAATCCATTATTCATTTCTTCAACATTGCCACAGGATATCATGTTCAACAATAAATCTCAAGGCAGACTGTTGACCGCTTCTTTTGCTGCCATGAAGAGGAAACACATTTCTTCTCTTGCTTGAAGGGAACTTCGTCGGTCATATATCTGAGAGGAAATCTTCTCTGGGTGTCTCACTGTTACAGAGATTGGAAGGGTTGGGGGAGGTGGGTTCGGCTACGAAAGGGTGGTAGGCGACTTGGTGGTCCAGTGGACTGGAAAACGCTGCCCGCTGGCAGAGAGTTAGTGAGTGGCTCTATCAGCGCTGGAGCTAATGTGACCACTGCCTCATTAGAGCTCTGATGTAAGGAACGCTGCGTTACACCAAGTGCCTCGGCGCAAAGAGTTTGAGAGAGGATCCACTGAACGCACTGAAGCAAAGTCAAGACTATCTCCTCCATCTCCTCCAAAGACAAATCCCTCAATTTGGGTGAGACGTTGTCGCTGATCAGAGATCTCTAATAAAACACTCAGTGGACAGGAAGAGAAGCTTTCATTGTGAAAAACAGTGTGTATCACTCAGTCCCATGCAGAGCTTTCACAGCCTGCCACAACAGGAGCTGCTGACAGGTTGGTCATCAATGAAGGGAGGCAGAAAGAGAGATGGATGGAGAGAGGGCGGGAGGAAAGAATAAAGAGAAGGAAAAAGAGGCTGACAGGTTCAGCTCCCCTCTTCCCCTCAGCAATCAAGGAGGTGAGGACGCAGAGGGGAGGAGAAGGAGGAGGAGGAGAGAGTGTAGGACCTATGCTTCAAGCTCTGCTGCACGTCAACCCAATAATTATATCACACAGGTATTTAAATGGACGCGATATATGTTTGGTATAGAAGTAGATCTCTACAAATGCAGTCCAGCTGATTCAATGCTGCCAGCATGAGATGTTACGCCTCCAGCAATGAGACATATTGCACACTTGAAATCTATAATAATCCTGCAGAAATAAAAACGTAGGTAGATGATGGAAATCCAGCCTTTTTCAAAGAGCGAGTCAGTCAGATCACTGTTATTATGTTTGTGAAGATTTTTAGGCGCAATGTGCATGATTGTGCAACTTCAAATCATTTCACATAACCTGATTTGATGCATGTAAAGAAGGACTGAAATCAGCGTGCTCCAGATTGATCCAAAGACACCAAATGTAACCATTTGAACTTGTAGGTCTTAGTAATTTGCATGAATGGCTCTGCAGCACAAATAGCTATTGTTAACCCTGATTGTGACCCCCATGTGTGCCTGCAATTTGGTATGTTCATGTTTGCGTATCAGGACGCAAAGAATGGAAAATAATACAGTCACTCTGAGGACAAAATGTGGTGGCAGGGAGGCAGAGAGGGAGGTGGAGGGGAAAATAGCCCCGCTCATCTCCTCTCATTTTCTGCCCGCTTCTACCCAGCAGAGTTTCTATGGCAACCCCTCAAAAAGCGGTGTGCGGTGAATTGTGGATTGGAGATGCGCTGTCTGATTGCGCTGTGTGGAGGAGATGGCTGGCTCTTTCGTCAGCCTTCCTCTGTAAGAGGAAATTGGTGGAGGGCTCCAATGAAACAGCACTCCATATGCTTTCTTTGATGCGTGTGCCAGTCGTTGGTACTACAGTAAGTGTGTTTATGTGTGTGTGTAGGAGGGGGGTTCTTCATGTGTGTGTGTGCTCTAAAGAAAAGCTTTACATTTGAATCTAGTGCCCCCTGCAGAGATGCTTGTCACTCTTGGCAGACAGCAGACTGCACTGAGCGCTCCTAATAAATCTGTCTGGCTGACCATGTAGACTCATCAGTATGCTTTGGTTTCAGCTGATGGAGTCTTTGCCTTTGATGAAGATTCATTTCTGCCGAGTACAACGCAGTTATGTGTTTTGGATCATGAAATTGAGACGAATGACTGAGAAAACACGGAGGGAAAACCTGCACAAAATCTCATTTTTGCCTCTTGCACCCCCCTCACATCCCCTCCCCACCTCACCTCAACCTCGCCACTCGTCTATCTCCATGGTGAGATGGAGTCACCTGTCACCTTTGCATGCGGCTGATGTGCACTGATGTGAGTGCGTCTCTGTCAGGAGATGTGAGTCGGTATCTGTGTAAGAATAGGACATGTATGATGTTCAGTATGAGCCCTTCTCTCTGCCTCTGAGTGGCTGTATGATGCTTGTAAGCTGTGCCAGTCCCCATTAGCATCCCATTATAAACCAGCATGATCACTCGTCACTTAGAATGCCTGCCACAGCATGCTCTGCGTGTGTGTGCGTGTGTGTGTGTGTGTGTGTGTGTGTATGTGAGAGAGAGATAGGGAGCTGTGAGAGCACGTGTGTGAACGTGTGTATGATTCACACAGTCAAGTGATTGAGATGGCCTTGTTTCAAAGGAGCACAAAAGAAATGCAGCAAAGTCTTGCACTGTGTTCAATTCAATTTGAATGTGTCTGCAAGTGTTTGGTTTGTTTGACCCAGATTTCTCACCTACCCCACTGTTGATAAATTGGATAACTGGAGGCAGCCTTGCGCAACAATTTAATTTAGTTCTTACATAGTGAACAGCACCCTCTGCTGACTGAATCTGAGTTGCACATGAAAGTTTAGAATTCAAATCCTCATGAATTATGCAGACAGGTAATGCCTGATATGGCTTCTTCATGAGATCAATGATTTGTTTGCTTTATTTTAGCACTATTGTGATGATTCTAAAATATCTACGTTTGCTTATGTTGGTGCAAAAATATGTTCCTTTTAAATAACACAGAACCATATTTTTAACCCCGACTGATATCTTTGGCTTTTGTTGCTGTTTGTTGTTTGGTTTTAGGTACCTGATTCTGAGGTTCCTGGAGTCATCCTTACTTAGTTGGAGCATACAAATTATAATAGTCAAGAGGCCAACCACACACATGTTTTCTGGAACTGCTCAAAGATAAAACCCTTCTGGGTTGTTGTAAATAGGACTATAAGTGACATTACAAGTTATGGGATTCCAAACAGTTGTGCCGTCATGTACTTGGGAAACATTAAAGAGATTGTTCAAGGAAAAGACAGGTATCTGATTAAAATTTCACTCATAGCCAGTAAAAAAAAGCTATCATCAAAAACTGGTACAAAGCGGAACCCCCTGAAGAAAGAGCTTGAAAGTTTGAAATCATTCAGGATATCTATATAATGGAAAAGCTGACATACCAACTAAAGCTCAGAGGACATACCCACGAAAAGAACTGGAGAAAATGGACCACTTACACGGAAAGTGAGAACGACAAGTAAATTAACTGTCTTGAAGTGACTAAGAAGGAGGACCTGCTTACTAGAAATGCCCCTGAAAATGTTTATGTATGTGCATGTACTGTAATATAACTGTTTTCTGAAATGAAAATGAATAAAAATAAAGTAAAAAAAAACAAATAATAATAATAATAATAGTATTTTTAATAGTACTTTGATGAAACGTTACCAACACGGGGTTGCATAGGTACTTCTTCTCAGTTTGAAAAAAAGCGCCTTAGTGGAAAGTGGTCTTTGATGTGCATGTGGATAATCAAGGACAAGGACGAGGACTTTGCCTCTGGAAAGAGATGTATTTTGTGATTTTTTTTAAACTTTTTCTTTAAAAGGTATCTCTAGTGCTGTGAGAAGCACAAACAAACTCATTTCCAATGTATTGGAGTGGAGGCAGAAACCGCAAAACCTCTGATAATCCTTTAATTTTGCATCATTTGTGTCTCCCTCTTTACAGATCCCAACATGAGAAGCTCCTGTTACCTTAATAAAGGTAACATTTTGCCTTACCTTACAGTCAAATGTAATGGCAGGTGACACTTATGACATAAACAATGGTCGCATATCATTTAGCTGATCCAGGTCCAGGGCTGTTGTTGTGCGATGGCCTCCCTGAGCTGAGACCTATAAAGCAAGAGAACCATAATTAATATACAACCTCACTTCCAAACAAAAGTTGGAATCCTGTATGATATGTTGATAAAAACTGAATTTAATTGTTTCCAAACCATTTAAACCCTATAATTACTTGAAAATGGTGCCACAACAACATTTCAGGTGCTGAAACAGAAAACGTTTACTGTTTTATGAGATTTATATGCTTCTTTTAACCTTCCTGTTATGTTGCGGGTCAAATTTACCCTTTTTAAAGTCTATTTTAGGCAACATATGCCTTCCAAACCAGCTAAATGCAGCATAAAAATCTGGGCAGCATGTGACAGAAGAGGAGTCATGTTAATTTATCAACATCACTTCATAAAAAAAAAAAATAAAAAAAAGAACAATAATATCTGTCATGTCAAACTATTGTATTTATATTTAGGGCTTTTCAATGTACATTAAAAAAGTTTTAACATTAATTTATATGAAGAACGAGTGAGTTATCCTCATGGATGATCTGTGAGAATTAAAGAACACCAATGGACTAAATTTTGATTTAAATGGTTAGTAATGGAGTTAAAAAATAGATTAAATGGGGCACTGGTGGCCTAGTGGTCTAAGCGCCCCACATACAGAGGCTACAGTCCTCATCGCAGGGGTCAAAATAAAGGCAAAAAGGCCAAAAAATATAACTTTTGGATAATTGAATATGCCCCGGGTCAAATTGACCCAGGAACATTATTGCTGTTCCAGAGAAACGAACATAACAGGAGGTTTAAATTGTATTCCAGCAACACATTTTAAAACAGTTAGGACAGAGGAATGTTTACAATTTTGTTGCATCTTTCAAATCCTCTGTAATGTTGATGATGAGGTATATGTTGACCCGTTCTTGCCTGTTATAGGATTTCAGCTACTCAACAATTTGGAGTGTCCTTTGTCATATTTTTCATGTCATGATGTGCCAAATGATTCAAAGAGTAACAAGTTGAGACTGCAGGCAGGCCAGTTTCACAGCTGGACTCTTCTACTACGGAGCCATGCTGTTTTAATACATGCAGGATGTGGTTTGTCATTGTTTTCACTAGGAATGACCACGCCACACAAGGATATAAGTTTGAACATTTAATGAATTATTTGTGCAGAGTGTGGCCCAGCAGAAGGAGACTCAGGATGGGGGTTCCGTCTCAGAATTATCCTGCCGAGCTGATCTTGACCCGGGGTGTACCTGGAAGTAGAAGAAGCCAGCACAAGTTGAGTAGAAGGGAATAAGGAAAAAGGTTAATTGAAGCAGAGAAAGGTGAGGGAGGGTGGGTTGAAGAATCAAACGGTTGGAGTAGGCTGGCTACGTTTAAGTTAGCTTGTCAGGTGATTAAGGGTGTGGTTTAGGCGTGGTCCTGCTCCCGAATTTAAGTTAACACCTTAACTTCATTTGCTGAAATATGCAAGGTCAGCACTGAAAAGGGCATTATATGGATGTCAGCATATGTTTCTCCAAAACCTGCATATACTGTTCAGCATCAATGGTGCCTTTCCAGATGTGTTAGCTACCCAGGCCCATGGGCACTTACGTATCCCCCGTTACATATGTCAAATTCTGATTGCTTAAGACCACAGGATAGTTGGCAACTTCGCCTCAGTCCATCTTAAATGGGCTCAGGCCCAGAGAAGTTGCTGGTGCCTCTGGATTATGTTCCTATATGGTTTCCTCTTTGCATGGTAGAGATTGAAGCTGCATTTGTGGATGTAGTGACAAACTGCGTTCACAGACAATGGTTTTTGGAAGTTATTTTGAACCAATGCAGTGACCTCCACTACAGACACTGTATTCTGTCACAGAGTGGTAAACCTCTTCTCATTCTTACTCCTGAAAAACACAGCCTCTATTGAATGCCTTTTTATATCCATTCATGTTGCTTAATTTTGTTGTGAGAAACAGACACTCCATGCACACATACTGTACCTGTCTATTTGATTAGGTATTTGATTCCTTCTTTGCTGACCCCTATGCTCTTTTTTGTCCTTCCTACATGGTCTGCTTGCTGTCGCCTGCATCCACATCCTGGTCTCCACCCTCCTACCTCCTCTACCACCCCCCAGCGTGACTCACACACATTCACAAGCACACAAGCGTCCATCTTCCTGAGGCCCTCTGCGTCTCTGGACCAGGTCTGGAGGAATGTTGAGTGTCTCTGTGGCCTCTTCCCTGGAGATTAGGCTTCACCATGTGTGCCCCCCCACCCCTCCTCATTCCAGACCGAAGTACGCCCCCCCTTAAGAGCTGCTGCATTTTTATCTGAGCCGGGTGATTGTGACAGATTGGCCAAATGACACACATACACAAACACACATTTGTGGGCACAAACAGAGAGGAGGCCGGTCCACCTAGGGAGGGACCAGACAGAGTCAGGCTGTGGGCTATAAAACCCTCCGAGGATGAGGCTGGGGTCTTGCCCTGAACTGGACTGAACCTCCTTCCTCTGTTCCAGGACGCCGTCAGGACCAGCAGCAGACGAGCCTCCAACATGAACGACATCTATAAGGCCGCGGTATGTCTTCTCACATCTCAGACACATGAAAGAGTGCAATCTGCCTCCTGTGATAGAGTGGTTTTAGTTTGTGGGATGCTTTCCAAAAGAAAAAAAAAAGAACTTTGTGAATTTAATCCGGTTTGAGACTGATGCTTCTCTTGGATCCAGACCATAATCCTTAACAATTTTTATTGGTTTGTGAGATTTGCAATCTCAAACTTGGATTTATTGTACTCTTTAAGGGCCCTTTAAATAGAACAGTCCGGCACTTGTGTATTCCTTTGTAGAAGAAAGGGTCCCTCATCGCTTTGTTTATGTGACATTTGACATCACTGTAATGTTTGACAAATCCCCAGTGATGCGGCTTGCGCAGCACATCGCCTCCATCATCGGCTGATGTCAAAGATCCCTGACACCATATACGTCTTTAGATGTTTCCCCACTTCATGTCTATCAGGGCTGATAGGAGCCACTCAGGAGGTCACTGACAGGACGGGTCCCTGCTCTTCATTCATGACTTCAAATGGAACGGTCCCACTCCACATGGCTAATTTTGGCCAGTTGCTCAGACTCTTTCTGCATCTGTGGTTCTCTGGTGCCAGAGAAGGGGCTTCAGGTTTAGATAAAACCCCCCACGGCTGAATTCCAGCATTATCTATGAGCCGGAGAGCTGTGTGGCCGTGTTAATACACCTCCACATGGACGCTCAACCGGCTGTCCAATCCACTCATGTCTCCAGTGAGCAATGCGACTGAGACAGTAAAAAACACACAGGAATGTATATTACACATGTTTGTTTAGGTGTGTTTTTTCATACATCAACAGCACATTAGCATTTGTGTGTTTATGAATGTGTCTGCATAGTGTGTGTGTTTAACTTATAGTGGTCGACAGATGATAACTCTTACATAAGCAGCTGTCTCCCTCTCTCATTCGTGCTAGCTTTTCCAGGATTACTGCGCCATTGTTGGGCCCCGAGCCACAGCTATGCTAATTTAAAGCACCGTGTATTGTGTGCTTTATCTGTGGTTCCTGATCCTGCTGTGTCTTTTATTTTTAACTCCTCCTCTTACTGGCTCACACATGTGATATATGGGCTCGGTGTTTTGTTAAGGATGGGCCCTGTTTGTGGGACCAAAATATTACCTTTGCTGACCTAGAAGTCATCAAAACAGATAGTGATAGTCTGGTCCAGACGCTGGTTTCACACTTAATAAATCAAAACAGCTCGACCTCTTTCACAAAATGAAACACCTCTTGAACAAATATATCGTCTTATCAGCAAAGGGATGACATGACAGTAAATGTTAGATTAGATGCAAATTCCAACAGATGTCATCTTTACGTTTTTAAAACATACATATGGTTAATATTTTTTAAAATGCAGTAAAATCATATAACCAATGCATTTACCATTTAACTTTTTGCCTTTGCAGGTTGAGCAGCTGACAGAAGAACAAAAAAATGGTATGTACATTATGGAATCATCTCTAGTGTTATCACCATAGACTTTATAAAATATGGACGTAGTATCCGTGACGTCACCCATCCCGTCCTGTGCGCTGTTTTGAAGCCAATCAACGGAGGCAGCCATATTTGAAATGGGGAACTCAACCAGGCATAGTGTGACGTAAAGGGGAGGAGTTTGAGCCTCCGAGCCAACAGCTATGTGTCCCCAACCAGGATTCACGTCAGTCATATCCTTATTTGGGCAAAAACTCGCAATCTTAATATCTTCTGAACCGTCACGTTAGAAAAAAATTCCCCCCCCCCGTACATTGCGTGCCGATAGAGAAATTAGCTACTGTAGCCAAGCCGTTTTTGAACCAGGCTGTAAACATGTTTATTAATGCTGCAAAGGTTGTTTTTCTCCCATTCATGTCTATGTGGTTTGCGGTGTTTCTGCAGCCAGCCTCAAGTGGATTCTCAATGTATTGCAGTTTATAACACTTCCGTATGGGCTTCGTAGTTTGAGACCTGAGGTTGCTGTTTGGTTATCACTCACTTTAGAGCTCCAGTGATTAACTTTTTGTTTGTGTTGATTTTGGTGCCCTCTGTTGACAAGTGGTATCTTGCACATCTTTGTTGATTTGTCTTGTACTTAGGTAAAAGCGTGGAAGACCAGACCACACATAAAGAAAGTTCCAACTGATTCTTGACATCACAATCCTCTGAACACGCACACTAGACGATGAGACATGAGATTAAATGTGACTTCAGAAGATGGACAAACATGGAGGATGTTTTGACACGTCAGCTGGTTGTCCAGAAATGTGTTCTGTTTTGCAGTGAAAAAAAATATAGGGAAAAGAATATGAGTGAATAATTCCACAAGCTGGTCTAATTTTTTAATATTTCACTTGGCTCAAGATACAGTTGTGTTTACATTCGCTGCCATATTTATGAGCTGTGAAAAGTATGCAACATCCGGTTGGTGATGCTTCCAAGTCTGTTCCTCTCATTGGTTATTGCGGGTATTCCATTGGAGGCAGCTCAATCTGGAATCGTACTTATCAAACATGTTTGATATTTATGATCCCAAGTTGGGGAGGCTCTGTATCAGTTAGGAGCAGTAAGATAGTTATATTGTCACCTCACGTCAGGAGTATTTAGACAAATAATCGGTTACAACCATAGACTGTATATAAAATGAACGTCATCTTGCTTGGCTCGAAGTGAGGCTGCCACAAAAACTGCTCCCCCTAGTGGCTGGCTGCAGTATATGTCGAAAACACTGTCCCCCCCATTCATTTGAATGGGGCTGCGGTCAAACTTTAAAAAAGAAATACACGTTGTACGAATGTTTCTCACATCAGTATGCTGTGGTGATATGTAGTTATTATTTGACTGTTTTCTGAATATTTGTTGTAGAAAAAGTCACATAAGGCAGTTTTAATGTGTGCTAAATATCATCTCATCTGACTCCTCCCCCCTCAAAGTGGTTACAGGCATAAAAAATGATAATATAGAAATTGTCAGTCTTGTCATTGATGGTCTTGTTTGCTTTTGTAGGTCAGAAGAAGTCCTTTCTGTTAATTTCATTATGTTTCATAACCAGTCAAAAACTCCTCACAGGGGCTTTAAGCATGCATCAACAGTCATCAAAGGTTTCTTAAACACAAGAAGAAAATTTTAGCTTTTGCACAAAATGCATGATATCATTAGCTTGTTGAATAAATGTCTCACCTTGTCAAATTTGTCAGTGATATCCCATTGTTTCTCCATGTGTCGGCATTGTGTTGCAGAGTTCAAGGCCGCATTTGACATCTTCGTACAAGATGCTGAGGACGGCTGCATCAGCACCAAGGAGCTGGGGAAGGTGATGAGGATGCTGGGCCAGAACCCCACACCGGAGGAGCTGCAGGAGATGATTGATGAGGTTGATGAAGACGGTAAATCAAAAGCACTTCTGGCGCTACAGTATGAGGGAGTAAATGATTGGTTGATTTGTTGTTGACCTCTCTGTCTCGGCGGAGCAGCTGGCAGGTCCATCATTGCACAATCATGCTGTGTGGACAAGTGCGGGTCAAAGTCCCTGAACTTAATGTCAAATGATAGTCAAGGATCTTACACAGTGTCGGGCTGAATTAAAGAGGAGGTGAATCAGAGAACGTACAAGTCATTTTGAATTTTATATATGATGTGGTGATGAAATAAGAAAATAGACGCTTCATTTGGTTTGCAAAGCCTCAGTGTTAATGCCAATATGTTGTTTTGGGGATTTTTGTCTACTGAGGCCACAAATGGAGACACAAAGATCTAAGATGTATTTTAGCCATGAATCAAAACGGTAAGTTTATCTTTAGATTGGTACTTCTAATCTTTTCTTGAGTTTCAGGTTCTAGTTTTTAAAGTGTATGTTTGTTCCTCCATTAGGCCTTTATGGGTCATAAAATTGTGTTGTTCAATGATATGTGAATCTATCTTCTATAGAGCCTAGCATATTTGAATTTGCATTGTATGTGTGCAGGTAGCGGCACGGTGGACTTTGACGAGTTCCTGGTCATGATGGTGAGGTGCATGAAGGACGACAGCAAAGGGAAGTCAGAGGAAGAACTGGCGGAGCTTTTTCGTATGTTTGACAAGTGAGTCCCATGTTTAAACCCTGTTGCTAGTTTGGATTAAAATAGTTAATGCCCCAGGAGCAGTTCAGCAGTTCACAGGCAAAGACTTTTTTAACAAGAAAGATACCAAAAACTTGACACAACATCTACATCGAGAGCGTGCTATCGCCTGAAATCACCTCAGACTCGTAATCACATTGCTATTCACAGTGTGGTTCCAGGAAAGTATGCTCCCCATGTGCAATTATGCGAACTGACAAAATGCCAAGTCGCTCTGCAGAGTGCTGCATGTAGTTCGCTCCATAATCCTTTTTGACAGCACAGAATATTTCAAACACCCACTCCATGTAAGCCAGACACCTCGCCTGAGCATCAAAGAAGTAACTTGCTGTACTTCTGCATTTAAGCATTTGCGAACCATTACTGTGAGAGGAGGAGAATAAAAAGGATATGATCAGTAACATGTCACACATAATCACACATGCCTCCTCCACTGTAATCTGTGTGCAACATTAACCCAGTTTGTTATGTGCATTAAAGTACTTCTACCTGTTTGATTGTGAAGAAACGCAGATGGTTACATCGACCTGGAGGAGCTGAAAACAATGCTGGAGTCTACAGGGGAGGCGATAACTGAGGATGACATCGAGGAGTTGATGAAGGACGGGGATAAGAACAACGACGGCAAAATTGACTACGATGGTGAGATTATAAAAGACATCTTGAAACAGTTATTGCCGCGAACAATCTGACTTTGATATTTTATATACATGCAATATGAGATTTGTGCTCGATAAGAGCCTCTTAATTTGTGTGTCTGTGCTTCGTCATTTTGCAGAGTTCTTGGAGTTCATGAAAGGAGTAGAATAATCCAAAACAAGAGAAGATCCTGAATGATATTTTTGTATTTCTCTGTGGAAAGAGAAAGGAGCTGACTTGGATAGAAACAATGGAACGACTTTGCAAGATTCAGTTTAAAACTGTAGCTGAATGTCTCTGTATTTTTCCACCATCTCTTGCATTGTTGTAAATACAGTTTCTAACTACTTTTAGAGCCCAATGTATACTGATTTGTGTAAATGTATCCAAATTTCTTATATTTTCTATAGGAGCTATACAGTAGAGACTCCATCTTATCTCTGAGAGGCCAGAGCCAGTTTACCAGCCTTCTAAAAGGGAGGCTGATATTGTTCAGCTGTGCACAAAGTATGTGTGCGCACAAAGCAGAACACAATCATGAGTCAACAAAGTTTTAAGAGAGACTCTGGGAGACTTATAGTTTAAAAATAACACACTGGATCCAAACTGTAAACTGTACATTTCTGTGTGTTTAAGATGCTCTCAGGACATTTTATTCCCCTCTCATGACCCTGGAAAAATGTCATATTTCTACATGATAAGTCTGCTTGGGAAGGAATAAACAAGGTGCATTTGTCAGAGCTTTGTTTTAATTTCAAATCAACTTGAATCGCATGATTTCACTCAACTCAACTCAACTCAACTCAACTTTATTTATATAGTACCTTTCATACATAAAAGCATGCAGCCCGAAGTGCTTCACAGAATAACAGAGAGACAGAAAACAACAGCAATGGTCAAATTATAAGAGGCATGATTATAAATGAATACTTAAAAATAAAAGAAAATCAATATAGCAAAATTAATAATATATGTAAGAGTGGAAAGAAAGGTTAAAAATAAGGTTGGTTAATAAGGTTAACAAGATCTGATGAATACAAGAAATAAATAGATAAATAAACAATTATTTTTTATAAATAAGATAAATAAATGTTAAAACAGTGATTCAAATAATAATGATTACAATAATAATAATAAAAATAATAATGCAGTCCAGGGCTAAAAATAAATTACTCCAAATTAAAAGCTAGATTAAAAAGGTAAGTCTTAAGTTTACTTTTAAAAACACCCAGGTTACCCCACTGTTTCATAATATTCACTATAAGATAATAGAGATTCTTGAAGAGCCCTGCAAATTCATGTTTCTATCCTTATGTTAGTACTTATGCTAATTCTTGTAGTAGCACTGTAAAAGAACATAAAAGAAAGCTTTTATTATATACAGGCAAATGGAACCTGAATATGAGCGCTGTAACTTTTAAAAACAGGAGGCTTTTTTTGTCAAACTTTGCTGTTTACTCTGATTTTTGACTCATCTGTGTAATTTGAATTCTGTTGGCTCCTGTCTGTGGCATGTGAGCTATCCCCATGGTTTGCCATGTAAGTATCTTGTTACACAGTCTATCGGGACAGGAGCTATTTATGTCTAATCATGTTAGTGCCCATGTTAGGGGATCTGGAATGACTGACACCAGTTGACAATCAGATGCCTTTGTCCATACAAAGAATGCTTTTCAAGTGCAGAGACAAGGCAGTTCTATTGTTAAAGCATGTTTAGATTAGTCATAGTTTTCATATACTGGATGATTAGAATAGAGCGATTCATTTTATACAAGCAAAACATTTTATTCCTCCATGAAACTAAATGTGTTTTATTGTCTTGGTTAGTTATTTTAGATCCCAGTGCACTGAGAGGACTTTCTCGCCACATGGTATAAAAATAAGTTTTTAATGTCTCAAAATTCTTCTCTGTAAGCTGAGGGAAATATGGAGAGCAAATTGCAGTTTTAATAGAGAGGGAGTCATGCAGTTAGCAATGTGGCCACTTGATGTCAGCAGGAAAGCACAATCTTATCTGTATGGTGTTGTTACAGGAAAGAGAAGATGAAGACATTTCAGGGCATGTCAACACTCCTTCAAAGAGACATGATAAAACACACTTTACAATCCTATAGGTCCAGACAGAATGAAAACTGGTTGATGGTTTTAGGTGTAATATATATATATACATATATATATTGTATGATCTTAATGGTTGAACAAAAATTATCTTTTAAGGATCATTATTGTTTTCTGATTTCCAGAGAGAATAATAGATGTAGAGTATACATTTCTAGATTTAGTAAATGTATTTTTTAAATGCACCCATGGATTTTAAATTGTGACTGGTCTTTTCTATACTTCTTTTATGTCAAATAGGATTGGTTGAGTTTTTTTCCCCTCTTTTTGTGAGTGGGTGACGTCAGTGGCCTGACTGATGACTCCGTCCTCAGGCCTCCCCGCCTCCCTCCATCACTTTCTGTTTCCCTGAGGGTCCTGTTAGCTCCATTCAGTCCTAATGGTCTGTGTTACTTATGGGATTTTAAACCCCAATCAGAAGTGAAGCACAGCTGCTCTGCAGGGCCAATCCCAGCCGTCTGACAAATATAGCACACTTCATCAGCTGCACTATCTACTGACCAAAAAAAAAAAACCCCAGCATTCAGACCAAGTGATGATTTAATGTGAAAAGATGTTGACGTGTCGGTTTTTCATCGCACAGATTAGACTACTCTGCTGCCTAACGTCTTTACAAGCTGTAAGCCGCCGTCTGCCACATGGAGCCGGATGAGTAGTGCTCTCCCTGCCATCAATGGGAGGCTGGGCAGCAGCAGAGCTGTGAATGAATCTGGGGTGTGGTGCACTAGCTGCAAGTTGGGTGGAGAAGTGACGCAGTTACGTAAGACAGGCCCTAATGACTCATGCCTGCTGTTATTGACACACACTGCGGTTATGAGCCACCTTTAGTTATGTAGAATTCAGGGACACATAAGCCACCTTAATGCCTCTTTCCTCATTGTGAGAAAGGCTCACACCCTGTAACACTGACCTTTGAAAGGGACTGAGATAAAGGGGATTTACTTTGGAAATAGTAAGTGATCAATATTATGTAACTGGCTTCATTCAGTTTTATTATACCAGCGTGAGAGTGTGTGTGTGTGCTTGTAAAACTGGTTATTCCATTGGTTTTGAGTGAGTCAGGCAGATATGAAGCTGTATATAGAGCACACACTCACAAACACACACACTGCTCCACAGTTTTATTGATTTGTAAATCAGCCGTTTAAACCATCAGACCACATAAGAGTCATGATCCTCCATGAAAATTGTCCTGAAACTGTGCTTCTAATCCACGCCAACACTGTGATGTTTTCATAACCCTTTATTCAGCCCAGTATGATTTATAGATGTAGAAAATCCCCGGAAGAGTGAGGAATACCCTGGACAAGGTTTGGAGCTTGGAGGCGTTAACTACTCATACCATCTTTCTGCCGCCCACACATGCAGACCTCGTCTGACGCCAGCAGGCTTTTTGGGTTGAGAAGATTCCTGTTTTTCTTGCTTCTCAACATCACATGCTACTGGAAGTTGTCCAGCGCCAAATATCACAGACTTATCTCTGGAAATGTCTCATTCACAATTCACAGTGGAGTAAAAAGAAATATATGAGCCTTAAACTCAAAGTTAGCTGTCATGCTAGTTCATGTGATATTGATTTTATTCAGTTTGATGTCTTGTGCTGATAATTTGGCAGATTTTGAAACTCAAAGAATGATTGTATGTTGTCAGATATGAGCAACTAATTGCTCTTTAAACATAACAGAAACCAAACAATAAAAAGCTTACTCTGAAAAAGAACCACTTTGATATTTGCCTTTGTTTAAAAGCAAAATGTAGGTTATTTTGTTTCCATAAATATACAATGAGGAAGTGGAACGCTTCAGACAAAGAGCGAGTGGAAGGACTGCAAATCAAAGTTGAACAGACAGAATATTGTGTCATGATGCTCCATCCCACTTCTGCTGCTGAGAACACTGAAGTACTGTTTCTGCACTGCCGGGCCATAATGGCCCATAGAACAGCAGCACCATACAAGACAAAGAATTCCCAAAGTCCACAATAACTATTCATTGATTCCAATGAATAACAGCGATTGTTTTGTTTTAATGTACCACTGGAGGGTTTATCTATTTTTACCTCTTTAAAAAGGGAAACTTATATGTGTGGAAAATGGATGTTGGAACTCTGCAGATTATATGCTTAAGTTAAAGCGACAGTACTACAGTGTTAAAGATGCAGTGTCGCAACTACAACATGAAAAAGCTCTGTATTAAAAGAGAAATCCAAATATGAAATGCTGTGTGAGGAAAAACTGTAAGTTACTGTCATATCACTGAATTATCATTGTAAAGCTATTACACAGCATTTCATATGGTAGCTGGGGGAACTATACTTATACTATATATAACTAAACTACAGTATTTTACAAATCCTGGGTTCATCTTATACCAGTGTATTGTATTTACTAAACAGTTTCCAAGTTGAGAAGAGAAACTGTTGTCATTCATTGGGAGTCATGCTTAGCTCTGTTTTTGGTCTCCACCAATTTCTGTAGCTAAATTTTCCACTGTTTTACAAGCTAGCTGCTACCTGTGCCTGTTTGCGATTTGATGAATGGCAGGCATTATCTAATGGGTTTATAAGAGCTGGCAACTGCAGCCAGAAACAACATAAGAGTTGTGAGACTCGAATAAGAAGAGGAAAACCAAAACAATGAGCTAAAAGATGCTAAGAGGGTTAGTAGACTTGAGGGAGATCTTTAAATCAAGCAGTTACAAATCACACCTCAGATCAGATCCATTGTCAGTAAACAAATTTGACTTTAATGCCACATTGTTCTTTGTTATCTTCCATATAGTATTAGACGCAGAGGGGGAGCTAGAGGGGACTGCTAAGTCCCTCCTGTGCTGTAGTTAGCGCTATGTACTAGGGGTGACCCCAAATAGTCGAATATTTGACGATTCGTTCTAACGAGCCTTAGTCGACTGCCAATCTCATAGTCAAATATTTGCATATGAAACATGGATCATTCCATTCAAACCATGGGGGTGCTCAATGTCTAATTTTACACTATTTTCCTGTTTCCCGTAAAAATAGTGTCTCATATAGCCTATTTTTATATAAATATAGACTTATTTAATGTAATTCCAAGAACAGCTCTTGAAGTGTTAAATCTCCTTAAAGTGGTAATTAAATCTCCCCTGGTAATTAAAGGTGGACTCTCCCATTTAGCAGGACCTGTGGAGCAGACGTACCTCAGCTGGCCTTTAAATCTTTCGACGTTCTTGGTAGCTCAAAATGTCAGGAAATAAAACTTCAGTTGATTCTAAAAATGAGTGATGAAGATGAGGAGCAGCTTCACGAAGAGGGCTGTGAGATCAAGGATTACCGGACCACACAAAAACTGTACAGGGCCAAAAGAACGAGCAGGAATACCCAAAGCTGTCCGAAGCCTCAAAAACAATCCACAGCATCCCATCCACCTCCACGCCATCAGAGAGGATATTCTCAAAGACAGGATTTACAGTTAACAAAGCAAGGAGCGCACTTCTGCCTGTAAACACAATGGTTTTCCTCTCGTACAATTTGAAAAGACTCAAGCGGACAAAGACGCGATAAATGACTGTTTTAAAAGGTACTGTTAAGAGACCCAAAAACCCTCTAACTGGTTCAGGTTTGATTTTGAACATTATAGACATGTTTAGCCTTAAGTTGGACAAACTACCCTCTGAAGCGCTGCTCTCCACTGTGTGAACACGGTTTAAATACCTCTTGATTCCTTATTCTATAACAACGCGTTTTTCCATGTTTAACGGATGGTGGCCTTGTTTGAGTTTTCTCTTCATCACCACGTTGTTTTTGCAATATAGATTTAAAAAATCTAAGTTTTATGCTCATAATATTCTGTTGTCCCTTTTACTTTAAGCCTCTTAATTGTAAAGGGTTATGCGTAATATTGTCATGCGGTCACCATCATGCAGACTTTGGGTCAATAAGGAAAAACAACAAACATTCGACTATTCTTCGTCTATGGGCAAAATCTGATGAATCAGATTTGACTAAGCAAATCCTTAGTCGGGCTCACCTCTACTATGTACCACCATAGACTGTATAAAATATGGACGTAGTGTCCGTGACGTCACCCATCTGTTCCTGAGCGCTGTTTTGAAGCCAATCGACGGCGGCAGCCATATTGGAAATGCGGAACTCAACCAGGCATAGTGTGACGTAAAGAGGTGGAGTTTGAGCCTCCCAGCCAACAGCTATGTGTTCCCATCTGGGTGTCAAGTCAGTCATGTAGAATAGAATAGAATGCCTTTATTGTCATTGCGTGCCTTGCATACAATGAAATTAGGAGCACAGCTCCGTTGGTGCCTACAAACATAGATGCATAAAACAACAATAGCAGTAGGAGCAACAGTGGTCTGATAATAAAACCTTTTTTTAAAAAAGAAATGACTTTAAATGTAAAAAAAAATGTAGACATGTTTATTAATGCTAGGAGAAGAAGAAGAATCGCCACAGAAGAAGAGGAAGATTGAAATTAGAGTCAAACGGTGGAGTCAGGTGGTTATCTGGAGTCCAACAGAGATCAGCAAAGTAAGAAGAAGAAGAAGAAGAAGAAGAAGAAGAAGAAGAAGGATAATCAGCGTTGATGAACAGTAAAATCTTTTTTCTAAAGTAAGTTTTACCGTGGTTTCCTAATGAGTCACTGTTTAAAGTCCCTTTTGTGTTCCGATAGGAGATCCCGGCGTCTACAGATGACCTGCATCAGCTTCCAACGGCCGCTCAATGGCGCTAATGTCTACATTTAATTCGGGTTGCAGCTTATATTTATGTGTTTCTCCAATGATTTTAGAGGAATGAATAGCAGATAACCAGCCAGCTAGCTATTTCAGGCTCTGTTGGCTTAAATTAAATGTAACATGAAGATGCTAGCTAGCGTGTCAACTAGCTGAAAAGTTTGAATATCAAACTTACATCTACAGCAGTCTATTTGCCCTGACATGTGTTAGGCTGGAAGTGGAGATTTGATAACATTGTGTGATTGTAAGTGATGCTAGGAGTAACAAGACTGGCTTATTTTTTCATAGGGTCAGTTGAGAATGAAAAGACAGGATATAGGACTTCTTTGTAAAGAGAAGCAAATCAGGCAATAAGGCAGACCGACAGATACATTGCAAATTACATACACAAATCTCATCCTCTGTGTGCTTAATATGTACTTAAATATATTTCAACATTTAGAGACTCCGATTGCAATTGATTGTTTGAGAAACACATTTATTGTCATAGTCTGTGGACCCCCTGAAATAGCCTTGGCCACCCCAAGGATAAAAGTCTAGCTCCGCCACTGATTATTCGTAATGTCCTGCTGGAGAAAAGGAGACATTTTAATATAGTTTCAGACACATCATCCAGCAGGCCAACTGAGTGTAAATCTGTTTAGGTGACAGACACATTGAGACCCCTCTCCCTGTGCTGTGACATCATTATCTCGGTCTCCAATGTTGTAGAAGAACATCCCGAGGCGCAGACATGCTCCTTGGCTCATTCAGCGATCCTGTACTGTGAGCAGCATATGGCCTTATGTGAATGGCATACCAGACAGCAAGACAGTCCTCAGCATGGCCCCCTGAGTAGATCCCAATATGAACACATGATAGACAGATGACCTTTACTGTTTGCTGGGTCCAGCAAGACATGAGGGATGTTCCCTTTTATTCTCTGTGCCGCAGATTAAACTGCAAACAAATATCACTTTGTTCGAGGGCTTGGTGAGCGCAGGCTACTGAACATCGCCGGATGGTGAAATTGGCCATGAAATGGGAGACTTCTGGTACAAACAGATGGCTGCCTTGCTCTGCCACTAGTATTCCATGTGGCTCTGCTTTACACATGACCCAGTATTCCTCCTGCCAAAACTAACACTTTCCTCCGCTTCTCAGACGGCATGCATGTCTCCCAGAAAAGATTTATGTTGCACAAGAGTTAGATGGGAGGGTTTTGAGTGCTGTTTAGAGAAGATAATATATCTACAGTGGGTTCCTGGAGAGATAAGGAACTTCCTGTTAGATAGACGGAAAGTCTGGCATGACTAGATTGACATCCTAACAGCAAACATCTGAATCTTACAGCATTGCAAAAAGATCAGCATCGGTTTAGAGTGTCAGTTGTGGGAAAATGTTCAGTTTTACAGAGTGGTGACAAATCACACAGCTGAGCCTTGTTCAGCATCTCCTCTCTGTGTGTTGGACTAATGTTGTTGCTCTTATTTCTAATACAAATATGGGGAAGTAGGAGGCATTGCAAATGGCTTCAATGTGATTCAAGATTTCTGAGAATCGAATGGCAATCTCCAAGAAGACCAGATGAAGTCTGATGAAACATGCCATTCAAATACAGTTATACATACCTCCATGGAATCATTTCCCTGTTTCACTAAGAGCTCTGATGAATACAGATTAAGAAGATGTGAAAATTTCACACCATCATCACTGCTTGTAAACAGGATAGATTGTTTGCTGTCATCTTGCTTTGAGTAAACACTCTCCACAGCCGCCACTATGTCATCCCCTCTGCAATGGCATAATGTCAGAGACAGCAGTCGGCAAAATACTGAGATTAGGATTATTCTCTGTGGCCCTGAACATCTGTTGTACACAAGCAGAGTGAAACCAGTGAGATGAAAGAAATCCCTGCAGGAAAGATGGCAGTTATTCAGATGAGATTGGCTTGAGCAACTTTTTATCTGAATGTTTTTTTTAATTGATCCCCAAATTACTGACTCATAATACTGAAGAGTATTGCATTCACTTGAGAAAATAAATCAGCTCTTTTTTCTGAATTAGAGTTTATTATCTCTGAATTATGAGAAAAGTTTTTGTAAATAAAATTTCTGAATTGATGACCTCTATAGTAAAATCCCAATAGCACGTCAAGGCCACACAAGGAAGTAAACTTGCCCCAGTTGTTCAGTTTAATCCATTACAATGTGGAATAATTTACCAGTTCGTATAATGGAAGCCCCAAGTAAAGCCAGTTTTAAAAGACTCTTAAAGGAACACCTTAATAATATATATATCATTAATGAATTTTAGTGAACATCCTGTTGTTGTTTTTATTGCAGGTTTGAAGCATTTTCATTTTTTCTACCTAATGTTTGTAGCATTTCTAGCTGCTGTATTTCCTGTTTGTAGCATTTTCATTTTTTCTAACTTTTGTTTGTAGCATTTTCAGTTATTGTATCTTACATTTTTAGTATATTCAGCTGTTGCATTTTCTGTTTGTAGTATTTTTCTGTTCTTGTGTTTCATGTTTGTTGCATTTTCAGTTTTGTATTTCATGTATATTTTGTATGTTATGTTTGTTTTATGTGGACCCCACAAAGATTAGCTGCTGCGTTAGTGGCAGCTAATGGGGATCTGAATAAAAGAACAAAGGAATCCAGTTTTATTTTGCTCTGGCTTTAAGACATTGGGAGATACTAGTGTCTCTAAGTAACATAGATTGTATTGTGATTAGCTTGTCAACTTTGCGCAGGCACCTGCAGGGACTCTGCAGCTGTTTAGACGTAAGGCCCATTCTGAGAAAAGCAGAGCAGATTTTTTTTAATTCAGAAAAACGGAACACCTTTCTCATAATTCCGAGATAATCAACTCGTTAATTCAGAAAAACAGAGCAGAATTTTTTTTCTCATGTGAACGCAATACGCTTCAGTACTGTATCAAAAATGTTAATTAATTCAACAGAGTGCAAAGCCAAAGAAGTCCTTATTTAAAAAGACTGACTCTTTATTCAGCAAGGGTGATTTGAATAAATTGACTATTCAAGATATTGTGCATCAGGGGCCGCAGCAGCAGCTGTGAAATTATTGTCAGTCATTCAGTATGCTAAGTATGCTCTTATAACCACAGCAGGTGTGAGCCAGCTCTGACTGGCTTCTGCTTAGCTTCCACACAACACACACACACAAACTTACATACACACAAATGCTACCCTGCTGGCAACACATACACATGCCCCCCTCCCACTTCACCCCCACCCAGAGCTAAAATCCTGTCAGTCTCATGCACATCTGCTTCCCCAACAACTACTGCTGAGTTAGCACTGCAGGAGTCTCTCTGCTTCCCTTCATGGGTGATCATAACAGGACAAAAATACACCACTTATCTGTCACATTTTGAAATCCTGTCTGAGCAAGGGAGAAAAAAAAGGAAAACAAGAAAAGAAAAACATGCTGATGAAACACCCGGGCATCATCTTTTAAAAGGAAGGAAATTATTTTTCACTCATCAAAGGTTTGACTTTAAACAGTTCACAATATGCTCAGTTATTCACTTTATGAATAGGCATGCTTTTATATTTATTTCTTGGGTAACTTAGTAACAGAGAAAAACACAAGCTGTTAAGACCCCACGCCATGCCTGTGAGGTTGGCCGCCACACAGAAAATGATTTATAATTACACAAAGTAAAATACTGTGCTTAACTCTCAGGTGAAACACTGCTGCCAAACCTTCATAAAAGCAGCTGTGAGGGAATCCCACACATGAATAAGAAGACTGCTATGTAATAAAAATGCAATAAATCAAGCCATCAAAGATATTGTATATCAATCATTACTTATTACTCTTATGTGCATTGCCGCCAGTATCCTTTCTATGTACAGATCCAGTGACAGATAAACTCTGTCTGATTAATGGTTATCTCACATCATCCTCAGGCACTGTGCTCTACTTTTCACACTGTGCAGCTACCTGTTGCCTCTGCCTTATCGTGGGTGTCTTTTCCGTCCTAATCATAGGTTTGCCCTGCAGGTATGTGGCCAGCCAGGTTCAGTCATGCTGGAAAACCCATCAATCAACAGCTTCTATAATCACAACTGCATGGTGTTGCTAGGCAAGTCTCTTCATGTGCTGTGCTGCTGCTGCAGTGAAAGTTGAAGATTTCACTTTTGGCCTTCCACAATATTCACAGTCGAGTCAGCCCCCTGAAGCTGGAACTAAAAGTGTTTCAGCACAGTATTTAAGTCATTAAACCCCACAGAGTGACAGCTTTTGGACCATGAGCTGCTGCACAGATCAACAACAGAACATTTCCCTGCACCATTTTTTTTTCTGCTTGCCTTAGAAAGCCTGGCTCCTGCTTGTTAAATGATTTCTTCAGGGAAGGGAATTTACTGCATCATCTATCTGTCATCTGGTGAAGAACATATGAATAAATCTCCCAGACAGGGTAGAAACAATACATAAGAAATAGATGATTCAGGGAGCAGCAATGAAGTATAAATCTGACACAACAACTCCAGAAGCTTTGGTAACAAATCTGGAAATACCAATACATTGTGTCATCAAGTGTTCCTGCTACAACTTGGGAAAAAGCTGAATCCTGTTTGTCACAGGATTGAATATACTGAATGTTGCTTTCAGAGATTCAAGCTATCCTTACGGATTAAATTAGTGATGAAGTGCACAGGTGCATCTCAATTAGTTATTAAAGAAAGCAGACATTTGATTCTAGACCCATTACATGTGACCTTAATGTTTCAAGCATGATAATATAGTAATTTTGAAAATTAGAGCTTCAGCAAAAAAACTAAAAAATGTTTCTCAAAATATTTAAATATTTAATTTCATGTTTGAGTTAATCACACTACAAATATAATACATCTACCTCTCTCGTACGGCGTGTGTCAGAATTCAGATGAAACGGCCTCAGACCATACAACCACAGACTAAACGGCTTCAGACCATACAGCCTCAGACTAGGGGGCCTCAGACCATACAGCCTCAGACTAGGTGGCCTCAGACCATACAGCCTCAGACTAGGTGGCCTCAGACCATACAGCCTCAGACTAAACAGCCTCAGACCATACAGCCTCAGACTAGGTGGCCTCAGACCATACAGCCTCAGACTAGGTGGCCTCAGACCATACAGCCTCGGACCATACAGCCTCAGACCATATAGCCTTGGACCATACAGCCTCAGACCATACAGCCTTGGACCATACAGCCTCAGACCATACAGCCTCGGACCATACAGCCTCAGACCGTATGGCCTCAGACCATACAGCCTCTGACCATACGGCCTCAGACTAAACAGCCTCAGACCATACAGCCTCAGACTAGGTGGCCTCAGACCATACAGCCTCGGACCATAAAGCCTCAGACCATACAGCCTCGGACCGTACAGCCTCAGACCATACAGCCTCTGACCATACAGCCTCAGACCATACGGCCTCAGACCATACAGCCTCAGACCATACAGCCTCGGACCATACAGCCTCAGACCATATGGCCTCAGACCATACAGCCTCAGACCATATGGCCTCAGACCATACAGCCTCTGACCATACAGCCTCAGACCATACAGCCTCAGACCATACAGCCTCAGACTAAACGGAGTCAGATTAAACTTCAGAAATAAAATATATATTGCATTCTTAAGGGGACACATAATAATAATATTAATAATCTTTATTTCTATATCACTATTCTAAACAAAGTCACTTCACAGAAAAACACGAAAATAAACAAAGAAAAAAGTATACATATATAATAATAATAATAATAATAATAATAATAATAATAATACAAATTGAAATAGAAATAAAAATAAAAATAATAAATTAATAATAAAGGAAATCCAAAGTACTAGAATGCATAATAAGACATCAATAGCAGAATAACATGTTTACATTGTTATGAAAGCCTTTTTAATAAAATGTTTTAAGAAGCTAAAATTCCAGTTTTCCGGAGATATGTCAGTTTTTCTGGAGACATGATGCTTTTTCATCAGAGGTCAGACACCTCACTCTGAGACCTGAGGATGTCCTAACATGTACACCATACACTCGGTCTAGTACAGTACATGGGACCACAATCATGGGGAAGATTGCAGACTTGACAGTCCGACGACTATCATCGACCATTGTAAGCCCCAGAAGGTCATTGCTGAAAAGCCTCACAGAAAGCTGTGTCAAAGCATATTAATGTTGACTGCAAGGAGAAAGTGTGGTGGGAAAAGGTGACAAAGCAACAGAGATGACCGCAGCCTTGACAGGATAGTCAAGAGAAGTGGATTCAAGAACATGGGAGAGCTTCACAAGAACCAGATACAGTGTCAGAAGCATCTTACCTTGGCTGAAGAGGAAAGAACTGGACTGTTGCTTAGTGGTTCAGAGTCCTCAGTGAGGATTTAGGGTGCCATGCCATCTGCTAGTGTTGGTCCATCGTTTGTTATCCAGTCCAGAGTCAATGCAGCCGTCCACCAGGGGATTTTAGAGCACCACATGCATCCAACTGTTGCTTTAAGGAGACACTAATTTTCTTTTCCAGTAGGAATAGCACCTGCCCACAGCGCCAAAACTACTACCAAATGGTTTCCTGACCATGATATGGCTGAGCTTGATTGGCCAGCCACCTTGCCTGACTTGGACCCTATTGAGAATCAGTAGAGTAGTGTCATGAGGATGAGAAACACTAGACCCAAAAATACTGACAAGCTGAAGGCAAGTGTAGGGGCCATAATGTTGATTTTCTGTGTTATTCGTTAATCATGATTATTTCCTTATTATGGTTTACTTCATTTCTGGTTTTGGGTTCATGGGTGTGGTTTACTTTTTAAGTACCTGTTCAGTTGGGTGGCAGGAGGTATACAAAGATGGTGAGTGGGGTTGAATATTTTTTGTTGACGGCCACCGCCATCGTCATTATCATCGCTTATTTAGATCTTTTTTGGTATCGATTTATTTTGAGTGTTTTGTTAAAAATAGAATACTTTCTTTGGAGATTAATTTTGATTTATGGCAAGACGCGTCACAAGCACGACCCCACTTAGTCTCTGCGGCACTTTTCAGTCTGAGCTGCTTCAGCCAGTATCAAGCTGCATTGATGCAGTCATTTGTGGTAAAGAAGCCCCAACCGAGTATTGAGTGAATAAATAAACATATTTTTAAGAAGTAGAATTCTTCTGTAGTGTAAATCCTTTTGTTAATCTTAGGAAATAATTTAATAATCATCAGCCAAAAGCCATAATCATCAAAATTAAAACAAAAAAGTTTTGAAATATTTAATTTTACACATAACAATTAAAGAATATATGAAAGTTGACCTTTTTAAGTTAATTACAAAACAAAAATAACTTTTTAAAGTGTTGTAATTCTCTAAAATGTAACTGTGAATACTTCCCTCTCACAGAACACAAATGATGTGAACTTCTCTCTCTAAATGACAACATGGATGTGAAGATATTTGAGCACTCTCATTTCCTCTTTTCGTACCAACATAATGCATTCATGGCCCTACAGGATATTGCATTTCTTCTAAAAAAAATGTTTAATTCATAATAAACAACCAAAAATGTGTTTAACTGAGGCGTATTAACTTGAAAATAGCCACTGCACAACATTGTTTTCAAATTGTGTAACTCCCCTTGTTGTAGAGGAGAGGAAGAAGTCTTGTATATTTGGCACAGGACATGCTGTGTCATCTTCCTCTTCCTTGAAGCGCTCTTTTGAGTGACAGGTTGTGGGTGTGTCTGCTCTGTGGTTTTGACAGATCTAGCACTGTCACTTCTGTTTGTGAAACGTCTGTGGGAGACAGGAAGTGAGGCATCAAAGTGGACAGAGAAAGGACATCTGACCACACCTAGAGACAACATGCACACTGCAAATAATTCAGCACTGGCCAAGATTTGAATTCTTAGATTAAGACGTGTTAGAGGAATGACCTTGTTTTTAAGGTTTTTACTTGTTTTTAGTCTTTGTATGTATGGTTGAATCTTAACCCTCATGTTATTTTGTGGGTTAAATTGACTCATTTTAAAGTTCAAAAATCTAAGATTTCAAATGTCACAGTGGATGAAAGGCTAGTGGCATTCAGAGGTTCCTTCCATCTTGGGTATATATGCTTTCGAAACCAGCTAAATACAGCATCAAAATCTGGGCTGCATGTGACAGATGTCTCTTGTTAATTTAACATCACTACATTAAAAAAATAATAATAATAAAAATGTAAAATAAGACAAAAATCTATGTCATGTAAAACTATTGTATTTATATTTAGGGATTTTCAATGTACATTAAAGAAAGGTTAAACATTAATTAAAAAAAAAAATTGTGAGTTATCCTCATGGAACCATGATCTGAGAATTAAATAACATTACTGCACTAAATATTGATTTACATGGTTCGTAATTGAGTTAATAATGATATTTTAAAAAATGTTTATTGGGATTTTTTGGGGTTTGGACACTTTTGGATCATCAAATATGCCCTGGGTCAACTATACCCAGGAACATTATTGCTGTCCTTAAGAAACGAACATGACAGGAGGGTTAAATTGATTATGAACATGTATTTTTTTTATCTCAGTTAGTCTGGGATTATTAAATTGACTGAATGACTGATAAAATAAGCTACATTGGTTGTCTCACCTAAAGTCTCATCAAAACAAAACTTGTTTCAAGATTGAGTAACAACTTCAAGTTGCTTGATTTCAGAATAACACATAAGGCATCTATTCCAGACACAATTCAGCTGGTATCTTATTGATTGCTCATAGTTCTGCTGTGCAAAATGGTAATATATTTATTTTGGTTTGGCTCTAAAGACTGTTTTAAATATCTTGAAGTATGCATCAACCCTAAGCCACTATGGATAGTGTTCTTGATGTTATATGTTGTTAATCCTGACATTTATGAAATATTGCCTGTAATCCAGCTTGCTGTTGTGGTTTCTGTAGAAACATTTAAGAGGTATATTCCAAGAATAAGAACTGGTTTAAAGATTTTAGTTTTAGTTTTAAGATGGATCAGGGCAGCCCTTTTCAATTAGCAGCCCGTGGTCACATGTGGCCCGAAAGCAACTGCAGAGTGATTGTGACTTGGGTCTGGCAAGAAAAACATCTTTTACTAACACTGACAAGTGCTGCTCTTTTATTGTGTTTATGCCCTTTTGGATGTGGCAATATGTTAACAAACATCCAATGTGTTTGTTATCTTATCCATTTGTTTTCCTTTTAAATGGTTAACTTTGCTCACTGTCTGCTAAAAATGTCCAGCCCAGCTCATGTCCTTAGTCTGAAAATCCGTCCCGACCAAATCTTTAATTGATAGCCCTGGATTAGGGTTTATTTTAAGATGCCAATTTATATCAAGAAACAGCGTAATCATAGTTTTCTAATAGTGAGTCATTTTTTACTTAAATTGGTGTTGTTTTTCTTGTCCCCAGGCCTTAATTTGCTCAAATGAAGAATACAAAATAAATAAATGAGATTTTCTTTGCTTATATTCAGTATATTTCACATATAACTGTGCTGTAGGAAGTTTATTTTTAATTAGTTTGAGCTAAAAATCAGCATATTCTACTTATTTCAAGCCTTTTTAATACTTTTCAGGGCCTGCTTATTTCTAGATTTAACAATCTCATTTTAAGATTTCTTATCAAGTAAAATTAATTTGCTGCATGGACTGATCATTTCCCTAGTTTGAAGAAATTTTCACCTTAAATTTTAAAACTCATCTTAAAACCCATTTTTATTCCTTGGCTTTCAACCCTGCATGAGACTCTGCTCCTGTTTTAGTGTTTTTATTTATTGTTTTTATTTATTGTTTTATTGTTTTTATTGTTTTATTATCCTGTGTTTTAATTGTTTTTATGCATGCGTTGTTTGTCTTTTTATGTACAGCACTTTGTTCTGGCTGTGGTTGTTTTAAAGTGCTTTATAAATAAAGTTGAGTTGAGTTGAGTTGAGTTGAATTAATTTTTTTTACCCTGTATTTAAGCTATCCTTTTTTGCAGTGCAACTCTCTGTTGTCTCTAAGCTATCCAAGATACTGACTAGACCAGGGGTGCCCAAACTTTTCAGCCCGCAACCCCGAATATAAGTGCCAAAGACTCACACTGTCAATCAAAGTGATTAAAAGTTGCTTCATACTTCATTTAGCTGATCTGCAGAAAATTAGGCTTTTGTTAAACAACTGTTTACTGACCCTAACCTTAGGAGTCATCTGGCAACAAAGAAAGGCAGAACACTAATGAAATATTTTGTTTGCACGGTCTTACTTCAAATGTAACAACTATTTTGTCGCTATTTTTTTCAGTAATAGGTCAAATATGCAATTTTTAGATTACTTTACAAAAAATTGATAATTCAGGGACATCTTGCGACCCCCCACTAGTGTCTGGCACCCTCCAGAGGGTCCCGACCCACACTTTGGGAAACCCTGGACTAGACCACGTAACCGCTTAAGGTCTTAAGTGAAATTTAAATCAGTAGAGACAAAGACAGACAAGATATTCAAGTAAAAATATACAATATATTTGTTGTATAAACTTGTACAGAATGTCTTGGAAATTTAGCTTTACATATACTATACATAAGGGTGAAAATAGGGTCACATTTGCATCCTTCATGATTTTTGAGAAAATGTCCCCGTTTAACAAGCACGCTTTATGTACATCTTAACAAACATACCAAACAAAAACAGCCCTTGGATGCATTTAAAGAGGCCATGACGATGAAATACAGGTGCCTTGTATAAAAATCCCTGAAAATGTCTCTCTGTGAGGTAAGAACACATTTTTCAACTCACTTCCTTTCATTCCCTCTCTCACACTGAGCTCACTCCTTTGTTCTGAGGCGAGACTGGCAACAGAGAAGAGCTAATTACACATCAGGTTTCCCTTAACATTGTAGTGCCACAGAGGGAGTAGCTGCAGACTGAAGACTGGGATTAAGAAACGAGGGTGAACATCCATTCCTTTATACACTGATTACTAGGGATGTAAGGATATATTGCAAGACGGTAAAAAATCGATACAAATAAGGGTGGATTAAAATCGATTCAACAAAATTTGTATTGGGATATTATTTTTAAACAGTAGAAGGCACCATCTGCATTATACTCCGCTTGTTCAACATCATTAAGTCTCTTGCCCTGCTCTCTCGTCACTCTCTGAGTGGAGGTGTTTTAAGTTTAAAGCATGTTTCAGAATCAGCTGACTAAAGGTGTTGCTCACAGCGGAGATGCTCATCTGTGGGCTGCAGTTGAGTGACAGGTCTCCATGAGCGCTTTTTTTCTCTGCCGCTGGACTGATTCTGATCGGGTTGCACTCCCGGGTGACACCTGACCGCGTTTAAATGCTTATTTTTCTCAATAAGAACGAGAAAACTGGACACTGTGAGTCCAAAACATGAATCTGTTCAGTTGTCCTGTTGCAGTAAATCCACGTTGTAGTCTGAGTCTTCACTCTATGACCATGCGTCCACAGAGATTATTTATAAGCCTGCTCTCCTCACGTTGATATTCAGCGTGTTAACATTTTGGAGACCTCAATATGATCTTTAGCTGTTTAACACCATCAGTAATATACACTGTGTCGTGAAGGAAAATTTGATTTAGAGGAAAAAAAACGCATTTGTCATTATCTTTGACATGGAAAACATTTACATTTTTTAATGATTAAACGATAATTGATCGTTAACATTTCCAAAGATCGATTGTGGAAAATAGTTGACATTTACATCCCTGATTTAAAGAGATTGACCTTATTTGTTTTAATATTTGATACTTTTATTTCTCTATAATTGTTCTGAAATTTTCTAACAATGTATTTTTGTACGGTGATTTTAGTTTCTTTGTACGGTGCTTAAAAAAAGTGTGCAGTGGTTTTATTTGAGTTACAACACACCTTAAATATGAAAAAGAATTACTTTGTTTTCAAAGAAATATAAGAGAAAAAATATATATTGCAACTATCCATATCTGAGAACTGAAATAAAATAATAGTTATTTAAATTTTGAGTTCAATTAAGTTTTCTTGAAAATCGTCGCCAGAGCCAAAAATCGGAGTTTGAATTGAATTGTGGGTTGAGTGTATCCTTACATCCCTACTGATTACTTACACATTTGTTATGAAGGCCGGTCTTATACACTACACCTCGACCAGGTTACTGAGAAACACCTCAAAATCATGTTAAGGTATGGCAAAGGCCTCGACAACAACAGGCAATATGACCTCGAGGTTACAAAAGAAACTGGTCGTTGGAAGAACATAATCATATGCAAATAATGCTGTTATATGCAACATAATATACAGTAGGGAATTTGTAGTTTTTCATGGAAGGTGGCCACTTGATTTTGTATCTTTTTAAAAACCTCCAGAAACAATGACTCAGTGTGACAAATCAATTGATCTGTAATGAAAAGAGCTAAAAAAGGTCAAGAGGAAGACAAAACTGGACAATAATTTGAGGCCGGATCACCGTACTAGCTTATTAATCTCAGCTGGAGTACCATCAAAACTTCTCGGATTGGTCCCCAGAAAACATTCTGATTGGCCAAAGACTCCTTTGAGACCGTCAAGGCAATATTCATAACTGATACAAAGACATACAAGATATCCATTGAACAGCTGGTGAATAACAGGTAACAGTCAAACAACATTCCTAGATTCAATAGAAAAGTTAAGGAACGTCCTGCTGTTATGGCTGAACATGATCTTTGATTAACGCCATGTATGGTGGACAGTAGGGTTGCAAAATTCTGGGAATTTTCAAAGTTGGAAACTTTCCATGGGAATAAACTGGAATAAACCAGGAATTTAGTAAATTGAAGGTTGGCTCTTAATAGAGAACTTAAATATAGCTGGGGAAAATATATATTTTAGCGTAATCCTGACTAAAACAACCAGATTTCAGGCAAGTACAGTTGAATATCTGTGCAGAGCCATCCTCAACAAGGCTTGACAGTAACACTGAAGAGGAAGAGTTGGAGTTGGATGTTGAGGAAGTGAACATGGAGGATGTTGATGAGAGACCCAGGAAGAGCCCATTGCCTGAAAGGGTTTGGCAAAAATGCAGAGGCTAGGCTTGAGAAGCTTGAGGGAAGATGCTTTTTCATTTAACATTTTGAATGGGACGTTTTTGGAGGGAGAGGGTCTCTTTTCATTTAACATTTTGAATGGGACTTTGTTGGGATTGTATTTTAGTTAATCTTTGAATGGGTTGGGTCGGGGGAATGAGTAATATTTAACTCAACATTCATGTTTTTGTTCTTCAATGAAAGAATTGATTGTTCAATAATATATTTAACACTTGATAAAGTTGTACTTACAAATAAATCTGTTTTAATTGTATTATTTTGGATGGATGTCTGCTTATAACAAAACAAATATTTATGCTTGGATATGATACCTTTCCATTAAATTACCCTCAATTCCCAGTTAATTCCCATAATTCCCATGGAAAGTTCCCAATTTGGAATATTTCCAAAATTCCCCACTTTAACTTCCCATGGAAATTTACTTGAAACTTTCCACCCCTTTGCAACCCTAGTGGACAGCAAAACCTCTTCCTTGTATTAGATATTAAGGCATAAGGACTGGTTCTGAAGGTTTCTGCGCTCATGCTCAGCCCCTTCAACAGATCAATGTAATTTCTTTTGGTGCACAAGTGCTGTATCTGACTCTGCTTGTTAGGCACCTGAAACCTCAGAGACACTGCAGGAAAGGACAAACAAAAAAAAAAGGCTGTCCAGTGGATCCTCATGTGGACTCTAGCGTGTCCAGCTGGAACACGTTGTGATTGGTTGGTGTGGTGAAGTAGAGCTGCTCCTTGCTGGTGGATCGGTTATCACAGGGACTGTTCAGCCCCAGCGTCCTCTCAAAGTCCAGAAGTTGACCCATGAAGTTGAAGTTTGGGGAAATGTTGGACTTCTTCCGCTTGACAAAGTCATAAGCATCATTGAGAGAAAGGTTGAGTCTCTGCATCAAGTAGGCCACGGTGACTGTAACCGAGCGGCTGATGCCCGCAAGGCAGTGGACCAGAATGCCGCACTGCTGAGACCGAGCCTCATCTGTGAGAGGAAAGGGAAACTGAGGTCAGCAGAATTTTTTTTACAGGACATCTATTTAAGAACAGAAACCATAACTTGTAAAATGATTATTTTCTTGATTTGTGTTCTCCTGTATCACGTTCTTGAGGCTCCTCTGTGGTAATCAATGACATTCAGGCTCTCATTTAATAAAAGTTACCATGCTGATAGTATCATAAGCTTCTGGTATTGCTTGAGAGTTCCTCTTTATTTTAATAACTCACTTGTGTGACAGCCTCTGCTAAGAGTACTGCATATGTGTTAGATCTGTACTAATTTAGAATATGTTTTCTTGTGGGTGCCAGACTCGCTGACTGTCATATCCTTTTTAGATCTGAAGCATCTGGACCCATTGCTCCACACAGGATATAGAAGACAGCTTCCTGCCAGCCTCGCTCTGCCTCTTTTTCCACCTAGCCAGCACCTGCAGACACTATGGGCCGTATGCACGTCCAGCCATTAGCGATGAAAACGGTCCGTTTGTACTAAAATAAAATAAATTAGCGGTATCCATGAGCCAGGTTAACGCCCCAACAAAGCATTACATTTAACGGGGGTAGACCCCACCATTACAGGTGCTAACGGCAGGATTACCACACCTGTTCGGCTGTTTAAAGGATGGCGGACATCGTGCTTATGTGTTACCGTTTAAGAAGAAATATACAAAGAGATTTTTAAATCCTCTTTTAAGACACACCTCTTCTCCCTGGCTTTTAATCACGGTTGAGTGGACATCTGGCATAATTTTAATTCAATTTTAATTTATTTTATTCTATCTTATCTTATTATATATTTGCACTGTGTTTATGTATTTTAGTATTGTATTGTATGTTATGTTTGTCATTAGTGCTGCTTTTTGATCTATACAGCACTTTGGTCAACCCCGGTTGTTTTAAACGTGCCCTATAAATAAAGTTTGAGTTGAGTTGAAGAGATTATTTTATTTTTTAGCTCTTCTACTGTGCACTCAGAAACACCACACACATTTACCTGGTTCAGGATCTTAAGCCAAACTTTCCCTTTCTCCTTGTCTGCTATCTTTGATGACTGACTTGCTTACAAAATGGGCCGTTCCATAACGGTACGTTAAGTCTAATGGTTCCGTTTGTGTAATGGCTGGACTTGCATACGAGCCCAGGTGTCAGTTATCCTTTTTGTGTTAGTGCACTCATTACACCTTTCATGCTCACACACCTTCATGTGTACTGATGCTATAGCTTTCACACAGATAACACAGATTGTTATCTTTCAGTTTACTTGACTCAATTTTGTAATCAGTGACTTCTATTTCTGGGAACTTGCACTTCCTTCCCCTCTTTTGTCAGAGCCTATGTGCCGAGTCATGACGCTTGATCTAGAAAACAGCGTACTGATCATACTGTGCAAAGTTACCACCGGCACTGCAAACAGTTTTTATATAAACAAATGTAGGCCTAACCCTGTAGCTAAGGTGTCACGCTGCAATCAAACACAACCCCAAAGTGGAAACGACACTTCCTTCCTCCTTCTGCCTCTAAAGCGTTTGAGAACTAGTTGATAATGATCCACAGCCGTGTAACGGGCAAACAAACAAGTTGAAAGCTGTGGTTTCAGGTGCTGTCATGGTGGTAAGAGCAACAAACAGACATGAAACGAAATTGAAACTTTGCTTTGATTCTAAGAACTTCACTGAAAGAGCTTTAACAGGGATGGGACTTTTATTGTGTGTTTTTTGTGTCACCTTTAGACCAGCAGTTCCCGAACTTCTCAGCCCGCAACCCCCAAAACATAGACGCCAAAGACTCGCGACCCCCCCTGTCCCTCATGGTTGAATGTGGCTTCATTTAGCTGGTCTGCAGAAAGTGACCCTACCTATATGAGTATATGGATGTGTTTCCTGTGCCGTTATGAATTAACCTACTGCTACTGATGCTTTTGATAATTAACTGTTCACTAACCCTGAACTTAGGAGTCATCAGGCAAAAAGAAAGGCAGAAAAATCATTACATGTTCTATTTTCAAGGTTTTATTTCAAGGCTATCTACTAGTTTTGTCGATATGTCTTACTATAATATGAAAAATGTACTATTTTTAGATAACTTAAAAAAAAACATTCTGGAAGGCATGTCACGACCCCCCATTTGTGTCTGAACCTCTGCTCAAGACTATGATAACAATACAAATACTTGGTTATCATGTTATCATGCCATTTCAAGGCGGAATATTGACACCTGTTAGCCCTCGTTTGCGATGTGAAACACACAGAGGCGTAACGGTGGGGCAAAGTCGTTCTTACCCTCGTAGGTAGCAAAAATGGGAAGAATGAAGGGAAGACGGTGGCGATGTGTAACGTCGGAGGAACAGCGCTCTGTGTATGCAAATGTCTGAGTGTGAGTATATGTGGCGCCCTCTTCTTTTGCAACACTGTAATGTGATGTGAAATTACACATTGGGACATCAATATAACGCTGTTTCAGGGAGCAGGGAATGTGTAAGAGGCTGCTGTCACTGTCACCTGCCCTACAAACAAAACAACTCACACTGAAGTTACTAACAGAAAGAGAAAATCCAAGTGTGTCTGGCCAATACTGGAGGGGAAAGTCTAAATGGCTCTCCAGTAACTTTTGATGCATAAAGGGCCTTTTTTTTGCCTTTTTTTCAGAGAAATGCCCAAATGTAAAAAAAAAAAAGGAGGGATCCTGACACTCACTTATTTGGTCAGACCAAGTTGAGGCTGATGCTAAGCTACAGAAGGACTAATTTCGATCTTCATGAGGTAAAATGTGGATCTAAAGTCGTACACGTCAGTGGGATGTTTCTTTGTTTTGCGAAAATGTAGTTAAAGCTGGGGTTGGTAGTCAGATTTAGATACACTTTTTGTTATACTGGTTAAAATGATCTTTATATCCCGATGATAATCAATACATAATGTGTTCTTAAAAAAGGGTGAAAAAAAGCTGATATCTACAGCCGGAGTAAACCTGGGAAAACACCAACCAATCACCGCCATCAGGAGCCAAATTATGAAACCAATCAAATCCCGTCCTGCCGTTCTGCCCGCCTCCTGCGCGTACATTTCATGTTTGTTTGTGTTTTTAACTTTCACTATGATAATGTTTTGGTGTTTTCTTACCGCTGAGTGAGACATGAGTTGACGTAGTGCAAAACACAAACGAATTAGAAGAAGTCCTGAGGAAATGCTAGGTTCAAATTCATGCTAGTTTTCCGTGACTACCAACCCTAGCTTTAAGGAGACAGGAAATGTAAACAAATTTAAAATATTTCGCTTTTCAACATACTTCTTCATATTTAATGTTTGTAGCTACCATTTTGTTAGAGATTCAGCAGTTGGCTACACATCATGACTCACGTGTTTCCCTCTCAAAGCTTGACATAATGTGTTCTGTTACTACTGCCAATAAATCATTCAGATATGTGTGTCATTAAATTATTATTAGCTATAATTAACAATGACTGTGTTATTGATGACTAACTCACATGATGTAACAACGAACACACGTTTTATATTTAAAAATTCAGCTTCTGAGAAGTGTGTGTGTGACAAAGCCAGCAAAAAGACCTGCTCACCTATAAACGATATGGCTTCTGGGAAGAACTGCGACAGGTTTTGACTCCAGTGGTCCGAAATTGGAATCTGTTTGTACCTGAAGTGGCCATCATGTTCAAACATGTTGGGGAGATTGGGTGTGACGTTTAGGATGTACTTGATGTTGTACTGGCCCAGCACGTCTAGGTTAGTGGAGTCTTTGGCACAGCCCAGGTAAAGGTAAGGTAGGATCTGGACAGGAAAGGAAGGCTGATTGCTGGGGATGGGGCTCTCCTCAGATTCCGTAGCACTGTTTGGCTCTCGATCAGACTCTCCATCCGAGCAATCCGAGCTGATCCGGAGATTTCCAAAACCAAGAACGGACAGCGGAGGAGAGGAGCTGGGACAGGAGCTGTCCAGGAGGGTCTCACAGTGCTCTGGGTACTCTGTGTGGAACTTTACAAATCCACCTGGATAAGAGCCAAAGCAAAAAAAAATAATTAACCACACACATCAGTTGAGATAAACAAAAAAGACACACATAAAATGATAAATCACTGGTTCATTAAAATCCGATCGCATAACTCCTATTCTGGCTTCCTTACACTGGCTTCCTATTAAATTCAGAATTGATTTCAAAATACTACCACTCACTTACAAAGCTCTACACAATCAGGCTCCCCAGTACATCACAGACCTTCTCACTCGGTATAAGCCTCCCCGCCCTCTCAGATCAGCCGACATGGGATTATTGGTTATTCCTAGTGCCCGTTTAAAGTCCAAGGGCTTTCCGGCTTTTTCAGTCCGGGCTCCCAAACTATGGAACGACCTACCAGCTGAAATAAGGCGTTCTACTTCTGTTCTTAATTTTAAATCATTTCTTAAAACTTTCTTTTTCAAAAAGGCCTTCATAACTTTGTAAAATGTTATTATGTATATGTATGTGTATGTATGTATGTATGTATGTATGTATGTATGTATGTATGTATGTATGTATAGATGTATAGATGTATTAGAGGTGTGAAAAAAAATCAATATAGCAATATATCGGGATACTTTGACCTCCAATATAATATCAATATTTCAACTCTTAATATCGTTTTTTTTGTAAAAATAAAATTCACATTTTAGCAGAGTTGGAACTAAAATACGACTTCAGTATTTCAAAAACAATAAAGAGGAAAAGTTGTTTTCAATAGTTTTGACTTCATTTGTCCTTTCTATTTTGAGTAATATTGTGTGATTTACATATACACCATCTCTATTTTTTCTTAGTTTACTGTGTAGAATATCACAATATGTCACAATATTGTGATATCATGATACTATCCTATCGTGACCCAAGTATCGTGATGCCTATTGTATCGTGAGGTTCTTGCCAATACTCACCCCTAGTATGTATGTATATATGTATGTGCATGTGTGTACATATGTATATGTATATGTGTATATGTGAATGAAAAAGGGTTGGGATTATATTTATTATTGTTATTGTTTACTTTCTGTGAAACACTTTGTAACTGTTTAGAAAAGTGCTATATAAATAAAGTGTATCCTTATTATCATTATTATAATGTGATGTGATGTAATATGAATTTGGAGTCCCAACAACATAATCATGCAGGTTAGTGTTGAGGAAAAGCTGGAATGAAGTAGCTCGAGTTAACCCCCCCCCCCCCTAAAAAAGACCATTCATGAAATGCATGCCTGTTCCTGCTGGAGCAAAACATGGCGCGGCCATTTTGGAATTTTAATTGAGAATCTCAGTGACACACGACAGACAAACTTTTGAACAGCTTACAAACAGAATACCAGAAATATGGAAGGAATATTAATTTGTACCTTAATGTCACAACAATATACCTTATACTTGTTAAGTAATGTCGAATTTTCACAGTTCAACCCCTCTTATGGTGAAAACTTTCGCTTCATATGGCACAATAAGACACTTTAATAAAGTACATGAACGTATAACAGGCTCAACTGCCAAGATATAACCGTTAAATACAACATTTAATCATCCAACGTCAATTTGGTTATGTTCTCGACCTACTAAATATTTTATAGACTTCATTCTTCTTGTTCATTGAGTTAATTCGACAAGAAAGTGATTTACCTTCCAAGTAAAACGCCTTACAGCCGTCTTCCCACAGCTTTTGAAGAAGTAGACCCAGAACCGATGCTGCTGGAGCTCCACAGTCTAGCAAGTTAACGGTGCTCTCATCATACAGAACCACCGTGTCCGTCTTGCACCTCCTGATGAACTTCTCCTTATCCTCGTGATTGGGGATGATAGTTCGGATGGGTATGTTGCCCTTCTTGAACCTCCTGAGCATCAGCCCCGGTATGGCTAGGTTTATGGCGGTCTCTATGTGGGACGACTCATAGAGCTCATGTGAACGGCAGTCCAGCAGGAGCAAAGAAGTGCCTCCGGACTCTAACTCGAGTTGCAGCCATTCCACGCTTTTACTCGGCGTCATATCAGACATATCGGACTCACTATCATTACTACATGCAAGCGTAAACACTTACTACATGATCCACGGAGCGAGGATACAACTACATGTCATCCGAAAACAGAGGCATTATATGTTGTTGACGCGCCAGTGCATGGCGCTCCTTCTTGAGCTGAAGAGATTTCCCCTTTTTCCTCTTCTGTGTTTCCATCAGTCAGTGAGTTTGACCTGCCACGGTTCTTATGAAGACACAATAACTCTTAGAATTACGATATACGACTTTGAATGCGTCTGTTTAATCCAGAATAAGTGTCTGTAACAACTTCAGCCACTCCACATCGTACCATTGTCCTCCATGCACGTTCTCGTTTTACCATTCCGATGCACGGGGAGAGCTTTTCTTTTTTTTTTTTTTGAGTTGACAGTAGAGAGCAACTCAAGAGGGAGGAGTTTATTCCTTATGATTTAAAGCCATAGCAGAAATATCACAAAGTTTAGTATCAGAAGGTCTCAATGAAATTCTTTAGATGATCATTTGCATCATATCTCACAGAGCCGGACTTGGTGCCCCTAGGCAAGATTTCAACTGGTGCCCTTTGTATTGTAACCAACTCCACCAACAATCACATATACACTGAAAGACACCTGATATACAGCTGCATGTTTTACAGGGTCCTTTTATTCTAAAATGACCTCTAAAAAGGACATTAAACTGAGTTGCATTCATTCATTAAGTAATTTATACCGCACACACTGTAAAAACAATGTAAATTCTCCTATAATAAGTTATTTTAGTCTATTTTTAACATTCTTTTACTCTTTATGACAAGCCCCATCTTGCACTGATGTTGTCACTGACATGTCACTGACATGTTGACTGTTGAGTGTTGTTTGTCTGTTTGTCTGTTTTTTAGTGTTGTTTATCGACAAGCTAGTACACTGCTAACCAAATTGCTCTCTGGGATTAATAAAGTTCTCAGAATCAGAATCTGAATCTAAATCTATAATCACTTTGCACTACTGTACTATATAGTCTAATGTATACAATGACCATAGTCATAGCCTGTACATACCTGTAGCAATAGTCAATAGTCACTCACATAGATACATATTATATTATATTTATTCATCATTCATAACTCGGTATATTCTGTATTATTTATTTAATTTATTGCTAAAGCACTTCTGGTTAGAAGCAATCTATATGTCATTGCTTGTAACTGTGACATGCCCAATGACAATAAATTTAATCTAAATGAGTGTATAACACTTTTATTTATTCATTAATTATTTAATTTATTTACATATTTATTATCTAGTTCAAATTTTAGTCACTTTTATTCTATTTTATTTGTTTATTGTATTTTTTGAGTATAGCATCTTTTTTTCTTGTAATGGTTTAATATGTTAGTGTTTTATTATCTTAGAAATGTACTTGATTTTGGTGATTTTAATTTCCTGTGTTGAGTTTTAACATCTTATTTTACCTCCAGTGTTTCCTCATTAAGGTATCATGAGAGCATTTCCTTAGTTTGTTCATCAACTTCTTTTTTATTTTTGTTTATTTACTTTATTTTTTATTGTTATTATTGTTATTGGTTCATATATTGTGTTCTTAACCTTAGGATTGTGGGGTGGTATTAGGATGGGGGGTCTTTTTATATCTTATTTTAAAAAAAATTATTCTATTTTAAGTTTTTTTAAGTACAGCACTTTGTGTTACAATGTCATTATATGTAAAACGCTTTATAAATAAAGTCTGATTGATTGATTGATTAATAAAATGTTAATAAAACTGATATTTAGCAGGAAAATATACAATTTAAAAATACATAATGTAATAGTAGTAGAATTTATTCAGCCATTATATAATGTATTCAGTGATGACTGAAAAGGCAGAAGCAAAATGCTTATGGAAGCTTAGCCTACATGTTCTATCTAATTAAGCTAACAGCTTCCAAAATGTGAAGAAAAAAACAAAAAACAACAAAAACAGTAAATCATGAACACTTACAGACTTCAAAAACTGCTTTACAAACCATCTTTTTAAAAAACAAAAGTGAATGACAAACCTTTAAATGTTTACTGGCATCACTCTGGAATTTAACCCAGAATTATATTATAATATTTTTTTTCTATTATCTTCAAAATTTCTTCCTCACTCATTTAGGGTGCAAGCAGCGCCCTAAGGTTTGCCTATACTGCCTATACCACAGGCCAGCCCTGATATCTCGTCTGATTTGTTACAGGCTACTACAAGTTTATGATGTTTTGTAATCAATCTATATTCTTCCCTTATATTTCATTATGGCTTTATGAAGTTTATTGCATTCTACCACATGATCATATTATGACATAGGAAACTTTTATTAACATTTCTGTCACTAAAATGTGTAGTGGCTCACAGGCAGTCTGTATTCAAATAAAATGCATTATAGTTGCAACCTGCATGATATTTTGTGGTCATTCTTGATTAATATGAAAGTTGAAGTAAGATTGCATTACTTTTGTTCATGTCTTCCTTGAGCCATGTGAAAACATTATGGACTTTGTTTAACATCCTTTCAAACAACATAAACTATATTTGAGCTCAGCCGATAACAATATAGATATATATGTTACTTCTTACAATACCAGTGATGTTATAACAAGTGAAAGGTTATCACACAGAGTTAAATGTAAAATAGATGACTGAACCGAAATTACACCCTGCATTCAGTAAACAGGCTCTAAAAAAAACCAGTTGTGACTTTTCTTCCTTGAAGAAGCAGAATCTGCTGCTCTCCTCTCACTCAGCAAAGTATTTTGAATTGGTGATGCATTTTCTTCTGCAGGAAAGCAGCAGAAGGTTGTATCAGGGAAGTATGTTGCAATCTTTTATCATGAGATTAGACACACCCAGGCAATTGCAGTCCTCTTCAAATTCTAGTTTTTCTAAGATGGGGGAGCCAAAGGATGCTATTTCATTTCCCATCTATATTACACAGTGACTCGATAGGAGATTCATACCCATGCTGCTGTGCATGTGTATCTGTTCTTAGAATGCATCCACAGCTTTCCCATGGCTTATGATGATGTGTATAATAATGCATTCAAATGGTGGAAGAGAGGGAGAGAGAGACATAGAAAGGGATGCGTGCAGTGGGAATCCAGCCTTGTAGCTCATCTGTCTGTGCACGTGAGTGGGGGAGACACAGATGTGCAGAGCATTGGGATTAACACAGAATGAGGAATGGAGCTAAAACCTGCACAAACACACACAAATGCTCTCAACCATAGGTTGATCTGACGCACAACAACTGGCACCATAGCAGCATTACTACACCATGGCACCACTGCAGCACCTGCCTTTGACAGCCAACCAGCACATGATGTCTAGAGCTGCAGGCCCTAACACACGATTGCTGGACCTATTTTACGTTTTGCAATACAATATGGGACTCAGCAGTGAACATAAGACAGCGACAGATGAGAAAATAACAAGTGGAAATGAGGTCAAGCATTGCACCACAGAGTATTTCCTGCAAGAATAGATGAATAAAATAAAATCTGTCATTTTACAGACTTTACAGGGTCATTGTGTGTGATATCTCTAACTTAACAATCAACTCTAGACAAAAGGTATTAAATTACAGTATAAAAACGTATCAAAGATTCATGCTCTGAGCATCATACTTGTGGTCACCTGACTGCTCCACTTCAGCTAACACTTAGGTTACATAATGTGCCCCAAATGCAAGCTCATTTTGGTCTTTGATTTGCAGGATCCAAGGTTTTAGATCTGAAGAGCTGCTTTGAGGGCTTTCGCGCATACCCGACAGGCATACAAACGCACCGCTGTCACGTGCAGATGTACAGTGGGATGCATTCAGAGATGAGACAGATGGGAGGAGAGCTTCCTTTCCATTGATGTTTCTCTGTGTGGGAGTAAAGGGTTTTCATTATCTGTTTTATTCAACAGAGCGTTCAAAGGCCGCGAGATAGTCATTAAAATATGTATTTTTTTTATCTTGTGGGAAAAGGCAACATAAAATAACCAGGGTGCGACATTAACAGCAGATACATCTTGACAGTTTATTTAACATGCTCTATAATCTCAGATTTTGCATGTGTGCTGTCCCGACACACACTGTGACGCACACTGAAGCCTATTTGCTGCATTTTATTACAACCAATATGATCTCCCACGATATCTGGATGGGAAACATAATATCCTGTTCTCTATTGATATTGATATGATCTAGTGGTTCATGCTGAAAGATGCTGCACCACTATGAGTCATCTGCAAAGGAGGGAGGTGTCTGACGTAACAGCCACACAGATGCAAACAGGAGACTCAGTCTGCCTCCATGTGGTGAAAACAAGAATGTCATAAACAAGCATTTCATGAATGAATGACCAGATGACCACAAATCTGCACCAAAGCTGATTAGAAGCATACCTCCCAACATTGGACTGTGAAAAATAGGGAGATTTTCTGGAGTATGGTAAAGTCAGTCTATACCCAGCAATCCCATCCATATATAACCCTAAACTGCAGATTAATACATTTAATAACAGATATTTAAGTTGAAGACTTTAAATGTCTCTTAATTTCAAGGTTTGCAGTAAAATATGACAATGAAAACATACAAAATTTTAAAATCCATGTCACAAATATGACAAAATTCATAAACCTGTTGAAGAGTGAAAGTAGTGTGGACCACTGCAGTGAGGAGTAACACACATATTCCATGTGGAGTGGTTTGCATTGACACCATATTTTGATGTTAGTACCATTATAGTATTATTTCAATACAGTTTTGAATGCAGGAGTCTCTGTAACATTAATCTACATCTCTGTGCTTTTTAAAGTCATTTATCTGGGTCCTTTAAACCATATTTATCACCTACAGCTAAATGTTATCTGATCTACAGTAACCTCTGCATCCTCAGCCTCTGCTGCTTTCTGCTATTTATTTAAAGAAAGAAGAGATTTCCTCTGCATCTCCACCTGAGGTTATCAGGTAGAGTTTAGTGTTTTAATAACTTCACCTGTGATATTGTGATAGTGACATTGTAAGCATTCATTTAGGGGCGGCTCTGTGGGTCGAGTCACTCTTCTATCAATCGGAAAGTTGGCGGTTGAATTCCAGCTCCGGCAGTCACACACCGAAAAGTCCTTGAGCAAGACACTGAACCCCAAATTGTCCTCTGTTGTTCAGAGTGTGTGAATGTAAACGAACAAGATTAACTAACACTGATGGTCCCTTACTGTAGCAGCTCAGCTACTCTACCATCAGTGAGTGAATGGGTGAATGTGACGAGTAGTGTAAAAGCGCTATGAGTGGTCAGAAAGACTAGAAAAGCGCTATATAATTACAAGTCTGTTTACCATTCTGTCATCAGATTCACACAGCTCTAAAGTCTCCTTATGAACTTTAAAGAGGATGCTGCGTTATTGCACATCACAACTTAAGTTAGCTAGCAAGAACAGGGCTAAACCACTCTAAATTGAACACAAAACACACTTTCTGATGAACAAGCTTTAACTAATTGTAGATTAGAGCCTGCAGATTTCCTTTCATATGCATTGTATTTTGCACATGATAAAACTGTTAAATACAATCACTTCTGTTTAATTTTGTAGTAAATGTATGATATGATTCCAGTGCTAGACATGGACGGCAGGCTGCTGTTTAGGGGTTAAATAGCTGCAGGTGCAAGCAGTGTCCTGTTCACTGCATGTTAAAAGAGACATGAGTCACAACCTTTCTGCCAGCAGCACTGAATCCTAAGAAATATTTTATGGCACATGTTTGTTCAGCAAATTTCCTGGGTAAATAAAGTGAAAAAATGAATTCTGCACCCAGATTAATTTAATTTGGCCTGGATGATGCTATTGTTTATTGAATTGCAGATTCTGTGAAATTAGCCATGGGAAAGTTTCAACTTGCTTTTAATAACCTTCATCACTCACTAATTAATCTCAGACTTAAAAGTGAAAGTAAAACAAAATTCATGTTGTTGTCCAGGGCAAGAAACATTTATTATGAAAATGTGCACAACCAACATTAAATGCTGTTCAACCTGAAAGAGTTACTGAATTTAAATACATTGGAATATGGCTTGATAAGGATCACACTTTTATATATTTATTGAAAGTGGGGAAGACAGTGGATAGTGTAGGAAACTGGGAGAGAGTGGGGTAATGACATGTGGGAAAGATCCGCAGGCTGGAATTGAGCCCGGGCCACCCGCTACATGGGCGCTCAACTTAACCATTAGGCTAAGTCCACGCCAAAATAGATTCATTTTAAAGTGAAAGAGAGTGTAATAGCACCTTATTCACACATTCACAAAATAAACATTCATACGATTGACCTACAGCATATCTTAACTTAACACAATAAATAGATAAAATAGAAGGAGGTAGGCCATTGGGGGTCAAGTGTTTGGTGTAGTATCAAGCTACTGCTGATGTCACATGACTGAGGCCACTGAAGTAAGACTTCTCCCTCTCAGTCATGAGCTCAAAGTGAAGAGGCTGCTGGCAGAAGTCACACTCTCCTGAGGAGTGTGGCTTCAGCTCCAGACCCACCTCCTTCCACGTCTCCACCAGCCGGTCTGTGGAGAGAGAACAAAGAGCTGAGGATACCACCGTCTTTGACATGAACCAAAAGATATCTCATAAACACAGAATAATGTTCATCTGAATAATCTAAATTAAATGTTATTTCTTCATACGATTTTTGTGTTATTTTATATTATACATCACAGCATCCACTAACAAACTTCAATGATCACATATAGGGGTGTATCGATTCATCTACTACATCGATGTATTGATTGATATTCCTATGATCCGACTACATCGATCTGTGCTCGGCAAGTTGGCCTTCAAGACGACATATATCGATCTAACATAATTTTAAAAGGTAATAAATTGATTGTATCGATGCCAGGAAATAACGCATTGGACTTAAGCACGGCAGACTTTATATTGGATGTGTTTTTTTTGCACTTTTAATGATAAAGACGTTAAACGTTACTCAATTCAGGCTGCTTGTCTGTGAGGTCATCGCCACGCGCCAGCAGACAACAAAACATAGCATTAGTGATGGCGAGATGAAGCTTCGTGAAGCATTGAGGCTTTCCATCCAATTGGTTCACTCATGGGCCGAAGCTCTACTGCGCCATCAAGTGGACAATAAATGTAAAATAGGCGCAGTGATTATAATGATACCATCCCTTTGGTCTGTGAAGCTTTGAATTGAATAAATGAATGATGTTTGTGATGCCAATACATAAATAATGAACTTCTAAATGTGGTGTCTGTCTGTATGATACAATGGCCGGGTCAAAAGGCAAAGTGAAAACAAATTGGGGAGAAGGTTGTGACTGTTCGCTGCCCCTTATATTTCAAATCGGGCACCAAACCCACAAACCGATTCCTGAATCAGTCACGTGGTACAGGCGGCTCGCGAGGCTTCGGAAGTCAACACATACGTCATCAACACAAGCCTCGACTCGCACTTCACAGAAATCTTCCTGGATTACTCGTCACACGCTTCGATGCCTTGACACGGGATAACACATCACTAGATAGCATGGCAGATAGCAGAGGAGAAGCTGGCAAGCGAGAAATGATCAAGCCACCATTGCGGTCCAGTGTGTGGAAACACTTTGGCTTTTGCAAAGATGGAGATCTAAATAAGTCGCTCGCTGTTTGGAGGATATGTAAAGGTCAAGCCTCAGGCCTCACCAGCATGTTTAGTCAGAGAATAGGACAAAACTCGGCACGGGTGAAAAACATCACGGCAACAACAGGAATCTAGGACTGGCCAGTATCAAGGTCTTTATTTCACAGTCACACTGGTTGAATTTTTGGCAAAAAAAGTTACTGAATCGATTCAAGTCGCTGAATCGTTTCATATCGTATCGTTCTAAATGAACCAATATCATCCTTTAATCATATCGGCAACCACGAATCGTGATACGAATCAAATCATTGTTAAAAAGAATCGTTACACCCTACACCCTACAACACCCTACACCCTACAACCACAAATCTTGATCCTATAACAATAGACTCCTTAAATGTGCAGACATACCGACAAAGAAGTACATCATCTGGGGTGTGTGGTGGGGCGTGGGGGCGATGCGCAGCAGCTCCTCTCCTTTAGCGACAGTGGGATAATTGATTGCTTGGACATATATGTTATACCGAGACATCATGATGTCACAGATCTCAGAGTTCTTCTCTGCATCTGACACCTGCAAAACAGAGACATCACTTGTTAGACTTACATGTCAACGAGCCTGTTATTTAATTAAGATATTAAAGACACAATGCTTTATGTTAAAATACACTTCAATTAAGTCTTAAAAGTTTTATACAGGAATCATCAAATGATTGTGGATGAAAAGGCTGTTCTATAGTCAGATCCACGTAGAAGTTTAAACAGATGAATTCTTCATTGTCTTACCTGGACAGGAATGATGTGGCTTGGGCAGTGGACTACAGGAAGTCCAGAGTCCATCAGCATCTGTCTGAGCAGCTTAACGCTCCTCTGATGTTTCCTCCTGAGCATCCTGCCCTCCTCACCCTTCAGGACTTTGATGGACTCCCTCGCCCCAGCCAGCAGCATCGGGGGCAGAGAGGTGGTAAAAATGAAGCCTGCGGCGTAGGAGCGCAACGTGTCCACTAGGGCGTCGGTGCTGGCGATATAGCCTCCGACACAGCCATATGCCTTGCCTGGGAAGGAAAACCAGCGAACTAGTCAGGGGGGAGCCTAAGTGGTGAGGGTTTTGTGAGAGGGTTTTAACTTCTTAGTGAGGGATTTTACTTACCAAGGGTACCAGAGATGATGTCCATCTTGTGCATGACTCTGTCTCTGTCCCCAATCCCTCCTCCTCTAGACCCATACAAGCCCACAGCATGAACCTCATCTACAAAGGTGATGGCACCAAACTTGTGAGCAATATCACACATCTCGTCAAGAGGGCACACTGCACCTGAAAGGAGCAGAGTTTGTTATTAGACTTTGAAACACAATGTTATGCACTATAAACAAACTTTTTTTCAGTCGTATCAAATGAAGGAATTTGGGATCGGTTGAGGCAGACGGCTGTCTAACATGAGTCTGGTTCTGCTCAAGGTTTCTGCCTGTTAAAAGGAAGCTTTTCATTGCCGCTATAAGTGTCTGTCTGTCCTGCCTGTAAGATGGGACTTGATCTTATCCTGTCTTGATGTTAGGTCTTTGTTAATAATCAGTATGGATTTAGACCTGCTAAGTGCCTTGAGATAACATTTGTTGTGATTTGGCACTCTATAAATAAAGATTAATTGATTTATTCAAACTTCATAAATCTGAGTAAGAGAGACCAGTGGTTTACAGTACATTTTTACATAATAGAGAAGTGGTTTTTCCATATGTCTAATATTATGTTGAAATAGGGTTGCAAAATTCTGTGAATTTTCAGAGTTGGAAAATTTCCACAGGAATTAACTGGAATTTACTAAATTGAAGGTTGGCTCTTAATAGGGAACTTAAATATAGTTAGGGGAAATATATTTTAGCATAATCCTGACTAAAAAAACAGATTTCATGCAAGAAGATGCTTTTTTATTTGCATGTTGAATGGGACTTTTTTGGATGGGAGAGAGGCTCTTTTCATTTAACATTTTGAATGGGACTTTGTTGGGATTGCATTTTTGTTAATTTTTGAATGGGTTGGGTCGGGGGGGATGAGTAATATTTAACTCAACATTCATGTTTTTTGTTCTTCAATGAAAGAATTGATTGTTCAATAAAATATTTAACACTTGATAAAGTTCTACTTACAAATATATCTGTTTTAATTGTATTATTTTGGATGGATGTCTACTTATAACAAAACAAATATTTATGCTTTGGACATGATACCTTTCCATTAAATGACCCTCAATTCCCAGTTAATTCCCATAAATTCCCATGGAAAGTTTCCAATTTGGAATATTTCCAAAATTCCCCAGCTTACCTTCCCATGGAAATTTACCAGAAATGTTCCACCCCTTTGCAACCCTATGTTTAAATTTTGTGTTATTTGTGCTCACATTTGGACTGCACTATAGCCCTGTTGTGTAATTGTGTCTGTACAGAGTGCTCTGTAAACCGGAGTCAAATTCCTTGTATGTGTACACATACTTGGCCAAAACACTGATAGTAATTATCGAGTTTTCAAGCTGACTGCTTACAAAAGCATGATACTACGGAAAAATGTTAAACTTCATTCAAATCCCTCATTTAAAAAGGAGGAATGCACACTTACCATCCATCGAGTGCACCGTCTCAAAGGCAACAATCTTTGGAGTGGAGGGGTCTGACTTCGCAAGTAGTTCCCGTAGATGGCTGACGTCATTGTGGCGGAAAATGAACTTCTTGACTCCACTGTTTCTTATACCCTGGATCATTGAGGCATGGTTTCCTGAGTCTGAGTAGATTTCACAACCTAGAGACGGGAAAAAAATGAGGAAATATGTAACTTTCAATTCTCCTTTATGAATGCAAGAAAATGTTACACCAACTTGAAAAAATTCCATTAAAATGTGAAGAAATGTTTCGGCCAACTTCAGTAATATTTTGTAGCTTAGCTGAACATACCTGGTAACATTTTCGCCAGAGTGAACAATGTGGAGTCATTCGCCACAAAACACGATGTGAACAGCAGTGCGGCATCTTTGCCGTGTAAATCAGCCAGCTCTTGTTCGAGCTCCACATGGAATTTGCTCGTCCCTGAAATGTTCCTTGTTCCTCCTGCACCAGCACCATGCTTTCGTAAAGTCTCCCTAAAAGAAAAAAATGAGAAAAGTGTTCACTCTCTTGAGGCGTCATATTAGTGTGCATATTTTCAATGAACTACTTCCTGTTCTGATTTCTGTTTAATGGAATAAATCATGCGAGCACACTCACATGATTGCCTGTGTGACTTTGGGGTGACGACTCATACCGAGGTAGTCGTTGCTGCACCACACTGACACATCCCTCTTTGCATGTAGAGACTCTGAGTAGTCGTCTGCCATGGGGAATGAGGGGGCACTCCGGTTTACAGTCTTAAAAATCCTGTATGTGTGATCCTTTTTCTTGCTCTCAATCTTCTTTCCAAAATAGTTGTCGTACTGGAAGGTGACAGCTGATGGAGGGAAAGTTGAATGACAGTTTTAAAAAACATCATATTAAATTTGAGAGTTATAATTAATGAAGAAGAAATGAACTCTTACCACCAGGCAGATTATCCTTTAGCAGGTGAGACACTTTGGAAGATATGGGTTTGATAAGACTTTTTGCTGCTTTTATGTTGACCTTGTCTGCCTCAGTAAGATCCACACCTAAAAAGTCCACATCTTTTTTCCCTGTAAAAAAAAGGAAACAAAAAAGGACACACTGAAAACAGTCTCTAAATCAAGTCCTAGCATTCATTTGCTATGCACTTTAAATATCACTTATGTAAATGCCTCCATCAATGACCTTTCACTGCTTACATAACTGACTCACTGTATGGATATCCAGTTGCAGGAGTTTCAGTGCAATATTACCTGTGTGTACAGAGTGCACCTCCCGTACGTCCTCGTGCAGCTCCAGCTGACTTCTCTCACTACCCTGTTGTTGTTTTGGACCATTTTCTGCAGCCAGGAAAGGACATTTGGTTCCCACTGTCTGGCCAGCAGGGGGCCCTTACATGCCCTGAGGGCAACTTGACTTCATGCTTTGGATCTAGAAAACATCAAATTACATCTTTACAATAATCTACAAAATAATAAACACAGCCTGAAATCAATTCACAATTTAAAGTGTTAAATAGGAAATAATTTAATGAACTGACCGTCATTTGTTGGAGTGCCTTTCGATGCAGACGCTGAGGTAGACAGAGCTCTGGCCAGAGGTCTGGAGGCCAGATCCAACATCACAGGGCATCTCAGAGCATAATTCACCAGCGATGACTTCCCAGCCAGCTGCAGGCAAACGCTGGGCACAACAGTGAGGAAAGGGCACCTGCGAATTACTGTATCCATGTGAGATACTCCTGACCTTTAAAAAAGAGAAAACGATAGCATTACAGTGTGTCAAGTTGGTTTTCCTCTGTGTGACCAAAGTAATTGGAATAGACATTCATTGCATAAAATCCACAAAGGTCACATAGTGTCTTCTGTGTCCAATGGCCAATCTGATCGCCTTTTTTTACCTCACAAAATCCCAGTTCATCTTGAAGTAAAAGAGGAAAAAGGCCTTACGTAACATGGCTGCTACACTACTGTGTGATCACTGAGACCACAGAGGATAGTCTGGCAAAATCCCAAGAAACTACTTTCATTCAGTGTGAAGTGTAGTCAGCTGTCCTTGACAGGAATAAAAAGGAAGGCCTTTGAAGGACCTGTCCTGCTAAAACAAATGGTCTTACTCAAGACCATATTGAAAAAGAGGCATCTAGCTGCAGTTCACACAAACGTATACATAAACTGAGACTATGACGTAGAAAACAGCTGGCTCCTGATAGCGAATATTAAGATCCTGACCGATGATCTTTTTTTTTTTTTTATTGTATCTTTATTTGGAATGGACAGGTAGATACAACAGCATAGCAACATTAGTAAAGGTAAAAAACAAAAGTCCCTCCAGTTTTGTTTGTTTTGAGTCCAGAATAAACATCAGCCATCCTGCAATAAGAGTCCAAAGAAGGGAAGGTCATACCATGGATCAGATTTTGTTGATCCATTATGGTGTACACACTTCTCTGATACTTTAAATGTCCCAGCAATTGTGAAAAAGAACCAAAAATAGTGGAAACTCATAGATAATCTTAAACAAAAACATTTAATTCCATACACTTTCCCTCATATTGTACTTGTTTGTTTTTTGATTGATTGCCTTTTTACCCATATTTATGCACATTTTCCTATGACAGACCACTTCCAGATATTATCACTTGAGCTTAAAATTCGTATTTACAGAAATAAGGTATTCTAATATGTCTCAAGCAGATTCTACTACTCTGTGTTTACCAAACTTCTCCAGTCTATTAACATTAAGCAAACAGCAACTTGATACACATTTACACACATATCAAGAAGGGTACACCAAACGTGAACAGTACACTTGGAAAAAACACTATTGATCAGTATAGCTTCATCAGCTGGGTTAACTGAGAGCAGCTTTAAATGAGTACGTTCCATCTAATAGCAGCTGGACATGACAGAGTGTGATAGAACACGTGAGCTCTACCTGCTAACGTAATAATTCACATGCTTCTGAAATTAATAAACTTAGTTAACTCACCTTGGCTTCACAATTAAACGGTGTTCAGTCCTGTGTCTTGACTGTTATGTGGAGACAGTTCACACGACACGTTATAGAACTTCAGGCGGAGAAATTACAATGCGGTGACGTAGCACGAGTATGTTGCACAACCTCGGAGATACGCCCTCCAGACAGTCATGTAATACCGACAAAGATCGTCTATTCCATACATTAAGTAACCCACCTCTATCATATAGAACACATAACATGGACCAATAACCATGAAAAAGGGAGACTGTACTCTACGTATGAAGTCATTTTATTGACGAGTACTGAAAATGTTCTCACTGTATTCACTAGGTGTAGGCTAATTTCAATTAAGCACAATTTTTTTTCAATTATGCAACTTTCCATCCCCCACCACAGTTCATTCGGTTCATTCACAACGATTTTGTAATACTTTTTGGAAGAATGAAACTTCCATCAGTTACACTACATGTTTACAACATCATGTACTGCAAGGTATTACATCACTTAAAGACATTATGTATGGGGCACTGTTTGTAAAGTCGTGCACACCAGAAATAACAAACAACATTCTCCACATTTAGCTCCAAAACGTAAAAATGTAGAGAATTTTTAAGTCACTTTTTAAAAATGAAATTTAGAAGAATATTTGTGATTTTCTTCCCATCTAATTTTGTTGTGAAATATATATAAAGTTACAATCATTGTGAAATCCAAATGCTAAATATAAATCTAAATGTTAAATATAAAATAAATGTTCAACGTTAAATCTAAATGTTAAATCTAAATCAGTTTTTATGCTGTACGGGTACATGCACGCATCTGTGGCTATGCCTATGTGTAGGCATGGCTGGGTTTATATATGTATGCAAGCTGGTGGGTGGGTGTTGGTATGTGTTTGGGTCCGTGAATGTATGTACATCAACATTAGGTACACTGTTGTTTGTATTTCATATGAAAACTCATGTGAAGGTGTCTATGTTTATTTATGTAAGTATACAGTTCTCTTAATGTCTAAATTATGAAAGAAGAGGACTGAGTTGGGTTTGGGGAGGGGGGTGAGAAAATGTTAGATTTTTTGACTACCTTTGTAATCTACCTCTTTTTTCCTGAAAATAAAAATGTTGAAACAAACAAAAAAAAAATCTAAATATAAAATATAAAAATGTATGTTCAACGTTAAATCTAAATATTAAATATAAAGCTAAATGTTAAATATAAATATTTAGATAAATAAAAGCAACATATATATTATCAATATAATATGTATAATACATATATATATATATATAAATATATATATTACATATATATAATATATATATAATACATATATATATATGTATGCATGTATGTATGTATGTATGTATGTATATATATATATATTTATATGTGTGTGTATTAAATATTTAGATAAATATTAAAGATTTATGTAATAATATTGTCAATGCAGACTTATTATGCATCTCCCTTTACTTTTTTTATTTTGAGTTCAGGATCAGCAGTTCTCTCAGATTTTTACACCTAAGAGGTTGAACTATGAAAGATCTTTTTAAGATGTCTGTGATCATAACTTCTCTTTATACATTATCACAGAATATGATATTGTATGTCTCCATTCTTTTAATAATTAGAAAATTGTTTGTAGTGCACTTTTCAAAAACCAGGTAACAAAGTGATTCACATGGGCAACAAAATAAAACCGGCAGTTTGTAAACTCACACAAGTCAAGATTAAGAAATAAAACATATTTTAAAACACATAAAATTCCCGTAAAAGAAATCTACAGGAATACAATTATTTTGAAATATATTTATTAAATGGTTAAAGGTGGGATTGGTAGTATGATTCAGATACACTTTTTGTTATACTGGTTAAAACTATCTTTATTTCTCGATGGCAATCAATACATGACATGTTTTTTTTTTAAAGAGCAAAAAAAAAACGCCATCTACAGCCGAAGTTAACCGAGTAAAACCACAACCAATCACTGCCATGAGGTCCTCATGTAAGGAACCAATCAAAAGCCATCCTGCCATTCAGCCCACCTCCTGCGCAAACATTTCCCCGGCGTGCACTTGTCCTGATTCAATGTGCGTAACAGAAACCAGAGGGATTCAAGCTTACTGGAGAACGGCTGAGAAACTACAAATACCCCCATTACTGGTCAAGGCTCCTCCTGCTAAAAAAGGCAAAAAAATGAATGTTGAAAGAATGATTATGCTAGCATGACAGCTGTGAGTGCTAACAATAGCCATCTTTGTTTGTGTTTCTTTCAATATGATAATGATTAGGTGTTTTCTTACCGCTGAGGGAGACACGGCGTAGTGCAAAACACAAACAATATGCTGATGTTAGAATGGATCAGCCGCACTCATACGGTCGCAAAGCAATGAGCGTTGGCGTCGTTTCGGAGGAGGGGTTAGATGGAATTCTGAGGAAATGCTACATTCAAATTCATGCTAGTTTTTCAGCCTTACCAACCTTAGCTTTAAACTCATATAAAATAAAATAAAATAAAATTCAGGTAAATTCAGAAAAGGCTCCACGATGAAAGTATGTTTTCAGAAGAGATTTTAAAATAGATCACTGACTCAGCAGACCTGATCTCCTCGGGCAGATGGTTCCAGAGTGTCAGACCCCTCACTGCGATCGCCCTGTCCCCTTCCGTTTTCGTATTATGAATGCACAATAAATGTCTATCCGCGGATCTCAATTCAAGCCTTGGCTCACAAGATACCAACATGTCTGCTATATAGTTAGGAGAAAGTCCATGTAGAGTTTTAAAAGTAATCAATAACATTTTAAAATCAATTTGAATCATACAGGGAGCCAGTGCAAAGATGCTTAAACCGGAGAGATATGGTCGTCTTTTTTTTTTCTGGTTAAAACCATAGACTGTATACAAAATGGACGTCATCTTGCTTGGCTCGAAGTGAGGCCACCACAAAAACTGCTCCCCCTAGTGGCTGGCTGCAGTATAGGTCAATAACTGTCTACCCCATTCATTTGAATGGGGCTGCGGTCAAACTTTAAAATAGAAATACATGTCGTACGAATGTTTCTCACATCCGTATGCTGTGGTAATATGTAGTTATTATTTGACTGTTTTATCTTCAAGGCCTCTTTTTTCTGATAAGTTTCTTTTTCGTTAGTTATTTGAGGTTAAAAAACGGGGTTTTACATCCAGTTTTACTTTGACAGCTACCGAAGAGAAAAACTCTGTAGGACCTCTGGACGGTACGCTGTGGAGCGGAGCTTGTTTCGTGGAAACAACATACACAAATTCCCTACTGTGCAGACTCTGGCTTCAGAAAATGTACAAGATGTTAGCATTCTGGAACGGGATATTTTGGCTTCAAAACCGTACAATGGGAAAAGGTGGAGCAACGCTGTATATTATATATACGGTCTATGGTTAAAACCCTGGCAGAGCAGAGTTCTGTACAATTTGTAGACTATCAAGGGATTTTTTGTGCAGGAAGCCAAAAAGATTGCCCCATTGAAAGACCACAGTCTCCATCTGCTCGAGATCAGATGATATAAAGCACCACCAAGCATGTCATGTTTTAATGAATCAACAGCTTTCAGATACAAATCACTAAATCATCATCCACATCTGTTGACTTGAAGTCTTTTAATGAGCATACTTAGGGGTGTTGAGTGGTTGTAAAACAGGCTGGACTTTACTTAAACTAACATAGTGTGTTTGATGAGACTTCAACAGCATGTCCAAACATCTTGGGAACATAAACACAAAAAACATGGTGCGAGTTTTCACCATATTCACAGGGTTTTAATAAAAGGGTGAGGGATCTGAAACACAGTTGGGACATGTGGGAAACATTACAGACCAACTTCACCTCACATTTCAACCAGAAAAGAGAGCTTACTTTAGTTTTTCAACAAACCTCAGTAGTCTTAGATCCCCACTAGGTGGCAGCATTGCACTCATACCCAGCCACCATAACGCAGCTTATTGGGCAGGTAGATGCTGGTCAGGAAATCAGGTGCAATAGCATCCAGGGACTGTATTTCAGCCTTGACTTTACTCTGCTGCATCAGCTCCATCTACCACAAGAGTAAACAGGGGATCTTAAAGAGCTTACAGAGAGGCTGTTCAAACAAGCATAAATCATCAGGTGTTGTTTTAGAGCCACTCCAAAACAGAGTGGCTGTTCTGTATACTCAGTACCAGCAAGCTAAGGGTCCTCTCACACACACTCTCTCACACACACACACACACACACACACACACACACACACACACACACACACACACACACACACACACACACACACACCACACACACACACACACACACACACACACACACACACACACACACACACACACACACACACATTCCTATGTTGTGTGTCACACGAGTAAAATGTTATAAATATCTGAACCTCTGAGGTAGAGCTTTTAGAAGAAGCAGAGAAACATTTTTCAGAGCAGGCTAACATGAGCTTAGTAATTAAAATATTATGGTGTCTCATTTAGTGTTTATATTCATGTGATAAGGGTCAAAACTTTAATACTTTGCAATTCAACAGCACAGAACTCTCCTCTTTTTAATCTCTCACCTCTTTCTGCCAGTCTGACTGGCTGCTTAAGTACGGTCTCTCCAGGAGGCTGTTGAGTTTGCTTTGGTCTCTCTTTGTAAGAGGGATCAGGGCATCCTCAGGAACCCGCAACCTGTGGTATAAAATGTTGATTTTACAACATAAACTGAATCAACTTTCTGAAAATTGCAGCAGCCTGCAGCCATGTTGTTGATGGATGTCTTCCCTACAGCATGTTTCCTCCAATTCTCCACTGACTCCCATTTCAAAGTTAGAATATGTATGTTTAGGGGAACACTTAAGAGGAAAAAAAAACTGCACTCTGCAATTAAATGTATGTCAAATCTCTAAATTTGTTCAAGGGGATATATACTTAAAACTCAATATACTCTCAGGAGCAGTTCATTGAAGGAAAAAAAAAAGAGCGCGACAGCAACAGAAACCAAAACAAACAATCTAAATGTCCCCAGAATATAAACCCAATTAGAGGTGGGAGGAGGAAGTCGGAAGTAGCGAATGTTGAGTCCAAACCTCTGGAGGTCAGAGGGGAGGAGGCCCAGCCACATAACGCTGGGGACGGTCAGGCTGTGGGCCTCAAACGACATGGCCTGTAGAGGAAAAACACAAAACACATGCAGAGTCACACCCACAGCTACACAATATGTTTATACACAGAGTATATCTTAAATAAACAGACAGAAACAGCACTGTGCTTTTGTAATGAGGTTGTGTTTGGCCACAATGATGTTAACACAACTTATAGACATTGCAACACAACCATGCAACAGCCTAACTGCAGCTCATGTCACTTTAAATATTCTGAGACAGATAATTGGTCTGTTTTTCTACTCAAACAGGGTTTGATTACATTAAGCGACACTGAACAGGCCACGCTGGATAATGCACAGATCGGGACTCACCACTGATCCATACTTGTAGACACACATGATCTCCATCCCTGGGAAAATCAAGAGACACAGACACATGCTGCAATCACTGGCATACCAGAGCAATTATCCTGCAGAGATGTGTGACGGAGCTTAGAACACAGTAAAGCATTACATATGTGTCTCGCCATGCAATGTGAAAAAGTTCAGCGGTACAGAGGACGAAGGAAACTGAGCCATCCCTGCTGGATGAGATCACGCCAACGGAAATAACAGCCCGACTTCGCAGCATGACATAGCGGACAGGTGCTGTTTTAGCTAGACATGCAACCCTGCTGAGGGAATATGTGAGCGTGTGTGATAGGTGACACAGGTGTGCAGTGCAGTGCAGGCTGTACCGTGAGGGTCGGCGTCCACCAGAGCGAAGATGGGGATGTGTAGCGTGTCCCAAAGCTTTCTCACCATCAACCTGCTGTTCACATCTGGCATGCCTTTTCCCTGATCCACACAAACACATCTGTTAGAAATACAAGAGACTAAAATGGGACTATTTCAACATGCAAATCATATTCAGAGTTTCTTTAAAGCAGAAGAGGCTACAAATGAAAACACACTGTGATGATGATGCAGGGAGCGAGCTTTGTGCAGAAGTCGTTGTCGAGCAGTCGCTGAAACGTCGCATCCTTCTCCACTATCATGACAAACTTTGCAGATGATACAATATCTGTACATGGTCAAGAAAATGACCATGCAAATGCAAATCCTTCATTCACACACACAAAGAAATGTAAATCATGTCGCATAGTGCTCAAGAAAAAAATAAAGAAAATTCACAAAGGATACTCTTAATCCCACCAATGTTTGACGATACAGCAACAGCCTAAGAGGAAAAAAGAAACCTTCAAGGCGAGTAAAATGTGACGGCCATTCCTTTCTCTTAAAAGTCTTGTAGTGCTATTATTGGTTTAGTAGGAAACACAGGGCGCCCTGTGGAGCAGTCCACACCCCATGGTGCAGCAGATTCATCCTGCCACATTGTTTGAATCACATTCTCCAACACATGGATGCTGTGCACTATACAATGCGTTTTCTACTAAGTACAGATGTTGGTCAGCTGTTATTTGAAAGCTTAAAAAGGAGACCAGCCCTCGAGCTGAAACTTTTTTTTTTGAAGGTTGGAGGCAGCCAACATGTCTGAGAACACAGTTTTCGAACAAAGCTCCACAGGACACCGTGAAGCCTTCATGTAATGTGTTTCAGTGCAGACATGAGTGAAGCGGCTGGTTTCAGTGTTTGTTTAGACTTACAGCAGAGCTTGAGCGGCAGTCAACTCTTGTGCCGTCCTCTTCAAGATAAGACAGATCACCTGAGATCAATCCTTTGGACGAGGCCAACTGTTAGGCAGATGTGCATATTGTTTTTGCTCTTCAAATTCAAGCTAAATACAATTTATGGTCTGATCAGCAAAACCACATTTTTCTACTGGTGTTTCCTAAAATAAGTTCTTAAATAAGAAACAGTAGGGATGTAAGGATAAACTCAACCCACGATTCGATTCGCATCCCAATTTTTGGTTCACTCACGATTCACTCACGATTCTCTAACGATTTTCAAGAAAAGTGGATTGAACTCAATTTTCTTTTTTTTTTTTAAAGTTATGTTTTTGGGCTTTTTGCCTTTATTTTTATAGGACAGCTGAAGAGTGACAGGAAATGTGGGGAGTAGAGAGCTGGGGAAGGCACGCAGGAAATGGTCCCGGACAGGAATCAGACCGGCGAACCCCTGTGGCGAGGATTGTAGCCTCAGTATGTGGGGCGCTTAGACCGCTGGGCCACCAGCGCCCCTAACTCAAAATTTAAATAAGTATCATTTTATCTCAATTCTCAGATATGGACAGTTGCAATATATATTTTTTCTCTTATATTTCTTTGTAAACAAAGTAATCCTTTTTTTCCGCAACTTGCAAAAAACTAAAATCCCTGTACAAAATACCTTTTTGGAAAATTTCAGAACAATTATAGAGAAATGGAAAGTGAACAATTCCCAAATGAAAGTATTAAATATTAAAACAGATCAGGTCAATCACTTTAAATTATGGATGTAAATTTCAAGTATTTTCCGTGATCGAACTTTGGAAATGTTAACGATCAATTATTGTTTAATCTTTTAATTATTGTTTAATCTTTTAAGAAACAATAATGCCAAATGCGTTTTTCCCCTAAATCAAATTTTCCTTCATGACACAGTGTATATTACTGACGGTATTAAACAGCTACGGATCATATTGAGGTCTTCAAAATGTTGAACACACTGAATATCAACGTGAGGAGCAGGCTTATAAATAATCTCTGTGGACGCATGGTCATAGAGTGAAGACTCAAGACTACAACATGTGGATTTACTGCAACAGGACAACTGAACAGAATCATATTTTGGACTTGCAGTGTCCAGTTTTCTCGTTCTTATTGAGAAAAATAAGCATTTAAACGCGGTCAGGTGTCAGCCGGGAGCACAACTGGGTCAGAATCAGTCCAGCGGTGTAGAAAAAAAGCGCTCGTGGAGACCTGTCACTCAGCTGCAGCCCCCAGCTGAGCGTCTCCGCTGTGTGCAACACCTTTAGTCAGCTGATTCTAAAACATGCTTTAAACTTAAAACCCCTCCACTCAGGGAGTGACGAGAGAGCAGCGCAAGAGATTTAATGATATTGAACAAGCGGAGTATAATGCAGATAGCGCCCTCGCCTGTTTAAAAATAATATCCCAATACAAACTTTGTTGAATCAATTTTAATCAACCCTTATTTGTATCTTTTTTTTTTTTTTTTTTACCATTTTGTGATATATCCTTACATCCCTAAGAAGCAGCACTACACTACACAGAAGCATATTTCGCTTGAGGGACCAGAACTTAGAATCAAAATGTGTTTAGGCTCTTAAGTCTGTGTATATATTTTTACAGTCACTCTACTTGTACACTGTTCTCTGCATGTGAGTACACTTACCACATGTAGAGATCTGCGAGGAACCTTTAGCATACAGGAGATGTCATCTACTATACTATCAACAGTCCTTTGTGAAACAAACAGCTGTGGGTTGTTGTAGTAGATGTCTCTGGGGAAAGAAAGTGTAATCATTGAAAACTGATTCATAATTATAACACTGACCTTGTACAGAGTTTGAATGTATCTGGCTTTACTGTTCGAATAGAAAACAAATAACCTCTTGGTAGAATAAGAGTTGCTCTGCACCAGTCTGTAGATGGCCGCCAGGATCTTGAGAATTTGAGCTTTAGAAGGCAATAATAAGTTTCAGAAATCTTTCCTGAATCATCAGTGTTGTACACATTCACATTTAGAAAGACTGTTGTGGGAAGAGACCTCTATTCTGTTCTAAGTTAGGATATTTATGTGGTAAAATGATCCCTAACAAACAAAGCCAATTTCCACTTATTCAGACCCTGCAAATTTGTCACCTCAAACTTATTCTGGACTCCGCAAGGGTTGCCCCTTGTCAACGATCCTGTTTGTAATTTTTATGGACAGGATCTCAAGGTGCAGCCGGGGGAAGGAGGGTCTCCAGTTCGGGGAGCTTGGAATCTCATCTCTGCTTTTTGCAGACAATGTGGTTCTGTTGGCTTCCTCGAGCGGGGACCTCCAGCGGGCATTGGGGCGGTTTGCAGCTGAGTGCGAAGCGGCCGGGATGAGAGTTAGCACCTCCAAGTCTGAAGCCATGGTTCTCTGCCGGAAAACGGTGGATTGCTCTCTCTCGGTGGGGAGACTTTGCACCAAGTGGGGGAGTTTAAGTATCTCGGGGCCTTGTTCGCGAGTGGGGGTAAAATGGAGCGTGAGATCCACAGGCGGATTGGTGCAGCGTCAGCAGTGATGCAGACGTTGTATCGGACCATTGTGGTGAAGAGGGAGCTGAGTCGGAAGGTAAAGCTTTCGATTTACCAGTCGGTCTACGTTCCAACCCTCACCTATGGTCATGAGCTGTGGGTCATGACCTAAAGGATAAGATCGCGGATACAAGTGGCTGAAATGAGTTTTCTGTGAAGGGTGTCTGGGCTCCGCCTTAGAGATAGGGTCAGGAGCTCGGACATCCGGAGGGAGCTCGGAGTAGAGCCGCTGCTCCTCCGCGTCAAAAGGAGTCAGCTGAGGTGGTTCGGGCATCTGATAAGGATGCCTCCCGGACGCCTCCCTTTAGAGGTGTTCCGGGCATGTCCAACTGGGAGAAAGCCCCGGGTAGACCCAGAACGCGGTGGAGGGATTATATCTTCCGCCTGGTCTGGGAATGCCTCGGGATTCCCCAGGAGGAGCTGGAAAGTGTTGCTGGGGAGAGGGATGTCTGGGTCAATTTGCTTGGACTGCTACCCCTGCGACCCGACCCCGGATAAGCGGAAGAAAATGGATGGATGGACGGAAACTTATTCTGACTCTTACTACGTTGCTGTAGTTTATGCAGATGTTCACAATGAACAGAAATGAAAGACACATGAAGAACAGAACATCTGTGGAGGTTTTTGGAATAAAAAAGGAACAGCAGTTGTCAAAAACAAAGAGTTGCATATGAGGCAAAATGAGAACAAATAAGAACAGAGGGGATGTGTGTGTCCTCACCAAATTTCGTGATGGATGAGCTACAGTCGCTCCTTATGGTTGTGACAGAACTTCCTGAACTCATTTGAAGCCCAACAGCACTGTCAAAACTGAAGTGGGAGGCGATGAAAGCAAAACAGTGGAGATGCAAGGAAGAAAAAAGGAGATGATAAAAGAAATACACACAGGTTGTTTGTAGTATGTTTCCTTTTTTTGGCTTTGAAATGAGCTCTCCCACCTGAAAGCCATTCTGAATTCCCCACACCCTGAGGGCTACCTGTAAGAAGACCTCCCTTGTACTTAACTATCCTGATTCTTTTTTGGAGCGCAATCTCACATTTGAAAAGGCTGAGCTAGAATGTGCTTTGAGCTGTGGCAAAGTTTGATCCAAACAAGACTAGACAGTTGACTTTGTTCTGAGCGTTTGGTCTCTGCTGCCTAGTCACATTAAAGGCTTTTGGAAATTAAGTTTATGTATGTGTGTCTGTGTGTGTGTGTGTGTGTGTGTGTGTGTGTGTGTGTGTGTGTGTGTGTGTGTGTGTGTGTTTGCAGGCCTGCGCTTTTCAATTCCTTATCACTCTCATCTTTAAACAGGGGGAAGCCATTTCATCTTTGATCTCACATACCCAAAGCTGCATGTTTAATTCCTTTTTCCATCCACCTGGTTGCCCATGCAGCCAACTTTAAACACCCCTTATACAAATTCAAACACAATCAAAGTGCAGGTTTCCTCTTCAGCAGAAAGAAACAGCAGTGTGTTCATCTTGTGTGGCCTGACATGCTGCAAAAAAATTATGTAGTGAAATGTTTATTTATTTCCTTACACAACATGATGGCTCGTGTTTATCTTTGTCAGGTTATATGGCTTACACAGATCCCACACAGTCAGTGTGTGAAACGGCTGCAGTGTTCAGGGTGGAAAGAACTTTCATACTGCGTGTTTAAAATCAACCTACCTGATGTTGGCCCAGCTGGATCTGTTGGGCAGTGCCAGGACAGGGGCCTCATCTTTGGACAGACTTGTCACTATTCCAAGGATTACATTTTCGATGCGGGTCAGAATTTCTCTGCTGAAGAATAATATATGGTGAGAATGATGAAGGATACAGCACAAGTCAGTCAACAACAGCTCAGTGTAAAATTGTATGCTTTATTTTATTTCTATAAAAATGATTCTTGCCCTCAGTTTTTTTTTGGTTTGATTCATTGTAACTGTATGTACAATTTATACCAAAGAGCCAAACTACTCTGAGGGGGACATCTATATGTCGGACATATTTATGACAAAGGCCTCAATTCATCATCCTATCCTTTTTTCTTTTTCCATCTTATTTTTTCCTGGGACGTCTGTGTGCACAGGAGGCAAAACATGAATATCACAGTACATATAGAAAGTGACAAATATTCTAATGAATGTATGCACAAGCAGTACATTTGATTTATTAACCCTCCTGTTATTTTCATTTCTTTAGAACAGCAATAATGTTCCTGGGTTAATTTATTCAATTATCCAAGATTGTCAGAAGTCCCCAAAAATCCCAATACACATTTTTTTAAATCTAATTTTTAACTCCATTACTAACCATTTAAATCAAGATTTAGTCCACTGGTGTTCATTAATCCTCATGGATCATGGTTCAATGATGATAACTCACTCGTTTTTCATTCAAATTCATGTTAAAACGTTTTCTAATGTACATTGGAAAGACCTAAATACACACAATATGTTTACATGACATAGATTAAAAAAATAAATAAATTATGAAGTGATGTTGATAAATTAACACGACACCCTCCTCTGTCACATAATGCCCAGATTTTTAAGCTGCATTTAGCTGCACCTGCAACATAACAGGAGGGTTAAAGACAACTGGTTATGTTCTCAGATTTGTTCCATTAACTGTATTGAAGGAACGTGTTAAATACACTTACTGATATTTTATGACAGAAGTCTTTTCTGACAATATTCTAGCAATGTAACTTTTATATATTTCCATGTTACAGGAGGATGATCTAAACACAGCTAACATGACGTTAGCTCTCAGCTGGAGCAGGTGACAGTGAACTCACTCGCTGATTTCTTCTATCATCCACTGGCGGTCCGACATTAATTCGACATTGTGCAGCAGCTGAGCACGGAGCTTGTCAATTTCAGAATACAGCTCTGCGATGAATGATCCCATCATTTGACCATAGAGTGTTGACAAATAGACAGAAGACAGAAAAAATTAGACATTCCCGCTCTTTGAGCTGGCTAAAATCTCGCGAGATTTGCGCTGAACAACACATATGGTAGGTTCTGTTTACGTCGGAATCAAAGGCTGTTTTCGAAACCGCCTACTATACTAGCAGTACTGTACTGATTTTAATTTTCAGAATGTACTATGTGAACACTGGTGATCACGAGCAAAATCTGCAGTATGCCAAAACTAACCGATGTCGTACTGATCTGGGAAGTTTTCATAGGACCAGTCTACCTCGCGTACTGTTTCCCATAATGCACAGCGCTCGTATCCGCTTTCCTTTTTTCTTCGCGTTTGACAGGGATCTCAGTTTTTAGGTGCTGTGAATGTTGTTGAATTCCATACAAACTACTTCTTAAGTGATGCAAAAGAAGCAGGTTCGCTATCAGCTTGGCCGTTGTTTACTTCCGCTTTCCGAAACCGGAAGTCCAGTGACGTCTGGCTCAGCGTATTGCAGATCAGATCAGATCCAACAAAACAGTCATACTACATACTAAAGTCTAACACAGTATGTGGTATGTAGTAGGCCGTACGTACTGTCTATTACATTCGTAGGTGGTATTTGGCAGACCGTTTCGAAAAACAGCCAAGAAATGTAAAAAGTACCATGAAGCGGAAGTTGGAGCTCGGCAAGGACGTCACATTCGGGTTCCAGATGTAAAGTCGGGAAGTTGTTTTGCCATTAACTCAAACAACAGCTGGAGTATGTCACATGTTACAGGGTAAGACCGTTTGTTTACAGCCTACCTGCCATAAAATAAAAGGTACATTTGAACTTTAGTACTTCACTTGAGTAAGGGCACAGACAGTCTGAAGTCTGAACTTTATTAATCCCCAAGGTGGAAATTCAGGTGTCTGGCAGATAAGATTATCAAAATCACATAAAAACAAGTAATTCAGGTGTCTGCCAGCTCATCTCCCATTGGCTAGAGAGTTATGAAGCCTAATGGCTGCAGGGATGAATGATATTCTGTATCTCTCAGTCCTGCAGCACAGATAGATGAGCCGTCCACTGCTGCTGTGTCTCTGGTCCACAAAGAAGTTGTGAAGTGGATGATCTGTGTAAATTAGAATGACCTCTAGCTTCTTCTGTGTGCATCTTTCCACCACAGCCCCCGGTGAGTCCAACCTGGTTCCAATCACAGTGCCAGCTTTTTTCACTAGTTTGTCCAGTCGGCTTGTATCCTTGTGCTTCCCCAGCAGACTGCAGCAAAGCAGCATAGGTATTGCTCCCTATGATAATATTTTACCTCAACTCATTTTTGAACTACAGTATTCTTGTGTTATTTTAAATTACTTTAATTTCTTAATTTACTTGCACACCAGAAATACTTTAACCAGGTGCATGTAATGTGGTACAGAAATATTATTAAAAATACACCTTAGAGCCACACATATAAGAAATGCAAATGAAATGTGCCAAAGCCTTTCCCCTATGTAGTTGTCTGATTAGTTTGATTTAATTGAGAATATATCAGAGCAAATAATCTAAACCTAAATCAATGTCCCCACAGGCACATAGCAGCCTTGAAGTGATTGTGTCTTCACTCTAAAGGTCAGTGCATGTTTGCAGTGTTAGTCCATCCATAAGATCCAGGAATGTGTGTGGTCCAGCTCTCCCCTCTTTGGTGAAAAGGAAAAAGTCCTAATATGCTGGTTCAAAGAAAATATCCCCATCAGCACCCACTGTGGCACTCAGTAATGAGACCCTTTACGTGAGCTTGCTGCTACTTGTCTTAAGGTGTGTCTACTGTATTGTGTGTGGGGTGATTTCAGTAGAGTGGGGATAGGAGGGATTTGGCTGTGCTCGGAGTCCCAGAGAAATCCTATCAATGTTGTATCTGTCAGCCACCATGTGGAAATAATTTTAAATATAATTTGATTTGATTAAAGTATGTTTAACAATCAGATTGGCCAGCATGTGTTTTAGATCTCAGAAAAATTAGTATGCCTTTCAAAGCACTAAACTTTAAAATGACAACAAGTATGATGCATTGAAGGAATCTGACACATTGTTCCAGTGATAACCCTTACCTGTTTTAACCTCTTTGTTGCTTCATCTGTCAGTAATGTGAGTTTGTTGTTTGAAACAGAGGAAAGTGCTCGGATTCTAAAACTATTAGGTCATTCTGAGTCCCCACCTTCAGGAGTTGCCGGCAGGCCTGCTGTGTGTGTTTGTGGAGGCACTGCAGTCTTTCTTTCACAGTGTGAAGGCCTGGTCAGGGTGTGTGGGAGCCAGGATCTAAAGAGAAGAGGTCCGTGCCCCTGACCTGACCCTGAATATTTCCTAATGTGCAGCTTTACCCAAGGTCCCCATTTCCCCTGAGTGGCTTTGACAAGCTGCTTCCGTCGTAATAGCTCTTAATTTCTGAGTAATTGCTATCTCTAAGTGATGAGGGATAACCCTTCAGCCTGGCTGAAAAAAATCTGAACATGTGGAAGACGGCAGGTTGTGGGGGCCCTTTTTTCTTCTGTTCCAGAAAAGCTGAAACCCCTGCTGTTCCTTTGGCCCGGTAGAGATTTGTGTCGAGTGTGAGGCCCTAACCTGAGGAGACAGAGTGCAACGAGTCATGTGCTTGTCTCGGGATGAGTGTTTGTGCTGGGCAGGAGGGGGGGAGACAGGGGGGAAGTAGGGGGCTGCGGGGTCAGAGGAAAGAGAGTGGGGGCACTCGCTGCAGGTGAGGGGGATTAGCTGCAGCTAGAGGCCCAAAGAAACTAAATACAGATCTGTCAACCTAATCCTCACAAATAGAAAACAGAGCTGCCCTCCCTTCACAATCCACATAGTTCAGCACATCCACCTCCTGCTCCTCTGCACCCCCTCTTAACTTTCTACCTCAGGCTCTTCTGTTGCTCTGTTTCTCATCAGCTTTTGGCCCGGCCAGTCTGGCTCTTTAATGGCTCCTCAGACCAGCATCTCCTAAAGAGGAGCTGACTGATCACCCAGGGTCCTCTGTGATTGACAGCCTAGCACAGCCTTGGAGAGTGATGAGAGCAAGAGTCAAAGAGCTGCAGCCTCTCACAGCACAGACAACAATCTAAATGCAACCTCAGTCCAGAGCTGCATGGAACAGGATAGACCTTTATCAGGCCCTCACACCTCGGTAATGGATGCTGATAAGTTGGGGTGGGGTGAAGGTGCCAGCTTAGTGTTGAGCCAGGACTCTGTGCTGATGACACAAGTGACAGAGTTCCTGAGTGATAACATCCTGCAATGGATAAGCCTCACTAAGCCGGGCATTACAGAAAGCTTAACTAAAACTGTATCTCTGGCTTTTAGTGACAACAGCTATAACTGATGGGTCTGGCTGGACTGCTGAGAGCTATAAATCAGATCTGAGCTACTCTGGTGTTCCTGAGTGGAGAGGAATGAGTGACATGACCTACCAGATAAATGTGAAACTAGGCACTGAGTGATAGTGATGAGGATTGCAAGGTGCAGCACAAGATAACCACGCATTCCCTGGCAGAACATTACGGCATATTATTTGGAGATGTTAACGCAACACCTAACTAAAACTGTGGAGACTGAAGATGGGATAAGGACTAGGTTGCAATTGGCAGTTCCAATTTGGATGATAAATCTCTAGCAAATAGCTGATTATTTTCCTCAGTACTGAGCATGAACACATAGTAAGTTAGCCAAATAGACAGTCTGGTAACCTTAAGGCTGATGACAGTAACCTTTTACATGATTAAAGAATCCCGGGCATAGACTTCCTTCTCTGTGTGTTAGTCTTTGTTATTAGTCAGACTAGCAAATAAAGCGCAGGAATCGAGCTATAAAGTGGAGTGAAAAAGTCTTAGACTTTAGAGATTCATAAAATGCTACATTATCAACAACCATAGCCCACTGAAACGATTTAGTTATTTGAGAGTTAAGTTATTTGAAACGAAAAATACTGTGCACCAAATTATTTTTTCTTTGCCTGCAAATTATGGATTTATTGTAGAAATCTTTTTTTTATGGAAATTACCAAATAAGTAGCATCTGAAACTTGTGTTTTGCTTCTCAAAATTGGGTGATATTTAACTTAAAGTGTGTTTTTAACCCGAAGGTGCTGCGAGCCAAAGAAGGAAAGAGAGAGAGAGAGCAGGCAGCAGTAGTCGTTCAACAGAGAGATAAAGTAAAGAGTGAAAAGAGGTATGGAAAAACATACAGAAGTATGTCCACACCTTTGCATTTACTTGCAGGAAGGTGTCACATTTTATTTGCTGCCATTGTCTTGCGTTTCCTGCCTGCTGTGTCTTTCTGCTCTGCCCTCTGTCACAGCCTCTACACCCCTAACTGTTCTTGCTCACAGGTCTGCAAAATGCTTAGGTCTTCTTAGCATCCGTCACACTAGTGCTGGGCGATAATTCGATAACGATAATTATCGTGATATAATTTTTCTCGATATAAATAGAAAAGATGTTTGATAAAAGTTAGATATAAATAAACATGTTATTACACCCCCAGCCACTTAAAATGGAGGGCTAGATAATGAGCCTTAAACACTAGTTGCCACCCAACATTAGACAAAAGAAGAAGACGGCATTAAACAGCCAATCATGTCGCGGGATGAGAGGTAGACGGGGCTTAAAGACGTTCAGAGCAGAATGTAAACACAGCTGAGACGAGCGACAGCTACACTGAAGAAAACTCAAAACCTACCAGCTCAAAGCAGAGTCGTTAGTCTGACACTGTGTCGACTCTGCGTTAACTATTAACTTAATATACTTCATTAAATATACTTTCAGGATGTGGGTAATGGAAGAGTACAGAGACAACTTCTGCTCCATCAGAAATTATGTATTCAAGAAGTTTATCAGAAAACTAAATCTTTATACAAGCTAACAAACTGTCTGGTTTCTTAACTTTCACTCAGGAGCGAAAAACTGCATTTAAATTAAAATTAAATAATGATTTAATATTTATCGTGATAATTATTGATATTGACTGATAACATATAACATACAACATCATTTTCAACACACTACGTCACACGTTACGTTTATGTCTGTTGTAGTTTGACTGAGAGCATAGGAGAGAGACAATAATGTCACCTGGTCCCTGAATGTTTTATTCGGTCTGTAGACTGTTGACAGGAAGCTTTACTGCTCTCCTCATTAATTTACCACGATTGGCGCATGATGACTGCCCACCAAATTAGTACGAAAATATGAACAATTGGCAGAGAACACACTGTCTGCAAATACACACACCAAACATCTACTATGAAGGATAATTCAGATTAAATATTTAAATTTGGTTCTACGTTATTTTTAGAAAAATATAATATGTTTGCCTTTCATTACCACTAACAATATGCCAGATTATTACAGACTGACTATTTCTATACCAGAACAATCTGCAGGTTTAAAATCTCAAGGTCAATAGTCAGTTACTAATTTCTTAAAGAAAAATAATCTATCTCAGAATAACAAGATGACCAACCTATTTTCTATTTGTTCTCTGATCACTTTAAGTGTTTATTAGAAATTAGAAGTGCTAGAAGCCAAAGATGGCGTATTGACATAGCAAGGAAGATTAATTACCTTCAGTCAGTTCTACATCAGATGCCCTTTTTTTTGGCCACAACACAGGGCTGGATCATGCTTTTAACTGGTACTGCTTACTTTTTGTGTTTTCCAGTGCCCTGTTAGTCCATATAGAATTATTGCCTGTGTCAGTTAATGTAAAAAAAACACAGGCAGGACCTTTATTTAACATAATTTAATCAGTAAACTTTACCTTCCTTTTAAATTATGTATCAAAATGTGTTTGCTGTTAAAGTCGAACAAAAGCACTTAGACTCCAAAAGTCAAAACTGGATCCAGATTTAAAAAAACGCCATCAAACTGAAAACCAGAGTAGGATGTACAAAGTGAACTGTGCCGAAGCAGTTTCACATACCGGCCCCCTCTCTTTCTTCTGTCTGTCTCACAGCTGTGTCTCATATGTTCATGAGGCCCCTGGAAGTGTGAGACACCAGAAGGGGAACATTTGCAATAGCTCAGCTCCACCTGGTTAGGCTGTTTTAACAGGCCGCTGCTCTGTGCAGTGCACACAGTGGGGTTACACCAAAAACGTAGACATGGGCGGACAGAACAGGCAGACAAAGAGGGTGGGAGAGGGAAAAATGTGCCTCCACCCTCTCCTGTCCTTGCACCCCAACCTCACACTGCTTCATTTGAGGGTCAGTTTACCCTGAAAAAAAAGGTTTTACTGTATCGTCTGTGGGCTGGCCTGGTTGGACCCCCCTCCAATCGACCTCATCCGCCTTCCTGCATGCACAGGCCTTCAAAGGATTGCTGCCTGCTGTTCTCTGAGGCAACACGTGAAATAAATATTAATCTGACCTCTGACCGCACGCTTTGAGCTCCGAAACAGAGATAACCAGGCAGACGAAAAAAATCACTGACTCATAATAGAGATTAAACCTGCATGATATGAAAAGTACGCCATGTGTCATTATTATTATAACCATATGAGGTGGGGTGATTTAACAATATTAACGGAGCACATCAACAATAAACAACAGATCCTATTTGTCTTTGTGCCATGCAGAGACAAAAAGAGTTGTGTTGTTTTTGAAACAGTTTCCACGGATGTTTCACTGCTGTGTGGTCTTTGTTAGAAGTTAGTGTCATGTTCCAACCTGAGGAAGTGTGGAGGTGTGTATTTGCACAGATTGTCTTAGATTATAGTGGGAGGAGTTTGTGTGTAAGTGGACTGAAAATGCTCCAGGCTGAAAGCTGAAAATGAGCTCAGTAAAATTCAACATAAAACAGGCAAAAAAAAAAGGGAAAACAGGGAGAAGAAGTTGATCCAACTGTATGGGTGTATGATGAGATGTGTGACTTAATAGTAAGAAATGTATCAGTACTCAGTTTGAAAGTGTACACTGATTAATATATAAGTTGTTGTGTGTGTTTCTCTGCAGTTTCTTTTCTGAGTGTCGGAAGGTTCAAACACTACTTGTTCTGCTTTTCTGCTTTAGTTGTCCTCGTCAAAGGCCTCTCAGTGCAGCTCACCCACCCGGGCCTCAGCCTGTGCCCTCTGTTTACTGTGACTGTCATCAGGCCCATGGAGGCCCTAACAAAGGGGGGTCTGTTCCTATTGTCCTGCCCAGGATTGTCAGCCCCTCTCTGGGCACAAACCGAGCCAAGGGCTGGGGGGTTGCTGCAGGAGTTTGACCTCGCAAACCTTCACTGCAAGGGCAAGAGAGCAAGCGAACGAGGGTAAGACAATGAAAGAATGAGAGAAGAAAGTGAAGGAAAGAGAAAAAAAAGAGAGGAAGATGTATAGTTCTAACTGGAACCAAGACCCTTTCAAGTCCCCTGTCGGAAACTGCTGTAATGTAAACACCTGCGGCCATTAGCTGATTTTATCTGAGGCCCTGGATAGAGATGTTTATATGTTACAGGCTACTACTGAAGGGCCATTTAAAAGCAACTACAGGATTAGATATACAGAATGAGTAGTGGCTGGGCTATGCAAGCTTTCAGCATGTTGAATTGTCATTGGAAAAATAGGAGTGGAACGCCTTTGAAGACAAGAACAACCACATTAAACGAGCAGGAAGGTGAGCTAAGTGTGGAAGACCCTGAGACATGCTCTGCCTCCTCCTTTCCTCCCTTCCTCTGTTTGCAATCATAGCCTAAGTCGTCTGGCAGCCTCTCTTGCTGTGCCATTGAAGTCTAATTTTATTGTCATAAAAATCACCTGGCAAGCCATAGCCCTAAAACATCTCAACTGCAGAGCCTGTAAAAGCTCCTCTCTCTGGTTTTAGGAGGTCTAGGGAGATAAAGTGGTCGTTTCTGTTCCCTCCGCCTGCCTGTGTCAGCGAGAGCGAAGCGCACCAGAGGGTCAGGAGCGTTCCATTAAAGTGTGGTGTTTAAGAGGTGCTTGGGCCAGGGGGGCAGATGGAAGGATGAAGCAGCTGCCAAACATCTGTACCCCTCCTTCGCAGTCTGCGCTCTGTCTGCACCGCTGCCTTTGTCACCAACTTCCTGCTCTAGCCGTGGGGATAAAAATGCAGGGATATCAAAAATGCAGCATGAAATGTCAGCTGTGAGGCTGTAAAAGCTGCCTCTGCGACATCAAAGGATATATTACTTTTAAGTTTCATAACCATGCAAAGCAAAGTATTCAGAGTGCACCTGCAGAACACTGACTGACTACCATAGAGCAGCATTGAAAGTGCATGTTTCAACCTCTCCCACAGTACTGAAGTATTCACCCACACCGCCTTATACTCTCTGATATGAAGTCTGTTATTTCCCTTAAGCATACTGTAACTGAAAGGCTTATTGTCACGGCACATCTGTCATTAGTGGATCCACTAGGGATTGTGGGAAAGAAATGACGACATGCTCTTTAATATAAAGTTAAAGAGGCACCATGATACAGATCCTGTCCTAATCCGTTTTGTATTTGCACATGTAGCCTCAAGTGCTTCAGTAACTGCAAACAAAATCAACTTTGCCTTTCTCCATTAGAAAACCCACAAATCTCTCTCTCTCTCTCTCTCTCTCTCTCTCTCTCTCTCTCTCTCTCTCTCTCTCTCTCTCTCTCTCTCTCTCACTCTCTCTCTCTCTCTCTCCCTCTCTCTCTCCCTCTCTCTCTCCCTCTCTCTCTCCCTCTCTCTCTCCCTGCTCCTCCCAGCATGCAGCGCCTCCTCACAACTTGTTCGTGTCTCTCTTGATCTGCTCGCAGCCTCCACACTCGCTGCACTACACTTGGAAGTTGTTGGCTACAGGTTGCGGATGAGGACGGAGGTCCGCGCGAGCTCAACTTGTAAGAAAAACCCCAAAACACTCTTCAAAGGACTCTGAAGTAAAGTTTGATGTTTCATTTTGGAGCACTTCCCTCAACATGAGGGTCCGTACTTGACTTTGGATTTTAGAAACAGGCTGCCTGTTGAACAACGTTTGATATCCTCTCTGCAAGAGTTTCGGCGATTACAAGTGAGCGTAATTACGCACGGCGAGCACCATGGCACCGATGTTGGACAAACGTGCTCCCGCTTTGCTCATGGTTTGGAGCTACTGCGTCCTGGCGGATACCGCTTTCACGAACTTTACTTTGGACAACGAGTTCCATTCCAGCTTCATTCACCGCCGCTTGAAGAGCCAGGAGCGCAGAGAGATGCAGCGCGAGATCCTGTCGATCCTGGGGCTGCCGCACCGGCCGCGACCCCACCTCCACGGCAAGCACAACGCTGCCCCGATGTTTATGTTGGACTTGTATAACGCCATGTCCATAGAGGGGGACGAGGACAGATACTCCTACCCATACAAACCCGTGTTCACCACCCAGGGGCCCCCAATAGCCAGCCTGCAAGACAACAACTTCTTGAACGATGCAGACATGGTCATGAGCTTTGTCAATTTAGGTAGGCTGCTTTTTTCCTCTCGTCATCTAGAACAACTTCTTTATATGCCACTATTTTGCAGTGAAGTCTTATGCACTACTTATAGTCCAGTTAATCTGAATTATGCCATACAAAGTATTTTGATTATGAATGTTTAGTCTGAAATGTAGGAGCACCGTGTAATTTGGACCACATTGTGACCACTACAGGGACATAAGAAGTCCATTAAAGAAGTTTCTTAATGTGCACTATGTTTTCACATAGTTTTGTTTTCAAGTTTATGTAGCAACTCTTAAGCCATCATCTGCTGGCATTTACATGCTATTATATTCTATCAAGACTTTATTGGCTAGAAGACTTTATAAAAATGTTAATACTGCTCTTCACTTGGTGCAACACATTTTAGTTTTTAGGACCCAGCATGAATATGTAAGACATAAAGTTTTCCACAAGTACAAGGTGATAGGTCAGTTGTGGTGTCATTTCATCTCGGAGCAGCATGTGTCTTTCCCTGGTGTTACACACGCATGCACACTAAGGCGATTAGCACATTAACTGTTTACAAAGAAATTGGTGCTGTCTCCCAGCCATTGCTAGGAGTGTCACATTCCAGTGTCCCACTCTGTTAACAGCTGTGCAACCATCTAATGTTCAGGTGCTGCGCTGTGGATGATGATGGAGGCAGCCAGCAGATAATATGTCAACCATGTGTTATCTAAAGAATGAGTAAGTCAACAGCAGACTGGGTTCAAAGTGCACTGGGTCCTCCCTGCACTCTAACCTGGAGACATCCCTGTAGACGCTCAGACTACAGAATAATAGCAATCAATGATGATACAGACTCAGTTTAGTCCACGTAAGTTGATCTCACAGTGAGTCATGATGTGATTTGGTTGTACCTTAATCCAATAGTTTGGTTCTGGTTGTTGGATGTTGTTTCTGGACTGCTGTGCTTATCTTATCAGGATGTTGGCAGAAACAGTCCTGGAATATTTTATTGCTGTCAGGAACAGTGAGAGGTTTTTAAATGCAAATAATCACAACATTTACAGGCTGTGTCAGATTTATTGACAGATAAATCCATCATTAGTTTCAATTTGTTGAATAAATTACGTAGTCACAGGAACTGCCTCACTTATCTCCCAGCTGTGTTATTTTGGTTTGTCAACCTTTGACATCATTTGGCACAGAATGCTGAGCTTATTCTGGGGCTGTAGTGTTTGCAAGACACCAGATATTTTGGTACAATTCTGCAAGAAGTTGGAAGTTTACACTCCAATCCTGGAAAGATCATTGTTGGAGCGACTTGGCAGGAGAGAGGGAGGTGACACTGGCTTCTTTGCTGCACTGTGTAATTACTGTGGAAGCTGCTGCATTGTGACTATTTTTGACAGGCTGTGACACAGATGGATTCGACCGCAGAGTCTCGCAAAGTCAAGGGCCTCGTGAAGTCAGCGGCCAAGGCTGCACGCAGTAAGCTGAAGAGAAAGGAGAGATAAATAAAGGGGAGAGGAGATATGATCAGGACTCTGGAAGATGCTTAAAGCAGGCGGAAAATCTAAACAAAGATGAGCCGCATCAGCGGGAGAGAACATTTTTATCGAATTTATCAGGCAGATCATGGAAAGAAAGTCACACTGCCTTGCTACGGTCTTGTGGGTAATGTAATTACTGATGGCATTTACCCAGGTTGAGTCTTCCTCACTGGTCATGTTCAGAGTTTCCATGTATTTCATTCATTTGGTTATTAAAATCAGCATTTGTGTTTGGATTATGTGAGCAATCTGCCACATGTTGAAGGCAAGAAAATATAATACAATCAAATATGTGTCCGGGCGCCTTGATTCAAAACAGACAATATGTTGTTTCATTATTCTTCACGTGAGAGAGAAAGACAGAGAGGGACACAGAGAAGTAAGTGATGGCTATCAAATGGATCGACTATTTCCTCTCTGAATTCCTTCCTTTCCACATTTTGCTCATTGTGGGTTTGTTTTCTTATTTAGGATGTCTGCAAGCAAAATGAGTGTGGCTTTTATTTAAAAGTCCGTCCCTCAAAACTCTGCATGTCTCCAGAACTACCGTGCCAAGGTACATTAGTCAGACTCCATAGACTGGTTACTGCTTCCTGAGAGGCTGTTTTCCTGCACTGGTCTGTATTTTTATTTACAACCATGACTAAACATTATGGCAAGATCATGACTGATTATGTTTAGTAAACCACAGAGATGCAATAGTAGAAGTCATCGGATATAAAAAAGAGCTTTCACTATCTCATCCTTTTCCTTCCTGATTGCCACTCAGGGGAGCACACACTGTTTTTTTTTTTTGTCAGCTGGTGTGAGTGTCTCAGACTCAAGTGCAGCCAATTAGCACTCGGGGCGTGGGCTTTGGGACAGACCCCAGGTCAGGGACGTCCTCTCACTGAGTCACTGCTGTTTAAAAGCCCAGCTGTGTAAATGGCTTACGGCATACATGCAGAATGTACACGTAACACACGTCACCCAGGCACAGGGTGTGTGCCGGACATGCCATGATAACACGCCAACAAGTGAACGCAACACACACACATTCCCTGTCACTAGAGGTGGCGACAGCGGAGTGACGAAAAAAGAACAGAAAGAAAGTAATGAAACGTGTTGTTTTATGTATTACCTGCCAACATTAATAGGAAAACTCTCTATCAGGCTATCCATCTGCTCACACATACAGAAATAAGTCATACTTTGTCATAATTATTCAATGTTGTCTCAGCGGTCCCTGGCAGCATTAGCCCTCAGCCACCACAAATTAAAGCATTTCCCCTCCATCAAATCCGCAGCTTCCAGGACTTTTGGCCACTTCTTAAACATGAGCTGAGCATTAGTTCAGCTCAGTTCATGTCAGTCTCACACAAGCCAGTCACACTGCAGTCACATGCGCAAACACATAATGCCCAGCATTAAATGTCACTTTACACCACGCAGACCACAGGAAGGGACTGTGACTTTGGCTTCAGCTATTTGCTTCCTGTATGACTTAAAAAGTAGAAGCATCATCACCTGTGATTGTTTGTGTGGGTTGGTGGAGGGGTTTATTGTCTGTTACTGTAAAATGCTATCGTGAGTTGTGTTAGTCACAGCTTCCTTTTTTCTTTGCTCTCATTCAGTCCTGCTCTGAATAACATAGCCTTAGGTGTGTGTTACGGTAAGAGGTGACTCTACCTTTTAAGCATCACAAACATCACCAGATGTTTCCTTTAATCAATCAATCTTTATTTGTATAGCGCCAATCACAACAAATGTTATCTCTAAACGCTTTTCCGAACATAGGAGGTCTAGACCACTCTATGTCAAATTATAAACAGAGACCCAACACCAAGACAGGATAAGACTCAGTCTTACCCCACCTTAATCCACCATGAGCATTGCACCCTGTATATTTAGCTAGTTACAGCGGTGAGGAAAAACTTCCTTTAATAGGCAGAAACTTCAGTTAGAACCAGACTCATGTTAGACAGCCATCTGCCTCGACCGAGTTCGGTCTGGAAAGAGGGATAGAGGAGAATAAGGGAAAGAGGGAGCAGTGATAGTGATGAGACAAGTAGTAGGAGCTGTTGCCGCTGGAGTCCAGCATGTCCGTATTAGCTGGTGTCTGGAACGTCCACAGCAGGAGGAGGTCTACGGCAGCTCAGAGGAACCTACGAGACAAGGGAGCTCAGGGACTCCAGAAAGGTCTATGGTTAGTAACTTTAATGGGACAGGCAGAGTTAAAGTAAGTGATGGGGGGGTTGGGGGGGAGAAGGTGAGATAGGATCCCAGTGTGTCAGTGTGCCAGTTCCCCCGGCAGTCTAAGCCTATAGCAGCATAACTAAGAGCTGGTCCAAGCCTGAGCCAGCGCTAACTATAAGCTTTATCAAAAAATAAAGTTTTAAGCCTACTCTTAAAAGTAGAGATGGTGTCTGCCTCCCGGATCCTGACAGAGAGAGATTCAAAACTTACAAAGACTGTTAGGAAAGTTTTCCTTTTACATATAGGGAGGTTTTGGTCATTATTGCTTTTAACATTATGCACAAGATTGTTTTACAAGTGCTTTTGCGTTGATGTCCCTTATAGTTATACAAACCAGTATCATTATTATACTGCAAAAACTTGAAACTAAGCTAATGTTTTTGTCTTATTTCTAGTAAAAAAAAGTCTTAGACTTTGTATAAGCCACCTTTACCTGACAAATCCTGAAAAATAACTTATTTCAAGATTTTGCAAGCCAAAAATAAGACCTGAATTACTTGTGATGAGTAAAAATCTGCTGGAAATCAGTGGCAACCCCCCGTCTTGAGAAATGAAGCCAATGCAGAAGTGCTAAAAACCTGCAGTTCCTCCAGTGTCCACTTGCAACTTGGTCTGAATAGCCCATTTCTATATCCTTGCACACTGTACAGGGGTGAGAACTTTTTTTTATATGACTCATTAGTTTAGACAATATTGATATTACAAGTTTGGCATAAGTATGGAAACACTTGGCTTTTAGTGAGGAGGCTAAAGACATGCCCCAACTCCACCATCTTGACTCTTGCTAGATCGGACAAAAGTTGAGTCAGCGTTTCTAATATGGCGACTGCAGTCGATAACTCAGCTTCGTAAGCCAGTAGGTGATGTTACTGACCCTCCATGTTTAATCAAGCCTATGGTATTATCTTGAAACAGAACCTTTATCTAGACCTGGTGAATGTGTCTTACCCTGCATTCATGTGGTGTCGGAAAATCAGAAAAATTAGTTTCCCAGTTGGAAAATGCACTTTAACGCCAGCTCAAGACAGAACAATAACTGCAAAACTGGGGAAATAATTTGTTGCCCAACTTACCAACTTGAAGTCATATTCGTCATCAATATGGCGGGCACAGGATATTTTGTTAAAGACAAGAAACACTTTTTTTATTAATCCACATATTGTACTTTAACCCCTCAAAGACCTAGACCATTTTTAGTGGTGCCAGACTCTCCTGAATTTATATTGAATATGCTGAATGAGACGTGGTATCAATGGAAAGCTGAGAATGTCCGCTGTAACTGAGTTTTTAAAGCTTGTTGATAGGATTAGCAGTTCAAAAGTTATCAAACATATAACAACAAGTAGCCGTCGCCGGCTGTCTAGGTCTTTGAGGGTTAACTTCATGCTCTTTATAGTGACATTCCACACATCTTCTTCATAGCATCTGCATTGTTTGCTGTTGTGACAATGTTCCAACTCTCTAAGTTGAAAGCATGTGAACACATAAAAAAATGACACCCTAACTCAGAAACTGGGACCACCTCAGGAGCACATGATTGAAGCATTGAATTCAGTCCAATGAGATGGAGTCTTTTTTTTACTACAGTAGAAATAAAAGAAAAGCGCTGGCTTGGTATAGAGTTTTTGCAGTGTAGGTTGAGGATGTTGATGTTCCGTGTAGATTTTCTCACAGGTCTGCGCCTGTGTAACATCTAATGCTTGTTCTGTCTGCACATTCACAGGGAGTTGCTGTTACAAAGTAAAAGCATCCAAAGAGAACAAATATATCAAGTCTTTAAAACAAAAGCGCTACCAAGGCACATTTAATTGCTCAGTGCTCTGCTGCTGTTAATCCGCTCCAGATGTGAAACTAAACAGAGTTAAAATGTTGTAAACAAACAAAAATCCACAGCTTTCTCTCTCTCATTTTAGCAAAATGCAGCATTTAAAGAGTCTGACCCAATTCAAGCCGCCATGTTGCACATAGCGAGCAGTTTAATTGAGTCATATTGAAGCGTCGCCCTATGTTTAACCAGTCAGTTAAAGCTGTGATCAGAGGAGAGATCGTACAGACTTGGTAGAGTGAGTCAGCACCAGCAGGTAATTATCTTCTGCGTTACCGTGGTGACCTGACGGGGCACCACCTGGCCCTCCACCCATTCACAGCCCTGTGTCTGCTCCCACAGGAGCTGCCTGCCACACAGTTGTCTGCCAGCTCTCTCTGCTTTATAGAACGTGTTAATATGAAGGTAATGGGGAGCAAAGAGGGGAAGAAATGTGTAACTGGTCAATTAGTTTGGGTTTATTAGAGAGTTTGGCTCTTAGGCAGCATTGTGTCACACTTAGTGGTGGACAAAGTTCATAGCTTCATTACTTAAGTCAAAGTATAGATCCTCCTGATCAAATATTACTCCAATACAAGTGAAAGTTAATCTGTCAGATTGTTACTTGAGTTAAAGTCCTGAAGTACTTCCTTTTAAAAATACTTTTTAGAAGTACTTCTTAAAAAATCTCTAAATGTTGTGTTTTCACAATACATAAATGCAGCCAAGAATACATAGGAGTACATTCTGTTACATTCTGTTTATCTAGAAATCATTACTTGAAATCTCTAAAAACTATACCATGAATAAAAACAGAAACTAAGTTACTCCAAGCACAGACAACTTAGTTTGAAATGTTCATCTGGAATGAAACAAATGTTATAGCTCAACACGCTTTCTCAAGTTGGATAGTGAATGTTTGTGTGTTTGGGCAGAGTGGGAAACAGGGAGAACATTTCAAATGATACGTATCATTCTTCATTTCAAAAACCTCTAACACGGGCTGAAGATATGGCCATGGGTGCTCAGGATGAGAGTTATAGCCATCATTACCACCTCTAAATGAACTTCCTGATCTGAGTGAAATCTGCTCTGTTTGCTCCATTTTCAACCGTGGAGACACAGGATATACAGGTACGACTAAACCACTGAGACAAACAGAACTACACAAACACATTTTACTGTCTTTGGGATCAGATTTCAGAAAAGAGAACAAAAATTCTTGAGCTGACTTCAAAGCTAAAGTAGTGAGTAACTTAAGCATTGATAGAAATGTAGTGGAGTAAAAAGTACTGTCTTCTAAATGTAGTGATAAGTTTCCCCCCAAAATAATTCTCAAGTAAAGTACAGATACTCCATAAAATTAACTTAAGTACAGTACTCAAGTTAATTTACTTTGTTACCGTCCACCACTGGTCACACTCACCGCTGCAGTTGCATCGCACCAGAGGCAAGCAGAGCTAGTTTCATAGCGGATGGCAGAGAAGCCAAGAAGTCCACCTTTGTAATATCTAAGCTCAAATATCTGTCTTCTTTTTTTTTTAAAAACATACTCGTATCTCCTGTTGCTTCTCCCCCCGCCTGTCTCTTTATTGCTCCTCGCATTCCTCTCCACAGCGGGCTCATGGTGCCGAGGCTAATACAGATGTTTTCCTGCCAAAGCAGCTGTGCAGAGAAACTTTATCTTTTCTGAGTCCAACAAGTCCCCTCACCTCGACCTCCACCATCATGTCTGGCCCTGTCTCCAATCTGTCCCGCACGCACCACCATCTGATACTAGATTTCCCTCCCTACCCTCCTTAAACCAACAGTATTGATTATCAGCACCGGCCTCCCAGTTTAAATTAGTTAGTTATCATACGGTCTCTGAGGTGCTGTGTGGTGTTTAGTCTCCAACCTCCAGCTCTGGCCCTCACCTCTAGAGGTTTAAACCTCCCGTGTTTCCAGACATAAAACATTTCAACACTTTCTCAAGTTCTTTAGTGTGTTTTTCCACTCCGCAGCTCTCACTCTCTCTCTCTCTCTCTCTCTCTCTCACACACACACACACACACACACACACACACACACACACACACACACACACACACACACACACACAAACACACTTCCTCCGGGCCCGAGACACAGCTTTCCTTCTCTCTCGACATCATTTCCAACTCCTCTCTAAAACACACACTTACTCACACTCTACTATTTTAGTCTGTCATTGTGTTTTTGTACTTTGATGGATCATTTTGCGTGAGTTGCCACCTTAAATGATCCTTAGTAGGTTCCCATCACAAGAGGATCAGGAAACTGAAAGAGTAGTATGAGCTTTAGGCCTTCCTCCTCTGTCCTTGTGTTAGCACGCTTTTCTCGCTCTTATAGTTTCACGTAATTGCTTCTGTTTACACTCCCAGCGGAATCAAAGCACATGCATGTGTATGTACATGCATGGAAATGTGTTTAGGGACCTTTTCTGAACTTAAACAGCAATGTTCCTGAAGCTAATTAGTGTTATTGAGTGCATGTTTTATTGGCTTCTTCTGGACAGGGAGGAAGGTAACAGTTGGTACAAATAGCTCTGCTTCACTGTCAGGTAATTTCTCTTAATGTTCTCCACAACTTGACATTTCATGTCCAGGTTTGACTTGAAAAGAAGTACCACAACTGGAGACAAAACATCTCACCACAGCTGAGAAGATCCAGGATATGTTATTTATTTGAACAATGTGGTATCTCTGAGATCACCTGTTGAACCCAGGAGTCCAGAATGACATCTGGATGCACATAGCAGAGCCCCTGTACTCTTGGCCGGGCTCAGGCACTTGCTGGGAGAGATGATGAAACACTCTGTGGGTGGGACTTGACAATGTGGCGAGTGGTCAAAAGACCCAGATGCACTGAGCAGCGGGAGTTTTAGGTCTGCCTCGGTGATGGACGGACCTCCTTCATTGCCAGGAATGTTGGGTTCATTTTAGTTCTCCTTATAATTTCCCTCTCCCTCTTTTTCCTGTCCATCTCTGTGGATATAGCTGCTATTATCATGGTGTACTCACAGACTTTGCCCTGCTTTCCAATATGTGAGAAGCACAAAAACTTAAGAAAGAGGTAAAAAGTGCAGTGAACCACCAAAGACAATCTTTTCATCTGTTTGCCACTTCTCTTTCATCTGGGTTTCTTTAGCCTCTTCTTCTCAGCGACCAGCAGCACATATACTCCCCTGCACCTCTACGATGGCTGATACTTAAGATGCATTTCCACCAAGCATTCCAGGGTCTTTTAGCCCCCAGAACTACTTTAACCTGAACTAAAAGGTTCCTGTGCCCCCATTGTTGTCTGCGTTTCGACCGTGGACTGAAGTCCCGGGTAGCTTGTGCAAATCAGGCCAGTGACGTATGGAGAAAAAAAAAGTAAATGCACTCAACCACCAGACCAGTAGAGGGCAGTAAAACAAAGTTGAAGGCCATTCATCACAGATGACACCATAGAAGCAGACGGACAGGCAGGTATCATTATGAGCAACACAACAGTTAGCCTGTTAGCATGGAAGAGACTCAGATCGGCCGGTGTTTTGGTTTAAACAGCGACCCTGTTAACTGCTGACTTTCAGCTGGATTCATCCCTCATAAATGTCTTTTGACGATCATTAAATATTTGATGAGGACATTTTGACATCTTAATAAAAAAAAAAACTAGTTTGCTTTCCCAGGAACTCCCTCTGTGTTTCAACAGCTGTGTAAACTCCACAAACACTGACACGTTCAGCTGAAGGTCTCCAGTTTGCAGGGTCACTATTAAAACCGTAACACCAAGAAGGCTACTGATACAAGCTGCTAAATCAAGTGAATCACACCTTCTTATTTTTTTGAAAAGTAACACTCACATACAAAAAGATGGAACAAATGAAAACAAATGAAAGAAAGAGAAATCAAGTGAATCACAGATGTTTGACGTTATTGTGGACGATGGGCGGAATAAAAACACTGTGGTTAATCTACCAATCAGACACGTTCAGCATTGTAGGCCCTGCCCCCCGAAAGTCCCGGGACCTTTGAAAAGTACTGCCCCCCCTAAAAAGCTTTTTAGGGGGGAGATTATCTACCCCTGAACTAAAGTTAGACCCTGGGTCCACAGGTCAAAACTCATGTAGTTCAGGGGTAATGTCCCTCTGGTTGAAAAACGCCCTAAGAAACAAGCTGAGAGAGCAGATGTGGGCCATAGCACAGCTAGAGATTCAGGGACAGACAGCTTGGCCGCTGCAAAAACAAATAGCCCCTTGCTTGGCGCTAGGGCACAGATGAGAGTAAGGAGTTGAGTGGAGAGAAAGAAAGAAAGGTACTTAATTGATCAGGGGGGAAATTCAATTTTTTCACTCATGCTATTTTGGACATGCTACACATACAGTTTTTTTTTTTGGTATATACATACAAATGCACACACATGCAGTGAACATGCTTAGGGAGAGATGTCAGAGTGAGGATACTGCCGTCAACCAGCGCACCCAGAGCAGTTGGGGGTTCAGTGCATTGCTCAAGGGCACCTCGGCTGTGCCCAGGCAAGTGAACCAGCACCTCTCCAGCCACCAGTCCACTTGCCAAACTTCGTCCATACTGGGACTCGAACCGGTGGTTCCCAAGCCAAGTCCCTATGGACTGAGCTACTGCCGCCCCAGCAAGAGAGCCAAAAAAGACCAAACGTATAGAAAAGGTGGATCATGAATGAATGCCATGCCATTACCATTACTGTCTTGATTCCTTTCCCTTGTTGGTATATGAAGTTGCTCCAGAGCATTTGTGTGAGGGCTGTCATGTGTTTGTGGATAGTAAAACACTGTTTTAGAGCCACCTACCCTGCCCAGTCACCAGCTGCACCGTGTGATGTGTGTTAGCTCTCTGCGTTAGCGGAAGCCAGTAATACTGACCAGATTCCTCACCAGACTCTGACAGCCAAATCAAAGACTGTAAAAGCTGAGCTACAACTGTACCAACGGGCTTTTATGATAAGTGATGACATTCTGCGTCTGTGCAGCGTGGAATATGAACTGCATGTGGCGGCGTTCTATTTATTTAGGCAAGTGTGCAGCTGTGTTTCCTCTATAGCTCTTTAGTTTATTTTCAATAGCAAGAGGCTGTAATTAAAGGAAATAAACAACAAGCTGTTAAGATCGGAGTGCCAATGTGCCCGTCATGTGTGCGTAAGATGCCAAGAGGAAATTATAAAAGTTTTATGTAGACACCGTGTAGACATGTGTGTGTCCTTTGGGGCCAATGAGTGTATTGTATGTGAATTTTCCTGAGGTCTATAATAAGAGGCGGCTGGGCTGGTCGGGAGGGTGTGGCCCCTGCTGCCACAAAATTAAAGAACATAAAAGCAAAGGGAAGAGGGGAAGAGTGAGTGGGGGAAACTGAATGGCTGTGGTTCCATGTCCCTAAGTTGTTTTATCCTGCGGAAGTACAGATGGTTGCAGTGGTATTAGTGCAGAGAGATCCTTCACTGCTTCGTACAAATCTCTCTGCTCTGCTTCATCCCCTTCTCTCAACACATTATATCACTCAGCACAACAATAGAGGCTGAGGATTTGGGATGTGGTTCCTTTGTTGTCGCTCATGCTTTTCACTAAGGTTCAATCTCCTGACAGATCTCTGAGGGAAGATGATGAAGTTCCCATTTCCGAGATGACTCAATTTGTCCTGCGGGTCCTTTAGTCACTGTAGTGTGTGGGCTCCACGGATTCACCAATTTGGCTTGTAGTAAAGGAGAGGCTTATTCAGAAATAAAAGCATCACAAATATAAATTCCCCAAAAATATTTTTTTTATCAAGCATTAATAGTTATGAAGAAATTGGCCCAACTGTTATTTAAGTGACCCGGTTTCTGATAAAAGATGTTCAGCTTTTTAACTATATCAAAAAGACTGTAAACGGATGTTTTGTTGCTGTTTTAAATTGTAGACAAATGTTTCGCACATCTGTTTCATTAGACAGGTGAGTAAGAGAGGAATCAGCCCATTAAGAACGGTATGTGCATCATACTTTACCCCTGCATGAGTCAGTACCCCAGTTGGGCCACCCCAGGTATAGAGAAAAAAAGTCTGGCCCTGCTGCCAGCACCTCTAATGTTCAGTAATTTTTGCGTTACATCTCATTTTTGTAACTGGTTCAAAAAGCGTAGCATAGTGCTGGGCGATATCTGGGTTGCTGTAACAACTGAATTCCCCCCCCGGGGATCAATAAAGTAATATCTTAAAATTATGTTATCACGTTAAAATATTTCATATCAGTCGATATCGATAATTCTCATCAATCATTTCTCCATTTCAATTTAAATGCAGGTTTTTGGTCCTGAGTGAAAGCTGAAGAAACCAGACAGTTTGTTAGTTTGTATCTGGATTTAGTTTTCTGATAAACTTCTTGAATCCATCATTTCTGATGGTGCTAACAGGAAGCAGGTCTTTTGTGTAAAATGAGATTTTAGTTTTAGTTTGTAATTCTTATTTTTCTCAGATTGAGGTTATTTCCATAATTTGATTTAAATTTACAACAAATACATATACAATTGTGTACTGTGTATCAGTTTAGTAGAGTATTGTTTTGAGTTGTGCTCTTCCCTTTAAGATTACTAAGGCTTACGGGCAGAGTGATGTTGTTCCCCACAGTGCAGTGCAGTGAATGCATCACGGTTGTTCAGTGTTCAGTTGTCCTACAGATGCGGTAGACATTAAACGTGTTAGAAATGCACAGCAGAAGTTGTCTCTGTGCTCTTCCTTTACCCATATCCTGAAAGTATATTTAATAAAGTGTATTAAGTTAGTAGCTAACACAGAGTCGACACAGTGTCAGACTAACGACTCTGCTTTGAGCTGGTAGGTTTGAGTTTTCTTCAGCGTTGCTGTTGCTTGTCTCAGCTGTGTTCACATTCTGCTCCAAACGTCTTTAAGCCCCGCCCACATCTCATCCCACAACATGATTGGCTGTCCAATGCCATCTTCTGCTTCTGTCTAATGTTGGGTGGCAGCTAGCGTTTAAGTCTCATTAGCGCCCCCTCCATTTGAAGTGGCTGGAGGATATAATTACATGTTTATTCATATCAAATTTGTATCGAACATTTTTTATACCTATATCGAGAAAAAATATCGTGATAATTATCGTTATCGAATTATCGCCCAGCACTAGTGTAGCGTAAAAATTATAGTATGGGGGATTCAAGGGTTTTAAATCGGGTTTTATGAAGCCTGATCAGTCAGCTTTCACTTCCCTGGAATCTCGGCTGGTTGCACCTAACATTGGTTGAAATTGTTCAGTGCTGATTAAAAATAAACATAATATGTTGTTACCTAAGCTGCCGTTTTCAGTGTTCATGGTTAACTAAGCAACCGGGCTACTAGATCCAGACTCATTAACCAACAGATATAAGTGGTATCTGTTCGCTGAATCTGAGTCTGTAGTCAGCAGTTCGGTAGCATAGCTTAGCATAAACAGCGGAGACAGCAACAACACATTACTAGATCTTTGCTTTTATCTGCACAAAAAAACAACTGAAACAACCCTTGCATCAACCAAACCCGAAATGCACCCAAACTGTCAACTTAACACCATAGTTTTTACATAAATAGATATAATAATGAACATTTGAGATGACGGCTGTTGGACAGACACAGCCAAGCCAAATTGTTCCCCCTGTTTACATCTCTCATTCGAATTTCCCACAAAAACTCAGGTTTTCTTTAAAATAACTTTAACTTCCTCTTTTTGGTTGGTTCCTGCTGAATGTGTTATATTTTCGATTGGATGTACAGTTTTAGACCTTTGTAAAAAAAACAACGAGATATTGTGCCAAAACCAGGCTTTACAGTCAGATGCATTCCTGTAAGTTTTAGGCTGTTTGAGTATAAATCGCTGCTACATGATGCCCATTGAAGCATGATGTGGAACCCAGCCCTACAGTTTATTGGTGCAGGGTGAGCATGTTTGATGGCCGCAGTGAGAGGGAGAGAGAGAGAGAGGTCAAAAGAGCTGCTGTGAATATAATCTGAGACCTCTTGATTGCCTTCCGGCTGGCATAACCCAGAAAGTTTGGTTTGACCACAGGTCTTAAATGTAAAGACTCCTTTTCCTGTGGTTGCTGTTTCCACACACACGCAGGCTCTGAGGCATGTGTGTGCGTAATCGTGCACGTACGGTTAATGATCGTTAAACTTGAGTAAGTTATTGCATGAAACTCTACTGACCCTTTCCCAGGGAGTCAGCGCTGTCAGGCTCCACAGCAGAACAAATACATCACACAGGCATGATGTCATCAATGGTCGCCAGTGGGCAGGATGTTTCCTAACGTGGTAATCGGCCTACTGTGAGTAGTCACTGTGTACCCGGGAGATTAAACCCTCTTTACTCTTTACAATATAAACATCTTGAGCAATCTGCCCGTTCCGCTTTTTCTTCCTGTCCTTCCTTAATGCTTACGGAAACTATGACTTACTTGTTCCCTGTCCTGTAGTTAAAACATTGTTGAAGTAAGAGCAACAACAAGAGGGAAAGAAACAGATCATTATGGTGCCTAAATCAAACAAATGACTCTATGAAGTATTCAAGTTTTACAATCTTTTTTAATGGCCTCTATGTTCTCATGATAAAATAATCCAGACCTGTTTTGATTGACCAATTACTAAACTACTGTCTGGTTTTGGGACTAAGAGTTAATGGGCTCTGCAGGGGACACAGAGGAGGTCCAGATAATGGTGGCACAGTTATCTCTAGGGAACTGAAGGTGGGATGGGAGGGGAGGAGGGAAGGGAGCTTAAGCCGTCTGTTTGGAGAAGTGAGAGCGGTGCAAAGCATGAGTTCCCCCCTCCTGCGGAGCAGCGGAAGCATGCAAGGTGTGAAAGTGGCTGACAGACACTTGGGCTAATATGAGCCGTCAGATTTGTCCGCTGCTGCTCCGGAGCTGGAGGTGTCGGGGAAGTGTCTTAGGTCTACAGGCCTAGCAGGGGAGAGGGGAGAGGAGGTGAAAGAGAGGGGGAAAGAAAAGAAGGACACGCAAAACATAATAGGGATTAGGGCTGTCACAATATTACATTTTCACCTCCCAATTACTGTGGACAAGAACTCCAGGATAATGATATTACTGCAATAATCATGGAAAATTTAGAAATAAAATGTCAACAATGTTGGTCAAACTAATTCACTATAACCAGTCAAATTTTGTCTTCTAAAGTAAGACAAAGAACATGGAAAGAGAGCTTTTTTAAAAATTAAAATAAAATAAATTTAAAATAAATTAAATCAAATGGATTTCAATCAATCAATCAATCAATCTTTATTTGTATAGCGCCAAATCACAAACGTTATCTCAAGACGCTTTTACAAACATAGCAAGTCTAGACCACTCTATGTCAAATTATGAACAGAGACCCAACACCAAGACAGGATAAGAATCAGTCTTTACCCACCTTAATCCACCATGAGCATTGCACCTCGCAGTGTTTAGCTTGTTACAGTGGCGAGGAAAAACTTCCTTTAACAGGCAGAAACCTCAGGCAGAACCAGACTCATGTTGGATAGCCATCATGCCTGGACCAAGTTGGGTCTGGAAAGAGGGATAGAGGAGAATAAGAGAGAGAGATGATAGTGTTGAGACGAGTAGTTAAATAAAGACATTACTCAATAGCTTTAGGTCGGGGAACATCTGAGGCTTTATATGTTAGCCTGTTAAAGCAACATTAGAGGGAAGCTGTGTGCCCAGTTGGGAAGTATAAATCTTAAAAGATGCTAACAGGGTGTTGATACTGTTGTATCTACTGGTTCCCAGGTTCAAAGTGGGAAGTCTCCACCATCTTCTTCATGTGATGTCTGTGATGTGTTCTGCTGTGCACGTGTGCGGCCTACACAAGTCCATGATGTGGTATCACTGCATCATCAGCAGCAAATCAGATGCAGAACAAATGATAGAAGCAGTGATTTCCGTACGTTTGTGCATGTGAACGTCCCTGCATCTCTAATTATGGATTACAGAAACCCATAATGATTGTGTTACCCTGCTGTGACGCACAAGACTATTCGCTTCACAGGAAATACTTTGTGATCATTGTTTGTGTGCGTTTGAGTATATGTGTGTGCATGTGAGGAGCAGTAACCGATCTGGACTCAGGCGACTCTGAGTGAAAGACTTGTATAGCACGGAAGGGTGTGTTTGTCATGTTTGTGGTGTGTGTATGTTTGCGACACAGGTGGGGCGATGGCTACTCACTTCCTCCCACAGGAAGTCATAAATGCACCACTCGGCTTTGACTGTACCTCTTTCCCTCTTCTAATGACTGCCATGCTGCTGTAATGAACCGTACGAGAAAGACAACAAACAAAAGCAGAACCATAGCAGAGTTTAATGCCACACTCTGTGGAATGCTCAAAAGTTTCTCAGAAAGTGGAAAAAAGTGATTCATGAGTGGAAATGGAAAGCGATGTGAGAGAAATACTACGTGTGGGCAGCATCCAGCTGTTCTCTCAGGCAAAGATAAAGAGCTTTTACAGTGAAGGGGCGGCTGCTCTGGAGGCTAAAGAACAAATCTGGCTTTTTCCTCTGAGGGAGTGCACCTGCACTGAGCTGCAGGAGGAGGAGGAGGAGGGAGGGGCTCCTGGTGTGGTGGAATAAGTACACCCTGAAGCAAAGAGACATAACGGAGAAATGTGAGTGTGAGGAGGTCCAGGGTTCTCAGGATGGATATTAAAATAGAAATGGCTGCCTCACTTCATTGTGTTATATTAAAAGTTACTTTATTTATTCCACTGGAGCCCCTTTATTGAAACTTTCATATGTCATTTGTGTCCCTGGTAAGTTCACCAGAATGACCTTATCTGATACTAAATGTTTCTGCTATTACTACAAGGTTTATATGACTTAACTGCAAATTTGTCTTGAGCACGAAATTATGAATCTCTTTCTCCTGCCTCTGCAGTGGAAAGGAGGTCACCACTTATTTAAGGTCTCGGTCTTGTCTCGGAATCAAAAGCATTTTTACACGGTCTTGTCTCGGTCTCGAACTAGGCGAACTCCATATTTTAGTTAAAGACCGGTCGAGGCCACAACTGAAGCTCTCTGTGTCAACACCTATAACCCATCAGATAAAAACACCTCAAATATTATCTAAAGAAAAAAAAATGCACACAGCTAATGAGAAAAGTAAAGGCTTGGCAAAACAATTCTGCGCTTTTAGCTCTCATTGTCGCTTTGGATAAAAGCATCTGCTAAAATGACATTGTAACATCAAAAGCGAAAAGTTCTACTAACAATGACAACAACGAAACTCAAGGAGTCAAAGACTCTCTCACAGAGCATCAAAAGAAAGACAACAAGACAAAAACAAACCTGGTTTGTGCTGTCAATTGTATTTAAAGCAAACTTAAATAAAACAAACAGAAGTATTTTATTTTATTTAACCTTTATTTAACCAGATGAGACCCATTGAGATCAAGACCTCATTTACAAGGCATCCTGGCCAAGAGGTCAGCAGCACACGTCAAAATAAATAGCACAACTGAACAGCATGGAGCATATGTACGGGCAGTATGTAGAAGCAATCAATAATTTAAAAGTGCAACTTATATTCAAATAAAGTGCAATTTGTGATTACAAAACAGCATTTGAAAACACAGGTGCTCTTCTGGGGTCTGTCTTTCATTTAAGATGGACCCAAAGGCGTCCAGTGAGATAAGATCTGACAGATTCAAGTTCTTCTGGTTCTTCCAAGCAGTAGGAACAACAAAACTGAACGCTCTCTCACCGAACTCTGTCCAAACACGGGGAACACACATTTGTAAAGTGTTGCAGGAGCGCAAGGCATAGTAGCTTTATGATCTTCAAAGTTACACACACAGCTTTTGACATATAAGGACAGGTTACTGCTGCTTCGTACTTCAGGACCTTGAGCCAAACTTTGGGAACCACTTGGCCAGTATGCAATGGAAAGTGGAGTCTGCAGGTGTAGTCATAAACCACAACAACCACTCGTTTGAACTCAAGACTTTTTACACTTCAAAGTTCATGGTCAGTACAAGTAGTGACAGTGGGAAGGATGGTCAGTGAAAAGAGAGGTGATGATTAAGTTGTGATATTGGACAGTTTGAGGTAATCATAGATTGAACACTATCATTTTAGACAATGTGAGCCAACACTGAGCCATGTTGTGGTCAACCGAGAGCAGGCTGTCCCTCATTGAAAAGAATATAATACAGTAGTCATTGTACAGTAGAGCCTTTGTGTAATATCATTAAGCAACTACGTTTAGTAGAGACTTAAATTAGACGGGTGCAGGGGAGGAAGTCCAATGGAAAGACTACTGGAGGGTAAGAGTAGAAACAGAGCTGAGGAGGACAAAGAGGCAGGTGTGCAGTGAAAGGAATTACATCGCACTAGCTGTTCAATGAAAAACGCACACAACATTACATCACTGCACACACAGCTGGTATACCAGAACAAGTGTGCTATCCAGAGTCCAATGCTTTGATTTATGGTGGTGTGCCTGCGGACGGAACTCATCACAGTAGCAGCCTTAGTTGTACATTCTTTATTTATTACAACAAAACTACAAACTTAAGCATGCTCACTAACAAGGCACACTAGCTTGATAAGGTAAACAAAACCATATACCCGTTAGCATGCTAACTTTCAGTTTTCAGCACATCAGTGTGCCTTTAGCTGCTGCTGGAGAGTCTGTATATGCTTGTTGTTATGTTATGAAGTAACACAGGAGTTATCTGGATATAAAAAATGTCATGGAAATAAAATAACGACAGTTAATAAAAAATAAAGATGATAAAATTATCTGCTGATGCTAAGGCTGGCTCTTTTTTTCCTCAAACCAAACAATATTCCTTTTGTAATCATAAAATATGATCTATAATACCACTTTCATTTCTTTAATTTAATATTTAATCCCTTTGAGTCTCTTTGAAGTGTTTTCTGTATAAAAAAGTAGGAAGTGAATCTGGGCAGTTGAGAAACAGAAGTTTGGCTTACTTTTTACTTCAAAGTTTAAGTCAAAAGGTATCAATGATGAAAATTGTTGTCTATTCATTTTAAGTCTGTTGGTCAATCAATAATGTCTGTTTTTTTAGAACATGGAGACAATGTTCAATTCCTCAAAACGTATTTGTATATGAAGTGAAGAGTGTTTATGTGGGGGGTCTGTCTGATGGTTGATGTAGGTGGAGGAAGAGCTCAGGAGATGATGAGAGACAAGGCGCTGACCCCTGGGACATCCTGCTGGCACATGAGAAGAGTAGGGTCAAGGGGGGCATGTCTTGGGGGTGCAGTGGGGGTTGGAAGCTGGGATGTGGGGTCGAGAGTGAGGAGGGTACACCAAAACATGAAGCCCTGGCTCATGAGAACCAGATGAAGGGCAGACAGAACGACTCTCTGGGGCTCTGAGAGGGAATGAGCGAGAAGAAAGGAACTCATAAAGCTGTCAGAGCCCGCCTGCATCTCTCTATCATTGGCTTTGTGTGCGCCAGATGCATCGCAGCTAGTGTTAGTCCTCATAAATGTTTCAATCTTAAGCCAACATGTGTACAGCATATCTATGGATAGGTTTTATCTGGCGCTGACCCAGAGTCTGACGAGCTATGTCAGCGCCTTGCTAACAACTGGAAATGATGAACGATGAAGGAAGAATACATTGTAGGAAATCAGAGAGGACATTGTTCTCTGGTATGATTTTTCTTTATAAGATGCAACTTAATAGCACTTTAAATTTAAGAGCTCTCTGTGTCTATCTGAACACATTTATCCCTGCTGTTAAAGACTTCTACTTCACAATTCATGAGAAGAAGCACCATTCTCTGCATGCATAAAATCCTTATGGTGATATATTTTAAGTATTCTGTTTTATCTTCTTTTTTTGCAGTTGAGCATGATAAAGAATTCCTACCTGTGCGGCGGCATCACAAAGAGTTCAGATTCGACCTATCACGAATCCCAGAGGGTGAGGCGGTCACTGCGGCTGAGTTTCGTATTTATAAAGACTTCATCCATGAACGTTTTGAGAATGAGACCTTCCGCATCAGCGTATACCAGGTGCTGGAGGAGCACTCTGATAGGTGAGTACAGGTTTATGGTTATGTATTTGTGCAACACAAAGCATATTCCAACCTTTCTACCTGACTATAAATTTTGTTCAGCACTAACTCTCACTGGAATATATCTAAAAAGATAAATTCAGTGATTGGTTAGTCAGTTAACATAAAAAAGAACATGGGGACTTAGGCCTGTTAGCAGAACCTCTTGTGACACTGTCAGTTGTGGTCAAGACGACATACTGTAGCTGTAGACACAGCAGAGCACTGTGAGTGTGTGCGCAGTTGGACCTTTGTTAGCACATGCGTAAGAAGGATCTCAGCTGTTATCAGGAAATCAAGTGATCACACCAGCAAAAGTTTTTCTTCTTCATGTTGTTTTCTCAGAGTTAATTGACTTTTAGAGTTTAATAGTCTAAACTGCAAAGTTGGTAATCAGTTCAGATATACTAAATCAAGCATTTTGTGATTAGTACAGATCATATAAGATGGTTAATATCAAGTGACATCAATAGATCTTTAAAAGTTCCCACACTCCTTTAACCCTCCTGTTATGTTTGTTTCTCTGGAACAGCAATAATGTTCCTGGGTCAATTTGACCCGGTGCAAATTAAATTATCCAAAAGTGTCAGAACCCCAAAATATCTGACTAACCATTTAAATCAGGATTTAGTCCATTGGTGTTCTTTAATTCTCACAGATCATGGTTCAATGAGGATAACTCACTCGTTTTTCATTAAAATTCATGTTAAAACTTTTTTTTAAATTACATTGGAAAGCCCTAAATATACATACAATAGTTTTACATGACATTGATTTTTGTTTATTTAATTTAAAATTTTGATTTTTTGGATTTTTTGGATTTTTATGAAGTGATGTGGATAAATTAACATGATTCCTCTTCTGTCACATGCTGCCCAGATTTTTATGCTGCATTTAGCTGGTTTGGAAGGCATATATTGCCTAAAATAGACTTTAAAAGGGTCAATTTGACCCGCAACATAACAGGAGGGTTAAATGTTTGTGTTATAAATGACATTTTTCAACTTTATTTAGGAACGTACCTCATACTTCCAAGCAGTACACCTGAAAGTAATAACCACAAATATTCAGAAGTAATACAAAAAATAATCAACTCAAATTAGGGAACATAAAGATTTAAAATGGGACTAAGATCCAAAGTTCCCCTGAATGACCTGCAGACTTCCTGTATCAGTCTGTTTACCATGCTCAGATTATCTAACAAAAAAAAAAGGTTGGGAAGCTTACTATTGTCAAACAATTTCCTACAATGACATCCTGTGCTGCATTCTGCAAGATGACATCCTTCTTGAGCATGCGCTAACAGAGGTCCAACTGCACATGTGCTAACAGAGCTCTGCTTTGACTGCAGTCAGCTCCTTCTCCTCTGCTTTACCCAACTATCTGATGGTTTGCTGTTCATTTGGTGCACATTGTTCCAACAGGATGAAAGCTGATGACTTTAGTGATCCTGCGACTTCTCCTTATGACTTTGTCTCTGCAAAAGACATTTTGAAATGTTCAGAGCTTGATCAACACAATCTGTTGAATGGATTTCCTATAAATTGAGAATCTTTTATAGTGTCTCTCTTGGCTAATCATCTAGTGCTGTCATCAGGTAAAATTGTAACTTTTACTCTGCAGCCAAACACCTGCAAAGCTAATGAAGTTCTCAGCAGTCTGAGCTGTGGTTTCTGGTCAGCGGTTGTTTGCAAGTGTTGGCATGCTAACAGAATAAACTAAAAGGATGAACATGGAAAACATGATACCTTAACATCACAACATTAGCCTTGTATTTGTGAGCATATTAGTTCAGAGAACAAATTCATAACATAATCTTTGGATTCTTTGTGACAGGATAAATTAAAAAAAAGAAAACATTATTAAAATGAATTATAGTAGGAAAGATTTGCAGTCTTCACCTGGAATTCTCTTTAATCTGTAAGGTCTAAGCCCCACCCTGTCCATGTGCGGTCCAGAAGGTGTATGTAACTCAGGAACGGTCCGTGTCCTGCTCTCCTCGACCCCTCCTGAAGGTTCCTGTTGTCCAGAGGGAACAACACACTCATTTATTCCTTTGCCAGAGACGGGTCTCAGTACATGAATGAACCAGAGCCGTGTGACACACTATCTGCCCGGTCAGAAAATGGGTCGGGAAACATGAATGGCCACATGGAGAACAAGGGATTTTAGTCTCTGATGGTGAAAGAGTAGAAAATTCAGAGTTCAGTGCTGGACAATAGGACTGACTTGGATGTGCACTATTTCACTCGCTACTTTTCACACAGTTTTTTTTCTCTTTCGCAGCTGTTTTTTCCCCTTTCTCTGTCTCTCTCTGTCTCTCTCTGTCACTCTCTCTCACTCTCTCTTTGGCTTTCTGGCTCTCCCACCAAATTCCAGCCAGTGATGGACTGTGTTTTGTGTGTGAAAAGACTGGTCGTTTATAAAGCCATTATTGTCAATTAAGAAAATGAAGTGTTCCCCTGGGCCTCGCCATCTGGAGCCCTCCCTCCCTCACTCTCTCTTTCTTTTGCTCTTTCTCAACCTCTTTGTTTCACTTTGTCACACTCCTCTGACTCCCTCCCTTCACTCCATTACTTTTCACTTTGGTCACTTGGCTTCATACTGTCACATGATTATGACCTATCTTTTGTTCTTGTGTATATAATCTCTGTATATATCAATTCATTTCAACTCTTATTGTTTTCTCCGTCCTCTCAAAGGGAGTCCGACCTGTTTCTGCTGGACTCTCGGGTGATCTGGGCAGCAGAGGAGGGCTGGCTGGTATTTGACGTGACCGCCACCAGTAACCACTGGGTCCTGAACCCTGGCAGAAACTTGGGTCTGCAGCTGGCCCTGGAGAGCACAAATGGTGAGAATCAACCGGACCAGTCTTTTCCTCAGCATGTAAGAGGTCATGTAAGCGATGCCAGGGGGCTAGAAATGAATGTTATTGTACACCTGTGCTGTACATAGTGACTTTGACAAAAAACATTAGCCAACTACTTCATAAATTATGACCTAAAAATCCCTTTGAAGGTACCCTGACTTGTAATTAGAGAGGTTTGTGTATTATGAGTGGTTATTTGGTTTGGCCTGATTACTGTCATTGTCCATCACAGATGGCTTGGAGCCATCAATGTCATTTTAACAAAGAAGTTGTGACCTGTCCATCCTCCACCAGTTATTGTTCCTTTTATTATTCAGCTTGGTTTGAGCTATTTTTTTTAAACTTAGTTTTTATTCAATTTTCTCATCAACAACAGTACAATGTGAAAAAAAATGTTTTTTCTTTTTTTTCTTTTTCCAGCTGTATAGTTACATTCGGACATTAAGACAGCAGAAATAGATAACACAAATAAAATAAACCAAAATGTCCACTCCAAAGAATATACATATAAACAATAATACACATAGACAAACAAGTATAAAAATACATGTTCATAAAAGTAAAGGAGAAATGAACATCAGGATTTAATTTTGTAATCTTAAAAAATTCATTCTAATCCACTCAAATACAGTTGTGCTCATGAGTTTACATACCCAGGCAGAATTTATGATTTCTTGGGTAGTTTCTGTTGGCATTATGATATGAAAAGAGTAAACACAGTTGTTTGACAATAAATGGCTTCACCCAACCACTAACCATGAGTGAAAAAAATGGTTTTCTCTTATCATTCATATTCTCTAAAAAATGGCCCAAAAAAAATCACTAATTCTGACAGGGTGTGTAAACTTATGAGCACAACTGTATATCACTTGTTAAAGTACAAGTAAGTGTGAAATCAAGCCCAGGAAAAAATAATGCATGATCGTTCTCTGCGCCAAAATTAAACATCACTCTCTATTGCATTAGTAGAGCCAGCACAGGTCTCCATCTTGTTGTGAATGTTTCTCAGAAACAGTAGTCTTAATTGGTATGTAATTTGTTCCATTTTATCAATGTCCCAAACCTTCTGGATCCATATATTGTAAGTGGGAGGGTCTGGTTTCATCCATAGACTGTATAAAATATGGACGTAGTATCTGTGACATCAACCATCTGTTCCTGAGCGCTGTTTTGAAGCCAATCAACGGCGGCAGCCATACTGGAAATGCTGAACTCAACCAGGCAGAGTGTGACGTAAAGAGGCGGAGTTTGAGCCTCCTAGCCAACAGCTATGTGTGTTAAAGAATTTATACCAGAGTTAAAATGTAGTGGCAAATTCGCTCAAATCTTCATTAAAATAGGAGGAGTATAAGAAATTAAACAAGACTATTAGCCCCAGGTAAGATAGGTACTGTGAGGTGGAGTTGATATTGTTTGATGTCTTACAAACATGAACGTCTGCATCATATTTTTAGGAGCAATAGCCCGCATTACAGCTGATTTCCTGAAAGCCAACAAATCAGTTTCTTCATTCCGTGTGTAAACAGCAGAGATAAAAACCTTTCTCTCATCATTCATCATCAGCTATTAATCCACAACTTCATCTGTCATACCCTCATCATCATTAGAAGGCATGCAGAAAATACACTGCCATATCAAAAAGATCAATCTCAGCAGGAGTTTGTCACAAGCATGCCAGTAAAGACTTTATCAACAAACAGTGAGAAGTACGTGAGCATGCTTGGGAGTATTATCTCCCAAAGGATGACAGGATGTTACATGTTTGGTGAGGATAACAGACACTGTATTGCTTTCATGTAGTGGGAGAGGAGTGCTGTATCCATGAGTGTGTGTTTGTGTCTTAGATTGGGTATGAAGGGTTATGGGTGAGCATGTACAGGCAGGCGCACGGGACGTCCTGTCGCCAGCGGCAAAGCAGGAGCCTTGATTTACCACCAGACAGTGATCAGACACACATTCTTCTGAGTGAGAACTAGATAGACACTGCTGGACGGTCATGCACAAGCATAAACACTCCCACAGATACATGCACTCAAACATAAGTAGGGAGGCTTTGATGTTCAGAGCTGCGTTTGTTGTCTGCATTTGAAAAAAGGATGAGAAAAAGGAGTAAGGAATTCACAGAGGAGAGTCTCATTTGAGAAACTGGATGCAGTGTTACTGACACGAAAACATGGTTTGAGTGAGAAATGAGAGAACCTCACACATACACGCAATAAACTCCAAACACAGGCACACATGTATTTGATTTCAAAAGTATCCCCCTCTCTTGGAAAACATCACCCTGTGTGAATGAAATTTGAACTTCTGTGATGCCAACACCTGTTTTCTCTGTCTCCCCCTGCAGGAGAGAGTATCAATCCTCGTGTGGCTGGGCTGATAGGTCGCAGTGGGCCTCAGAATAAACAGCCATTCATGGTGGCCTTCTTCAAAGCCACTGAGGTGCACCTGCGAAGCATCCGTTCAGCATCAGGGGGGGGCAAACAGCGTAACCCCAACCGCTCCAAGGGGGCAAAGAGCCAGGAGGCTCTAAGAGTGGCCAATGTTGCAGGTAAACATATGCAGTCAGTGCCGATTTATGATGTTATTTAAGATTTTTATTTTAGATCTAAGAGGTGGTAGATAAACAACATCATAGTTTATCCATGAATCCTATTTTTTTTTGTATTTGTGGAAACAGTTATTGTATTTTATCACTGACAATAACTTAAAGTCTCTGTGAGGAGTTTTCAGCTGCTTAGTGAAAGGACCAAATTTGAAAGGGATGCCCTTTCATGACCCACAAGCCAACAAGACCATCAGCAACAAGATTGACAATTTCTGTGTTGTAATCTTTGATGCCTGAAACTACTGTGAGGGCGTAGAGACTACTGACATATTACTGAAGACACAGCCTTTTCTTTCTTCTTCCTTCTTCCAAGTATTCACATTGAGTGACACATTTGGCAATTAGAATAATTTTGTTTGAGATTTTAGTCAGAAACACAATGTACTCATGAACAGGATAAGATCAGCAAAGGGATAGGATGTACTCTTTTGTCCACATGGGCCCCCCAAATCAAGACAAACATGAACTTCCAGGAGCTTTAAAAACTTTTACAAAACTACAATTTATCAAGCATCACCAAAAGTATGGTATTCTCCATCCTCACATGGTGGCTACTTTCCTCCTCTCAGGGTGATTACCCTAAATGCTGTTAAAAGGCTTTGACTGTGTTCCATGATTTAATCAGTGAGGTCAAACTTTAGGATACAATGAAATCAATATAGCCTAGCTACTGTTGAGAAAAGCTTTTTTTAGCATTCATTCACTTCATAGCTAACATTACAGTTAGCATGATTTACTGCTTTCTCTGTTAAATCATGTCGCACTCTTTCAGCAACTAGTAGCCAACAGTTACGCTACAGAGCTGTTGAATGCTATTATTTGCTGTTGCATTGTATACTAACTAATTGTATCTTCACTAAATAACACATTCATCTTTTTTCAAGATAGACCACATTTTGGGCCAAAATGTTTATACTACAAGTCAAAAGTTTGGAAACACCTTCTCATTCAAGAGTTTGTATTTATTTTAATTATTTGAAACACTTTAGATTAATACTGCAGTCATCAAAACTATGAAAGAACATATATGGAATTATTTAATGCACAAAAAAGTGTTAAACAAACCAGATTGTGTTTTATATTTTAGTTTCTGTAAAGTAGCCTCCTTTTTCCTTCATGACAGCTTTGCTCACTCTTGGTATTCTCTCAGTCTGCTTCATGAAGTGGTCTCCTGGAATGGTTTCTAATTAACATGAGCCTTGTCAAGAGTTCATTTGTAGAATGACTTACCTTCTTAATGTGTTTGAGACCATCAGTTGTGTTGTTCAGAGGTAGGGTTAGCGCACAAAATCTTTGACTAATGTTGTGATCCATATAATGGAAAAACCATATTGTTTCATAGTTTTTATGTCTTCAGTATTAATCTACAATGTCGAAAATAATTAAAATAAATAAAAACCATCGCATGTGAAGGTGTGTCCAAACGTTTGACTGGTAGTATATCTGGTAACACATTAGTTGCTGTAAAGAAAATCTATTATCATCACTGAACCACTTTGTTAGCTAAGATTTATAGCCTCTACTATTGAAACATGTAGCACAGTGTATTAGCATTCAGCAACTGCCTAGCTAACAACAGTATAAGCAAGGAAGTTGCTGGATGCTAGTATTAGCTGTTGTATGATGGTAGCTAACTGTTCACTAAAATCTATTCTGCGTTAATATAACAGTTAGCAAGGATTTAGCCTTTACTGTCCAGTTGTGTGGGACTATAGTGTTCAGCAACTTTCATGCTAACGCTAGTACATGTGAGGAAGTGGCTCAATACTTATGTCAGGTTTCTGGTTCTAACTTAGCAAAACAGCATCCTAGCACGATTAGCGACCACTTTGTGGAAGCTAATGGTGATCCTAATAAAAAGTAAAGATTCTAATAAAGGTCTGTGAATTTCAGTTTCCCTGTTGAATACTATGGTATCTATTAAAATTATTGTTTTATGACATTCATTAAGTTTAGGCGACATTCATATCCCATAGCTGCTCTAGCTGTTGATATGGTTTTCGTTGTCACAGTAGCTAATTGCTCGCTGAATATGTTGTTTTTACTTGAGACACGACCTGGTGTTAATGGTTTTTTACAATCTCCTGTCTTTGAATATGCTGATCAATGTGGAGGTAGTAAAATTTATTTGGTTGTCATTTAAGACAGCTTACAACCTGGAACACAGCGTGATCACATTATGTAGGCATTTTAGCTTCCCACCCTGAGCTTAATCTGGCTGCTATGCAAATCAGCTGGAATTAATGTGATTCTTGCACAACAAACCATTACAATGCAAACTAAGGGCCTTTGTTTTGGAGGTGTTGGAGGGCTGTGTTTATGTGAAGCGCTGAAACATTAGACTGTAATGCCTGAGCTTCAAGTATCCCTCTGCTGTCTTTGTTTATTTACACAAGCATTACAGAGCAGTCGGGGCCAAGTTCCCTGCATGGAGGTAAGGCAGCGCAGGCTTTTATGGCAGAACACATCTGCGGTGTGCTGTGGGGCAACCGGGGCCACAACACATGGTCCAAATGGGCCTGTTTGGAACGTTGGATAGCGGCACTCTTTAACTGGATGATGAGAACCAGTCGCTCATGATCATTTCCAATGTGAACCGCTCTGAGGAACTAATGTACCACAGAGCCCCACAGGTCACCAGAAGAACAAAGTGAAAGATACCTTTAGATAGAAAACAGACGATTCAACACATAGATGGGGCAAAAGAGAGGAGAGAAATGTTGAAATGAGTGAGGAGACGAGGAATGAGAATAAACAAGACAATGAAAAAGAGGCGAGTCTACCCTGTGCGCACATCTGTTTCATCCAGTGGAAACTTAAAGCCTAACAGAGTGACCTCTAAGCAGGGTGGCCTGTTCATTTGGAACAATTACCTAACTGCTGTTTCAAATCAGGTGATTTCATTCAGCCATTGTTTAAATATTTTGTATGACGGAGCTCGCTGTTTACATCTGTTCTTTCTCATTTCTGCCGAACTGAGGTCTGACTTCAGAAAATAGTTACTCTTGAAGCAGAATGAGATAATAGCACATGTATTACATTTTAATTTCTCTGTGTTTCTCTATTTGTCTTTTCAGAAAACAGCAGTACTGATCAGAAGCAGGCCTGTAAGAAGCATGAGCTCTACGTCAGTTTCAGAGACTTGGGGTGGCAGGTACGGGAAGCATTCCTCTTACAGGTTGTTAGGCCAAACAGAAGCCTAACTCAGACACTCCTTGTTGATGGTCTTATCCCAGAATCCTGATTAATGATACACTAGAATAAGCACATATAATACTGAAGCCAGTGGGATATCATTTCCAGGATCCTCTAGACATCACCACACCTACAAAAATCTGTCTGAACTGTGTCCCTCTGACTATTCTGCTGCCACACTACATGTGTTTTGAAGCATTGGAATTTATAGTGGCCAAATGATGAATCCAATAGTGAAGTACTTAACATTTTCGCTCATGGTGAAGTCGTGCTGGGATTATTCGATAACGATAATTATCGCGTTATAATTTTTATCGATATAAATATAAAACATGTTCCATAAAAATTAGATATAAATAAACATGTAATTACACTCCCCAGGCACTTAAAATGGAGGGGGCGCTAATGAACCTTAAACACTAGTTGCCGCCCAACATTAGACAGAAGAAGAAGATGGCATTGAACAGCCAATCATGTTGCAGGGTGAGGGGTAGGCGGGACTTTCAGAGCAGAATGTGAACACAGCTGAGACGCAAGACAGCTACACTGAAGAAAACTCAAAACCTACCAGCTCAAAGCAGAGTCGTTAGTCTGACACTGTGTCGACTCTGCGTTAACTATTAACTTAATATACTTCATTAAATATACTTTCAGGATGTGGGTAATGGAAGAGCACATAGACAACTTCTGCTGTGAATTTCTAACACGTTTAATGTCCACTGCGACTGTAGGACAACTGAAGACTGAATATCTGTGATGCATTCACCGCACTGTGGGAAACAACATCACTCTGCCTGTAACCGTTAGTAATCTTAAAGCGGAGAGCACAACTGAAAAAAATACTCTACTAAACTGATACACAGTACACAGTTTTATATATATATGTTGTAAATTTAAATCAAATTATGGAAATAACCTCAATCTGAGAAAAATAAGAATTACAAACTAAAACTTCACAAAAATCTAATTTTACACTAAAGACCTGCTTCCTGTTAGCACCGTCAGAAATGATGGATTCAAGAAGTTTATCAGAAAACTAAATCCAGATACAAACTAACAAAATGTCTGGTTTCTTCAACTTTCACTCAGGACCAAAAATCTGCATTTAAATTTAAATGAAATAAGGATTTGATGTTTATCGTGATAATAATCGATATCAACTGATATTAAATATTTTATCGTGATAACATAATTTTCAATATCGCCCCGGAACTATGGTAAAGTCAAGTGTTTTTATGTGGGCATTCTGAGCAGATGCAGAAAATAACAGCATCTGTGTAACGTTTGTGTTTAGTCCTCACTCAGTCCGTCCTGTCACACTGCCAAAGCACATCCCATGTTGTGGTTTGTGGTTTCTTTGTGACTGTTTTCTTCAATTTGGTTGACGTCTCTTTCACTCAGCTCCTTGTGTGTTTTAACTTCCCTCGCTGTTTCTCGTCTTCTTTTCTACATATATACAAGGAGTATGGTCTAGTAGTACTCTTTTTGTTAAGTGTCAAAAAAAATTATTTTCAATTAGTAGTATATAAATAAAGACTGACTGATTCATTGACTTTCCCTGCTGGTGACAGATTAGCCATTAACCACGAACCTAACGTTTTTGCCACATTGTCAACAGGAAGAGGTGAAAGCATAATAAACTTTAGAAATGTGCTATACTCCTTTCTTTGGATTGATTCAATGAGTTATTTGGTCTTCCCTGGCGTCCCTCTTACTATTCAGAATTTGTAAGCATTGTTATGGAGTTCTCACCACTTCTCTTACCAATAGTAAGAAAGTTGGACAACAATTGATTAAGATAAGATATTACTTTATTGATACCTGGGGGGGAAATTCAGTTGTTGCAGCAACCTTGACATAAGTACAATCAAGAAAAAGTTCCAATTAGTAAAATAAAATAAGTCAAAATAAAAATAGATAAAGATAGAATACAATTTAGATATATACAATGTTACAAATGGAATTTAGATAAATACAGATGTTACAAATGGATTAAATAGCAGTAATTAAAGGCAGTATTAAAAATGTTTAAGTAGTGACAGGTTGACATGGTGTGATTATGGTTGGTAATGACAGATTAAGCAATATATTAAATACATATGGGTCTATAATATGTCTGTAAGTTGTAGTAAACAATAATAATATAATATAACATGATATAATTTAGCAAAGATAGTTATATAATATAATGTAATATGTCCAAATATATTTCAGATGCGACTGTAATATGATATTTTGACCTTAGTGCATTCACAGCATGATTCAAATAGACGCTGGAGTATTGCCTGCAAGCTAGTTGCAACATGGGCTGCATTGGTTTCACACTGACATGTCATCCTCACAATCTGGTGGTCTGTTTAAGCTGCAAGATTTCCGGTCTCTGCTACACTGCTCTAGTGCTGTGTTCAAACTTTTAACACCACCTCCTCCTCAGTATCCACCTGCAGGCTGTGGTTAATGGGAGGGTTAGATATTATCTCATCTCTCGATTTCTGCATGAAAAGTTAATCTGCGAGGAGTGGAGCATAGATGCCAAACACTAACAATGTTCTGAGTCGAAATGACAGTAAATGTGCTCTCTAACAGCTTTATATAACAGATTTATTTCATTCATATTTGTTTTAATCTCTCTGCTATATAAGCAAATCCTCATCCTACATTTGTGTCCTTGTCCCTCATCCTTCACAGGACTGGATCATCGCTCCAGAGGGATACGCAGCGTACTATTGCGAGGGAGAGTGTGCCTTCCCACTGAACTCCTACATGAATGCCACAAACCATGCCATTGTGCAGACGCTTGTGAGTAACCATGAAAGCAGGGAACAAAAACCCCAGCAGTCATGTTAACAGTCTAATCATCTCATCAACTGTCAGGACAGTGAAGCCACTGTTGCAACTACTGTGTTTAGTCGCAGATTGTATCTTAGAGTAAACTGTCATCAGAGATCTGGCACAGGATGAGGTCCACGTTTTCTTCTGCTCTGAGTTTTTTGTATTCCCTCCATCTCTTCACAGGTTCATTTTATAAACCCAGACACAGTTCCTAAGCCGTGCTGCGCCCCCACACAGCTCCACGCCATCTCCGTGCTCTACTTTGATGACAGCTCCAACGTCATTCTCAAGAAATACCGCAACATGGTGGTCAGAGCTTGTGGCTGCCACTAGACTGTCAGCATCTTCACACGCACCGACACTCGAACACGAGCAGAGAGGGCTTTTTCTTTGCTGTCAGGCAACGTTTGACACATTGAGATGGACTGTTTGTGCGCACGTATCTTATGTACAGTCAGCAGAGAGGTCAAGTGTGGAGGAAACTCTCGATGCCATTGTCAGGGTTGTCCTGATATAAAGATGATGCTGAGTGGCTGAACAGGAACTCACTACAAGTGCACACACACATGCGCAGAAAAACACGCACACACACTTAAGTTTGTATGATTGCGTATTAGGGCGTTTGTCAGAAACAAACATATAAAAATAAATAATGATAGAGCAATCAGAAGGGGGTAAACTATTCCTGAGAAAATATCTGATACAAGAACATTCTCTGAGACTGAAGTCATAAATGTAAGAGAATTAACATGAGCTTGACACCATACAGCTTCTACAGTTGACCTTAAGTGACCTCCTATTTCCCTCATTTGACACCCAACTACCACCATACCATTTGGATACAGATTACTAATGCTAATACTGGTCTTCTTCTTGGTCTAGTTAACAGATGTATCATCAGATGTGATGCACAGTATCTTTTTCCTCTGCTACTCAGAACAGCTGCGATGGTTTTGCAGCTCTTGAGGCTTTCCTTGTATGGGAGTGGGCTTGGTGTCATCTGAAGTGGGCTGGAAAACTTGGCTCCAACAAATGCAGAAATACCACTTTAATCAAATTATATTTGGCTGCCATCAAACATTACAGGAAAAAATATGGTTCCCTTCTAAAACCACACACAAATTGTCTTATTTGTTCTTAAATGCATAACTACATCATCTCATATTCTCTGAAATTTCATACTTCTTTCCTTAAAATCTCAGAAAATATTCAAATATTTTTGTATCACAAATTTAATAATGCTTTAATTTTTAAATACCATCCCACACAAAGCTCCTTCAATTTTTTTTTTACCCACAATGGCCCCAATGCGCCGTCGTATGTTTGTGCTTTCTACTGTGTATACAAAACATTAAAAGCAGTGATTGTACTGTCTATTCATCACAGTCAGCAATCTTTTGTGTATTTCCATAATTGTTATATTAGTTCATTCTTTTATTGTAGATTTTATTTTATATATATTTTTATGACTGAAAGACTTGGATGGATGTTCTGAATTTCTTCGATGTAAAATACTGTGTATATAATTTTTTCCAACAAAGCAAGAAGTGTATTTATTTCCTGAAATGTCAAGTGAGTTTGTGTTTTCTCCTGTACGTAATGCTGCCTGTTTTCTTTGATACGCTAAAACACACATACACACACACACACACACACACACACACACACACACACACACACACACACACACACACACACACACACACACACACACACACACATACACACACACATACACACACACACACATACACACAGAGAGGAAGTTACTTTGACTGCAGTGTTGAGTTTAAAGTCGTTGCACCACACTCTGCCTCAAGTGTATGCTGCGCACTGATGGATGGAGGCAATTTATGACAACCTGGACCCGTGGATATGTCTCCATATTTCATCAGACGAAACTGTTACATATTCCTGTCGCACAATTTCACAGCAACAATCAGCTGAAGTGTCAGCGGGGGAAATTCTTACTCTGTGTGCTCGACATTTTCAGGTTTATATTCCTCTGCTGTAATACAATCTGTCATATTTAAAAGGTCTATTTATTGGGAGCTGGCTCAAATGTTCTACAGTGTGCTCCGATGTCTCAACCATGTTTGACTGCTGAACTGGTACAACAATAAACTGGGAGAAAAGCAACAAAACCACCTCGAGCTTGTGTTTAATCTGGATGTGAAGCAGAATGAAACCTCTAAGGTTGTAGGAGGACACATTGCTGCACTTTCTGACACACTCCTGCACAAATATTTGCTCGGATTTTTGGCTTCATCCGCTTCATCCTTTACCTGCTGACCTGAGATCTGTCTGAGAAGTGTTTCCATGTTCATAAGCAAATCGAAAATTGAATGTTTTCTCAGGCTTTTGATGCGTCAGTGTGTGTGTGCGACTGTGTCTGTGGGTTGGATGTGGTTTTCATCTGTCTCTGGTGGGTGGATAGTTTTCATATGCAATTTAAAGTGAAGCACATTGAGTTCAGGTGTGATGAAATCTGCTGTATAAACATACAGGATTGCATAGGGTTTGACATTGGTGTTCTATAGTAAGAGCCGCACTGTTCACATTGGAGGAAACACATTTTTGTGGGTGGTGGTTCTGTGCCATGTTCTTAAGCCATTCACAGCTTTATCATTTTTGTTACATTAAGGAATTAATCAACATTAACCCTCCTGTTATGTTTGTTTCTCTGGAACAGCAATAATGTTCCTGGGTCATTTTGACCTGGGGCATATTCAATTATCCCAAAGTGTCAGAACCCCAAAAAATCCCAATACACATTTTTTTTAATCTAATTTTTAACTCCATTACTAACCATTTAAATCCAGATTTAGTCCATTGGTGTTCTTTAATCCTCATGGATAATGGTTCAATGAGGATAACTCACTCGTTTTTCATTAGAATTAATATTTAAACTTTTTAATGTAGATTGGAAAGACCTAAATATAAATACAATAGTTTTACATTACATAGATTTTTCTTCATTTTATTTTACAGTTTGATATTTTTTTTTCTTTTATGAATAGATGTTGATAAATTAACACAAGACCTCTTGTGTCACATGCTGCCCATATTGCATTTCGCTGGTTTGGAAGGTATATATTGCCTAAAATGGACTTTTAAAAGGGTCAATTTGACCCGCAACATAACAGAAGGGTTAAAAAGACCTTCAGAGAGGCTCAGTACTATCTAATTAAACACTAATTTACTCATTGTGCATTTATCTAGGACATTCTAAGTTGCTGATCCTACATTTGGAATTCAAGTCTGTGGTAATTTTTCAGCAGGTTTGCCCTCCTCATACTGGAAATTACATTTTGGAAGGCGCCTCGTGTATTTTGCACATCTGTTTGTTAGCACAGCAGAGCAAAAATTGCTGCAAATGGAGAGAATGTATAAAAAACCTTTAAAAATTACAAGCAGCAGAGTTGAAACAACACCTTTGACAAAGCCAACCATTAAGGTTGAACACTAAGTATTTGTGGCAGGATTGCTGTAGGCCTATTGGATTCATCAGGACCTCATTTGCATTTAATGCAAAGCAGTCTGCACCAAATGATACCACATGCAAACTGTTAGGACAGATTTTCAGCAAACCAGATACCACTAACAGTAAAGAAAGCTATGTAAAGCAGCCTTCTCCTAACAGTGATACATAAAAAGCTGTTCTTTCACGCTCCTTCAAAACAGCAATGTATTTTAACAGGGAGATACTTTTTCTCATCCTCCTCTATACAACATGGTCAATATTATCTCCTGACATACTTTCTTTCGTTTCGTCTTTGATTGACTCACAAAGGAACAGTATCACAACTTTACACTGCCCTCTGCTGGAATAGGCCACACATGACAGTGTATTCTCTCGCCACGTTATGTCATTCAGTTCGTTCTTTTACAGGCCCACATCTGATTTATTGATCTGAACTTTGTATTCATCGTCCTCCGGCTCAGAGTCTGTATCTGACCCTAAGAAAGGAGCACCTTCAGTGCGTGTTATAAACCCTGAGAGGAGGAGGAGGAGTCCATGTGAAAAAAAAAACCCAGATCCTTACACCCACACACTTTCGTTTTCACATGAACGTTTCGTTATGATTCCCACCAGTATTTGTGTGCCTGCGTGCGTGCGTGCGTGCGCATGTGTGTGTGTGTGTGTGTGTGTGAGAGAGAGAGAGAGAGAGAGAGAGAGAGAGAGAGAGAGAGAGAGAGAGAGAGATGAATGTGATGAATATATGTAATGAATATGGTGTGTGATTAATGTATATATGGTGAGTGTAGTGTGTTGTGAATATATATAATGTATTGTATGAATTTATGTCCTTTGGCAATAACATCTCTTTGTTCATGCCAATCAAGCAAATTTGAATTGAAAATTGAGAGAGAGAGAGAGAGAGAGAGAGAGAGAGAGAGAGAGAGAGAGAGAGAGAGAGAGAGAGAGAGAGAGAGTGTTTCTGTGTGTGGGTTGGCTTCTTGTTGTCAACGTGATTAATAGTGCTGCTGTCCCGTTGCCCACGTGCGCTCGTGTGTGGGCTAATTAAAGGAGAATTTTCCAATTAAGAAACCCTAACTTTTTTTTTATAAACAATTATACGTTCTATCAGAGCTCCACCTTTATTCCGTCATTAACATAGCCTGCTCCTTGTCTCATTCAACAATATTAGGAATATTTATGCTGTCATGTGATCAGAGTTATAACAATAAAAGTCTATGCATGTAAAGTTGACATGCAGGATTATCTTTTAATAACTTTTCTTTCAGTCAGTGTCTTTCTTATGTGACATCCAGTGATCCACTCTACTGTCACCCTCCTACGTGGCGTGCCTTGCTGGGAAATGATCAACTGAGTGAACAACTTTATCTGCACTTCAGCAAGAGGAGGAAACAGAAAGTATAAAATTACCTCACAGCTTTCGCTTTCGCTTCCAAGAGCGCACTTTATTTTAGACAGAACTTCTGCATTTAAGTTTGCGACGAGGTCTCTTTGTCTATGGCTTTTAGTAAACTCATTTTGATTTTAGGTAAATACATTGAGATAAAAATCATTTAACAAGCTCCAGCAGCGTCAGATTCAAGTATTGGCAACTTATTGTAAGTGCGTGTTAAAAGGAGAGGACTACAGTGGTCGAGTCGCTGTGCACATGTGTGATTTGACATTTGAAAGTGAGGTTTTGTTCCTGTGGACAAATAGGTGGTAAGTGAACATGGAAACAGGAGCGAAATTGCATATGAAAGAGTGGCTGATAGTCCAGATAGAGAGTGCGAAATATGAAGGACTGTGCTGGGAAGATGAGGAAAAGACTATGTTCAGGATCCCGTGGAAGCACGCAGCCAAGAAGGACTACAAACAGACGGCGGATGCAGCTCTCTTTAAGGTCGACACTCTTTGTCTCTTTTTCAGTAAAGTGCAACTTATATGATGAAATTCATTCAAATATTTACTTATTATAGCCTATTTATTTATGAAGGGCTAGAGGGTATACAATAACTTATAATGAATACATTTGAACACATTATACCATGTTGAAATACTAAGTTTATACTATGTCCAGTTAATACAAAAAAGAAGCCCTATGCTTATATTTCTTTTAAATCTTAGTAGAATTAAAAAACAAATTAATTACAAACTTTTTTTGATAAAGATGAATGGTCCTCTGTTGCTTAATAGTAAATTACTGAGCCAACAATGAACAATTTCTAACATTTGCTTCATTTATTTCACTGATTATTTACTTTTTTGTGACAGTAACTTAGAGTGTCGCTTTGGTTTTTCTGAACATACCTTCGAAGTCAGACAGCCTTGGATCTTGTTATTGAGCTAAACTTGGTTTAGAAGACTGTTGAGATTTTTGTTCTCCTAGATTCAACCACAGGCATTTATTCCTTATTGAAATGTCTAAGTTGTTTAATAAAGGAACACTTCACATTTAAACATTTGGTTGAGCTCTTAGTAGAATTAAAACACAAATTAAATACAAACTTTTTTTAATAAAGATGAATGGTCCTCTGTTGCTTAAGACTTCATTACTGAGCAAACAATGAACAATTTCTAACACTAAAACATTTGCTTAATTTATTTCACTGATTATTTACTTTTTTGTGACAGTAACTTAGATAGTGTCACTTTGGTTTTTCTGAACATACCTTCGAAGTCAGACAGCCTTGGATCTTGTTATTGAGCTAAACTTGGTTTAGAAAACTGTTGAGATTTTTGTTCCCCTATATTCCACCACAGGTATTTATTCTTTATTAAGTTATTTAATGAATGAACACTTCACATTTAATCATTTGGTTGAGCTGATGTATTTAGTCTAACTCTAGTGGATAGTTCACAATATATTTCAAAATGAAAATAAAATATGTTTAATCATTCGGATAAATAACTAAACATTCCCGCTTTTATTTTGTAAGTCACCATAGGTCAACACTTACAATTTCATGTATCAGTTAATCATTTTACACATTTATTTCAATAGCGCCAAATCACAACTAAAGTTAACTTGTGAAACATCATATAAAGGACCAGGTCTAGACACTCTGAAAGCCACATTACACAAGCCAGCACTTGGCAACAGAAGCAAAGAGAAAGACTCCTTTTGAAAGGCACATACCTCAAGTAGAACCTGAGTCACTTATGAATTGCCATCTGTCTCCAATGGCAGGGTTGAGAGACAGAGAGAGAGAGAGAGAGAGAGAGAGAGAGAGAGAGGGAGAGAGAGAGAGAGAGAGAGAGAGAGAGAGAGAGAGAGAGAGAGAGAGAGGTGGAAAGGGAATCAGACAAACAAGGTGACGTACAAAAAACAATATTCAAAATAACAATAATGACTGATTATTTTACACACAAATCATAACTACGTTGATCAAACTAAAAAAAGAAAATGTGGTAATATTAATAAATAAAATTATAGAAGTAGGAATGATCAAAATAATTACAGTAACAGTATGAGTCGAGCAGATCCACAACATTTAGTCTGCCAGGAGAATCAACAGGAGCCAGCGAGATGAGGGAGTACAAAACTTCAGGGCTGGGGGAACACGGATTGACCGGCCTATAGCAGCATAACAAAGATCTAGTTTGAGGCAGGCCTGAGCCTGCCCTTATGAGCAAAACAGACATTTGTAGCTCCACAGTAATCATATCTTTCATATACTCTTCTTTCTGTCAGTGTATCTCAGTAAACAAGTAACAGGTTTAGATACTTTCATTGCATGTATTACATGGAAATGGTACCAACATATTCACATATTTTCAACTCCCTTTAAGTTCCTCTGCTGCTTCATCACTCTGTCTGGTGTCTCCTTTGTCCACGCTGTCACTTCTGTGTAATGTTTATGCAGCCTAGAGAAAAAAGTAGCATCTCTATCTCTCACGAACCCCAAGATTATTACAGGAAATATTCAAAAGCACTACCTCCCATGGTACTTTTGAAGGTACAGCAAACAGGCCTATATTTCAGAGGCGCAGTATTCTGAAGGTGAAATCAGGCATGTATCTCTTTGATATTGTGATATCTGACCAGAGCGTTGTGGGCCCAGAGAGGGAATTGTGTTACATTCTTAACTTCATGGAGACCTAATCCAAAGAAGCTAATAAGGGACAAATATGATGTATTTTCCTAGTTGTCGACAGTGCACAAGCAGCAGTGTTTGGGGCTGGCAGGGGGAGTCTAAGTAAGGCAGTCTGATGATAAGAAATCGCTAAATTGAAGCCCAGATGTTTCACATGCACTGACTTGATTTTCTCATAATACTCTGAGACTGGATGTGATTGATTCTGCAATGTTATGTAGTTGACAGAAAGGATACTTTCAATTTGCTTTGTGGGACACGTAGGAAATAACCTGATTAAAGATGACTCAAGGATAGTGTAGCTGTGACCTTAGCAGTGTCCTTTCTAAGGTGTATGGGACCCAGCACAATAGCTTCAGTTTGTCTTTTTGTAGTCGTAGAATATTGCTGGTAATCTTGTCCTCCCCTCAATGTTTTGTCACCAGATTTACGTAATTTAATCTGGCATTAGTGATAAGTAGTGCTGGGCGATATTGAAAATTATGTTATCACGATAAAATATTTAATATCAGTCGATATTGATAATTATCACGACAAATATCAAATCATTATTTCATTTAAATTTAAATGCAGATTTTTGGTCCTGATTGAAAGTTGAAGAAACCAGACAGTTTGTTAGTTTGTATCTGAGTTTAGTTTTCTGATAAACTTCTTGAATCCATCATTTCTGACGGTGCTAACAGGAAGCAGGTCTTTAGTGTAAAATTAGATTTTGTGAAGTTTTAGTTTGTAATTCTTATTTTTCTCAGATTGAGGTTTTTGCATAATTTGATTTAAATTTACAACAAATATAAAAAATTGTGTCCTGTCTATCAGTTTAGTAGAGTATTGTTTTGAGTTGTGCTCTCCCCGTAAAGATTACTAAGGGTTACATGCAGAGTGATGTTGTTTCCCACAGTGCAGTGAATGCATCACGGTTATTCACGATGGTCGCGGTGGACATAAAACATGTTAGAAATGCACAGCAGAAGTTGTCTCTGTACTCTTCCTTTACTCACATCCTGAAAGTATATTTAATTAAGTGTATTAAAGCTGCTGTGAGGAACTTTTGGTTTGTATCGATTCTGGCGCCCCCTTGTGGACAACATGATACCTCTTATCTCTTATCCTGTACATGCAAAATTTGTATCTTCAGACAATAACCTCATCCTGTTGTGTTTAACATACAAATGTATCACACGGTGTGATTATTTGCCATGAAAATAGACATAACAGGGTGTTTCTAAAGCGAGATGTCAATCATCTGATCTGACACCTACCCCCTCAGAGTGGTTTAAGGCATTAAAAACGACAACAGAGAAGCTATCAGTGTTGTTGTGGATGGTCTTGTTTGCTTTTGAGGGTCATAAAGAGGCATCAGTATCAGTTTCAGTCTTTTTTCTCAACCACTTAAAAACTCCTCATAGTGCCTTTAAGTTAATAGTTAACGCAGAGTCGACACAGTGTCAGACTAACGACTCTGCTTTGAGCTGGTAGGTTTTGAATTTTCTTCAGTGTTGCTGTTGCTCGTCTCAGCTGTGTTTACATTCTGCTTCCAACATCTTTAAGCCCCGCCTACCTCTCACCCTGCAACATGATTGGCTGTTCAAAGCCGTCTTCTTCTTCTGTCTAATGTTGGGTGGCAACTAGTGTTTAAGGCTTATTAGCACACCCTCCATTATAAGTGGCTTGGGGGTGTAATGACATGTTTATTTACATCAAATTTTTATAAATTTTCTTTTATATTTATGTCGAGAAAAATTATATCCCGATAATTATCGTTATCGAAATATTGCCCAGTACTAGTGATAAGTATAATTGGTTATCGTCTGCATAACAGTGTAAATGTAGGGAGTTTTTACAGATAATACCTGTAAAGGGTATTTTTAGGATGAATAGAACCAGTCCCTGCACCGCACCTTGTGGAACTCCTTGACTTACTTTGACACGCATATAGGATTCATAGTTTGCGTGCACAAACTAAGATGGATCTGATAAATAGGATTTCAACCAGCTTGATGCGGATCCTTTAATGCCAATTAAGTGTCCCAGTCTCCGTAACAGGATGTGATGGTCAACTGTGTCCAATGCCCCAGTAAGATCTTACTAGGCAAGTACAGAGAGAAGTCCTCTGTCACACAACAGTTAAGAATGTGTAACTTGTCTTTGTCAGTGCTAAGATACGATAAGAGATAAGATATTACTTTATTGATCCCCCGGGGGGGAAATTCAGTTGTTACAGCAACCCAGACATAAGTACAATCAAGAAAGAAGTTTCAATAAGTACAAAATAAGTACAAAATAAAATGAAAATAAAACAAAAATAAAACAAAATAACATAAAATAAAATAAAAAATAAAAAAATAAAATAAAAATAAAAATAAGTAAAATAAAATAGATAAATAGAGCTAGAGTACAATTTAGATATATACAATGTTACAAATGGAATTTAAATTAAATAGCAGTAATTAAAGGCAGTATTAAAAAAAAAAAAAGTTTCAGTAGTGACAGGTTGACATGGTGTGATTATGGTTGGTAATGACAAATTAAGCAATAAAAAGAAAGAATATTTGTATGTAAGAGAGAGTTCAGGATGGGATGATGGAGTGTGACAGACAGAGCAGGGATGTTATGGATCTGTTCATGGGGGGGGGGTGGGGGGGGGGGGGGTCAGTGGTGAGTCAACTATGGTTGACTCTAAATCATGACTGAATTTCCTTGAAGAAATTAAGGTTTTGTAAAATGTCACGCAACTAATTGGCAACTGTTTAATCTTGGATCTTCAAAAGAAAAGGTTAGATATTTGTTGTGATTTGTACATGTACTATTTCCATCCTCACATGCAGGCATGGGCTGTGTACAAGGGAAAGCACAGAGAGGGGAGGGATAAAGCTGACCCCACCATGTGGAAGACCCGTCTGCGGTGTGCACTCAACAAGAGCCCCGACTTCCAGGAGGTACCTGAACGCAACCAGCTGGACATCACTGAGCCCTATAAAGTCTACCTTATTGTGCATGACAGTGGACAAGCAAAGCCAGCAGGTAAAGATTCACAGAAAGTGCATTAGTTCTTTCAGGTTATCTCACTGATCATATCTTAGCTGTTGAATTTTTTTTTTGTCGCCTTTCCGCTCTTTAGAGAAATTATTCCACAATAAGAGAAAAAGATCAATAGCAGCAGACAAACCGTGAATGAAATCTGTGCTTATATAGTGAGCAACGGTTTCAAAGATCGGAGCATATAAAAACGGCTGTCTGACCTTGTTTGGGTTCCTTCGTCACTTGACAATTTCTAAGGATCTTTTATTTGCTTTCATTTTTGCACCCACTTGTTGCTCTCCTCAGAGTCTAACCAGACAAAGGATCAAGTAATCATCCCGGTGAAGAGGTCTTCAAAGAACCCTGGTTTCCTGGAAAAACAGGTAAGCTTTAAACACCTGATAAGATCTAAAAAAAAAAGCTATAAAGGACATGAAGTAGAACGGAACTGTTGGGATACTTGCCGGTGGATAATATAATGTTCTAACAATGCACACAATTGTGCAAGAGGGGGCAATAATTGTGATGACCAGTTATGTGAACTTTGCTATTACTCATTAATGTCATAAATGTTCATTTACTGTCTACAGGGAGTCTAACCATGTTTTATTCTTCTAATTCATAAAGGGACTTTTATCACTTTAAGCATTTTTCTGGACTGACCATAATTTACAGACTGTTTTAAAAACAAGTTAAAAAATGTGAGCAGGAAAAACAGGTTGTAAACTTAATTTGTTTTCGTAATGTGGTTTGTGTTTTTGGTGTCTTCATTGTGAAAAGGATTCATTTCAAGCAAGTACAGAAGAGAGAAAAAAACAATTGACTGGTAAGGGCTGAACACACAAACTATTTGAACTATTGAACCACACCTAAACAAAACATACACAATACCTGTATATTGTATGCATCGTATTGTATCTTGTATTAGTTGTTGGATGGCTATGTCAGCTTAAAGTTTTGTTGGTCCGCGGTGGACATTAAATGTATTAGAAATGCACAGCAGAAGTTGTCTCTGTGCTCTTCCTTTACCTTCATCCTGAAAGTAGGATGCAGAGTCGACACAGTGTCAGACTAATGACTCTGCTTTGAGCTGGTAGGTTTTGAGTTTTCTTCAGCGTCGCTGTTGCTCGTCTCGGCTGTGTTTACATTCTGCTTCGAACATCTTTAAGCCCCGCCTACCTCTCACCCAGCGACATGATTGGCTGTTTAATGCTGTCTTCTTCTGTCTAATGTTGGGTGGCAACTAGCGTTTAAGGCTCATTAGCGCCCCCTCCATTTAAAGTGGCTGGGAGGTGTAATGACATGTTAATTTATATCACATTTTTATCGAACATTTTTATATTTATATCGAGAAAAATTAGATTGCGATAATCATCGTTATCAAATTATTGCCCAGCACTAACTGCGGTTATCCTTTGCAGGTGCCACCACAACATTCACATCTTATTTTGACTGAAATGTCCGATCAACTGTTGAATTAATAGAATACCATCAAGTTTATGAAACTTATACTAGTTTTCATATGGTGACATCATCAGATCATCATTTTTATTGGTCGATTCCTTTGGTTTCTTTTAAAACACTATAAAAATAGCAAGTGTAGCTTTTGTTTTTGGTTGATTAGCTAAGGTAGCACACTATCACTTTAAGATACAACAAAGTACATGTTATGTGATTAATATCAGTATGCTAGCATTGTAAGTCTGTTAGCACCAGTGGCAACCTCTGGTCTAAAAATATGAGACCAATGCGGAAGTGCAAAAAACTGCAGTTCATCGAGGATCCGCTTGATGCTGGCTCCGGAAGTACCGGAAACCACATACACACCAATTCAAAAAAGCTGATCTTTACAGCAGAAATAAACATTTTTTACAGCCTGGTACAAAAGACGAGTGTAGTCTGGATAGCTAATTTCTCGATCGGCACACACTGTAGGGGGGATGAATTTTTTTCTAACGCTGCAATTTCGAAGATATTGAGATTACGGTCTTTCAATGAGAGGCACAGCTGACTTGATTGACAGGCTGGAACACTGTAGCTGTTGGCTAGGAGGCTCAAAGCCTGCTTCTTTACGTCACAATTGCTCGACAGCAGCAATATGGCTGCCGCCGCTGATTGGCCTCAAAACGGCGCTTCAGAAACAGATGGGTGACGTCTCGGATACTATGTCCATATTTTATACAGTCTTATGTTAGCACGCTATAACTCCATGTGCTAAACTGATGCCACCATTGCTGTGTGCTGTTGTAGCCTCACAGATTGCTTGTTTTTATTTTGTTTGAGGTTTCTGCTTGTTAAAAGGAAGTTTTTCCTCACCACTGTAACTAGCTAAATACTGCGATGTGCAATGCTCATGATGGATTAAGGTGGGGTCAGACTGAGTCTTACCCTGTCTTGGTGTTGGGTCTCTGTTCATAATTTGACATAGTGTGGTCTAGACCTCCTATGTTTGTAAAAGCGTCTTGAGATAACGTTTGTTGTGATTTGGCGCTATACAAATAAAGATTGATTGATGATTGATTGGTTTGTGAACTCATAGCTCAATATTTATTGGCTGGTATTTCGGATTAGGTCTTACTAGTTGCAGTCTTTAGATGTTTAATTATATGCTGCTGTGCTCCAGGGTATTCTCAAGGAACATTTTGGCAGAGGGAGTGGATAAGTATCTAAATAGTTTCTGTCTGCTCTGTTCAGTATAGATCCTTATTTGTGGTTTGCGCATGACCTAATGAAGATCCTAAATTCAGAGCCACTATGTGAGATAGTAGCTCATTTCAAGCAGCTTGTCGGTCTGCTGCTAGATGTGTGCTTGAGGTCCATATAAAGACGATGAAAAATGTTTCAACCCCTGATACAGTTTGCTCATGTGGGTAGAAAGTGTAGGACTCATCAAAAACAACAACACATTTTTTTTATCCATCAGCTCCTGTGAAGCTACTTATTAAATAACGTCTTCATTCTGCTTTAGAGGGTCTGCTGAGGGAGCATTTGTATTGTGAGCTCTTAGAAGACAAACCTCACAATCAGGGCTCTACTCGATCCCCTTCCTCAGGCCTGCTTTGACTGTAACAGGTAAAAAAAAAAAAAAAGGTTAAATGCCTAAAAACAAGCAACTGAACATGTCACTTACCTTGCACTGTATCAGGACCTGTAACACATGTTGCATTTTCTGTGTGCAGACTTTCGTATGCAGGTGGTGCTGTTTTACCAGGGCCAGGGGGTGATGGCGAAGACCACCGGGAGCCCAGATGGGTGCTTCATCTTGCAGGGCTGCGTCCCAGTGGGCAACGAAAAAATCTACGGTCGCTGCACTGCCGAACAGCTCTCCTTTCCCTCACCAGGCTCCTGCTCTATGCCGCTAAGCTTGGCTGAAGCGATGAACCGCCTGCTCTGTCACCTGGAGAGGGGCGTGCTATTATGGGTGGCACCAGATGGGGTCTTCATTAAGAGGTTCTGCCAGGGCAGGGTGTACTGGAGCGGTCCCATGGCCAAACACCCGGACAGGCCAAATAAACTGGAGCGAGAAAAGACCTTTAAACTGCTCGATACAACCACATTTCTCAATGGTGAGGCGATACGTGCTTAAATTAACATTTATAAAACACACAGCAAGAAAAAAGCAGTTTTGAATTCTAACCCAACAGTTAGTCATATAAACCTCGCTGGAACAGAACGGATTTATTCAAAGAGAGACAGCTTGTTAGGGACACTTGGCAGAGGAAAGAATGACAAATTTCACACTTCTTCTCTATGCAAAGAGGCAATATGTTTAACAATCAAATACATCAGTAAGATCCAATCTCTGTTCCGTTATGACATGTGTTTGTACAGAGCTTCAGAGTTGTTTAAAGGGGAGGGGTCCTTCGCCTTCTTACGAGATCGAGCTCTGCTTCGGAGAGGAATATCCTGACCCCAACATACCCAAAACAAAGAAGCTGATCATGGCACAGGTGGGTGGAAAGGAACTTATTTATACTTTTGTTTTTATTTTAGCACCAACTTCTGCAAACTAATCCTTAAAAAGAAGTTGAGATTTTGGTTGTGAATGCATTCTCTGATTTCAATTTGTTCATAATATCATTCATTCCTTATTTCCTTTGTTTTGTTTATTTATTCATATAAGGTAACACTTAAGACTAAAGTTATATGAACAGTTTCACTATGATAGCCGGAACCTTCTAAAACTACTACAAAGTTTACCATTTGTTCAATGTGACAGAATCCAAGTAGAACCCCTTAACCCCTTTGTGAACACTACCTGTCAGTCCATCTGTAGTATTCTCAACCACCACTAGAGGTCCTCATATGCATACTGATTGTCTCCTACACTGTGTCCTCATGCCAGGTGGTGCCCTTGTTTGCTGTGGACTTAGTGCAGAAGTTTAACTTGAGAGCGATCGAGGAGAAGCGGCTGACTCTCAGTGCCAATACAGACGAAGAGAAGATGTAGGAGAGATGCCCTGCACCAGGGTAAAGACGAGCAACTTCAAAAAAAGAACTGTGGATTTGATCATCTTGATGAGAAATCCTAAAAAAGAGCAAAGAGTAGTGTCAGTGTGAATGCATATACATTGTAAAAAGTTTTGAGATGCTGTGTTTGAACCCTTTTCCTACTGCTAATTTCTTTTGTTTATCTTGTATTAATTCTTTCTGCCATCCATCCAGCTTGACAGGCAAAAGTCATCAGCTGCTGTTAAAGATTTATTGTGTAGATCAGGGGTTCCCAGACCTTTCGGCCAGTGACTCCAAAATATAGGTGCCAAAGACTCGCAACCTCCACTGTCCCTCAGAGTGATTTAATGTGGCTTCATTTAGCTGGTCTGCAGAAAATGACCCTACTTGTATGAGCATGTGGCTGTGTTTCCTGTGCTGTTATGAATTGACCTACTGCTACTGATTGCTTTTGATAATGAACTGTTCACTAACCCTAAACTTAGGCGTCATCTGGCAAAAAAAAGAAAGGCAGAAAACTCATTAAATTTTCTATTTTCAAGGTTTTATTTCAAATTTAGCTCCTATTTTTGTCCATATTTTTTTTTACTATAATGGGTAAAAGTTACTGTTTTTAGATAACTTTTTAAAAACATTTGGAAGACATCTCACAACCCCCTTTTGTGTTATGTGACCCCCCAGGGGTCTTCTTGTAGGTTTTGTTGACCCAATAGTTAGCATCTGTAATAAATTATCATACAAGTATTAAGTGCTCAACAATCCATACGGAGAATAAATTGACACCTTTGATTAAATCTATAAAGCTTTTTTTTCCTTTATTTCTAGCGAACATCATATAACAGATTCACAATTTTTAAAAATATACATTTTTGTAGCTATAACATTTAAAAGAAAAATCAACAGGTAAGGTTTTCTTTTGAAAATAAAAAAACAAACAAACACAAAAACTAAAGTGAGAGAGTGTGCTGAATCAGAAGAGATACCCGTATCTGAGTTTAAAATACTTTCATCATTTTCCCTGCTTTCAAACAAATACAGTACGTAAAAAATGAGAGGGGAACAGAAGTGTACAGTACACCGGGGTCAAGAGTATTCACAAAGCATCATGTTCCAACGTGTTATTAGCACCATTACTCTTCAGCCGCGCTGTACTTTCTTTTTTACTCTTTCCATCATTCCGTGTGTGATGGAAAAAAAACACCATGTGTGTCGAGGCGATGTGGCACAGACCTGTCTGTGTGGGTGGGATTGTCTGTTACGCAGTTTTTCCTTAGTGTTCTCCCTTCTCAGAGATAATGTTAAGAACATATTGGAGGGTAATGCCTTGATGAACAATTGTTTGAAATGACTCCCAGTGATGAGAATAAAAAAAGGCGAAGAGTTGCTCATACATTCACCTTGCCTGCCTGGGCCGACGCGCAGCCATCGGCTCAGAAGCAAGAAAATTAAGAGAAACAAGAATGCATTTGCAAAACTGACAGAGAGATTGCATTAAATCTGTTTAGCATATTACTGTATATAACATTTGTAATGTAGTATATATAGTCAACTTTTGTTCATATATATATCTGCACTTCATCAATAGGGTTACTTTCATAACACTGATTGAAAACCGATACCCTGCAGATATCACTGTCAGTAAGTAGGTGTGCGGGACAACCATTACAAAACAGAGTGAACACAGACAAGTGCTTGATTGTCTCACTAAATGTCTTCAGTGTGTCTGTAAGGAGCTTTCCAGAGATCCTTCAGCTGCTGCTCCTTTTAGGGCTGTGCTAAGTATAGTTTAGGAAAGGAAAGGAAAGAAAGGAAGGAAAGGAAAGGAAAGAAGGGAAGGGAAAAGAGGGGTAATATATGGCGGATGAGGTTAATCTTTTGGGCAGCAGTGTGGACACCCGTAAAGTTGTGTTTTCTAATGTTTTTTTTATTCCTTCCCTGCAACCCTGCCTTGAGGTCTCTCCATTGTTTGTCTTAGTGGGTGCAGCAGAGACAAGGAGGGTGTGTATGTGCCTATATGTGTGTGTGTATGTGTGTGTGTGAATGTATACATGTGCATTTCCAAGTTTTTTTTTACTGCCACTTCATCAGCTTTGAGCCATGAGGTAAATCCAGGACACTTTCATCAGTTCCAGTTGAAGGGAGGGAATCCGGGGCAGACCAGCGCCGCTTGCGTGGACGCGGCTGCTCCTGAACGGGAGGCTCTGCAGCGCGAGGAGGAAGAGGAGGAGGAGGGGCTGGCACGGCAGGAGGTGGGTGGTGAGGCAGAGGGGGAGGCGGAGGTGGCGGTGGCATCTCATCCCTGTGCGAGCTGCTGCTGCTGGACTCCCCTGCAGCCCTGGAGGAGGGCTGCGTGCGATGGGCCCTGGAGCTGGTGCGCACGTGTGTCCGGTGCGTTTGGTTGGGTGTGGGGGTAAGAGCCAGGCAGACATCCCCCTCTGTGAGCTTGCGGCAGTGCAGGCCGTACAGCTGTGAGGTTCTCTGGGGACAGCAAGAAGACCAGCCTCGGTCCTGCACAAAGAACGGATACTCCACCAAGACCTTCAGTAACTCCTACACAAAATCACAACATTGTTACACACTCAACATCTCATGTCTGTCACTCAATATCAGAACAATCTGTTTAACTCTGGGAGAATCAAGGTGACTACTCCTTAAACTGCGACTGCATTAGAAGTCATCTTTGTATGCAGGTATTCATTTTTTGAAATGAGGCGTTATGAGATACTTAGCAACAGATGGTGGATTATTCATAAAGTAGATTGCAGATGCTGAAAGTAGCATAAAGTCTATGCTTTATTTTGGACAATTTCATCACTGTTTCTTTTCCTTGACTTTGTATTTTTAAACCACGGTTGCATTCCTATGCATGCAGCACAGGGTCAGGTCAGCTGTTGAGAAAGCAGTTAGTTGAAACATAAAGCAATTTCTAAAAAAGAACACTGAATCTAGATCTCACCAATATATCTTGGAAAACACAAGCATTCATCAAATGTGAAATTTGATTTCAAATGAAGCTCGCCAGGGCCTTTTCTGATCTGAACAGCTGATCTGAGGCATGAAACACTGTGTGGCATGCACAGGAATATGGATGATGCATGATGGTGAAAAACAGTGCCAAAGAAAAGGTGAAAAATCAAGTGAAAAGTTTAATTTATGTGTTGTTTTTCAGTCAGATTTTGTTGGAAGTATCATCCATAGTGGTGCATAGCTTAGCTGCCATGTCTATACTCACGCCGCTTTGTCCAAAAAAAGCTGCCACCATCTGCTGTGTGTGGTAACTCGATACTGACAGATACCTCACACGACCCCGCTTCAAAGAATCTGTACTCTCCTTTTAAATGATTTCTAATAAAGCTGTAATGAGAAATTCTAATGCTGCAGTGTGTATCCAAAGAGAGGGCTGACCTGAGTGTTGAGGTCTGTAAGGTGGACATGCAGGTGGCTGAAGCCCTGAGCACTGCTTGGGGAAATCAGCAGCACGGTGCAGGTGCTGAGGTGGAACTCAGGGGATGTGTCCGCACTCCGCAGGAAGTCCTCTGTCCGCAGCTCCTCCACGCGCTTCAACCTGCCGCTGGCTAACTCGATCAGAGACCCCTTGGTGAAGTGAGGTAGGAGCGCAGGGGGAGATGGGTGAAGGTCTGTGGGTGAGTTGTGAACATGGATAGGAGATGACTCCCTCCCTCGATCTCTGTCGCGTCGTCTCTCGCGCTCACCGTCTCTTTCTTGGTCATGTTGAAGGTGCTTCTCTTTGTCTTTACCTCGCTCTCTGTCCCTCTGTGGGATCTTTTCTCTGTCTCTGTCCCGGTCTCTTTGCGACCTGTCATGGCTGTTGGGCAGACTGAGGGGGGAGTGCGGTGAGTTTCTAAGGTTGTGCTGCCGGGGGCCTGGCTCCCTGTGTAGGTTGTACAGAGGTGTTCCTGAGGGGCTGTAGAGTGGAAAAGTCTGCGCCTGAGGGCTGGGGTGGCACACTGATCCCAAGGAGTAATAAATCTGGGCTTCAGCTGGTGTAGCCCCGAGGGGATCCAATAGTCCCCCTCTACTAGGCCTTGGGACTGGCCCAAGGGGAAGGGGACCAGTGGAGAGTAGACTGGAGCTGGTCTTACTTATCCCATGTCTGTCCTGCAGGGAGGAATGTAGCTCATGGCCCTCCTGAGCTTGAGAGTCTGTCAAAAAAGGCCCTCCAGAATGGACTCGAGATGTCAGATCTTCCGGCTGTCTCCGTCCACCGTTGGTGTGAGAGGTGTGTGGACTGATGTCCAGTCTGGTTCTGCTGCTGTCATTCCCGTATTCTCCCGTAAGCAGAGGCCTGGTGGTTGAAGCAGTCCTGCTGCCCGGCCCATCCAGGCCATTGGGCCTCTTGCCCAGGTACCGATGTCTGGCTTCGACCAAGCTGGGATCATGCGCGTAGAGAGAGTGGTGGCTAAACAAGTAGGATGGGGAGAAGAGAGAGGAGCTGTTCTCCCGCCGGCTGCTGTTAATGTAGGACCACATGTCTCGGGAGTCAGCCGGGAAGGGTGTCTTAAAGGAGGAAGAAGAGGAGGAAGATGGAGAAGGAGGCAAGGAAAGGGGCCCATCTCCTCTAAGCCACCTAGAGTGGTGGGGCATGGATAAGGAGAGAGGATCATCTCTCCAGGCAGGAGACCCTGTGCCCCTTCTATCGCCGACTGGCCCTGGAAAAAGGGGGAGAGAGACAGAGGGAGAGTAGCTCAGGTGCCACGGCAGGGGCAGGGTGAGGCCTGGTGCAGGAGCAGGTAGGGGTGGAGGAGTGTGAAGTAGATGGGGGTTTGGGTTAATAAGAGCTCGGTCCCTGTCACTGGCCTCCCTGCCGCCCTCCCCTCCAATGGACCGACTCCGGAGCGGCACAGGGGGTTTGAACTCGTCCAGGGGGACTTGGTGTTCTGTCAATCCTTGCCGAGACTCCCTCTTCTTGGGAGGGAGGCACTCTTGGCCGCGGTCGGGGCTGGGATTCATGGGTGGGCTCCAGCGGCAGTTGGGGCCCCCTGCGCGTGGGTGTCGGCTAGGTCACATGGGCCTCACGGGAGAACGAGGGGCGCAGACAGAGGGGGAGGCTGCTACACAGCATCACTGTCAGATCACTGTTGATTCTTTCGTACTGAAGCACCACTCACCTACAGAGAGGACAAACAAGGACAGAGGCAGAGATAAGGAGGGTGAAGAAAGGAGGGAGAGAGAGCGGAGACAGAAGCACAAGAGATGATGTGTGAACACAGAAAAAGGACGGTCTGTCAGGTCCTGGCATCTGTTGTAGTGAAGACTCAGCTGTCAATCTGGTCTGACATGCAAACAAACATTCAGCTGCAGACAGACGGAGAGTGACTCCCTCTCATAAACTACTTTGAAAGGTTAGAAACTCTTAGCGCTCTGATTGCTGTCACTAATTAGTCATTACCTCTGTGCACTGCGGTGGGACTGAAACTACCCAACTTACTCCTTTCATTGAAACACATTACTCCTACATGTGGGCTAAAAATATATTCTGCAGCCATTGAAGTTCAGAGGCAGTGCATTATGTATATATGTGTTAAAGCGCACACACACACACAAAGCACTCACAGCATGAGAGGTTTCATCTCTGACTCTCCGGGGATGATTGGAATATGTAGATATGTTTTTGTACCACTTTCATGAGCCACCTCCGTGACACCCCCGGGTGTTCTCTGTTTTTTGTGTAAGCTTACTACTAGCACCCAACAACGCTTTCTCTTTCAGACGCTCACACACGGACGGCAGCAGACACAGAAACACTCCCTCAGGCGGCTTTACTTACTCCCCCAGTGAAAGGCAAAGCTGGTCACCACCCACCCAAAAGCTGAGAGAAACACTGTTGATATTGCCACCAGTTGTTGTGGACACAGGATATGTGTCTTTGCATATTAATTATTCTTCACAGCAGGGGTGTGGATAAATGTGTGGTGTGTGTTCATGCATGTTTGTGAGCCTTTTTTCTGGCGTAAATATGTGAATGTGTTTATTTGTTTAGGCTTTTTTTTGTGTGCGTGTGTGTTTGTGTTCAAAACCTCGAATGTGTCAGAGATTTAGCTGCCTCGTTTCATTCAGTGAGAAGTGCGGAGGAGCTCCACTAATTCCTTCTCCAAACGTTTATTCTTTATTTTTTTTAAAAGAGCTCTTGTGAAGTGATGCTTTGCCGCGCCGATGGCCCAGCTGTTCCCTCCACCACCACCGCCGCCAACACCAACCATCCCTGCTCCCGCCGCCGCCACAACACCACAGCACCATGCTGCCAATCAGTCCCGCACTCACCCGCACGTCTGTCTCAACAGCCTTCCAGCTCCCTGCCGTCTCACCATCCACCCCACTGTCACCATGGCAACTGCGCGTACTCTCTCACACACACACACACAAACACACACACACACACACACACACACACACACACACACACACACACACACACACACACACATACAGTCGGCTATAGAGGTTAGATGGGGATACTCCGTGGAGAGGCGGGTAAACTGTTGCTCATCAAGTGACTTGGTCCAAAAACAGAATAAGTGTTAGAGTGGAGCAAGCTGTTTGTACATCTGAGTGGAAAACTGAAGAGTGGGCACTGAGAGAGGAGGGGGATTCATTCTCCCAGACGCTGACAGGACCGGTGTCATGAGCACAGCATGAGAAGTGTCTAATAGAACAAACTACCAGACCAATCAATAGGCTACTGTTATTATATAAACGTTGCAAACCTGATTGGTTGAATAAGATCGTTATATTTTGACTGTTGTCTTCGAGGTTAATCGGCCTTTTGCAGGAAGACAACCGACACTGAACTCTGCTGTGATAAAAATTATATTCTTGATATTCTTCAAAGGCCCTTAGAAATCAGCAGCAATAAGGCACCTTTATTGGTGATTAAAAAAAAGAAAATTCTGGTTTTATGCTTTTTTTTTTTTCCTATTTTCTATTTTAAACTTTTTTTTAAATGTGCTTTTCAAAATAAAAAAGTGACAAACTGTTGATTTTGAAGCATAACTAAGTGTCACATTGGAGAGAATACACTTAATATTTTTTTATTGAATAAAATTCAATCAAAAAAATCCCCAAAAATAAATTATCTGTCAATACATCAAAGAATAACAATTAATAAAATCACATTTCTCAAAGAATCACAGGAATTCTGTTTAACAAATAAATGTAGATAACATGCCGTGTTTAATATAAATCTATATTTGTTTTGCAGGAGAACTATATGCATCACAAACTACATCTCTTCTATCCAAATAGCTGCTTTCTGATTTGTCCTCAAATGACTCTGACTCTGTGATTCCGACAGCTCTAAAGAGAAAGGTTGTCAAAACAGACTTAATATAAACTTGCCAGAAAAGTACAAGAAAACAAAGAACACAATTGTGCATGTGGAGGAGTTTGCAGAGAAATGTCTTCTAACAGAACACTCCTACACTGTGCAGACGTGCACACAGAGCTGGAGTTAAGCTGGTGATACTCTTGTCTTGACATTTGTAATAGATTGAGCTTCTAAAAGCATCAGAGCGTATCATCTGAAAAGTTATTTTCATATTTTCTTAATATTGATCACAAAAAATGTCTGATTTTAATGTTTTATATGCTGGATGTTAATAAAATATTAGTGATTGACAAATCTATTTGCAGCCTTCCACCTCATCCCGCCTTTTCTCAACATGCATTTCTTGGAGGAACTGTCAAACTTCACTCTGCACTCATGACTGCAAACCTCAGAAAAACAGAACTACCGTCTCCAGTTTTGCATATTTTGCTATAAAAGAGCATCAAATGGCAATCTCATTTCGATAATTGCAACTGCAAATCAGCCAAAAACTGCTCTTTGATTCGGTTCAAGTGTGTAGCAAGCAGACAGGTTGATGGAGTTTGTAGTTGTTGTGAAGTGAAGTGAGACTGACCTTAGCACGGGTTGAGCACGCGTCCCAGTGTTGGCAGTCATTCATATTCCAGTCCTCCCAGAGGGTCAACCCACTCCTCAGCTCCTCACTGTGCTACACTTCTCCTCCACAGCTACACTGCCAGCAACAACACCCGCTGAGAGCAGCAGCCTCCAGATACACACTGCCTCTGATCTGTGTACGCACAAAACAACACCAGCAAGCCCACCAAACTGAGGGAAAGAACTGAAAGCCTGCTATCCGTCTCTGTGACTGTTGTGTATGTGAGTGTGTGTGCGAGAGTGTGTGTGTGTGAGTGAGGTGTGTGTGTGCAAAGGGCTGAGGAAATGAGTAATATCTAGCAGTGAGAAACATGTCTGCTATGCGGAGCCACACAGGCAGACCAGTTGCTGCTGCCGCCCACTTGCTTAATCACTGTGAGTTATACAAACATGCACACACACATAGGAACATGCACACAAACATACACACACCATCATGGATGCTGCATGCACAGATTATATACTGGACAGTATGTGATGTCTGTAATGTCTGATGGTGGGCTTTCTGCAGAGGTTCACCCATTATGTATATTTTTAAACATGAAGACTCATTGATCAATTAACTAATTACTAATAAATTGATCATTCTATATATGAGAGCAATATAAAAGAGAGGGGAGGGAAGGAGGGGAGACAGAGAGACAGTTGATGAAAGACAGGGAGGGACGTGGTAGGAGGTTCATCCCACACACACTTTCAGACTTAGGCTTTTGCTGCTGCCTCTGACTCAAAACTAAACCTCCCATCCATCAAGCACACAAACACACACACTGTGAAAACACACACATACAAATACATAGACACACACACACAAGACCTACACTAGACTTGCTTTTTTTGTTTCTCAGTAGTTTTCATTTGAATTTGCGTCCTTTGTTCTCATCAAAGCCCTTTGTGACGCACCTGTTGTTAAAAGAGCTTTTATGAATACATTGCACACAGACTTACACTTGAAACACACACACTCTTGCACAGGTTCATATGCTAACAGGAGAGCTGTGAATGATTTGCCTCAGTGATTCAGTCAGTGCAACAGAGGTGTGCTGGTATGGCTGGTGCAGCTTCTTAGTTCTAAGGACTGATTTTTGTGAGAGCAGTGTTGCTCCTTCAACAGCAAGAAATCAAAATCTGTAAGTGAACAAAAAAAAAAGAAGCTTTCAGAAAATATTAAATAAGGGCCAAGGTTGAATTGCAACACTGTGAAAATCCCACATCTGCACCCAGCCAAAAAAAAAGCAAGGGTTCAACAGGCTTATGTTAATTACCAGTGCTGAAATGTGACACAGGAACAAGAACAAATTGGAGCACAGGGTAAAATTAAATTAAAAAGATTCTATGACGCAATCAAATCATTACTGCTGGTTAATTTTAAAAAGCATTTTTTATTTTCTTTCATAACTCTCTGAGAGCAATTTATCAAACCTTTCAGGCTCATAACAAATCCCAGACTCGTATCCACCAGCAGTAAATTAGAGGTTAACCTTGTCTAACTTCTCACCCTCTGTGGAATGGAAAGTCAATCAGACTTGAAGACGGTGTGCAGACACATCAACTTGAAGGCCACATCGAGACATCCTCACGGTGAAAGCAACAATTGCCAAGAAAGTCTCCTGTGACATTTAGGAGGAGATTACTTTGATTTTCCACAGCAAGCGCTGTGTGAAGACGATGCGCGCAGAGGTTGTGTGGGCACGAGCGCTGTCTGCTCTGCTGTAATTGTGTGGGTTCATTATGAGTATCACAATTGAAAGAGGGTACATTTACATATTGCTAAATAAGGAAAATGTATGGATTAAGATCAAACATCTGAGGGGTTTTTAATCGTAAAATTTCTCCTGTGTCAAATATGCTTTAAAATATGTACAGCAGTAAGTTAGCTCTATTTGTGCATGGTTACATAATTTAACCTCATCAGAAGGGATCAATGGGCTTGTGATTGTAGGATTCTTATTTATATGAAGGGTTATGTGCACACAAGAAATTGTTTATTTCTCTGTTTTAAATTTTTTTTTAAATACTTGTATTACTTTAATATCTATTTAACAGTAAAATTGAAAGCATATTTAATAAAGTTTCTTTAAATAGAATTTTCCCTGTCATTATAAACATTCTTAAATGCGGTCTGGGGTCATTCAGCAGTTGTTTTTCCATTAAAATCCTCCAAAATATAATATAAAAAATCATACATTACATAAAACTTAATAAAAAATGTTTTAAAGTCAACAGCAGGTAAGAGAAAAATTGTACTTTGTAAATAGGATATGACAAATAAAGAGAAGTGAATAGAATTAAAAAAGTTTCTCTAATATCATTATTAAATATATAACAGAATGAATGTGTATTATTATATTATATTATGTGCTTTATCTTGAATATGATCCATATGAAGACTAATACATTTAGATAGTTCAGTCATAGTGAGAGAGGAGGAAACAGAGCGAGGCCCGGGTTCATCAAAGGGTGTTTACTACAATATGGAAATATAGAAATGACTGTTATGCTCTTCTGCATGTATACTGTGATATCTAGCATATTGATCACACACACACACACACACAAACATACACACATACTTATACAAATATTAACTTGAGCAAGCACACTCTGAAGTCATACTGTGCCATCAATCATTTAAGGCACCATGGGGACATTTGGTAAACTCTCTCCCCATCTTATCCTCTCTGATTCTGTTTGTTTGTCCTTCTGTCTGGCTTTGAACTATTTAATCTGTCCATCACAAACACAAACACACACACACACACTCTCACACACACACACACACACAAATAAACACATGCAGATTCAGAGCCTTGACAAGAAAGGTCAGAAGAGTTAGACGACACTATAAATCAGAGTGATGGAAGTGTAAAGGAGCAGGAGAGGTCAAAGGTCTCTGCAGGTGAGGATTTAAACTGTGAACTCGCTCGCACTTCTCAGGGGGGATCTCCTAAAAATGCTTCCTTCTTCACTTCGGGCCTGTCTTTTTAATCCAAAATGCCCTTTAACTTTGTTTTTTTTTAGTCCTTTCCTCATGCGTAGCCTCGTATGGGGTGTCTGATCACGTTTCAGGCTGAGTGGGGGATCTATGATGGATGTCTGATGCAGCAGAAATTTGTTGCTGAATGTAACAGATCTGAACAGGGGGGGAGGAGTAGAGGAGAATGGAGGGGGGAGGAGGGTAGAGGACACAGCCGATAGAGAGCTGGATAGATATACATAGATAGATAGATATAGAGTGAGAAAGACAGACAGACAGACAGACAGACAGACAGACAGACAGACAGGAGACAGGAGGAAGGAGTACTACTAGCCCCGTGGAGGATTACTCTGTAAGGAGCCAGCTAAGCTGATAAAGGACAGGGTGATACGGGCGATAGCTTAATGGGCAAAAGGCCAGGTCAGCCTGGTCACCGCTCTGACCCATTCTTCAAGGATGAGCCAGCAGCCCTGCCCGCAGCAGGCTCAACCACAATGAGGATGGGCTTATGGCTCAGGAGTTACTATTAACACCCACACACACACACAACATACTGCACACATGGAGAAACAGACACATGCTAGCACAGAGTCAATTCCAAAATTGATTTTTTGTGTGCACATTTTCAACATCACGACGGAAACAAAACCCTCCTGCGGCGCACAATGATGAAAAGTTATTCTTGATTAGTTATTAGATCAGGGTGTGCCTCAAGTGCAGCAGAATAAACAGAACATATCACCTCTCTAAAAGCAGAGTTTGCTGAACATGGAAAGAGAAAAGGTAGAGCAGTGTGAAAGATGCAGACATGAGGGTGATGCCTGTAATGTATTGCAGGGTTAATCCCTGTGAATCCTAACTTGTAAAGGCCTAAGGCAGGCTGAGTATAGTACTGGGAGGAAATCCCCCGTGTAGTGGTACAGGCCATTAGCCCCTAGGGTATAAATAGGGCAGCTATGGCTCCTTAAGCTGGCTTTTACGCAATATCAGTTAAAAATATGACTTGACTAATTACATGCAGGTCAGCCAGTCAGCAGAAGCAAAAAAAAATTCCTCCTCATCGTCCTCCTCTTCCTCTGACCATGCAGACTACCGGTGCTCCTCAGTCTGCTGTAAATACTCAGACAGGCACAGCACATACAAGCGTGCACACACAGGTCACCGGGGAGCAAGTGGTGCAGTTAGCAGGTATTCTAAAAACCCTGTGGCTGACATTTTTTTAGGCGGGTGTTATGTTGTTGTCATTCATTGACATTTAAGTGACTGCTGATGGGAGTTTCATTTTACTCTTTTCCACTGCCTCAATCTGATAATATGCTTGTTATGCGGCATCTGCAGCAACTTTAGTTTCAACAACTGAGATATGACATGTCGTATGCATCACAAAAACATGAAAAAAAAACCATCAAATGCAAACAAATCAAATGCACTCTTATTGGCTCTGTGACAGCAAATCTCTTGTAACTGCTCTGATGTCACATACTGCTGATGCACAGTCATGATTCTGTGTTTTTACTCTTGTAGTGCACTTTGTTTGTTTTCTGCCAAATTAGTTTCCTAACTTTTTACATGCTCAGCTTCAGCAGCTCACAGGTAGCAGTCTGCCTCTCACTAGTTTATGATTAGCCCGACTCAGAGCCCTTGATGTGAGTACCACTCTCACGCTATGAGATCAGTGGCTTACGAGGGGGAGGGAAGGGAGAGTGGTGGGGGGGGGGGTTATGGAAGAGAAAAAAGAGAGTGGAGAGAGAGCAACTCAGCAAGCGAAAAATGTCTTATGGGGTAGAAACAGCTTGAAAGTGCGAGGACAAGTGTGTGTGTGTGTGAAAAGAATTGGGGGGATTACTTTCATTCCAAAGATTTGTTGTTTTTGGCACCTTTCCCCCGGCGACTGCCAGTCAAGCTGGGTTTCTGTTAGTTCTCCGGTTTAACAGCAAAATGTCAGCAAACTGAAAGCATAGTGATGACATCTCCATGGAGAGAGCATGGCCAGGTCTCCCATTGGCAGCTCAAGTGCCATTCATTTTCTGAGAGACTGTCTAGACGGGCTTCACAGATACTGTCTGGAGTACTTTTATCACTGCACTGTATTCAAGGCAACATTGCTATACACTGCCATTATTGCTTTTGTTCTACAACCCCTCCCACACCAAATCTGCTACCCAGCCACATGCACGGTCACAGCCATTAACTCATCACATGGCTTAAGCTGTTTGATACAGAGGGTGCTGGAAATTATTTTAAAATAGGATTGAGTGGGTTTAATGCTTGTTTTCAAATGACAATTAGGGAAAGTCCCACTCCCACTTAGGAGAGAACCTTGTCACTGCAATTTGATTATCTTGGGTAATAATTAAAAAAAAGTAATTAAATTGAAAAAATATGTATTTTCCTGAGTATCTTTTCATGCTCTGCAGGATGAAAAAAAAGATGCAAATGAACTGGGATCTATTGCAAGGAAATGTAAAACAATACACACCCAGCTTTAGGACAGGCTTTCAGGACACTATTGATGCCACAGCCTGCAGGATGTCTCAGATGTTACACTGTCCTGTACTCTGACGCCAGAAGCAATACAGTGCAATTTATTTTGTTTATGCAAGTTGGATTTATCTGTATGAGGGAGCAGATTCTCATGCACAGGCTCCATCAAGCAAAGAGGCAGGCCTGGTTGCAAATCTGTGGGTGTAAGCAGTGGGTGGCAGGGTTGAAAGGTCGTCGACCCCCATTGTAGATGAAGTGTGGAGGAGGAGGAGAGCATACTGCTTGATCATACACAAGGGTTAGTGAGTCAGGGCCAAAGAAAACGATCTGTACGAGCCAACGGAGCAAAGGAGTGACTCGGGAAACTGACTGATTGCAGTATGTAATTATGCACATATGCACTCATGTATCATCCCTGCATACATTAGTTATTCTGGATGTAAATCCATCTCATGAAATATCCCTTCCTGCCAGAGTGTAAAATTAACACCCGCTGGTAAAAAAATTGTTTGGCGTGTACAACAAAATACACGGGGCGCTGGTGGCCTAGCGGTCTAAGCGCCCTACATACAGAGGCTACAGTCCTCATTGCAGGGGTCGCTAGTTCGATTCCCGGCCGCGACCATTTCCTGCATGTCTTCCTCCGCTCTCTACCCCCCACATTTCCTGTCTCTCTAAGCCGTCCTATGGAATAAAGGCAAAAAGCCCCCCCCCCCCCCCCCCCCCCCCCCCCAAAAAAAATATAAAAAACAAAACAGAAAACAAAAAATCAAAAACAAATCCCCCCAGTGGCCGATGGAAAATTTTGTTTTGCATGTGAGGTATTGTTTTCATACTTCGCCCTTTTCTGCCGACTGTCAGGTTATTTTGACCCTCGTGGCGCGCTGTACTTGTGATCGTGACGTCAGCTACTGGAGTTCTATTCATTCCCTTCGCTTGAAGAAAGCATGGCAGGAAGAGCGTTTCGAGGGAAGATGTGGCGACACATCTTCCTCCAAACGCCACAAACAAAGAGGATAAACAAAGAGGCAGAAGACGATCAAGAAGACAGCACTTTTGAATATTTCTATTTGAAATTAAGTATAACCTAATAAAATAGCAATAATCTAATTTATCCGTACATAACTGTATCCTTTAAGTGATGCTTAAGTTGCATTTTCATAATAAAAACATACGGTAATTTTTTTAAAATCAAATAAGGCATGATTTTTTTATTTGGCTGGTACGTTTTTGGAGGTCACCAGCCAACGGCAGATGAGGTAAAAGGTAATTTTACGCCCTGCATCCTGCTCTCAACTCCCATGGTACACCCCGACCGACAGGTGTGTCTGTCACCTTAAAGCAGTCTGGCACAGTTGTCAACTGTATTCAGACACCTGCCTATGTTTGGGATTATTCATCACACTCCTGGCTCCCTGGTTGAGCTCCCAAGCCAATTCTCAAAGACTTCCAACTGTGAGAGTGCTGATCTGGGAACAGTGGCCAAGCAGGTCTCATTGGTTGATTCTAAAATGGCTTAAACAAAGCACACGCTCATAATCAGTCCCAAATTTGTAAATGAAGAACGTACAGTGACACAATTATTTTTAGTGTCCAGGTAATATAGCTTGGTTGTCAGTTTATCTTAGAGCAGGTGAATTATGAGTGGCACTTTTCAGACTAGTTACAAATGGCATGAAAGGCGATTTGAGTTCATCAAAGTAGAGCAAAGTTTTTCAAAATGTTGCCAAACAGTAAAAGAGACGGGGTTGACTTCCTTCTTGTTTTGTGAGAGGATAACTTATAAGAAAACCCACTGACGTTATCAGTGGGTGAAAGACGGAAACGTTTTAAGAGATGAAATGTAACGTACACCTCACACTAACACATTCAAATACAGTAATCATGCAAATGTGCAGTCCCAGCATGAATGTATCTTTAGCTCTTGAAGTTCTACCTTCTCTCTCTCTCTTTCACTTTTTTTCAGTCTCCCCCACCCCACCTACTCTCAGTCTTTCCTCTCCTGTCTTTCCTCTCACTCATCTGGCTGCCTGTTGGAGAGCACACATCAACGTGGGTGAGAGTGCTCGAGTAGAGTATATGACTTTTCAACACAAGGTGCAGTGTGTGTGTTGTGTGTGTGTGTGTGTGTGTGTGTCTGCCTGTCTGTGTGGTGCTGTAGGTGGAGAGGCACAGCAGGGCGTGAAAGCGCTGTGATAATGACAGGCCATGAATTATATAACGTGCACATTGCATAAGAAGAAGATAATTTTAGGTCCAGATATTGAGGATGTATAAGTAATTTTTTTGCGTGGGTGAACAGCACTATTTGCACCTCTAAGTGCATGGATGTGTTTGTGTAAAAATGTTCTGAAATGTGCTCATTTCGTGGTTTCTTTCGAGGAGTGTGTGGGTGTAAGTAAACTAAAGTGTATGTGTTTGTAAGAGGGGGCATGAATGTTTTCAGATTTCTTTCATAGCTATCTGCATATCAAAACAAGTATGTGGGAATGCTGGCACATTCGTGTACAGTGTGCATAAGGGTGTCTTTATTGCAAGCTCCCACTCATTATCACTTCTAGACTTCAGAGAGATCCACTTGAAAAGGGCTGATTCCTCATGTCGGGTGAAAACCTCATACTTCTTGTTTTGATGATATTCTTGTTGGAGCTTGCGTTAGAAAAGCACATGCTCCTCTCTCCAGGCCGAACAAGTTTCATGACTCCCTGTCAGCCGCTTGGTCACAAGGGTAAACTCCTATAGATGTGTTGTGTAGAGTCACAGAAGTGAGGCAGAGCAGATAGAGTCTGCGTGTGCCACTGCCTCCTCTGTGCGCCTCGCTCCATGCATGAGTGTGCCCCTGTAAAAATAGACCTCTTAAAGGGCCAGCAGCCACTCAACCTTCTCTCACAAGAGGCCCGTTCTGCTCTTTAGGGTGACAGTACTCTAAGAAACATTGGACTAGAGCACATGCTGTATATCTCATTCAGCACACAGAGACAAGTTGTATTTCTGTTTCCCAAAAGAAATAGAAACAAACCAATATTCAGTTACTCTTTGTCAGCTTTACATCATTCATGAGGGGAACCTCTCTGGTACACAGCCAGACTCAAAACAAAGCTTCAGGTTTTGTTGTCTGAGTAAGTCAGAAAAAAAACAAGACGTATCAAACACAGGAGATCTGGTTTTTGAAGCCACCTGACAACAGCTGGAGTACCACCTTGGTTCAGACTGTCACTGGTACACCATGGAGTGCCTGCTTCCAGAACAAAAAAAAAGACAAATACAACTGTGGAGACTACAAATAAAACCCCCCAGCAGCATGTGACGCACACTTTGTAATTGCGTACTACTCAAAATGGGCATTTCTAGGAGCAATCTCTCAGTGACAGAGGACTTCCTGAACACGCCAGCACATTGGCCTCATAATTGAAATAAGTGAATTAAGTCAGTGGGGACAAATGTTGTACGTCTCGCTTGAAAGACATCTATAGCTGCAAACTGTTTGAACCTGGGAAGTGTTCCTATAGGCAGCTTATGTGGTATCACTGCAGCAGAAGGACAGCGCCTGCTGGAGCAGAAATAGACACACAGAAATCATAATCGTGCACACTGGCGTAGTATTTCTTCATCCTCGGTGGGAGGAAATATGGAGGGATTCGGTTAAAAACATGGGAGGGATGCAGAAGCAGAAATTTGAAGTCCCTTTTGAAGGGAAGTTGTGATTAAATATTTAAGATGACGTTTGAAGTTCTTCAAGTGCCTGTTTTCTCATTTATCCTGAGCACTGGTTGAAGGAAAAAGTTGGACCTTAGATGCTTGATGCACCTGCAGATCCTCCCTTTGATCATAATGAATCCCTGCCCCCCAACATCTGCACCTCCCATTCCTTCCCCATCCTCCTCACTCTTTCTACCTCTTTCCAAATATTCCCCGACACCACTAACGCCACCCTCACCAATCTTATATCCGTGCCTCCCAGTTTAAGCGGGCTCCTCCAGGGCCCCTGGCTATCTCTGGACCAGGGCTATTTAAGCCCACTGCTCTAATTCTGAAAGTCCTGATCTTGCCGTCAGTCTGAGTGATGGACCTCCACCTCTCTCTTCTCTCTCTCTCTCTCTCTCAGTCTGTCTGTCTCTGTCTTCCTCACACACTCCTTGTCTCTGGATCAGTCACACTCTTTTCACACTCTCTTTGTTATTCTCTTCCACGCGCACAAAACCCCCACACACAGGTGCCGGCTTACATGAGTGTTTACACCACATGCTCATACACACACACACACACACACACCACACACACACACCATCACACGCACGCACACACTTCAGGCATATTTTCCCACTATAATTAACCCAGCTCACTCACTTTCAGGATGACATGTCTCTTCTGTACTCTAACTCCTAAACCTTGTTTCCTTCAGAGCATTCAGCACAGTCTATTTATCCCTTCATTCAAAGTTGCTCACACCTGCGCTCCGTCTCTCCCATGCGCACACACAAACACACGCGCGCGCGCACACACACACGCACACACACACACACACACACACACACACACACACACACACACAGACTCACACTCACACTCAGCGGAGGAACAGTGTGGTCACATACCTCGCCGGGTGCCTTTGCGTAGCAGGTAGCAGAGAGTTTGCTCATTGGATCAGGCAGCAGCAGGCACGTAGGAATATCCAGTTTTGAGACTGCAAGTCTCTTCCTCTTCTCTACTGCTCAGCCTCCCCTCCCTTCATCCTATTCCTGCCTCTACTCCTTCTCACTCTCTAAACGCCTCTTTGCTCTCTCTCTCTCATTCTCTCTCTCTCTCCCTGTGAGTGCGCTCTTTTCTCTCTACCCAGCTTGCTTGATCTCTCCCACCCTCCTCCCTCTGTGTCTCTTCCCTTTCCTGACACACACCTTCTGTCTATCTCACCCTTACAACTCTCAATCTCTGAGTTTGCTCTGTGACACACGCTGACACTTGATAACTTTTTCTTTCCCCTGCCTAATATGCTCTGCCTCCCTCTCGCTCGCCCTCTCCGGGAGTGTATAATTAGACAGAGCTCAGTGGTAATACAGTCAGGCTCATTGTGGGAGCCTTAGCATTGCTGCTCATGTTTGGCTGATAGCCCAGCGGCTTCACTCATTAACCTCCCTCGATCTGCAGAATGGACCGGCCCACGGCTCGCGCTATTTGCTGCAACACCTCAGCCTCTTAGCCCAGCAGCCAATCGCAGCCCACGGGGATGATGTGAAAGGTGCGCTCGCTGGGCACACATTAGTAGGTGAGCGGGCTAATCATAATCACTAAGTACTGACATGTTAAGGCAGGTGAAGTGTAATAGCAGCTGTTCATATCTGATACATAGAGCATTTCATCTCAGTCATAAGTTCTCTTTTAGCTTAATCACTTGGTCATGATCTGCGTGCAGTGGCATCATGTGCTTTTCTTTCAAGCATGAAACCACAAAAGACCACTCACACATCTTATTGTGAAAGCACAGTGAGGTATGGGAATGTCCTGTGTAATGTAACATTGAGTCATATGCTCTCTTTACAGTGCTGTGTGCCCCAGTTCCCATCACACATGACCTGATATAAACTCCCAAAAGGGGCTTCCTTTATCAGGCTGAGACAACTGTGTGCAATAAACACAGACTCATTTTTAAGAAGACAAAGCTGAAGAAAAAAAAACAACTTATGTTTGAATAAGATTAACTTTTTTTAATTAATACATCTTCTACTTTATCTGAACAACCTTTTAGAATAAACATGTACTTTTCTTTCTTGCTGACAAATTCTTACTTTAAAGTCTTCAACCACATGTGACTGGGCACTTCCACTATCTTTTTTGGCTTCGTCATCATGGCCAAAACATTTGACTCAGGTCCAGAGCTGTGAGTGTCGGGACAGGTCAAGCCAGATCGCATGCAGCTTACATGACAGTGATCTCTCTACAGCACAATGTCAAAGGGAATTGGATTCTATGACCTGCCAAGTAAGATCTTTATTTACCTGTGATCACAGTCACCCATGCAGGATTAAGAAATTCATTTTTTATTTTTAAATGTAACATTTCCCCACATCAATAGTAAAACTCTGTTAGTGGGCATGAAAGGGTAAACATATACTGAATTATTTATCAATCATAAGTCAGTAAAAATAGCTTCTTAAAGAGACATTACATTTTTTATTTCCATATTTCTAATTAAAAGTTCTGTTTGCATTTATAGGAACCATACCAGGGTGCAGAAATTAAATAAAAAATGTTAACACTTTAAAAGTTTTAACTAATAGTGGACCTCTAAAGAAAATTCTGCCAAGACCTTTAAAAGTTACAGTAAGCTTCAAAAACATGGTTTCATACTACTCTTATTCTTAGTCTACTTATAACTAGATTAGATTATTATTTTTGTGCTTCCACAATCATCAGACTCATTCTGGTCACCATTTCTCTGAAACTGTCAGAGCTATGATTGCAAATGCATCACAGCCTTATTACCTGCAGAGATCATTCTCTTTTTTAGTCAGTGGCGTAATAGTTAGATCTATTATAAACTAATACACCCCACCTTCAGAATTTGAGTCATCAGCACAAAGTTTAAATGTCTCCATACTTTATCACCATTCTAACATATGTATGTGTTTTCAATTAGTTTGTGTTCTCTCAGCTTAACATTTCCATCTCTGGTGTTTTTAACAAAGGTCATCAGTAACTTCATGTCGCATAAGCATTATCTGTTGAAAGTTTCTGTTTGACTGAAGCCCAGAAGTGGGAGGGAGATAGTGATTAAACAACCATAAAGAGTGGGAGAGTGTGACTACCGCACTTATCATGAGATCACATGGCTTGTGTGTGTGTTCATGTGCGTGTGTGTTTCTTTTGCTCTTACGATCATTAGGCACTGCACAGGCCAAACGTCTTGGTATCATTTCCTCTCTCCTTTTTTCTCTCTCCCAGTCTCACTTCTGCATTCGCTCTACAACATCCTAAACATAAGCGTAAATAGAACAAGAAGAAGACATTGACTCTATTTTCTGAAAAATTATGATTATGATTAAGAATGTGAAATTAGGAGCACTGGTGGCCTAGCAGTCTAAGCACCCCATGTACAGAGGCCACAGTCCTCGTTGCAGGGGTCACCGGTTCGATTCCTAGCCAGTCGACCATTTCCTGCATGTCTTACCCGCTCTCTACTCCCCACATTTCCTGTCTCTCTTCAGCTGTCCTATGAAATAAAGGCAAAAAGGCCCAAAAATATAACCTAAAAAAAAAAAAAAAGGAACGTGAAATTAAACTGGATTTTTATACTCGAACGATGTGTGTTTCTTTGGTTTTGTTCTTAAAGTTTTAATAATTTACTCAAGTTTCAAAGCCAAAATCAGTGTAGGGGAAAATCTGACTCCAAGAGACAGTAAAGCTGAGAGTTATCAGTTAACAGTATAAAAAAGACACATAATCAAAAAATGTTAAATATTGCTTACAAAAAAAAGAGGGTTAGGATCAATGCAGGAATTTGATGACAGCATGATGTAGAGCAGCGGTTCCCAAACTTTTCCACCCATGACCCCCAAAATATAGGTCCCAAAGACTTGCGACCCCACTGTCCCTCAAAGTGATTTAATGTGGCTTCATTTAGCTGCTCTTAAGAAACAGACCCTACCTATATGAGCATGTGGCTGTGTTTCCTGTGCTGTTATGAATTAACCTACAGCTACTGATGCTTTTGATAATTAACTGTTCACTAACCCTAAACTTAGGAGTCATCTGGCAAAAGAAAGGCAGAAAACTCATTATTTTATATTTTTTAGTTTTATTTCAAGTTTAGCTACTATTTTTGTCAATATTTTTTACTATAATGGGTAAAATGTACTATTTTCAGATCATTTAAAAATAAATAATTCTGGAAGACATCTCACAACCCTCCATTTGTGTCTCGCGACCCTTCCAGGGGATCCTGACCCACACTTTGGGAACCCCTGATGTAGAGCATCTATAAGTGATAAATCAATTACTTTCTTGAGAGAGAAACGAAAACAGTCTAACACACCTGACAGGTTCACCAAAGCTGTGTGTCTAACTCAACTGTCAGCTAAGTTCACAACCTTAACTTAAACCTTTTTCTCTTTTTTTTTAATATGTTCTAAATTAGCTATTTAAATTTATTTCAAACCTGTATCTGTTCAGATGGTTTGATGGCTTACAGTAATATAAGGATCGGTTTATTTGTTACTGGATGCTAACAGCATGAAACCATATCTATCTGACAGAAACAAAGGAAAGAAACTCTCCAAGCCACTCATACATGATCAGAAACAGATGAAAACATTATGGGACTGATCTACTAAGATCCCAAATAACAAGCGCTTAATTGCGTGTGCAAACAAAACAATTGCACGTGCTATTAGGGTGTGTTGAGGGTGATCTGCTATGATTGCGTGTACACGCAATTGATAACAGGTGCAAAGGTGGTTCGGACTGCCCTTAAATTAGGATTTCGCGTGTGCTACCGGCTGTCACCATGGAGAGTTTGGGAGAGCAGAGTGGCCGTAAACGAAAAATGAAGTTTGAAGCCCCGGAGTTGGAGGTCTTGGTGGAGGTGGCAAATAAACACATCTGTGAACTCCAGCAGAGACAGCTCAGCGTTGCCAGAAGAAACGCGATTTGGGAGAATGGAAAAAAAAAACGTATTTCATTATTTGAAAAATGTTTCTGTAAGTTGTTTGTCATTACCGTAAAAAAAAGAAACTCCTTTATTTCCTTAAATGGAGAATCTTCATCAGATGTCTGACAATCCCAGCAGCACTCCTCAAATCAGACCAGAAAACCCCTCAGCAGAGCCCCGCAGGCGTCCAGATTGTTATGAAGACATTGATCGAGAGTTGCTGCAGCAACAAAGAAACCAGACAGATGGGTTACTGGCCATTGCACAGGAGGTGAGAGCTGTGTCCAATGTGGTGCGCGCCCTCCGCCGTGACATTCGGACCATCGTTGCGCACACGAGGCAGCTGGTCAGTGCTGTGTCTGGGCTGACAATGGCCGTCAATGCCCTGGCAACAGTCGGGAGGTCATACAGTGGCAGTCCTTCAACTGAGCCACTAGCGAATGAACAGGGAGGGGATAGCACAGGAGATGAACATTCATTATGCTCGGGTGGACACTGGGAGACGCTGGCACTTACTGTGATGGTGCGCTGGAATGATCCAGACGCAAGAAAATGCAGTGTTGCAAGGAGTTTTTCCATAGGAGATATGGCATAGCTCCTTTTTGTGACCGGCTCCAAATCAGCCCCTAATTAGGTCATCCAGCAGCTCAAAAATGACATTGCTGGATAGACGATGTGTCTCTACTTTTTATTGCTGACAGTCAAATATGTTGACATGCGCACAGAAGATTATCTCTCACCGTTAACTGTCTTTGCAACTATAACTCCTTCTTACAACAATGAAGGCAGCCATTTGGGCGTATCGCTGTGCCAGTTTGCACCTGCCTTTCAAACGTGTTAAATAAAGCCGCAAAACACAGACCGCAATCAGTTTCAGGTTTGATAAATCACATTGCGAGTGTTAAATGATTACATTTGCGTCTCCTCCTCCCAGTATTTTGTTCTAATAATCAACATGTATACTGCATATTCATGAGGGCAAACCAGCTAAAACGAGTGCGTGTGCTATTTTGCTCATTTGACAGATAGAAACCTTGGTGCGCCCGGTTAGTTCATCAGCTGCGGCACGCTATCAAGTTTACACATGTTTTTATAAACGCAAACCTTTAGTAGATTTGGCCCTGTGTTGGATTCACAGTCTTTGTCTCTCAAAAATTGCCCTTTTGTGTTTGCCTCAGTTGACTTCAGTGTTTCTAGTCCCAAATGAAAGTATCAGTGGTGAAGTGGGATAAAATAACCCTTAACTCCCTCGACTCCAACCAACTAAACTGAGCTGAGCTTGGCCCGTGCATCTTGGGAAAACGGTGGCCTTCAGTGTTTGGGGGAGCTACTTTAAAATCATAGCTCTGCAAGCTTCCAATTACCTCACATCGGAAGAAGCTGTCCAACATCAAAGCCACCAGAGGAAAAAAATCTAGTTTGGATAACTGGAGCTACTTGGAAAAAGTAGATCAAACTACTGAAAAAAAAATTCAAATTAACAATGTAAATGTGATGCAACATTTAAAAAAAGTCACATACAAGGGAACAATGCCACACAACTTGTTCAGTGGTCACCCACAAACAAAGGAGAGCAACGTCCCATAGCTTCAAGATAATCTAAAGGAATGCTGCTCTTGATTTGATATGCTAGTCCATCAGTTAGACACTTGCAGTAACTTGCACATCGCAGGATTATTAAGTATCCAGGTAACCTCTGAAGGAACCTGTAACAACTTCTCTGGAAATGTGTTAATAAATAGCAATACTGTATATTTATGACTAATGCATCGCCTGGGCATGTCTTTGGAGTGGTCTGGGTGAAAGAAGAAGAGGGTGGGGCTTTTTTTTAGGTCATTTCTTATTGGGGCTTTTTTTTGCCTGCACAAGAAGGGAAAGCTGAAGAGAGGGGGAGATGTGAGGAGTAGAGTGGGGGTGACATGCAGCAAAGGGTCAAAGACAGAACTGGAAACCACTACAACAAGGACTGCAGCCTCAACACATCACTGTCAACCCAAACTAAAAATAATTAATTATAGTACGTTGGGTAAACTTGAATACAGAAAAAAGCTCTACTCACTTAAATATTTTGAGTTGATGTGACGTCTTGTGCCTTTATAAGTTATACATACTAAAAATGTTTGATTAACATGAACTCTTTTGCAGATTAAGTAAGCATCACTCCAAAAATATGATTTCATTTGACTTATATCTTTTATTTTAATATCAGTGCATGCGTCTGATGTCACCAACGTCATTAACCTCAGTGATGTTAGTAATGGTCGATCTGTGGGAACAAGGTCAACACAAGGTAAAATGTCTCCTGTGGATTTGCGCTCAATTTTGACAGTATTCAGGATTGTATTTCTTACCGTGTATTTTTTCTATCGATGTTCATCACCTTTCCTTGTCAGGTATTTTTAAATGTTTTGAGGTCGATAATGGTGAGCTAGTGTTAATGTAGCTGGGAAAGTCACATAAAACTAGTAGAGCGGGGAAAGTGACATAAAAGCGTCATTTATTGTTAAATTTACGTTCACTTTTTTACTTTTTATTTGTTTTCCACTTTTTAAAAGTTGTGTTACTATATCTTAGGGCTTGATCTACTAAGACCAAAATAACGAGCGCTAAATTGCGTATGAAAACACAACAATTGCACGTCGTATTTAAGGGCTTGTTGCGCGTAATCTACTATGATTGCGTGTACACGCAATTGATAACAGGTGCAAAAGTGGTGGGGACTGCCCTTAAATTAGGATTTTGCGTGTGCTACCGGCTGTCACCATGGAGAGTTTGGAGAGCAGAGTGGCCGTAAACGAAAAATGAAGTTTGAAGCCATGGAGTTGGAGGTCTTGGTGGAGGAGGCAAACACATTGGTGAACTCCAGCAGAGACAGCTCAGCGTTGCCATAAGAAACGCGATTTGGGAGAATGGGAACAAAAAGTGATTTTATTATTTCAAAAGTGTTTTTGTAAGTTGGCAAAGCAGCCACTAACCCCCCCCCCCCCCCCCCCCCCCCCCCATCCCATCCTCATCACTCAAGCTCCAGTCACCTTCTTTCAGCACCTTGGACAGCTCTTCCCCACCTGCCTCATAACACTACTGACACTTCCCCTCACCTGGGAAAACAGCAGTCATCACAATGATCTATTAACCCCGGCAAAGATCCCCACAACCCCACAAGCTACCACCCCATCAGCTTCCTCAGCCATATTGATAAACTGTTTGAACGCATACTCACCTCACGACTCACCAACCACATAGAATCCCTCGGACTACTCTCACTTCACCAAGCAGGATTCAGAAAAGGCATAACCACCACAGACAACATCCTCCGGTTATCAGAAGACATCTACAGAAATGTCAATAAAAAACACATCACCCTGGCAATATTCTTTGATATAGAAAAAGCATTCGACAAAGTATGGCATATTGGACTCATCTACCGACTTCTGGACAATAACCTCAAACTCCCAAAACCCATCCAACCCATCAACACAAACTTTCTCAGTCACTGACAAATCAAGGTCAAAGTCTCCATCTCCATCTCCACCCCCTTCACCCCCCAAGCAGGAGTCCCCCAAGGTTCAGTCCTCAGCCACCTCCTCTTCCTCCTCTACATCTCTGACATCTACTACCCCCCATCCACCATAGCCAAAGTTTCACAGTTCACCGATGATCTCTGCTACTGGTCCACATCCAAATCCCCACAGCTCGCCGCCTCCAAACTGCAATGCATCACTAAATAGAAGACTGGACAAAACTCTGGAGAATCACCCTCAACACTGTCAAAACTCAATGTGTCATCTTCACCCGGAACCAACACCTGCATCAACCTCACACTTCACAACCAGACAATCAACACCAGCAAGCGGGCAACATTCCTCGACATCACCTTCCAAAGCAACATGACCTGTGTCGTATCTAGACAGCCCGTGATGTATAGACTTAGAAGGAACTTCGTGACACTGGCTTGCTTGTATAGTAATACGTTTAATACAATGAACAACACCTGTATCGGACAAGCCCTGTGGATGCCAGGAGGACGACTAATGCCAGATAAAGTCTCCTCCCGATGGCTGTTAGACACGTTCTTTATATACGTTTAAGTGATGTAAACATAACATACACACAAACACACACATACACACTTCTCTTAACATCTTTTACATTAGTACTGGACTCCAACTCTGTTGATATAAGGGTGTTGACTGTCACCATAAAGGTGCCTCTATCTGAACTTTCTATGACCACTCTGGACCAAACATTCAATGACCTGGACCAAACACATCAATGACCTGGACCAAACGCATCAGTGACCTGGCCAAACATTCAATGACCTGGACCAAACACAAGACACATCAATAACCTGGACCAAACACATCAATGACCTGGACCAAACACATCAGTAACCTGGACCAAACACATCAGACACATCAATGACCTGGACCAAACACAAGACATATCAATGACCTGGACCAAACACATCAATGAACTGGACCAAACACAAGACATATCAATGACCTGGACCAAACACATCAATGACCTGGACCAAACACATCAATGACCTGGACCAAACACATCAGTAACCTGGACCAAACATATCAATGACCTGGACCAAACACATCAATGATCTGGACCAAACACATCAGTAACCTGAACCAAACACATCAGTAACCTGGACCAAACACATGACCTGGACCAAACACATCAATGACATGGACCAAACATATCAATGACCTGGACCAAACACATCAGTAACCTGGACCAAACATATCAATGACCTGGACCAAACACATCAATGACCTGGACCAACACAAGACACATCAATAACCTGGACCAAACACATCAATGACCTGGACCAAACACATCAGTAATCTGGACCAAACACATCAGACACATCAATGACCTGGACCAAACACATCAGACACATCAATGCCCTGGACCAAACACATCAATGATCTGGACCAAACACATTGGTAACCTGGACCAAACATATCAATGACCTGGACCAAACACATCAGTAACCTGGACCAAACACATCAATAACCTGGAACACAAAGCACACACCTTTCTGAACCACCTCAAAGCCCTCTGCGGAAAGTATGGCGCATCACCCTCCACAATAACCAAAGTTTACCTCACATACATCCCACTATTTGAATACTCCGTCCCAGCCTGGATCAACCTCTCAGACCACCAACTTCACCATCTACAGTTAATACAGTACAAAGCACTCAAATTGGCCCACAGACTCCCACCCTTCATCAGCAACCACTACATCCACTCCAAATCAGGCATCCAGACCATCAGACAATATAGCCCTGAGATTCCTATCATGTGCCACCAACAACCCTGCCCTCCGGAAAACCATCAAGGAAGCACACGCCACAGTCAACTCCCCCCCCCGTCTGTCATCATTCAACTCCAAAAGACCTCCACCCACTGAACCCTCCATAACCCAGAAACCTCTGCCCATTCACTGCTGCCTGAGCTCATACCACACATCATGCACACACGTAATACACAGTACACTTAATACATGAAACCCACATACATTAACAAACACACACTCTTTTACTCTTTTTATTTCACTACTTTAGTTTATTTTATTTTTCTTCTTTTCCTTCTTACTTTCTCTTTTCTTTACCTCTGTATTTTTCTGCTTCTTTATCTCTTTGTGTATTTATTTTGGTGCCTTGGTCCACAGTATCCTGTAACCTCCTGAGTCAATATGTGTCATGCTCTAATGGCTCTTATTTCATTGAAAATGGTTCGCTGTCAACCAGGGATCACATCCTACCACTGCTGATATACATCGATGATCTTGAGATTGCCAACCCACTTGGTACATCACGCTAAATTCACAAACTTTGTGCTGTATACTGGGTCCTTGCCAATGTGCCATCAAAATACAGATCAGCATTACACATAATACAGGTAGCAATACTAGAAAAAGTGTCAGACCTCCCTAAAAAGGATACGCAGCTGTACTTGCTCCACTGCTGCATGATGTTCATACTCTTGAACAGGATGGTGTCTTTATCGAAAGAGTTGGTCAGAATGTCAAAAGCACCATCTTTTGTGTTTCTGCAGACAATCTGGCTGCCCATGGGTTGAGTGGCTTTGTAGAATCATTTAAAACAGACCATGTTTGCAGGTTCTGTATGGCCACAACAGAACAGTTTCAAGCAGCGGAAGTCGGCGAGAAAGGGTTTTTTCAAAGAAACCAAAGCCATCCAGGATCTTCATATGCAACATGTGAGAGAAGTGACACTGTGAGCAGTCACTTTGTTGTTAAAAGTGACTGTGTCTTGAGTGAGTCCCTGGATTTCTTCCATCCAATCACAGGTTTTCCTCCAGATATCCTACATGATCTTCTGGAAGATATCATTCCTTTGGTGCTGTCTCTTTGCATTAAAGAGATGATCCGACTGAAGTACTTCACTTTAGAGTATTTAAACCAAAAGATTCTAACATTCCCTGATCAGCACATTTATAAAGTGGATAAGCCTCAGCCAATTCTGAAAACACGTCTGTCTCGTGGAACAATAGGAGGGAATGAGCATGAAAATGCAACTCTGCTCCGACTGCTTCCATTGCTTGTAGGCAGTGTGGTACCAGAGGGTGATGGTGCATGGGCTGTTTTGATGGAACTGAAAGAGGTGGTGGAGCTGGCACTGTGCCCATCCTTTACTGATCAAAACTTAGACTATTTTGAATTTAAACTCATTGAACACAGGCAAGCACTGCAAGAGGTTTTCCCTGATATTAAGCTTTGTCCGAAGCACCACTACGGGGAGTATTATCCCTTGTAAAATGCCTTGGACCCCTAGTGCACATGTGGACCATGCGGTTTGAAGTGTAACACAGATTTTTTAAGAGAGTGGTGCATGATGCTGAAACTTTTAAAATATTTTGAAGACGATGGCAGTTAGACATCAACAAATGATGGCTTATCATCTTGCTGCACCATCATACTTTCAACTCTACCAGAAGTTGATCAAGTACACATTAAAAGACAAATAAATTGTGACACAATCTACCAGACATCAAAGATGACCATTGATGGCAAAGACTATGTCTGTGGAATGTTTTTGTCTGTCTGAGTTACTCGGGGAGTCCACAGGATGCGTGTGCGCCGCGTTGCGGCTGCGACACGGCTCTGCTCTGTCCCGGGGCTTTCGCCCTGGTCCATAGGATGCGTGTTTGGAGCGGCGCGCACTCCGGAGCAGGAAACTCAAGATCCCTCGATAACTCCAAAACGCGCGAGAACAACACAGTATAAACTTTTCCTCGTCCATGGTGTCGGATATCTTTTGAGACTGACGTCTGGCCCGATGCCACAGGTTATGACGTAATGTTGAAGAAGTGGTGAAATTTACGATCTTGTGTTTGCACATGGTGTTTATTTTGAAAGTGAGCGGATGTTGCATACGATCCTCGTGCCTGACTTCCGGGATAGTTCGATCATTTCTGTGTCGATTGACGCGTGCTGGGCGCGGGGAGCGGCGAAAATAGACTCCCTGCGTATCTCTGGCAGAGCGGCGCGGCGGAACGCTCCAGAGACGGAGCTGAGACACGCCGCAGCGCGCCCTGTGGACTCTAGAGCATTGACTTGAATGGGAACCTATTTGCTGCGACGTGCGCGGCGCAGCCGTAACGTAACGCGACGCATCCTGTGGATCTTGGGCTTTAGTGTGGGCTGTCTAAATTTAGCAAAATAGAACATATCTGTCTTGTGTGTCTTTTCTGTGTTGTGGCTATGACTCATGGTATGTAGAGCATCTACTGTCATAAGAGCTATCAGTCACACAGGATAATCTATCCCTCTACTTGCAGACTGGTCTGAATGATACAGTCCCACTATCAGCCTATATGATAGAAGGCTTGCTGCTGTTAAAACCAAAGTGCTTCATACAAGTCAAAGATATCTGAGACCAGCCAATGGTGAGTATTCTTTATAATTATAATTATTGCACTGTGAAATTCAGCATAGTTTGTGTATTTTGACAATAACATTTAACCTCTGTCTCTTTGTTAGCACTATGGCAGCTGCAACACCACAACCCATGATTCTCTGTGTTGTTGAGAAAGATCGCATGAGGAAACTAAAACTTAGTTCATGACCAGACTCTGTTGATGCATTGATAAAGATCATAAAAGATACAATGGAAACAGACCTCAACTTCGGTCTGCTATGTGAGGATCCAGACATTCATGGACAGCTCACTTATCTTATTGACATTGAGGGCCTGCCACAAAAAGCTGTGCACATCTCACTGGAACAAGATTACAGTTCTCTTACATCCACCGACACACTTATTACACACTTACACACAAATATTTCCTCTCCAGAACGTCTAAGCAGATGGCCTCCGGGTCCTTTTCCAGGTCCCAAATATTTGACGTTGAGCTGAAACTTAGAGAGAAATACTGAATTTGAGAAGAAAAACAAACACCTAAAGTTGACAAGAGACCTCAAGCTTGACATTTTAGAAAAGTTTGCATCTGCAAAATATGGCTTAAAAGCCTACCCAAGTGATAGAGAAATAGCGCTGGCAGCTGAGGCTTTCGTGGTCAAACATCCCTGCTTGAAGGAAGCAGGATCTGAGACTGGTTGGAATGGATGGAAAAACAGCATTAAGTTTAAGATGGGGAATTACAGGAACAAGATGAGACAGGCTGTCAGGAGGTTACTGTAAATGTTGGAAAAAGAAGTAGAAGCAATGCTGACAGTGAACCTTCACACTGCAACATTAAAAGACCGAAGTGAGCAGAAGTCAACTTTCTTCCCAACTTTCCTCAAGGGAAGGACTCCTCAAGCTTCGAGCACTTGAGGCAGAAACTTAAGAAGGCTGAGAAGAATTTGTCACTGGTCAGAAAAATGATGCAGTCCACATTTGCCTTGCGGCAACAGGCAATTGTGAGGACTTGCCCACCTCTGAATGAGCTCCTGGACCTCTGGTCGGCACTGAAAATGGAGACTGAGGTACTACAGTTTAACTCTTTTACTTGGTACTTTTGTTATTGACCCATGGCATACCCTGTGTAGGTTATAGTTGTGGTTCTAATTCACATTGTGGCTTATAGGCAGCTAATAGGTCTTCCAAGTTTGATCCATTAGCTCCTTGTCCCTTGGGTTTCTTGAAAGCGCTATATAAATTCCAGTTATTATTATCATTATTTTGGTATTGACCCTGATTCAACTGAGGCAGAGGAAGAAGAAGCAAAAGGAGTGAAGGCATCACCCAAATCACCCCTCAGAATATTTTCAGCCCAGAGTCCAACCAGCCATTAAGTCCCTCTCCACTCTTCCGGAGAAGGATGCTGAAGTGAAACCTACCTTCACTGCCCATGACATGAATCCTCCTGAAGTCCAATGGTATATTGTTGAGCACATAGTAAAGAGTGAGGATAACTCAGAGCTTTCTCTGGAAAAAGTCTTTGACCGCCACAGGAAACAGACTATGATACATGCCGTTCCAGTGTTGGTCTAATCATGAAAGATCCTGCTGTGTCAGACTTGCAGCGTTCCAGAAAGATCCTTGAGAGTCTCCTGCCTCCAGCATCTGACATCGTAAAACACTTAAGTCCTGACACTGTTCCTTCTGTATATTTACAGCAGCTTGATTCAGCTTTTGGCACTGTACAAGATGGCGATGAGCTGTTCGCAAAGTTTATGGACACATTCCGAGACACGGGTGAGAAACCATCAGCCTATCTGCAACGCCTTCAGGTGGCCCTGAACCTTGCAGTAAAGAGAGGAGGTGTGTCTGCAGCAGAGGTAAACAAGCATCTTCTTACTAAATTCTGCTGAGGGATAATTCCCACATCTCAGAACTTCAGCTCAAACAGAAGAAAGCAAGTCCCCCGTCATTTGCAGAGTTGCTACTGTTGTTACACACTGAAGAGGATTGAGATGCAGCTAAAGCTGTGCATATGAAGCAACATCTTGGTGCAAAGCTGAAAGCAGTGTCTCATTCCCAGTTTGCCTATCATGAGGACAAACATGTGAGTTCTACTCTAGCAACACTTCCCAAACAAATAGCAGAGGTACGCCAACTAGCATCCTTTACTACCACTAAGTAAACGCTGAAATCCTTTCATTCTAAGCCCTCTCCTATGACTAAACCAGCTGTCAGACCTGTATAATCTACATGGAAAATTACAGTCTCCTGACCCAAACCAGGCTACTGTTTTCAGTGTGGAGAAGAAGGCCATACCAAACCCTAGTGTGACAGTGAGCCCAATCCTGCATTAGTTGCAGAAAAGAGAAAGCAGTTTATTGCTAAATATTAAAAATAGGAGAAGCAAAACTCTGGTGCAGCTGGCATTTGAACTAAAACCAGTCCCTGTTGAGGGACAAACAGGGACTGTGACAGATAAATCATGTCCTGTGAACGTGAAGTGCCCCCTATATGCTTCTCCTAAGAAAACATATGCTAAACTGCCCCAAGGTTTAATCGGCTCTAGGTGTACAGCTTTAGTAAATATAGCTGGTTCAGAGTGTAACCGTCTCTTAGATACTGGTTTCCAAGTTACCACTGTTCCAAAGACTTTTTACAACCAACATCTATCTGGTCAACCTGTTAAACCTGCAGGTACGTGCCGCCATCTTGCTCTTGGATATGTTGAAATGACTGTTACCTATCCTAAAGACATTCTTGGAGAAGACTTTGAAATCTCAACTCTTGCCCTTGTTGTTCCTGACGTACACACTGAAACTACATCTCAGGTTCTTATAGGAACCAATACTCTTGAAGTTCTCTATGAGCAATTTTGTGACAGTGAGGCTGCAACTCACCTTCCCAGTCTCTATGGTTACAGAGCAGTGCTGAAGACTCTTCAACTACGACATCAGCAACACAAAGAGGGCAATGTAGGAGTTGTGAGAATGCAAGAAAAGACTCCCATTCTCATCCCTGAGGGTCATAGTGTTCAGCTAAAGTTCACAGTCTGTCTGCAGATGTTGGGCAATTGTGGAACATCCTACCAGTCCTCATTACCTGGTGGCAGTTCGTAAAATTAACATCCGCCAAGCGCCAATGGCGGGTAAAAAATTAGTTTGTCTGGTAAAACAAAAACACACACCCGCCAGTGGCCAATGGAAAATGTTGTATTGCATGTGAGGTTTGTTTTCATACTTTCGTCCATTTCTGTCGACCGTCAGGCAATTTTGACCCCGTGGCGCGCTGTACTTGTGTTGCGATTTGGTACGTCGGGAACGGCGTGACGTCAGCTACTGGAGTTCTATTCATTCCCTTAGCTTGAAGAAGCCTAGCGGGGAGAACGTTTCGAGGAAGATGTGGCGACACATTCCCAGCGTGAGGCCACCACAAACAAAAAGTATAAACAAAGAGGCAGGAGACGATCAAGAAGAGGAACAGAAAGCTAAACGGAATAATGTCACTATACAACGTTTCAAAGAAAACTGGAAAATTGACGAGGTTGGCCGACCTCGGTCCTGGCTGACTTACGACCCGACAAACCACACCATGAGTTGCAGCCTTTGCCGCAAACACACGAAGGATAAACAGAAGCAAAACCCATTCGTTGTTGGCGCAACAAACACCAAAATTGGCCAGTGAAAATATTTTTGGCCGGGAAATTTTTGGAGGTTACTAGCCAATGGCAGATGAGGTAAAATTTTAATTTTATGCCCTGCCTGGTGGTCATTGTGTTAAGAGCTGTCTTATCACTCTTCCTACACATGCTCCCCACAATGTACCTGTTGTGGTCACAAATGAAACTGTGCAAGCTATTTCCATTCCACCCCATGTATCATTGCTAGTCTTGAAGATTTCCACAGCATCATATCTGAGCATAGTGTGAGAACCTCTCCTGTTTCTGATAAAACCCAGAAATCTGATCTCACCTTTAACTTTGGGGATTCTCCAGTACCATCGGATTGAAAAGAGCACATCACCCACAAGCTCAATTAAATGTCTGAGGTATTTTCTCATCATGATCTTGACTTGGGATGAACAGGCAAGGTAAAACATCACATCAACCTCCATGATGAAACCCCTTTTAAACATCGAGCTAGGCCTATGAGGCTGTTCGCAAGCATCTTGCTGAACTGCTAGAGTCAGAGTCCCCATTTTCTTCCCCCATTGGGGTTGTAAAGAAACACAACAATAATGTACGTCTGTGCATAGATTACCGGAAACTGAACCTTCAAACGGTAATAGATGCTGATGCATTACCCCATCTTGAAGAAACCTTTTCTGCATTGACAGGGTCCAAGTGGTTCACAGTTCTTGACTTGAAGTCAGGGTACTATCAGATTGAAGTTGAAGAAGCTGACAAGCCTAAATCTGCCTTCATCACCCCACTTGGGTTTTGGGAATTCAACCGGATGCCCCAGGGTATAACAAATGCACCCAGCACCTTCCAGAGGTTGATGTAGAAATGTATGGGAGAGCTACATCTAAAGTCTTGTCTTTCTGGATGACTTGATAATCTTCTCCAGCACCCTGGAAGAACATGAGGAAAGATTGACAAGAGTACTCAATCGCTTAAAGGCTTATGGACTGAAACTCTCTCCTGAAAAGTGCAAGTTTTTCCAAACCTCTGTGCGCCATCTAGTCTATGTAGTATCAGAAAACGGGGTAGAAACAGACCCTGAAAAAGTAAATGCCCTAAAAACCTGGCCAGTTCCCACTAAAGGAGCTTAAATTCTTTCTTGTATTCGCAGGCTACTACTGGCGGTTCATAAAGAACTTTGCTGCAATTGTAAAGCCCTGCAATAAGCTCACTCATGGTTATCCCCCACCAGGTAAAGCTGCAAAAGTTAAAAGGATATCTGGGCCATATCATGATCCCAAGCAACCTTTTGATGGTTGATGGACATCAGACTGCCAGAATGCTTTTGCCACCCTCATCCAATGCCTTACCACTGCTCCAGTTATTGGGTTTGCAGACCCAACAAAACCTCATCTCCTGCATCCAGATGTCAGTACCACTGGGTTGGGAGCTGCTTTGTATCAGGAGCAAGATGGGAAGCTGAGAGTCATTGCTTTTGCCAGCCGTGGTCTATCTCTAAGTGAGTCACGCTATCAAGCACATAAACTGGAGTTTCTTAGCGCTCAAGTGGAGTGTGACTGAAAAGTTCCATGATTTCTTGTATGGCGGTTCTTTTACTGTAGTCACAGACAGTAATCCCTCGACCTACAGTACATACTAACATCTGCAAAGTTGGATGCAACCAGTTACAGGTGGTTGGCTGCTTTGTCCACGTACTCCTTCAAACTTCAGCACCGGGCTGATAAACAGAATCTTGATGCTGATGCTCTTTCCCGAAGACCCCATGAGAATCTTCACATCGTAGACGCACAGACCCAAAAAGAACAAGATTGCATTAGCCAGTTCACGCAGCAGTATCTGACTGATGCAAGCTGTACTGAGGTGGTTTCCCCAGAGATTGTTGATGCAATCTGTCAAAGTGGCTTGGTCGGAGCATCCAGTCTTTCTGCTTCTGGCCAGTGCAACATAACACTTGTGGAGTCCCTAACCATGTCTGCAGATGTTGTTCCTGACTGCTATGCCTCTGATGACACACATGGCTTACCTGTCATTCCAGCACTGTCCGATCTGGATCTCATTGAACTGCAGCAAGCTGATTCAAGCCTCCATGAGGTCATTCTTCAGATGAAATCTGGAGAACCCACTCCTCCAAGTGCGCAAAGAACTCCCTGAGCTTCCTCTCCTGTTGCAAGAATTAAACAGATTAGAGCTTCAGAATGATATCCACTACCGAAGGCGACAGAATGGTGAGGTGAGAAGATCTCCTATGAACTTGATCTCCCCCAGGACCTGCGGCCACTAGTTTTGAAGAGCTTGCACAATGACATGGGTCACATGAGGATAGAGGACTCTTGATCTCGTTCGTACCAGGTTCTACTGGCCGAGAATGGCAGTTGATGTGGAAACCAAAGCAAAGACCTGTGATCGCTGTGTACACAGAAAAACTAACCCTGAAAAAGCAGACCCTTTGATGAACATACAAACTACCCATCCTCAAGTTGGTGTGTATGGATTTCCTTAGCCTTGAACCAGACACCAGCAATACCAAGGATGTTCTAATGTTAACCAATGATTTAATCAAGTTTGTAGTGGCAATTCCGACTCCGAACTAAAAAGCCAAGACAGTGGCGAACTGTTTGTGGGATATCTTCATTGTGTGTTATGGAATCCCTGAACGGTTGCATACTGATTAAGGCCCTGATTTGAATCTCCACTGATTAAAGAATTGTGTGAAGTTTCTAGCATTCAAAAGGTTCGAATAACTCCCAATCATCAATGAGGGAGCCCTGTTGAACGATCCAACCACACTCTTCTCAGCATGTTGGGAACTCTGGAGAACAAGAAAAATATCCGAATGGAACATTTTGTGAAACCTCTGGTTCGTGTATACAACTGCACCCGTAACAAAGTCATTGGATTCACTCCCTTTGAGCTCATGTTTGGACGTTCACCCCTACTAACTGTGGCTCTAGCTTTTGGCGTACCTGTTAAAGAGGGTCAGCATCCATATTCTTAATATGTGTGAGATTTTAGGTCCCGCTTGGAGGAGAGCTATCAGATAGCTTCCAGGAATGCTCTGAAGACAGCTGAGAGAAACAAAGTGCGTTTTGATAGGGACGTGACTGCCTCAGACCTGCGAATAGGAGACCGAGTGTTGGTCAGAAATGTTCGAGTTCGTGGCGAGCACAAACTGGCGGACAAGTTTCACAGTTCTTTTGGATAGGGAAAACCTGGCCTGTATTGCAAACAAAACCATAACCAGTTACCTTAACACACACAAAGTCCCACACTCCGTACGTAGTTGGGTACAAACAGATAAGGTGCTAGAGTAGCATGACACATTCAGCTATCCCGCCAACAACAACACCGCTCAGCGTACTCACCAGTTCCCCATGCAGACTGACCGCACACCCAGGGCACTCGTTATCGGTGATAACCCAGCAGAAATCTACATCTAAGTGTGAAGATGGCTTAATGCACTAATGGTTAACGGAATTATGTTTTATGATAAAGTGAGTAAGATTGTGGCTCACCGACCTGCAGCAACTCTGACAATCCATCTCATTGCACTGATTGACGGCAGCAGCTGCTTCTATGGGATGCCGTGAGCGCTGTGATTAGCGGGTGCCCATGACTGCTGAGGATCTGAGAGTACGCTGAGCAGCAATATAAAACAAAACAGGATAAATATGACACCTGGGTTACAAGTGTCTAAAGTCTATGTTTATGACTTTTAAGAAATTAAAAATAATGACAAATTGGACTAATACATTTCAAGTTTCGTTAACATAAAGTAGAATGCCTGTGTAATTGTTTTTTTAAAGTTTTGTTAACTCAATGTCATTGAATTGGTTAATTAAAATAAATAATTGTAGCTCAAAATATTTGAGTTGACTAAAGAAGGACGTTGATTTACCTGTAATTATTGTTATGTTGCATGTAATATATCTATTTAAGATATGAAAACTTAAGACTTTTAAATTAATAAACTTAAAATTATTGAGAGCAATCAGTTGGCTCAATTGTTTGAGTTCTGCTAACTTATCTGGGTTTACAGTGCAGTGTGTTTTTAACCACCAAACAAGTGCCCCAGGTTGGGGACTTTTTATTTTTTTAATAAAATAATGTTGTTCCTTTGCTAGTCTTAAAAAGTTTGTAGTTTCAAGTATTTTGGTAAAAAAAAATTAAAATTAAAATTAAAGCTCCTGTGAGGAACTTTCAGCGACCCCTGTGGACAAGTGGTCCCCCCTCACACCTCTGCTGATTTGTCCACACCAGTGTTTAAAACATGTCTCTACTAAAGTGTCTCATGACGCTCTCTTTTAACAGTCAAATGTATCCTCTCACTCACTGTGAATATTTCTCCATGGAAGAAGTAAATTAAGGCTGTATTGTCAGTGTGCTGTAAATCGCTCATCTGAAACCACTTTTTTGACAAACACGTTGTCAAATAACATTAATGGTAAAAATGATGTTATTGATTTAAAGTGATTATGTGTACTGTTTAAAAAAAATAGTCCCAGAGATTCCTCGTCATTAGCGTTCCATGGTGATGGATTCTTATCTGCCTGTTGTGGTGGATTTAACATGAAACTGTCCTCATTCAGCTCTCCTTCTCTGAGCTCTGCGGTTCACACACCTTTAAAATAAACAAATGTCACAACTTTGAACCCTGCTACTATTATCACCACCACTCATGGTTTAAGTTTCTTTGTAGAGACCCGGTAACCTAAGTTTCTCTCACCTGCTCCCCTCGTTGCTAATATTGCTGGACAAGATCCAATATGTAAACGTCAGTAGCCTGCCGATTTAGCATGCTAACCGAAGCTAACGTTTTAGCCACATTGTTTACCCAATATGACGCTAACGGAAGCTAAGGGTTTACTTACCTTACGGTCTGTGGTGTCAACAAGCAGAAGCTAAATGCGCCAGAACTCTTTTCTGTGGATTGATTTGGCATGAAGTGTGATGAGTTTGTCTCTGGTGTTGCTCATGTTAGGAATGTTAATAACCTCTGTCAAGGGGTTTTGACCAATCACAATCAAGCTTCTACACAACCGGAAGATCAGTAAGAAACCTGGGTAATAAAGGTATTTAAAATCCCAATAGAGAAATTGTCCATCTTGTTGTTGACGGTCTTTTGTTTACTTTTGTTGGTCAGAAAAAGACCTCAATGTTAATTATATTATGTTTCTTAACCTCTCTAGAAACTACCCATGGCGGCTTTAAACTGTTTAAATCACTCAAATTAGGGGCGCTGGTGGACTAATGGTCTACGCATCCCATGAGTAGAGGCTATAGTCCTCATCGCAGAGCTCGCCAGAGTCGTGACCATTTACTGCATGTCTTCCCCGACTCTCTACTCCCCACTTTTTCCTGTATCTCTTCAGCTGTCCTGTCATTAAAGGCAAAAAGCCCCAAAAATATAACTTAAAAAAAAAATCACTCCAAAGTCAGCACATGTAGTTAAATAATCAGCAAAGTGCTGCAGTTAAGTAATTTTAATACATGTAGTTCTATGCTCCTTTAAACAGTGCTTTTTTTGCACAGTAGAGGTGTCAGGGTCTCTTAAGGTGAAACCTGACACCTAAATCAGTCTCCTGAATGACACAGCACCACACCCTATAAAACCTCTCAGAATCTACAGTGGCCCACAGAGGTCACATGACTACAGAGGCTGTCAGAAGACTTGAACTACTGAGAATATAAAGTGGTCCACAGTCAGAGGCCCCTAGAGTATGAGGCAGTACCTTGAAGCACAGATGGTAAATCTTTGATTGACATTAGTGGGACAAATTGAATTAGACAAACAGAGAAAAGAGCCGATCACATGTCAGCAAGACAACAGTTGCTTCCTGCTTACACACAAAGACACTCAGCAGTGACAAAGCCAGTGAGAGACAATATCATGGCTCTCTCTGTGTGTTATGTGCTGATGTATGTGTATGAATTTGCATCAGCACACAAAAAAAAACATAGCGTGTGTGCGTGAAAGTGACTCACCCCGTGTCAGTTACTCCTCTACTAAAGGTTCCTTTCCTTTTCTACTTCACACCTCTCCAGTTTTCTATTTTTGGGCTATGTTAGCAGAACTATGTGTATCCGGCAGATCTCACACACACACACACACACACACACACACACACACACACACATACACACACACACACACACACACATTCACTCACTACAACATGCAAAAACCCATTGGGAGTGTTTTTGGAAAGAGGAGCGAGAGGAGACGTGCATCTTTTATGGCGCTCTGTACAATAGCTGATTCGCTGGAGCAGACAGAAATATCAGGGTTACTCGCAAAGTGAAAAATATCGTATTGCATAAGACTGGTGAAAGGACCTGACCACGTAAATGCAACAGTAGCTCTCTCCCACAAAGGCACGCACACACACTCGCTCTCTTTCCTCACACACACACACATACCACACATACAGTGATTTCCTAATAGTGTCCTGCAGGCAGGCGGGCAGAGGCGGGCAGGGTAGAGAAACTGGAGCTGAGGCAGAGTGCTGACTCAGGGAACAAACCAGTGAGAGAGAGTGTGAGTGTGTGTGTGTGTGTGTGTGGGTGTGTGTGGTGTGTGTTTGTGTGTGTGTCAGAGAGAGAGAGAGGGGGACATTGTGCTGCACAGAGGCCTCGCGACTTGCGTGTGCAAACGAGAATGTCCCGACCCCTCTCTAAGCACTTTATTTTGTTTAACCGCTACTTTGAAGTTAAGGCAAAGCGGCCTGTTGGCGTGACAACAGAACCAAAAACCAAAGTCGTACTCTTGTAAAAAGTCCATTGAGAAAAAGCAGAACTAAAAGAGGAAGTATCTCTCTCTTTTCCTTGAGTTGAATTTATCACTCCTGATTCTTTTTTTTTCTGAGTAAATGCTCTCTCCGTACCGTAAACACTTCCAGTTTTGTCTCTGTCCTGAATCCTGACATAAACACAAATTCTATTTTTAAAAAAGGAAAGTGAACGTACCTGCCAGGCCGAAACGGAGAAATGAAAGTGCAAAGGTACTTCTGAAAGACGTAAAACTTGACTAGTTAATTTCTAAAAAAAAGTTATTTGATCAACAATCAAAGGGGAAAAACTAATTAGAGGAGAACAAGGTCAGAAGTCAAATTATCTCAGCTCCAGTACTGACTAGAACTAGGAAAAAAGCACATCTCTCCAGTGTTAGCTTCTCTACACTGCCTCCCATAAAATCTAGAATAGAATTTAAAATCCTTCTTTTGACCTACAAAGCTCTTAATGTGGCTTCATTTAGCTGGTTCTGCAGAAAATGACCCTACCTATATAAGCATGTGGCTGTGCTTCCTGTGCCTTTATGAATAAACCTACTGCTACTGATGCTTTTGATAATTAACTGTTCACTAACCCTAAAGGAGTCATCTGGCAAAAAGAAAGGCGAAAAACTCATTACATTTTCTATTTTCAAGGTTTTATTTCAAGGTTAGCTACGATTTTTGTCGATATTTGGTTTTTACTATAAATGGGTAAATTTACTACTTTTTAGATCAACTTTTGAAATTCAACTTTTTTTATTGCATTATTTCTGTATGTCTTTGTTCAACCAAAGTTAACAAATGTATATAAGTAATACAAAACCAACAAAGAGAAGAAAAATAAAAATAATAATAATAATATAAAAATAATAATAATTAACCATACAAACAAAAAGGAAGATAAACATAAGAAACAGTTAACTAAAACCAAAAATGATCATAATAATACTAATAAGAAATATCTTTAAATATTTAAAAACATTCTGGAAGACATCTAACAACCCCCCATTTGTGTTGGGAACCCCTGCTCTAAGTGCCTGTTATTTGCTATTCAACCAAATACAGTTTAGTGTTTTTAGCGCTGCGCTCCCAGGTTAAAAACATTTTGAAACATTGAGAACAGCAGTGGTAATCAATGTCACTTCTTGAATCCCCAACCAATTATAATCATGATGGGGCGGGACATTTGTATATCATCTTCATCAACAACGATGGTTGAGGGTCCGAGAAAATAACAATGCTTGTTTGTTCGAGGGGGCAGTGCCATTGAATGATATCAAATATGACACATACAGAAAAACAGTCACTATTGGGTAGGGTTGCAAAGAGGGGGGGAAATATCAGGTACATTTCGGAGAGTTCCGGTAAATTTTCATGGGAGGTGAAAGCTGGGGAGTTTGGGAAATATGCAAATTGGAAACTTTCCATAGGATTAATGGGAATTATAACTGGGAACTGAGGGTATTGTTGGAAAGGTATCATATCCAGCATACATATTGTTTTGTATTAAGCAGACTCCATCCAAATAATACAATTAAAACAGATTTATTTGTAAGTAGAACTTTATCAAGTGTTAAATATTTTATTGAACATCAATTATTTCATTGAAGAACAAAAAACATGAATGTTGAGTTAAATATTCTCATCCACCCTGACACAACCTATTCAAGTAATTACCAAAAATGCAATCCCAACTAAGTCCCATTCAAAATGCAAAATAAAATAGCACCTTTCCCTAAGCTGCTCAAGTCTAGCTCTCTAGGATTCTAGAAATCATCTGTGCATGTGATGGAGGAATGCACAGTGCATGTAGGGGGCGAGGTCTCAATAGCCCAGCAGTAAGCAGTGTGCTATGCGCATTTGATTGAGGAATAGCGTAGATATTCAACAGTACTTGTGTGAAATCTGGTTTGTTTTAGTCAGGATTATGCTAAAATATTATTTTCCCCAACTATATTAAGTTCCCTGTTAAGAGCCAAACTTCAATTTAGTAAATTCCTGATTTCTTCCGTTAATTCCCATGGAGAGTTTCCAACCTTTGAAAATTCCTGGAATTTTGCAACCCTACTAATGGGAAGCAGAAGAGCTGAGGAACAACTTTTGTAACCTAACAGTAAACGCTGGTGGAAAGTGTGTGAAACTGAGGTCATGGGCACTGCAGGGCACAACAACAAAAAAGAAGTTATTGGACACAGCCTAATTTATCCACTCTATTTAGGTGGTGTGAGTGTGTTCATGGACAACGTTGGTATTTGTGTATGAGAGTGTGCATGTGTAATGTGATGTTTATAGGACTGAGCAGCAAGTCAGCAACATCCAGGTGGTTTGGTTTACCCTCTTATTCTCCCTCTCTCCTTTCTCTCTCTCTCTCTCTCCTCTCTCTCTCTCTCTCTCTCTCTCTCTCTCCACTCCACTCTTTCTCTCTCTCCCTCCCGCGTCCCTTTCGTTAGTCTCCCTCTGTCTTTTCTGCTTCATTATTTGTCCTTTCTCTACGGCTAAAAATACTTGCTTCCCTGTCACTATAACAGATCACCTCGGAGGAAATTTGCTGCCAGCAGTGGACAGTGTTTGATACAACAGTAAATGCCACCCCACCTAACACACTGAACACACACACACACACACACACACACACACACCACACACACACACACCACACACACACACACACACACACACACACACACCACACACACAACAAACATGGCCCAGGCCTTGGCTCATAATGGTGTCAGCGGATTAGTATCTGGCGCTGTGTGCTGATATATACGTGAGTATATATATATGTGTATATAGAAGTGTGTTTGTGAGTGTTAGACAAACAGGTGCAGCAACCTCATAAAGATGACTGAGCTGTTGGAGGGTTGATAGAGTGGGTGCAATAGTTACATGAGGTCACAAGAGAGAGAGAGCTGGAATAACAAACACAAAGTCACACACATACATACACACATACAGTAGGGTTACACCTGAGCTTTGCTGCTCATAATAACAGAAATATATTGTGTGTGATACCGAGTCGAGTGATGCAGACAAAGAAAATATGTGTGAGCAAATGTCCACAAGGGTGCGTGTGAAAATGGGTTTTCATGCAGGAGAGAAAGAGAAAGTGTGTGAAAACGAGTGGGGTTGACAGGCCACTCTTGTGACTCGTAAGACAAATCAAATAAACAACAACTTCGCACTCCTGCTTTCACACTTGTATGTGCAACTCAAACCAAGTCTGTCGGAGACGGCATAAGGTGTCACTGTTTGGTGCTCAGGAGAATTTTCCACCGTGTTTCGTGTTCCCATGGAAACTGTACAGCGACCTGGGATGACCCCTCAAGACTAGAGAGGGGCGGAGGTGAAGTTGCCATTTAGTTCAGGTCAGGGGATGGATATTATTGTATTTATCATCCCCCGGCAGGTCACAGATAATGTGCCATCAAGATAAAGGTTCTTCCGCTAATTTATCCATAAAAACAACATAAACAAGAGATAAACTCAGTGTATTTGTCACTGTGTATACGTCTCAGTGTGTTTTCCAGATATAACTTTTAGTTTTTTTCCTCAGGGCTGCCTGCCTCCTTCTCTCTTTCTTTCTGTCTCCCATCTTTCTCCACAGGTGAGTATCTGCTCGCATCGTATGTGTGTAAAAGCGTGCACTGCAGCCGTGCTACCTGTGCTACAACAGACCTTTTGTCTCATTATCAGAGTGACATTTGTGCAGCCCTGCGAGCCATCTGGATGCGTCCCACACACATGTGAGAGAAACCAGCCTGGGTTTGGATCTGACTCACATCAAACAGCCTCTCTGCCCACACACCACACATACATACACACTCTAAAACACCACACGCGCCAAATACTAACAGCACAAATAGAGCAGTTAGAAGCCAATATCTGACATTTAACGAGTGAGGTGGGGAGTGATTGATAAAATAATTTTGACTACACACATTCACAACAACACAAGCATAACAATTGACGCTCATTGAGGACTGCTGTGGACAGCTGTGGAGAAATCACAGAAATTAAATAATGCTCACCCCATCCCCACACTGTGCCAATTTCAGGAGTGTGTTTTATTTTAACGCTGCTTTGTTATGTTCCGGGTCAGATTGACTCCATTTCCCCCCCAAGTTATTTTTTTGATATGAAACTTCTTCTGCTTGGCTTAATTAAGCGTAATCAACATATAAGATAAAAATGGTTAATTTAACATATTTGCAACCCCCCTCCCACCCCCCACCACTGCATGTTTATATTACACAGACACTGTTTGTGGGTCATCTTGACCCGGAAGTCAAAGGGGAGGCTAAAAGGAGTCAGAAGTGTCAAATACTAAATGTTTCTTTGTAACTGTGTGACATATTTCACCCTAATCACGCACACGCATGAAAGACGAGTGAGTTATCCTCACTGAACCATGATCTGTGAGGATTAAAGAACACCATTACACTAAATATTGATTTAAATGGTTAGTAATGGAGTTTATAATGAGATTTAAAATAAAATTGTATTGGAATATTTTGAGTTCTGACACTTTTGGATAATTAAATATGCTCAGGGTCAAGTTGGCCCAGGAACATTATTGATGTAGCTGAGAAACGAACAATAGTAATAATAATACACTTTATTTATATATCACTTTTCTAAACAGAGTTACAAAGTCCTTCACAAAAAGTGAACAATAATAATAATAAAAATATAACCCCAACCCCTGTTTATACACATATACATATGTACACACATACACATATATTACAGTATATACAGTTGTGGTCCATAAGTTTACATACCCTGGCAGAATTTATGATTTCTTGGGTAGTTTCTGTTGTCATTATGATATAAAATGAGGTAAACACAGTTGTTTGACAATACATGGCTTCCCCCAACCACTAACATGAATGACAAAAAAGTTTTTCTCTTATCATTCATATTCTCTGAAAAATGGCCCAAATAAATCACAAATTCTGCTAGAGTATGTAAACTTATGAGCAGAACTGTATACAAAGTAGGAGCTTAAATGTGTGTAATTTGTATAGCATGTATTGACAGTCCCGAACTGAGTGCAAATGGGTGCATAAGTGCCACAGGTTGGAGTTGTGAAACTGCCTCTGTGGCTCACTGCCAGAGTACAAAGCTTAACATCAAACTTTGGTTCAAAGGCTGCCTGAGAGTTGGAGAAGCCTCACAGATTTAACACAAGATAATGTTTTGACCTTCAGTGATAAATACAATTGATACATTTGAAAATTAAAATCATAATTTTTTTGGTATAACAACTTTGTGAGCATTGCTTTTTAAAAATTCTCAAGTATTCGAAGAAAGTAAATTAACAGTATTTTAGAAATTAAAGTAATGGGTTATAGATACAGTTGTGCTCATACGTTAGATACTCTAGCAGAATTTGTGATTTATTTGGGCCATTTTTCAGAGGAATATGAATGACAAGAGAAAAACTTTTTTGTCACTCATGGTTAGTGGTTGGGTGAAGCCATTTATTGTCAAACAACTGTGTTTACTCTTTTTATATAATAATAACAACAGAAACTACCCAATTAAATTATAAATTCTGCCAGGGTATGTAAACTTATGAGCACAACTGTATAAGGTGTGTAAGTAAAACAATGACCAGGCAAATTACAATTTTAAGAACTGATCAAAACTATGAAAAATGTTTTAATTATAGCATGTTGGTGATAAATATGCTTCATTTAGAGATTGACATGAAAGCCCTTTTATAAATCTGGTTCTACACAGTGTGTAAGTAATTCTGTTAGCCTAATCTCGTCTCTCTCTACAGGGAAAAAGGGTTACATTTGAGGAAACTTGGGAGGGCATATTAATACAGTCTGAATGTGATTTACAAGCCACATTTTTTAAACATTTTGTGTTATTTTTGATACCTGATACAACTGCTAAAATATCTTAGAAAATCTGTGTGTGACCAATAATGTGGAACATGAATTATACTTGAGGAAAAAAAATACCCTTGTGACTCAAATAGTGAGTGTATTAATTCTACAAATCGCATCTGAACCAATTTTATATCCTGTTTTCGGAGCAAGCTGTAACCTACTACTTCTGAGGGGAAGTTATGGCAGTCGCTCAGTAATTTTGAAAAAGACCCAAACAGGGTTTCGCTATGACTGTGTCAAGCACAGCGAGCCATAGGAAGTGCACACACTCGTGAACCGAGGGGAATACAAAGTTAGCATACTGAGTCATAATAAAATAAAGGCTTTTGGTGTTGTGTGAAAGGTGCATTCACACTTCAGATTTCTCTCCAGACTCTTGATGTTGAATCTTTGGTCTCTCGAGTCATCGGTCAGCTCTGTGCATGCAGGTTGAAGAATGCCACGTCTCTGTTAATTGACATGCTAACGCTCTGCTGCATGCAAGGTAGGCCTCTCTCTATCCCCTTCATCTCTCTCTCTCTCTCTCTCTCTCTCTCTCTCTCTCTCTCTCTCCTTGCTTCTCTCATCTATAATTGATTGCTTCCACTGTACCAACTTCATTTGCTGGCTGTGAATAATGAATGAGACACGGAGTGGAGGCGCTTTTTCTTCTTCGCTGGTTTGATACCCGATTAGCCGTTTACAGTGTATCTGTGCTATCCGTGACCAGGCCTGGGGTTCCCAACGTGTGCCACAGAGAGAAGAAATGCTGCCAAGAAGCTCTGCTCTGCCTCAGGGAGAAAAAAGGCATGACAGCGTGAAAAATAATTTAGCCTATCTTATTGATCGGTGTCATTCAAGAGCAAGAAAAAGACTTCATGCAAGACTATGCAACAGGCGTGTGCTCAAATGACATGCATGTTGTTTTAATCCTTGATAGAAGCTTGTGAGGTGGTGAGACGGTTGAGTTGTTGCACTGAAATGAAACTTGTGTGACTTATAGGGGGAGCGTAATTCCCATTATAGCAATCTCACACCCTGTGAGCATCTTCACGCGCACACATGGTTGCACATGCTACATACTGTACCTTACTTGCACACACTCTAATACACATGCAAAAGCAACACCCACAGAGAGTATGTGTTCTCGGGCAGTGAGAAGAGTTCTTCTGAGGTGCATGCCATGTGATGAGCATTACCTCCTCGACACAGCTCAATGGACTTTCAGGCTGAGTTCAACACGCACGTTCACTCGTTCACACTCAACTCACACTTAACCAGGATTATTAATAGCATGTTTCAGTTCCACAATGCGCCAGAGAAGTGCAAGCGAAGCAGTTTAGAGCTCCGGGACCACAGATGACGTACTGGTTTTTTTTGTTGTTTTGTTTTCTGGGAGAGGGAGAGGGGGCTAAAGTTACGTCAACCAGTGACTCAAAATCGCTGTTTCACACTTCCTGGAAGAGCTCAAAAGAGTAGCATACTCCCCTCCCCCCCCGAACGCCTCCTGCACTGTACCTTCCTCCCTTACTATCCCAGAAGCATTACACGCACACACACATCTTCATTCATGAAAAAAATGGAGATTTGCTGACACAGACATGCACACAAACAGATGAAAGAGCCACATTGTTTGCAGTCTGCTGTTGGAGAAAGTTGTAAGGGACAGAAGAGGCTTGGTGCGGTTAGCAGAGGGCTGACCACATGGCAGCTGTATGACTTTCTGCAACCTGCTGGAATGAGTTTGTTTGGACGGATGGTGTCGACGGGGATGAGACGAGTAGGACTTCTTCCATCTTCAGCTTCATCTCAAGCACCAACATCCTTTTTCCCTTTGCTCGTCTCTTTTCTCTCCCTCCTGTCACCTTGTCTCCACTGTCTGTCTCTTTCACCAGCCAAACATCTATACACTGAAAGAGACAGCCCTAACACAGAGAGACCCTGAGTGTCTGACAGAAGCTTATACAGTTAGAGACTGTCTGAGTCTGAATAAGTCTTGATCTGCAGAGGTAGATACACAGCAGGCGCATTTACAAAGAGAGGCAGGCGGAGGAAGGGCTGCGAGAGAAAGATGAAGAACACAAGAGAGCGTGAGTGCGTGAGAACGAGAGATGTACTGTAGGGAGCTGGAGGGAGAAAGTAAGAGAGAGACGGAGGAATAGATGAGCATGAGAGTGTGAGAGAGAAAATAGAGACAGAGCGAGCAGGAGGAGGGGGAGAGTGTAAACAGCAGAAGGTTCACTGGGTTCAGTGTGCAGTAGAGGAGCTGAAAGATGGGCATCAGAATTCGAAGCCAGGGGGCTGGATAGTGGTGCGTGACTCACATACTCATGCATATATTCACGCACACACATGCACAGAGAAATGCTATTTTATTTCCTAACATAACTATTATACACAAACCCAGGGAGATAATCTAAGGCATAAATAATAGAGCCGTTTAATAGTGTGACATTGGCTCCGTTTCATCTTTATGTATGATACTGACAACAAACCCCTTTATAATCCCATTAGCATGTTCAGAAATATTGCTGAATGCTAGCATTTAGCATTCACAGACAAATGAGGAAAATGGTATACACGTTATATGACTCATTCTACAATGACTGAGCTGAGGTTTATATTGTGTCAGCTCAGGATTACACAACATCACACACATAATGTGACATTCCACGGACAGGAAGCAGCAAGTATATTTGGCCTTATATTTACAGGTCACCCAAAACATTTGACTCTGCGGTTCACTTTTTCCATCTGATAATGACTAAGATCCACATTATATATCAAGTTTACAGCTTCATATCAGAGGCAGAGCTCAGCGTGACGAGTCAACCGATACTGTCACTCAACCGGTCCAAGCAGCCTGCTTTCTCCACATGAGTCACTAGATCTCATTTTGACTCTGAAAAACACTGAACGCTGTTGCAAAACTGACATCACAAACCATCGTGTTAACCCAAGCCTGATCTCTGAGTGCACATTTCACAGCTCGTCAACAGAGATGCATCATTGCAGAAGGATATACGTTCTGAGTGAACTAAAGGTGACAACGTGCACATTCACAGAAGCAATAAGATGAACACAACTCAGATGACCTGTAATTTTTATTTATTTTTTGCCATAGTGTTTTTATTGAAGTTTATAACCACAACAATACAGCTTTATTATTAATAATCTCCACTTTCACAACTGCATGGCTGCACCTCAAGGTTAAACAAATGGACAAAGAACATATTAACAATAAAATAATTATAATAAATAACAATAAAAAAAAAATAGAATGAACAGAGCTTCTCTAAATCAAACAAGGCTATTCAATTTGAAATAAATAAAAATCAAGGTCAGTTGACATTATTAACCCTCCTGTTATGTTGCGGGTCAAATTGACCTATTTTAAAGTTCAAATATCCCCCCAAAAAATGTTAAAAGTATTTTTTCACTGTGAAACTTCTTCTGCTTGGCCTAATTAGCGTGAACAACATATAAAATGAAAATGGTTCATTTCACACATTTGCAAACCCCCCTGCATATTTACATCACATACTGTTTGTGGTCAATTTGACCCGGCAGTCAAAGTGGAGGCTAAAAGGGGTCAGAAGTGTCAAATACTAAATGTTTCTTTGCAACTGTGTGACATGTTTCACCCCAATCACTTTCCAATGTACATAAAAAAAAGTTTGAATATGAATTTTCATAAAAATGAGTGAATTATCCTCATTGAATCATGATCTGTGAGAATGAAAGAACACCAATGCACTAAATATTGATTTAAATTGTTAGTAATGGAGTTTATAAATGAGGTTTAAAAAATGTTTTGGGGATTTTTTGGGGGGTTCTGACGCTTTTGAATCATTAAATATGCCCCTGGTCAAATTGACCCAGGAACATTATTGCTATCACTAAGAAACGAACATAACATGAGGGTTAAGACAAAATGAAAGAATCTGCATTTCTACATGGATTTTGGGACTGCAGTGTTGGATTGTTTTTTTTTAACATAATCAATGAAGGGTTTCCAATTTTTTTCAAAAAAATGTTCTTTGGCTTTCTGGATGTATGTTATTTTTTCTAATGGGAGGATTCACAACATCTGATTTAACCAATGGGTGGGACCGGGTCTGTTAGTGTCTCTCCAGTTCTGTGCATTACATTTCTTTGCAGACAGCAGACTATGGTCAATACATTTGCATTATTTTTTGTGTACAATGTTTTTCTGGATATATTGCTTACAGAAACAATTTGGGGTCTAGTATGATCTGTTTGGAAATATCTTCTCAATGATATTTTTTTATGATGATGAACTGTGTTATACATATTATACCTTAATATGAATTAATATGAAGAAACATGTTAAGAAAATGATAAAAACCATCAAATACAATTTGATAAACTTTAGACACATAAGAAACTGTCTTTCAGTGGATGCAGCCAAGACTTTCATGCATGCTATGATCTTTCCCTATGTCATACTGTATCACATGCTGGGGTCAGGCTGGGGAGACGGCCATTAAACCACTTCACTCTCTGTATAAACCAACCTTAAAAATATTGGACAAAAAATCAATGCAATATCACCACTGTAGGATACTGGAGAAACACCATCTTTTGAGCTTTGAGAATTTTAGATTGTTTTCAAATTTGTGTCTCGTGTATAAGATTTTAAATGGTTTGGCCTCGCCTCCACTGCGTCAGTTTATCAACTTTTGCTCAGTGGCCTCCATTAAATCCACGAGGATATCTTCTTTTAGAAATTGTAATGTACCCTTTCGTCGTACTGCCTTTGGGCAGGCAGCTTTTTCTGTGAAAGAGACTCAATGGAACACCTTACCAGAGGACATTTAGAACTGGGATTCTCTCAGCCGCTTCAAAACCAAACTGAAAATCTGCTAAAGGACACTCAACACTGAAACCACTGATTTAAACCCAAAAAATCCAATAAACATTTTTTAATCTCATTATGAACTCCAATACTAACCATTTAATTAATATTTACTGCAATGGTGTTCTTTAATTCTCAAGATCATGTTCAATGAGGAGAACTCACTCGTTTTTTTATGAAAGTTCATGTAAACTTTTTTTATGTACATCGGAAAGACCTAAATATAGAATACAATAGTTTTACATGACATAGTTTTTGTTTATTTTATTTTAAATTTTGAATTTTTTTATGAAGTGATGTTGATAAATTAACATGAGACACCTCCTCTGTCACATGCTGCCTAGATTTTGATGCTGTATGTAGCTGGTTTGGAAGTATATATTGCTTAAATGAAAGGAAACTCTAAATGCCACTAGCCTTTCAATCCACTGTGACATTAGGCCTGGGTTATAGAGTAGTGAAGTTGCTCTACCCACTTGTCCCCACTGTTCTAAGGGCTGTCAGCTTGTCTCTATTCGATCCAAGCTCCTATTACATGTTATTACGCTAATTAAGCCAAGCAAAAAGAAATTTCATAGCGAAAAAAATACTGTTAACATTTTTGTTTTCTGATTTTTGAGCTTTAAAGTTGGTCAATTTGACCAGCAACATAAGGAGGGGTTATAGTAGTACTTTTAACTTGAAATACAGTAGTGTGTGTGTGGTGCGTGTGTGCGTGCGTGCATCGTGCGGGTAGTGTGTGTGTGTCCTGTGTGTGGTCCGTGGTGTATCCGTGTGTGTCCTTGGTGTGTTCCGTGTGTGTGTTTTCACAATATGATGTTATAATTGGGACCCTGCCAAGGGACTGCATATGTAATTAGCTTTAAGCTAACTCTGGTACAATTGCATCAAATGGTGACATTATGTTAATATTATACATGGACCCTTTATAAATAAGATACATGTATATATATATATATATATATATATATATATTATATATATATATATATATATACTGAGCTGTCAGAAGTTTTAATCACGACAGGTGAGATATACTCTACAGGAATGTATCAAATGTGGCAGTTGCTTTACGAAGGCTTGCTGCTTTCTATGGAGCTGTCACTCACTGAGTCATATCCTTTACAAGTCTGGCGAGACAGAGTTCTATTTCACGCAAAAGGCTGTGCATCTCACAGCAGAGGGCAAGAACAATCCTAACAACTTTCTTGTCTCACAATGGCTAATTAACACCTTGACAGAGCCACATGCTCCTCTGTGTGAGAACAAAGACGTATCTGCTGTCGTCTCTCCGTCCTGCCACATTTAGCAAGCAGCACCTACATACTGTCTAACAGGGAGGCACAGAGGCACAACTGTGAACACTGGCAGGCAGGTGTGCACATTAGCGCATTTGGCACTTGGACGTCTGTTGCCATGGTGACCCCCAGAATATCCCCATACAGCACAATGTGATATTTTTAATAAAGTTTGAGGTCTCTGATTTTACTGTCTGTCGCTGAGCCTGTGTGTGTGTGTGTGTGTGTGTGTGTGTGTGTGTGTGTGTGTGTTTAGTCTGGAAATCCACTAGCTTATGTCAGAAGGCATACTGTGTAATGAACAACTGAAGTGTGCTGTAAAGGGAACACTGACTATAGTGAGCGTGTGTAATAGTGCGTGTAGCTGTGAATACATGCGCCACAGCCTGTGTCCTCATGTGTGAGTGTACATGCCAATGTGCATGCGCAAAATGTGTATATTTACCACAGTGTGACTCACAAGCCACATCAGAGACTGTGCTGCAGAAGATTGAGACAACCACAGTTTCAAAGAGGAAGCCAGATCTGATAGTGCTGAAAGAGCAACAGGCACAACACACATACACATACGCACACAAACACACACACAAATACACACAATTACACAGTCTAACAGTCATTGGAAATCCCCTTTTCTTCACCTGAATGAATTAAACTTTGGAGTATCTGAACCCCCAAAAAGCACATCCTTGAATCTGTTTAGGGTTCAGTTTCACTCCAACTAAACCCTCATCACAAGCAGCCTCATATGTGAGGTGAAAAACTGTGTTTCTTTGCATTAACAGGCATGTTAATTCTCTTTTACTTCGGTTTGGTGCTGCATGAGTGGCGAGTTACCGCAACTCTGTCCATATTCAAATATCACTTTAGCTTGCTGTGCGATAAAAACCAATTTTGATGTTTTTCTTTTACTGTCTTATCTGTATGGTAATTTTTTACATCCTTATTGCCCCAGGTATTTTCTTTTTTCTATCACTTGTTAACTAACTGTTCATATTCCCCTTTTTCATCAGTAAAGGAATCGTTAAAGGTAATCTAACGCCTGCTTTATGTTATGTTATCTTAATGGATTTGAAAAATGCTTTCAGTAGGGCAAAAAAAAAAAAAAAAAAACTGAACCCAGTGAGGGAATCCTTGTTCTCACACAAAAACTTCTCACAGCAGGTCCCTGAGTTTTGAATGTAATACACAATCTTCACAGCAGATGCCAGTATTGTCTCACCCTGAGGTTACAGAAAGGAACCTCTTGACATGTTTTGTAAGACACTCCAGGCAAGCATGGTACTGTATACTCTGGGCATGGGGTCAATTTATGCAGTGCCAGATAAAATCTCCAATAGTCCTCTAATAGTCAAGACTGTGAGAGGAGAGATTTGAGAGGTGTTCCTGGTCCTAAAAACATATTTCTGACGTAAGTCAAACTCTGCATGGTGGAAGAAATCCCTAACATTTCAGAGTTCACAGGCGGCCACAGTGTTGCAATGTGAGCAGCAATCATGATGACTCTCACAGTATAATTATTCTCCATCTCCTCGTGTCGCCTGCAGAAAGTTTGCCGTGACATAAGTGGTTAGACTAAGGCGGCCTCTCCAGCTGAAGGGTGATGTAATTGGCTATTAGAAGCCTCTTATTAGGGGAAGGGGGAATCAGGACCTGCAAGAGTCCACCATGTTAAGTGCCTATGCTGACTTTTACAATACTATTCTAATGTCCAAGTACGTAATTATTAATTTATGTGTTTTAGAACATAATTAAAATGTGCAAAAAACACAACAATATATATTTTGTAAACAGATTAATTTAAATGCAATCAAAATAAAAAAAATGAAGTATGTAGATAATATTCAAATATAAAAAATAAAATCAATCAATCAATCAAGCTTTTTTTTACAGAACAACTTTCATAGAAATCAAATGCAACCCAAAGTGCTTTACAGCGATTGAAAACAAGAGAGAAGCAGAAATAAAATAATGTCAAGACATATTAGGAGAAGATAATAAAAATTCTAAAATAACAATACCAAAAATTTTAAATAAAATAGAGACTAATGCACACCAACAAAAAAATATGTGTAATTAAAATAAGTTAAAGCATCAAAATTAAGAATACAAATAGTTAAAATAAATAGATTTAAAAAGGTTAAGGATAAGAGTTGAAAATAAACTAAGGCTAAAAATATCAATACAACTGAGTAGATAGATTAGAATAGATAAATAAATGAATGAATAAATAAATACAAATAAATAAGATAAATGTTAAAATTACGAAAATAGTAAAGCAAAATTTAAATCAATATTACAGTAAAAGGTAAGTAATACAATTGTAAAACCCTACATAAAAGCCAGACTGAATAAATATGTTTTTAGTTTACGTTTAAAAGTCTCAATATCTCTGTCAGCTCCTCTCAGATCCTCCGGCAGGCTGTTCCATAGTTTAGGAGCGTCCTGGCTGAAAGCAGCGTCACCAAATGTTTTGTTCTCCTCTGAGGATATCTCTGATATGTAGTCATGCCATACAGCGACTTAAAAACTAGTAAATAATTTTAAAAATCAACAAGAAAAGAAATAAAATAGGGGTAATGTGTGCTAAAATTGAATAAAAAGTTGTGATTATAATAAAATATTGACAACAAACCAAACCTTTTATACAATTAATAAACAGAATTTAAAAAGATACATTTTATTGAAAATGCAAATATTATACGCCATTCATCTTTATAATTGTAGTAGGAGCATACTGGTTATCAAGAACGTGTTGCTCCTATCAATACATATTTAATGTTCTTGCCAATAAGCCTTCAAGCCGAACTGTTATAAGTAATTAACGAAGGGCAACTGGTTTCTGACCTTTTACTAGCTGTCAAGTCCGCACATGAAGATGTCAATAATTGAGGTGAGGTTGCTCAGCTGTTCTTTTTCCTGAAGCTATGTGGTCAAACTTTTAGACAGGGTCTCTTTCCTCAGAGCAATGCTGGAGAAGAATTTTCACCCAGCCAGATTGATTTTCTCGCAGCTTGGGACCTTTAAGGCCTATCGCTGATCCTTTAATAAATGATCAGTGATTTGTAAATACTTAAAGGTGACTCCATTGATTTTATACATCAGGTCAGTTTGCTCTACATGGGAGTAGTTTGTAAAACAATTGGATTGTGTCTTCTATGATCACAGTTTGGGCTTGGAGAATATTCATATTTATCAATCAGGCTACATCACAGATCTTTAGCATGAGGTTCTCAATGATTAAGAGAGACAACATCAGTCTCTCCACCACTTAGGTCAAATAATTTCCTCCATAACTACTATGTGGTGCAAAAAATTTGAGCTCATTCAGGGCAGCTTGGTGATACGTGACTACCCTCTCCTTGTGGTTAACCACTTGTTGATGGATGTAAATTGGCCACGATAGCCAAGTTTCCTGGGGAAAAGTGTTATATTGTTATACTTTGGTGTTGCTCTAACTTAAAGTTTTGATGAAGTTGAGGCCTGTGCAAAGTTAACAAAATTTTAACTTTGGTCCAATCTCAATGTCCTACCTGAGCTCTGAGCCCTTCTTGACTTAATTGACATCAGCTGGAAAGTGATTGAGGGCAGGAGGCTGTAAGGGCTCAAACTGTAGAACTGGGAATGAGACAGCACTTTGAGACTTCTCACGTTTACCTGCATGACATCATGTAGCTCACCTTAGCGGCATTACAAATGTTTAATGCACAATTTTTACTTTTCTCAAATTCAAGGCGCTTAAGGGACAACTGACTGATTGTCATGTTATCCAGGCTTTCACCGTACAGACTGTTTAACCACACTATTTAAATATATAAATATACAACTATAAATATATTAATAGGCTATATAACTATAAATATATAAATTATACTGTATACACATCTGTGTGAAGATAAATATATTAAGGCTGTTTTCTACATTTATACTTACATACAAACTTTTGTACCTGTTAATTTCATTGCAACTTTCATGCTTCTTTTTTACTGTCACACTTTTTAAAAAATTTCATGTCAAGGCGTTCGTTTACCTTTCCATGCTCGCGGGCTTCCCCTGGGAATCCCTTGTTTCACGTCACAATGCTATGAACTATGGGTTATTCCCTTACGCTAAGTCTGCAAACAGTCTGAGAGAGATCCCTAAGAAAACTTGAAGATTTGACAGTGGGACAGCACTAAACCCTCCTGGACTGAGCGGGAACGCACCTCAAAGTCAGTGAGTGCTTGCGGGTGGACATTGAGATTGGGCCTTTTACTGTGAAGATAGATTAAAACCTTACTGGTTCACCCGTGATTGTTTAAGTACAGTTACATTGAAAGTAATGGTAAAAGTAGAAGATTGTTCACCTCTTAGGATAGCTTGTTTTAAAAAACTAGATATGGTGGGGCGATATCAGCACATTGACGACTGCTTGTTAACTTCCTGTACTCCTTCCTGATTTTCTGTGGTCAGTGGTTAACCTTAAAGGATATCCAATCAAACTTTAATTGTCAGTAGGCCTAGACCGCCTTTATTTACAGTCAGACTAGCAGCTTTGAAGCCAAAAGAAGTTGGTGTTGTGACCTAGATCGAAGAGGAAACTTTTGGCTGCACTCTCAACTAGATATTTGTGCAATAATCAAAGGTAATAAAATTGTTAGATCATTGACGACAGATTACAGGCTTGATTAAAGTGTTCCGCACCTTATGCCCTCTACGTGGAATGTTTTCCTGCTTGCAGCCAAAACTACCTGAAACGCTAGTAGACAGAGAACTCTTCTGATAATAAAATCTGTCCAGACATGAACTAACTCTACATTTTCATGCAGAAAAACTGAACTAACTCTACAGTTTCATGCAGAAAAAATTTGACAAAGCTTCTAGCATTTGTTGTTTTAGTCTATTATATCATTGAGTCTATCACACATTTGAAGCAAAGCATCTGGACCTACAGTAAAAGTTCATTATTATTGTCTGTCTGTCTCAGTCCTCATTTTGACACCAAGTGTCAACTCTCTGTAAATACTAGGGCTGTCCAATTATTATCATTTTTATCACTCTGAATTTTAATATGAATCGCTATTTATTGCATTCAAATCTCATGTTTAAAATTCCTTTTTTTGTTCATTTTAACACAGTTTTTCAGTCATTAGTAACAATTTCAGGTAATTCTTACCAGTGTCTTGAATAGTGAATTAAATGAATGCGACAAAATGTTCTTTACGATCTTGAGTTTTAGATTTATTATTCAAATAAATGCTGCACTGCTACACCAGTGTGGTCTGAATACATGACAAAGGGGTAAGGGACAGCCTGCAATGTCCGACCACAGTGTCAACACAAACAAATGAAATAAACCAAACAATGTAGGAACCCAACAGAAGAAAAAACTCAAACAACGAGAAAATCCAACCAACAAATTGACCCTTTTGAAAAGTCTATTTTAGGCAATATATGCCTTCCAAACCAGCTAAATGCAGCATAAAAATCTTGGCGGCATGTGACAGAAGAGGTGTTGTGTTAATTTATCAACGTTACTTCATAAAAAATTTAAAAAAGTAAAATAAAATAAACAAAAATCTATATCATGTAAAACTATTGTATTTATATTCAGGGATAAGATATTCATCTTTCCAATGTACATTAAAAAAAGTTTCAACATGAATTTTAATGAAAACGAGTGAGTTATCCTCATTGAACCATGATCTGTGAGAATCAACAGACTAAATCTTGATTTAAATGGTTAGTAATGGAGTTAAAATTTTGATTAAAAACATGTGTATTGGGATTTTTTGGGGTTCTGACACTTTTGGATAATTGAATATGCCCCGGGTCAAATTGACCCAGGAACATTATTGCTGTTCCAGAGAAACAAACATCACAGGAGGGTTAACCCAGACAGCATCAGAACCCAAGCAACATGAGGACCAAAGATGTGAATGAATACACAAGTTCGATACTTCAGTTGTGTCCTGAGTTTTAAATAATTAAGTTACCCTGGGTCGCCTCATGCGTGAATGTTTACATTTCTCTGTTAAAAAAACAAAAGACAGTTCCTGGTTATTTCTGCTGTGTTGAGCTCTTTCTCATGTGAAAGTAGGACAGCAGAAGTAAGCCATTAAACTATCAACAAACATCCCACATGCAGGCACACCTGGCCTTACAGGGATGAGAGCAGACACACTAGTTAGTTTGATTGGAGTTACGCCCAAACACACCTTCGAACAAGGGAATTTATGCAACCTTTTAATGCGCTGCATCTCATTTAGCACACAGATTGCGTGCCCCTACTCTAGAAAAAGAAGTGGTCATATACTCCCTTACTCACTTTGCAGCATGCACTTTGAACCGTGCAATTTTGACTGTCTTAAAAGGGACCTTTATCTTCTTTTTTAACTAATTGGAAGTGAAAATCTGATATTTAAATAATAGTTTCAGTTGAAACCTTTTCAAGTTCACAGTCTTTGCCATAACACTACAGGACAAGGTGTGACACATTCCTCCATGTGTCATATAAATAAAAAACAGTGCAGAGGTTAAATAAATCATACACTTTCTTCCTGACATTTTAAGAGTGGTTGTGATTTATTTATATGCAGTGCTACTTCTTTAATCTCACTACAAAGTGAATACATAAATTAAATACATAAATTAATTTTAAGCAAAGCAGTGACGTTTAAAATGGGAGGGCTCACCGCTGGTTTATTCCTAAATATTATGTAAAAAGCCTATACTCCTTCTGATCCTGTTGACCCCCTCGCTGTCACCATTGGTACAGGCCACAATGCCGTAGCCCACTATCACTCTCCCCCCGTCCCTAAGCTGCACAGCTCCTTACAACCCCACTGAGCTACTCTGACAGAGAGAGAGCGCGTGTCTGTGTGTTTGTCGGTGTGTGTGTGTGTGTGTGTGTGGGACACAGAAAGGCAGCCGAGGATGAGAGTGTGAAGCAGTGAGAGGGAAAACCTAGAAAGAACAGCAAAGGCGATCAAACAGGGGGGGAGGGAGACAGTGAGACAGTGAGCACAGCAAAAAGACAGAGCAGAGAGGAAGGGGGGGAGAAGAAAGTGTGTAATGAGAATGGACTATGTTTGATAGTCTTGGTGCAAAAGTAAAGAGATGCAATGACTAGATGACTAGCTACTGCAAACACCAGCATCCTGTCCTGGAGCCTTGACAGGAAGGGGACAAGAGCAACCAACACACATTTAGGGGCAAAACACGCTCTTCCACTGGATCATGTCGTCTACTGGGTCAACCAACCACAACAAGCGTCTGGAATGTAAGTAACCAACAGTGTCCAGTAGACAGAAACATAGCTGAGGAGGAAGTGTAGTAGTATAGTAGATTGTAACTTTTTGTCATGTATATGGTTTTCTTTGTGTTGTTGTGGTAATTTAACACTTCAATGGATCCATACTGTGTTTATATTTCGTATCACATTCAGAGTCTCTGAGGATCATTTTACAAATCCCAGGCTGTAGAAAGTTTTTTGATCAATCAGTGCATGGTGCAGTGAATCTGCATAAATCAGAAATGACAATACATAACCTTGAAAAAAAATCCTTTGGATGGAGGGATTTTGGATTTATCCCAAGTAACCTCTTTGATAGGAGAAAAGATCGCTACAAGCAGTGATTTGTGTCATGTACAGTATGTATAGTAGGTACTGCATGGTTGTTACATAATTTCCATTGGCCCATGTTATTGAAACCTGAACGCAAAGGACCCATTAAATCATCACTCACTTCAAAACCCTAAAATGCACATGCTCACTCATCCTTTATATTTCTCATTTCTCTCCTTTTTAATTAAGCTCAGTTAAGACTTTAAACAAAGGCTGTTAAAAATCCTATTCTTTAAAGTACTAAAAACAGCCAGGGGGGCAAATCTTTTTAACTAAATTAGCCTGACAGCTGAGTTGGTGGTACAGCACTGCTGATGCAGCTGAGGTTTAATCACAGTGAAAGGATAACAACTACTTCTCAGGGTCTGACTAAGCTTGCTGGAGAAGGTCTTAATATAGAAACAGGAAAGACTCACTGCTACCTCCTTTCAAAAGGAAACAAGGCCTTGCTTTCAAACTGAACTGATTACCTCACATCGGCTGTTTTTAGCATCTCTCTGTCAAATGAATGATAGGGTATTTTCCTCTACTACTTACTGCTTTAATAAATGTGCAGGGGTTATATATGAGTGTTTGGTAATGTGGACTTAATAGAGGCAGAGCACTACATTTAGGATCTATGGAGATGACTAAAAGCCTTCTTTGATTGGCCTGAATAAGGAGCAGTGGGCATTGCTGGAGGTCACTTTGCATTTAGCCCTGAGTGAAGAACCTAATGGCTGTGGGAAGGGAAACAGCCTGGGAATACACTATACGGTCAGATCAGACACTTATGGAACTGGTGGTCAGACAAGGTTCAAGTAATGAAACAGACTGAGACCTAACTGTAAATATGTGATGTCTAGTAGTTGCCCTCCTGCAGCATTTAAGAGAACTCTGACAATGATGGTGGTAGAGTTGTGGAAAGAGGCAGAGCAGTGGTATCATAAATGACCTGTCTGGATTTATTTTCTACTACATGGCTGTGTGTGTATGTGTGTGTGTGTGTGTGTGTGTGTGTGTGTGTGTGTGTGGGTGGGGGGAGGTGGCTGTTGTGGTGCAGTGATCTCACTCATAAATGATTTAAGCTTGATGGACTGCCGTGGCTATGCGAGCAGCAGTGCAGAGCAATTGGCTCTGTAAATAAAAGCAGTAATACCTAAAAATTATGAGGGCTGTTTACTGCTGCGAGGTGGGTGACACCATCACCAGACCCTTAGGGGGGAGGCTTTTACAGAAACTGTAAAAGAGAAGGGGAGGAGTTGGAGATAGATGGGCTGTCTAATGTGATTGGCCATGCAGTGCTTACTCGCTCTCTTTCTCATACACACAAACATCAAGCCTCTCTGTGAGAAAGATGATCATGGGGTTTCTTTCGGCTCACCACATGGGGATTGAATGCTTCACCATGTGACTCTTTGGTTCAATAGGAACATTTGTTCCCAGCTTCCATCGCAGTTCCCAGGAGCCTTGATGTATGACTGCACCACTAACATGACACGGTGGCGCATGTCCAGTGGCGCATGTGTCGAATGTTCTGCCGGTAAGGCACATGGAGGGAATGTGATGGAGGGAAAATAGCAGCACATTGCATTCTAGAGCAAAACAAACAAATAGACAAAAGATTTCTGTTTCCTTTTCTTAAATGTAAAAAAACAGTGTGGATTATAAGAAACAAAGTGGCAAAGGGATCAGATGCCAGAAGAATGATCAGAAGGCAGAAAAAAATCATGTGATTCAGCTCAACTGTCACCTCTGGCCCTGCACCATGAAACCCCACCCCCCCTGAAACACACTCACCACCTCTTACATCTCTCTTTTATATTCTTTGATATAAAAAGTGCTGGGGATTTGACCAAAAGCAGAGCAGGAATGGATATGTCTGACAGGAAAAATGAGCAAACGATCACAACAAAGAGGATATAGAAACTAGAAAAGAGAATCCTTTTCTTGCCGTTTTAGAGCCTGGGAAATAATTTCTATTCAGTGTGTGTTTTTGCCTTGACAGGCAACAAATGCACAGGAACTGCATGGTATCACTAAACCCTTGTGTTTGTCAGTGTGAAGCCTAGCTGAGGCAAGCAGACCCAGCAAAGCCCTTTGCCTCAAACCACTGACTCTACAGTTCCTTCATACTAGGAATAATGCAAAGCTGGCTCATGTTACATAACACACTCCCCTTTCTCTTACAGACATATTCCTTCCTCTTTTCCTTCATTGTTTTTTTCTTTCTACCTTTCTTCTTCCCTCCTTTTCCAGCCAACACAAGCATCCTATATTCATGTGCACACAACAGAGCCTGTAAGCTGTTCAGTCATGCACTACAATGCAGTGGAACTCCTCTGTTGTCGGTGTGCAGTTGAAAGATCGTAGCACCATTATGTAACAGTAAGCCCTTGGTAATTATGGTTCAGTGTGGGCTAAGATGGAACAGGGATCTCTTAGGGGGCATAGGTCCTGTCACAGATCACAAGGGCTGACTAAATCCAAAAGACAACTCTGAAAATACTGGAGAACTAAACTCAGTTGAGGGGTCTGCAACACTTTTTCTTTTGCCTCAGTTAATCCACATAATGGAGAGAGATTAGCAAACCATGCAGGACTGTGCTGTATACACCCCCCTTTTGGAGTTCATACTTTTTTTACATTGAAATTTAAAATTCACTTTGCCATGGGGGCGCTGGTTTGGCTGTGTAAAGAAATTGTATGCATGTACAGAGGCTTTAGTCCTCAAAGCTGGTGGCCTGGGTTCAATCCAAGCGGCAACCTCTGGTCTAAAATGAGTCCAATGCGAAATTGTTAAAAACTGCAGTTCATCGAGGATCCTCTTGAGACCGGAATTACAGGAAACCACACACACACCAATTACAAAAGACGATCTTTACAGCAGAAATAAACATGTTTACAGCCTGGTTCAAAAGACGAGTGTAGTCTGGATAGCTCATGTCTTGATCGGCACACACTGTACAGGGGGTGAATTTTTTCATAACGAGGCAATTTCAAAGATATTGAGATTACCAGTCTTCCAATGAGAGGCACAGCTGACTTGATTGACAGGCGGGAACACTGTAGCTGTTGGCTAGGAGGTTCAAAGCCCGCCTCTTTATGTCAAAATCGATCGACAGCAGCAATATGTCTCCCGCCAACGATTGGCCTCAAAACGGCGCTTCAGAAACAGATGGGTGACGTCACGGATACTACGTCCATATTTTATACAGTCTAAGGTTCAATCCCAACGAGGGACGTCCATGTTTAGCCCACTGATGGTGCATTTCCACCAAGTGGTCCAGTTTGGTTCAGCACAGTTTGGTAAGGTAAATCCTGGTCTTGTTTGTGTTTCCACAGCCAAATGTACCCATGGGCGCTTCACACAGGAAGCAGGCTGGCCTTAATGGAACAGATGAAGGACAGTATATGTGACTACTGTTCTATGTTACACAACAAATACTTATTTTCTCAGATATTTCCCTCTGTGGCCTGTAAATCCTGAACTTACATGAGAGTCAAGTGCAAATAACATTAAATCTGAGATTAAAAGTGGGAAAAACGCTTTACTCAATGGTGTAAAAAGCCCCGTAAGCATGGTTAACATCTACTAACCTCTATCAGAAGCAGGGGACTCCCCTGCATGGGTTAAGAACACCATCTGGGTCTCTCAAGTTGCATGAACCTAATATAACCTTAGCTGATTTGCATGGAGGCCTCCTACACATCTTCTGCAGCAGGGTGGAAGAAAACTCAGAGGTTATGCGGATGAGTCAGTCTTTTACATACATGCTATTCTCCCACGTAGGGGCAGACAGATGGAAATGTGCAGCTGAACGGGTGCATGTACGTGGGTTGGGTCCACCGGCTATCTTGACTTTTGTGGATTTAGAATAAAGACAGAGAGAAAGGAGCAACCCCCATAAAGTAGAGAAAAACTGTTTACATAAGCTGTTTAACTTCATCATCAGAAGCCTTGTCATTGGTGTAGCACTCTATAACAACTACTACACTATACTCTACTCTAATGAGCTGAATCACTAACTTTAAGTATGATATAAATCACACTGTTCTTCATACTGTGTTTGTTTGCGCAATTTTATCCGTGCAATAAATTACCTTACTATCTATTTATCAGATATAAGTGTACATAGTGTGTATACATCTGTAAAAGTTGCCATATTTTATTCTATTTTATTTTACTCTATTTCATTTTATTCTATTTTATTTTATTCTATTCTATTCCATTTTACCTTTATCATTACTATTATCACTGTTATTATATTTTTAACTATGTTAGTACATTGTTGTATTCCCCTGTCCTGTGTTGTAAGCTGCTGTAACATTTAAATTTCCCCGTTGTGGGACAAATAAAGGATATCTTATCTTATCTTATCTTATGTGTCTCCATCTCCTTCCATTGTAAAAAGCAAAAAACAAAAAAACAAAAACAAACAAGAAGCCTAAATACAGCTGTGTGTCTGTAATTTGAGGATGCTGTGCTCTTCCTTGTCTTAGAATTATTGAATAGATACAATCTTTTGGGCTTTGATAGTCATTTAAAACAAGGAATTTAATTTGAGATCACCTTGGGAAATTATAGGGGCCAAATTCATCATTAGATAAAAATCACCAATGTCTCTCAGGATTCATTGATCTAAATCTATCTAAGTTCCAATGCCATTAGTACGTCAGTATGTGGAATTTCAGGTAGATATGTATTTCTCATTCAAACTCATGGCTAGTGAGTGGTTTCTTTGTAGCAACACTATAAGCTTTCCATCTTAAAATGTATTCTAAATGACCTCCTCAACTGCTAAAATATCAGCCAGAGAGACTCTGAACCACAGAGTTGTTTCTGCCTCCACAGACAGTCTGAATGACAGAATAAAGAGCTGTCAGTACAGTGCATGAGAGTAGGCACACACCCCTCTGGGCTGTGGAAGAGTAACTGGCTTGGTCCCTCCCTGAAAGCTGCAGGTCCGCTCCAACTCTCACCTCTTTTAAATCAAAGATTAAGACCTTTTTATTTGCCACTGCCTTCCAATTTTAGCTTATTTTAACTCACTTTAAATGTAAATTTTAAATTTACTTTTACTATATTTCTAATTTTTCTTTTCTTTTCTATGTTTTATTATATTAGTCATTTTAAATGTGCTCTTTTATACTTGTCTGAATGTTTCCATTGCTTTTAGTGTTTTAATGTAAAGCACATTGAGTTGCCCTCGTGTATGAAATGCGCTATACAAATAAAGCTGCCTTGCCTTGCCTTGCCTTGGTCTAGAGATGGATCTGTCTGAGGAGGAAGAGACAGTTGACATAGACACGTTTGTTACGACACTAGAAAAGCAGCACTGAGACAGTCTGCGAATGTAATGAATGTTGTTACTGTGCATGATCTGCTGGCATCATATGAACACGATAGTCATGTTAGTCATTTCGCATTTTACACACTACATGTGACAAATACACACATACAGATACATGCAAAAAAAAACACATGCAACTGTAGTTTTTGTGCTCATGCACAGAAATGCAGACATGCACAAACACACAAATGCACAAACGTAAAACACTGATGACATGAGTCAAAGTGTCAGCTCAGTGGGAGAAAGCACAGAGTGTGCCGCAGAGGATGTAGCACAGTTACACAACCACAGCTGGTCAGCATGGCAGAGGTTGATGTTGGAGGTAAAGTCAGGGACAGATGCTCTTTGTTTTTCATAATAATCTATATTTTTACATTGAAACAAAAGAAGACATCCTAGTGGCATCACACATGGCTACTTTGGGGTCCCTTAGAGATTTGCATGGTTTGCTACAGTTAAGTCTTTACTCTCTGGACGACTTATTAAAAGGAATATTGCCCGGATAAGATCAATGCTGACTTTTGATGGCAAACAAACCATTATTCATGCTTTTATTTCTTCTAGATTCGATTATTGTAATGGGCTTTTAACAGGTTTAACTCAAAGATCTATCAATAGATCACAGTTGGTACAAAATTCATCAGCAAGACTTTTAACTAAAAACAAGAAGAAGAGCACATTACTCCCATTTTAATGCCCTTACACTGGTTGCTTTTAGAATAGATTTTAAGATTTCACTCATCACTTTTAAAGCACTTCACGGCCTGGCACCTGAATATATCTGTGATTTGCTGTCACCCTACCAGCCCGGGCGCACCCTCAGATCCTCATGCAGGAACCTTCTTAAAGTTCCCGTCACAAAGTTAAAGTCTAAGGGTGACCTGGCCTGAGGATCTGAGGCGAGCTGCATCAGTATCTTCTTTTACACAGCTGAAAACACATTTTTATCAAAAGGCCCTCCTGTAATATTGTTTTATCCACGATTCTACATTTATTTTTAATCTAATTTTATTCATGGGTTTCTTTTATTCAATCATTGTTTTTATTGGTTTTACTGATTTTAATTGTTTTAATAGCTTTTAGTAGTTTCACTTTTACTCTTTTATTCAGCTGTTCCTCTAAAATTGTCTTGAAGCTCATATACCCCCACCCCCCCTGCTTTGTTCTTTTTATTGTGGGTTTTTATGATGTAAAGCACTTTGGGTTAGGGTTAGGGTTAGGTTAGGTCCGTTTTGCTCAGTGCTTTATAATAACTTTATACTTCTTGTTATCAAAACAGCATTCAGCAATAAATGCAGCTCAAAGGGTTGAGTCCAGAGCATGCTGGGAAATGCTTTAAATGACCTTTCAGCTTCATACCAATGCCAGCTAGCACAGCACCTGTCAGTTGACACATTCTTTTGGTACACCGGCCAACTTCTCTCAACCCATGAACAAGAACAAGTTTGTAACATGCGATAAAGCTACAATCAAAACTTCCCCTTGCTGTATGAAGAGTTACAGAAACAGCTTGAAGGAAGGTGGGGTCATAACTGAAATGACGACGACATCGAAACAAGAAATATTTTTAAAAAAGGGTGCAGACTTTTTAAAAACAGAATGTCACAGAAACACCCATGACAACTATTACATTTCTTGTCATAGACTGTAAACCTTTTTGTGAGAACTCGGTAGTTTTAATTAAACAAAAGAATAAAACTGTTGTCCCGAGTCATCAACAAGAAAAAACTGACAGCATCTGGCAAATGATGAACATTCGTTTGAGGCTCAGCAACCACAAATAAAAAAACATTATGGGAGTACACTCTACTTGTCTATAAGCCATAAATAAAGAGACGATAAGCTTTAAAAGAATGTATTTAATCTGGCAACACCTATGTCTGTTGCTACGTTAGGTGGTTGGGAATGGCAAACAGTACCAAATAACACAGACATCAACAACTCATTCAAGCCGGAGGTTTTTGACAGTAAAAACAAGGCAGATAGTTTCATTAAAATTCATCTGATAAAATCAAATGACATTTCTTTAAAATATAAGACTATTCTTATTCCAGATGCTGTTAAGTATAAAGAAATGACTCCAGTTTTGCTTTATTCAAACAATGATTTAACTAAGATGCTAAATTACTAGACAATGGAGGTCAACAGTGTTTTTGTGTTCACTGTGTATGTCTTGTTTTGGTGTTTAGCTGAGACGGACAACTCTCAGCGTCTGTTGCACAATGATTCAGCGCAGCACCTGAAGATGAGGGAGAGACAGCGCTTCTTTGAGGAGTCTACCAGCATGATATGGACAACTACCTGCCCTCCTCTCACCTGCAGATCGACTGCAGGAAACGTGAGTTGACTGTCCAGCAAACTCTCCCTCGTTTTAAAAACATTTATAGGGTTCAATTTTCAATCATTGACCTTTTTTTTTAACATCTGAGCGTTTATAAATGGATTCAGGTTAATTGATTTAAAGGTACAGTGTGTAGAAATGGGAATATTAAGCCGTGTCTAGCGGACAGATTCTAGATTGTGAAGATCCCTTTCTCTCCCACCCCGTCGGTGAAGCAACAGTGGCCTTCAAGGACAAGGAGCTCCTGTGATGCATGATAATTAAGATCATGTTTTTGTCAAGTGTTTGCTCTCAAAAATTATAATTCTTTTGTGCACAACATCATCATATTCAACAAATTGTAAAGAAGTTGAAGTGGCAGCTGGGTTTCTACTTCAGACACAAGTCATGGTTTTCTTTTGCTTCGGATAAGATACTTGTTGCTGCTACTTTTATGCCCCTGATTGAGTGTGATGATGTTTTATAAATGGATGCATCATCTCAATGCCTTCACTCTCTGGATACGGTTTACCATGGAGCTTTGAAGTTATTACAAATCTGAAGTCTGCATTGCCTACCCGCAGACTAAATCACTGGCATGTCCTTATCTTAGACAATTCTTAACTTGCTTCCCTCTTATTTATGTGATTTAATTAATTTGAAAAATGCCGGAGGCTAAGTCACAAGACTTATTTTTGCTTTCTGTCCCCAGAGTGCGTCTTAAAATGAGGAAAGAGTTTCATGTACACATGACCCAAGATTTGGGTCCGAGGGAACTGGTCTCCTTAAATGTTTTTAAAAGCAGACTGAAGGTGTTGGAGGAAGATGCATCAGGTTATAAATGCTTTGACTGGTGGTTTTCTGTTACGTGATCCAGGATATGTTGACACGTGTTTGTAATCGTTAAGTATTGTATGTCTGTTACTTTTTTGGAATGTGCTGCTGTCACCGATCTTGGCCGGGTAACTCTTGTAAAAGAGATTTTTAATTTTTAATCACCTTCATTATTAATTACATTCTAAATACATAGTATAGACAACCACTTCCCTTTCCTTCTTAAACTTTCAACCTGTGCAATTTGAGCAGCCACTCACTATAAAAAAGTCTGTGTTACTACATGTTTGTCCGTTCTGTGGTACTGCAGAAACATGGCAGTACAAGATGACGGCTTCCTTGGAAGGGGACTCACTTCTTTATAGACTTGAAAGGCTCATTATGAGTTAAGTAAGGGATAATATATGATTAGCAGGTTGTTGTGGGAAAAGAATCCCGACAGGGTGAGACAAGACACTGATGCAAAGCGGAGGGGTCTTGAACACCCTGAAGGGATATTACCCGGCTACTGAAAATACAAACATGTTGTCAAAAAACATAGATTAAAAGATTATTTTATTGATTTAGTTGATAAGTGATTTATGTTTACAGTTTTTTAAAAAATAGTCCCTGTGATTCGACTGCAGTTATCGTTCCATGGTGATGGATTCTTATCTGCCTGTTGCGGTGGATTTAACATGAAACTGTCCTCATTCAGCTCTCCTTCTTCTCTGAGCTCTCAGTTCACACACCTTTAAAAATAAACAGATGTCACAACTTTGAACCCTGCTGCTATCATCACCACCGCTCATGGTTTACGTTTCTTTGTAGAGTCCAGTAACGTAAAGTTTCTCTCACCTGCTCCGCTGCCGTTGATCATATTGCTGGACAGAATCCAATATGTAAACATCTGTAGCCTGCTGATTTAGCATGCTAACCGAAGCTAACGTTTTAACCACATTGCTTACCATTTTAACGCTAACGGAAGCTAGCGGTTTCCCCTCACCTTACGGTCTGTGGTGTCAACAAGCAGAAGCTAAATATGTCTTAACTCTTTTCCATGGATTAATTTGACATGACGTGTGATGAGTTTGCCTCTGTTGTTGCTCATGTTAGGGAATGTTAACCGCTGTGAAGGGGTTTTGACCAATTAGAATCAAGCTTCTTACACAACCGGATGATCAGTAAGAAAGCCGGGTAATAACAAAAACTAAATGATTTTTATATTTAGGTGATTACACACTAACTTCTGCATATGTACCAATATTATCTTCTCTTTATACTACACACTGCACCTATAAAGCTTATATGTACATGACCTGTGGCTTACTTTACAAAATGCTAGTTTATGTTGTGTGGTGTTCTGCCTGTACGCAGCCCCCATGGGGAGCATCTCCTCCATGGAAGTGAATGTGGACGTTCTCGAGCAGATGGACCTGATGGACATCTCTGACCAGGAAGCTCTCGATGTTTTTCTCAATTCAGGCCCTGGAGTAGATGAAGGACCTCTGGCATCCCCACTGCCAGGTGCAGTACTGCCACAGTGTTTCTTAAAGCGAAATCTCTATCAATTTATGTGTAGAAGATTGAGATATGGGACTATTTTGAATTTTTTCATATTTTGTTTTGATTATTTAATGAACAAAACTTCTACTGTGTCAGGTACATACAAACAGGGTTGGTTATATTGTCGCTGGGTTTGGGTATCTTGTCAAACCTGGCCTTTGTTGTGTGAGTGTTTAGGTTTAATGGGAAATCTAACTGCATTAGTACATTAACAAGTCAAGGGGCTTTGATTGGCAAACATAAAATAATTACTTCCTTCATTTCAACTAATGTTTTAAAGGGAGCCATACTTTATGAATGATTGGTGTAAAGATTATCAGTGTGAATCCATTAACCAGAAATCCTTGCACTGCTGTGATGTGAGAACTGAAGATGTGTCTCACCGGTTGAGGTTCCAAATTAACACCAGAGAGTTGGTTAGCAAATAAATGTGTATGGTATTTTAAGGGAATTCAATAAAAAGCACTTGGAATTGTTTTTAGGTTGAGTTGGTAGTTCAAATGAAGAAATCATATTTATAGTTGGTACGTCTATATCTGCTGACTCTACCAATCAGTTTCATGCATGGTAAACACTGAGGGGGCATCTTACTGAAATGAGTAACGACAAAACAGAAATAATCTAACAGTTTCTGCTTTCAGAGATTGAAGATGAAGAAGAAGAGGATGAGGAGGAGGAAGATGAAGAAGCAGAGGTTGTGTACAGGGAACGGGTACCTTTGAAACGGCAGCACGAAGTGCAACAAGGCTCCAATCTCGCATGTCCTCAACATCATCTGGTTCCAGTGATACCAGTGAGGGTGGAATCGACACACCTGTGATCCAGTCCGACGATGAAGAAGTCCATGCCGACACTCTGCTGCTCACCTCTGTCCCTCATACCAGGGATGAAGAAACTGAGGAGGAAGATGAGGAAGAAAGATGCCTTGGGACAAAATCCTCTTAGAGACAGAACTTTAATCTCTGTGGAGATGAAGGAAAGGGCAAAACATGTCTGAAACTGATCTCTGTGTTACTCTACATTTTCATTCCTCTTTTTGGAAAACCCCAGCATGGTTTACCTGGCTGTGATTTGCTGTCTTTTTGAATGTTTTCCTGAGAACTTCTTTCCTAATACCCGTTGAGTGCTCGTTTAATGTAACTGTTGAAAATCCTGGTAATGGTGACATTCCTGAACAAATGTGATGAGTCATCCCGCTCACTTACACTCATCTGTTGTGGCTGAAATTAAATAATGTTGGCTCAAGTTTTATTCTTCTTACTGCCTGAGTGAAACATCTTTCATGCCTGTTTATGCCATTCATAGCACAGGTGTTCAACCGTTTTTTTTAAGGCTGCAGGGAATCTCAGTTTTACAGTCTTAAAAGGGTAGAACTGAAGTAAAAGGTTCAGAGAGTCACATCCTGTGAAAAATGCAGAGAATGCAGAGAAAGCAAAAAGAAGAAGAAAAATCCATGAAAATATACAAAAGGAATTCAAGCATTTCAAATTATAACTGCACTTGTAATCTGAGTACTCTAGATTTTCCTATATTTTAGTATTGAGATTACATTAAATAGCATTTCAATCAAACAAACAATTGAGCTTATTTATATAGCACCTTTCATACAAATCAAATGCAACCCAAAGTGCTTCACAGTTTTTGAAAACAAGAAAGAAGCAGAAATACAATAATGGCAACCCATTAAAAAACAAAAAATGTTTTTTTTAAAAAGAGACTAATGCACACCGCCAACAATTAAATATGTGTAATTAAAATAAGTTCAAGCGTCAAATTGATATTAAGAATATAAATAGTTAAAATAAATACATTAAAAGGGTAAGGATAAGAGTTAAAAAATAAAATGAAGGCTAAAAATGTCAATAAAACTGAGTAGATTATTAAAAATAAATTAACTAATGAATAAATAAATAGAAATTAAATAAACAGTTGAAATTAGTAAAATAATAAAGCAACATTTAAATCAATATAACAGTAAAAAGTAAATAATACTATTGAAGAGTTTATTTCCAAAAACAGATAACTCCGTTTTTATAAATTTTTCAAAAAAAACATATTTTTGATATAGATTCCCATTAAAGTTACATTTTCAAGATATCTCTGATTAGTAAAGTCATTTGACTTAGTCAAAGCCACCCAACCTCAGTTGATTGATCATACCAAAAGCTAGTATTAGAAAAAAAAAATTGAAACACTTTTAATTTTCCAAAAATGAACACTTCAATTGTTAAACCCTACATAAAAGCCAGACTGAATAAATACGTTTTTAGTTTACGTTTAAAAGTCTCAATATCACATCTACCTCCCTATGAATACTGCCTCTGCTATCTGGCATGGCTCACATCTACAATTTATCTTGCTACTATGTTAACCAAGTAAATTTTGTTGCCTTTGAGGATTATAAAAATGAGGACATCAGACTGACTGCTACAGGGCTCAAACATTGAGCCAACACAGAGTCAAATACTCAGAAATAATTGCAGGGATCGTGATTTTTAATGTGTTTTAGAGGAATTACATGAGACAAGCTGTATTTCATTGACTTGAGCTATCATTACTACATTGCCGTGTGCATGTGCAAATTATGTACAATACCATGAATGGAGCTGTCTGTAAATGCATGCCACTTTGTTCTAATTAGTGACTATCTTATGTTCCAGTTGTGTAGCTACAAAATGTTGCATTGCTGAACTATGCAGGACCAAGGACTGCTTCCCGAGTTTCACCTCGCCTTCATGTAACATTGGTTTGGTGTCACCCCATGCAGCCGAGTGACTCAGCTGACAAAGATTTTTATGTTTCTTGCGTGTGTTTAATAAGTGTGTCTGTTTAGATGAGTTATTGATATGGAGGTTTGTGAGGGCGTGGATGGTAAATCATAAAACAGGTGTGATGATTTAGTGTACTTCAACTTGCAAGACCTTTTTAAAATATCATGTTGTGCATCTCTGGCCCGCTTAAAAATCTTGCAAGGGATGGAATAAAATAATTCAAACAACGTTTAAAACAGTTTGATTTAAAGATTGATATCTTGTGTTGCTTGACTTTCACTCGTTGGCTTTTGATGATTCAAAATATAAAATCAGATATGAAGGCTTGACATGTTGAAAACATTTTTTAAACACTCAGACGGTGCGTGTAATGTAAGGACAGGTTTTATTGTCTATTTAAAAACAACCTTATGGAACAATGAGCATTTTTACTTGGGGGCAATATTTCCGTCAGCCGCTACTGATGATGAGAGAAAGTTTCACACGATACCACTGAAGAGATCCAAACAGGTTTAAACAGGAAGACTCCCAACAACTTCTGAGAGAGTTTTCTTCTAAGGCCACTGTGAACGAGAGGAATGACTATATTGGAGTTTGTTTAGTATTGAAGGGGTCCTATAAACATTTGAAAAAAGAGATACATATAGGCTTCTAAAATGACAAGCTTGTTCCTTACGTTCAGCCTCATGAGCTGAGACATTCCAATGTTGTATTCATCTGTATGGTATGTTGTGAGAGGTAATGCATTTCCTCACAGGGGTATATTTGAATGTCATAAGTATGAACAGCTCTGACATGTCCTGGCAGCCGTCATCGCTGTGGCATTAAGCCTTCCAATTCCACCTGTTATACAAGTTTGCCTTTAGTTTACTCTAAGCTGTATGCTTAAACTGCGTTACTTTGTCGGCTCTCTATATACTTTCATGTGCTGAGGTTCTTAGTGGGACCTATCCTACATGGTTTATTTATGTAATTGAACTTGTGACACACATAAACAGCGTACAAGTATCATCCGAAGGCTTGAATAAGGATGCTTGCCATGGCTCTCATCCTGTCATACAGGTGGGAAGTATCCTTGACAGTCTGTGGGGACGAAAAAATGCTTTCTACTAGTGCTGGTGACATTGAAATTATGTTATCACGATAAAACTATTCAATATCAGTCGCTATCAATAATTCTCAAGTAATATCAAATCCTTATTTATTTAAATTTAAATGCAGATTTTTGCTCCTGAGTGAAAGTTGAAGAAACCAGACATTTTCTTAGGTTGTATCTGGTATTTAGTTTTCTGATAAACTTATTGAATCCATCATTTTTGACGGTGCTAACAGGAAGCAGGTCTTTAGTGTAAAATGAGATTTTTGTGAAGTTTTAGTTTGTAATTCTTATTTTTCTCAGATTGAGGTTTTTTTTCCATAAGTTGATTTCAATTTACAACAAATATATATCAAATAGTGTACTGTGTATCAGTTTAGTAGAGTATTGTTTGAGTTGTGCTCTCCCCTTTAAGGTTACTAAGGGTTACAGGCAGAGTGATGTTGTTTCCCACAGTGCTGTGAATGCATCACGGTTATTCAGTGTTTAGTTGTCCTACGTTCACGGTGGAAATTAACGTGTTAGAAATGCACAGCAGAAGTTGTCTCTGTGCTCTTCCTTTACCCACATCCTGAAAGTATATTTAATGAAGTGTTCTTAAGTTAATAAGTTAACTCAGTCAACTCAGTGTCAGACTAACGACTCTGCTTTGAGCTCGTAGGTATGAGTTTCTTCAGTGTAGCTGTCGCGTGTCTCAGCTGTGTTTACATTCTGCTCCGAACGTCTTTAAGCCCCGCCCACCTCTAACCCTGCAACATGATTGGCTGTTCAGTTGCAACTTACGTTTCAGGCTCATTAGCGCCCGCTGCATTTTAAGTGGCTGGGGGGTGTAATTACATGTTTATTCATATCTAATGTTTATCGAACAATTTTTATATTTATATCGAGAAAAACTATATCACGATAATTATCATTATTGAATTATCGCCCAGCACGAGCTTTCACTGTGTATTGTAAACTCGTTTGTGGTACAGAGAAGCTCCTCAAGGTGCACAGACCAAGGAAATAATGAATCATTATTGTAACTCATCCCCTGTTTTTCCTCAACTTCATTACAGGATTTTTTAAATTTTTATTTTCAACTTAACAAAACTTTGACTTCTAACACCGCTATACATTGGGTTGTTTGAAAAGAAACAAAAGCTCCCTGTCTGTATGACAAGCAACAGAAACTACCTTGTGCTATGTATACACACAAACATTTCTGACCCTGACTTCACCCCACAACTAAAGCAACTGAATACTAATCTGAATGATGCATGACTTTCTAAAACCAGAGTCAACAATAGTTAATCCCTTCTTTTCACCACTACTACTTTGACATCCTTAATTTATCATCCATATGTTTAGTTCCAGTACTCTGACCCGTTCACTCTGAAGTCATGTAAGGTGATAACATCAGCTGAAGAAGAACAGGATCAAAGAGGACTGAGTTTACCTCAACTCGCCTTTCCTTCCACATAATCTGTCCTCCCACACCTCACAGATTTTATAGTTAACATGAAAGAGAGTGAGTTATGAAGCCAAATATCATTACAGGCAAAATAATTGGTAAACTTGCCAGAGAACATGTTGGGATTTGTCGATAAATGATGGTAACAAATGTTTAGCTGCACAAGAAACTAATTGTAAATTAAACACACATAACCATACTTATTAGTATGGAACGTCTGCCTACTGGCTCAACGAGTTCAAGTGTTTTTGCCATCCTGATGCGTGAGAACACACACACCAGCTAACTACACAGGGTTGGGGAGGGATTTAGTTAATACTTCTCCTCACCTTCAAATCCATACTCAACCTCACCCTTCATATCTCTCTGACCTCCTCCATACTGCCACACCCCTCCACACCCTCAGATCCTCAGAGCAGAGCCTTCAGCCGCTCTGCTCCCAGCTCTGGAACTCTCTCCCACCTGACCTCCGTAATACTGACATACTCCCACATTTTAAATCCAAACTCAAAACTCATCTGTTTAAACTGGCTTACTCCATCTGACCACAACTCCAATGACCATTCACTTAAAACGTTTTAAATTGTGTTTTAATTTCTGTTTTGTTGTTTAAACTCTGTTTGTTATTTATTATTATGTCTTAATTAAAATATGGTCAGGGGGTGCAGGGATTTTCTTCAAAAAAATACAAATACAAATACAAATAAATTAAGTGATTTTTATAAGTGAGTGAAAGCATTTGATGCATTTGATGCATTTATAATGAGAAAAGCACTTTGTCCTGCTTTAATTATCATCAACAAAAAATACCACAAGTACAAGATAAAAAATACTACTGGTAAAAAAGTCACCAAAACTGAAAGAACGTATGAGGAATATCCCATTCATAGAAATTTTTGTATTTCATGTATTACTTAAAAAATATAATATTAAGTAATAATATTCAAATTTCTTTTGAAGATAGTAAGAGAGAAACAAAATATAATCACAGTGAAATTATTGAATAAAGTCTCAGTAGTACACTGTATGTAGTCTTTTGGGGGTCTCGAGAGAAAAAGATGTCTTCCTTCATGATGATTCCTTTTGTGGTCAGCATCATAGACATATAAAGAGTATAGACACCGCATTGGCTTCTGGGGCGCAAGAAATATGGCCGCCATCTTGGTCCAGTCATCCCACCCATGATCCTACCTGTAAACGTAAACTGAAGTAGCAGAGATTTCAAGATGCCAGAGCACTGTGCGGCAAAATACCTATCACACATCACATATATCACATATCAGAATATTCTATTACTGCCCACTATGAATATTAAATACGCCAAACCATGTGTCCTGTATCATACCTACATGTATGACGTTGCTGAAGAAAAAACCCTGCATGAAAATCAGTTTAGTATTTAACGAGTTATGAATGATAAATGCACTTATTTGCGCCTGCCAAACAGATTACACTGAGTGGAGCGGGTGACCGGACTAAGATGGCGGCCCCACGGCTCGTCAGCGCCAATAGGTTGTAGCGGTCGATGCGGGGTCTACTCTTTATATGTCTATGGTCAGCATAGGCCAAAAGCTGCGGCTGTGTGATTCTTTCTAGTACTGTTTACTAGATGTCAAGATACACTAGACTGTTTTTGCCATATGAAGTTTGCAATCCTGCAACCAGTACGATACTTGAGCTCAGCGATAATGTTAATAATTTTGAGGTAAACACGACCTAGAGTCTCACAATTCACCTCCATGTTTTGCATATTCACAGCATGTGTTGCACAGCAAAGTAGCAGTTTGCAGTGTATGAAAAAATTGCATACTCCAAGCAGCTGTGAATGTCAATATGTTATAACCAAATCAATGAACTGGATTGCAGTTTTTGTAACAGCAACATACCAGACATTCAAGGGATTTACCCAGACATTACACCACACTCATAATGAGGTTTCTTTGGCACACCAGCAAAAGAAACAAATGAAAGAAAAAAACAAAAGCTATCACAGGTGGCTCATTTTGATGACTTGACGTATCATAGGTGGCTCATTTTGTACAGACAGAAGTAAAGAAAGAGAGCAGCTAGGAGGAGAGGAAGTATATAATAGAGAATTCTCTTTGTTCAGTCACAATTTGACAGAGCTTAAGCTGTTTAGCAGGTATTTAAAGGCATTCCAGATGTAAGCTCTGGTCTCGTAAATGTAGATGTGTTTTACCAAGGAACACTTGTGTACTGCATCATTTCTGCAGAGTTAAGTATGGGGAGTTGTTTTTGTGCCTTTTTCATTCTCATCTCTCTCACCTTTTCTTTCTTCCTGCTTCTTCATTCAGCTCATTATTTTTCAGCACTAACCAAATCTGACCATTTTCTCCATCAACAATCTTGCTGCGGTCCAACTTTTCACCAGTTCTCTCTGCTGTTGTCAGCTGTTCTTTCAGTGTGGAACACCCTCGTAGTCATAGTGCACTCAGGCAAAAAAAGCTCACTTTGAAATAGCGACTGATTGAAGTGTTATTATTTCTGGCAGAGCCCAAGCTTCCTTGGAAAGACTAAACAAAGACAGGCAGTATTTAAGATCTTCTGATTCATTTTGGCATTGTTGAGTTTGGCAAAGCTATATGCTCATTACATAGATAATTAATTACTAGCTTTTTGATGTTATTTAAAATCCTCTGACTCATTTTATAATGATGCGTCATTAGACAAATCACAAGAAAAAAACAAACACTCAACAGCACTGTAGATGCAGTACATTTAAAGAAAGGTTACCTGACATGCAGCTGGTTTAATAGGTTTGAGAGTGACTTGCACTCTCTCAGTTGCCTTTACGATGTCTTTTCAGTGTCTTTATCTAATATTTACAGGACCTGTTAAACTGAGCTGTTCACCACCTGCAATGTAGGGCAGACATAAATAAGAAAAGGTAACCTGAGCTACAGAGTTAGAGGGGGGTGTACACTAAGCCTGTTTTTCAACACAGCCAGAAAACACAATAAAAGTTCATTTTAACAGTTTCTCTCTTATGAAATAAAGTCTTGTGTAAAAGCAAATACACAGGCAACTTTAAATAAAAGCTAAGTCAGAAATTTAATATGTCACATCACACATACCTGTGCATGGACAAACAGCCCTTTGTCAACTGCAAAGTCACCTGCTGCCTGCAGGCAATAGGGGCTGTCTCCTACTCACTATATTACTGGCTGTCTCTGACTTTGCTGGTGTACTCTCACAAAGGATATCAGGCAAAGAGGACCAAGATGAGGAACTTTTTCTTGCTTCTGCTGGTAGGCAAAAAACTCTTAATGCTCACAGTTATCTGTACTGAATATATATTTGTATATGTGAAAGTAACTCATCATTATATGTTAAAATGTGTCAGAATGTTTAAACAAGCCAAACATTAAACACAACAAAGTGAACACCTGCTATTTTTTTTTTAAACAAATACTGTTTTGAGAGACTTTTATCGTTTGTGAATACTAATACATTTTGAAATAGAGTGAGAAAACATAGAGAAAAGAGTTGTCAGTACATAGGTCAAAATGCTGCAGGCAAGCGAAGAAGGAGGCGGCATCAGGTAAAACCAGTTCTATGCATTATATTGTAAAAACACAGAGTGGGGGCACGGGAACAGAAACTCCCTGCACTGTTACACCACCGCCTTTAAAACCTAAAATAAGAAACACATTTAACAATGTTGGATGAGTTAATATGGTTATAATATTTCAGGCTCCTTTGTTATTAAAATGCCAATCCAAAATCTCAACCTTCTCAGGGGTTTTTTTTCACTAACTTCCAACTGCTGTTCCATCCTGTGCGGTCACGCTGCAGGACAGATCCTCTTTTCTCAATGAATCTAAAGGCGGTAATTTAAGTCGGGCAAGCATTAGAAGCAATGGAGGCATTATTTTCATCCCTATGTCAGACTTTAACTGGCTCACCAGAGCTGATGGATGCTGCAACAACACTGTGGCTAGCCCAGCCTTCTGGCTTTGGTCTTCCTTGAACTTCACTCCCTGAATGAGCCTAAACTTAAGACCTAGATTAAATCTATCGGAAAGTCAAAATGAGTTTTATGACAACACGACACTGAAGAGTTATAAAAGTGGGAGTGCGCTAAGACTGTCGTAAAACTCAGAATACTTTAATCTAGTTTTGGAGAGTAAAATCGTTTTTAAATGTGATGGTAGGCTGGCATTTGATAAGTTGATCGATCTCAGTTGCCCATAAATTGAAAATAAAAAAGCTTCCTTGTGTGTCTGACCTGATAAAAATGGAAAACCTGATAGGGTGTGTACCCAACCTCTCACCCAATGCACGCTGGTATTTGCATTAGCTCACTACAGCCTTTCATGGGACAAGTGGCTACAGAAACAGAATAAATGGCCACTTCATCAAACCTCACTAACATTTGTTTTTTCAGAATCAAAATCTAGTGCGTCAAATAAAGGGAGAGTCTGGTGGAGCAAATAAGGACGTAAGCCCAGTGATCAATCATTGTCAGTTACCTCTAAGGACAAAGTGTCTGTATGTGACGAGAGAACAGGATTTCCCAATTGTCTTGCAAATTGTCTTCTCAGTAACCTGCCCTTGCTTTTCCAAATAGCACTTTGTAAACACTGTGGTTAAAGGTGCCATACAAACAAATGTTTATAGTATTATTATAAGAAGCACATGATATTGAAAATTCTTTTAAAACTGTTCTATGATGACAAGTTTGAGCCTCACTAATCCGTTTCTTTGTTACCGTAGGTGGCATTAATAGCCCTGGCTGAGTCGCGCAGCAGGCGTGCCAAACGGGTAACTGTTCCATATTTAGAATTGCCAAATGTTTTACCTCTGGAAGAAGTGATCAGATTATTCATCTTTTTTTTATGTTTGATCTGCATTCTGGTTTCATCAGGAGCTTTTACGGCGTTCCAAAAGAAGGTGGGTTTTGTCCACGATTGAATTAATAGAGGAAGATCCAGGACCATACCCTAAAAAGATTTCAAAGGTGACAGAAATTTGTACATAAAATGATCAACTTCTGTTGCAACTTGATTTTCTGCCTCAGGCAAAGAAGCTAACGGTTTCTTTCTTGACACTAGATGTTCAATAACATGACAGGGGACCACCACGAGTTTCGTATCACTGGAATGGGTGTGGATGAGCCACCACGCGGAGTGTTTGAAATAGATTCACACACAGGGGATGTCATTGCCAATAGACGTTGGACAGAGAAGAGTACCCAAAGCCCTTCCATGTGAGTCTATACTAGATAAACTATAGAGGTGAATACAATTGGAATAGTTTGTATCGATACTTTGTATTATTAAATGTACTAATATCTGACATGACAACTTATTCCCACAGATCAAGTTTGACATCATACACCAGCACACAGGAGATAAACTGGACAAGGAACTAGCTTTCGATGTAGAGCTGAAGGACATCAATGACAACGCACCTATGTTTGACCCTCCTCACACGACTCAAAATGTGAAGGAAAGTACACGTGAAAGTGAGTATACAGTTAATATAAATGACTCAATGAGTACGCAGCCAGTGAGTATTAAATCTTCAAACAAATTAACACAATGTTTAATACACTAGTGATGGGAAGTTTGGCTCTTTTCAGAGAGCAGGCTCTTTTGACTCGGCTCCCAAAGAAAAAACGGCTCTTTGGACTTCCGAACGGCTCTTAATTTAGGATCTTCTGTAGCTGTATGTTTTACCTTAACTTTGCAAAAACTAATGGTTTGTGTGTTGAAAACCCTTTTACGTATGGTGGTTTTATGAGAAGCCTTATAATTGCCTAATTTTGTGCATTTATTCTGTTACAAAACCATTCTCACCTTTGTTTAGTATTTTAAACAAACTTTTTTATTGCACAAATTAACAAAAAACTGCAAACATATCCACAGAACCAGAACCAAACTCAAGCAAACAGAACCAGAACCAAACTCAAGCAAACATTATAAATGTCCTCAGCATTGAGAAAAATCAGATGTCTCCGTTTGGATGGGCTGATCCGATTTCTTACCAATCAAAACAAAGTTCTGCTGTGAGCAGAGCTGCGGCTGAGCACTGTGAGCTAAGCAGCAAAAGGAAAAAACTGGGAGTTGGCTCTCTCTCGATGTGAGCCGGCTCTTCTGATTCACTATAAAGCATCGGCTCTCAGAGCCGCAGCTTTTGATCATGACACATCACTACAATACACTTCAGAAAATAATTCACGTCATAGCATGCACTTTTTCACCTGTACTTTGTTTTCTGTAACACATTAATTCCTTGACTCATCTTTCCTTTACTTTCCTCGGCTCTCTATCTGTTCAATGTAAATCTAAGATTGAACTTTTTTTTAAATGTGCCATGAAAGTGATTGGTAAGGAAAATGACCTGTCACTTCAAACTATCTTTGTAAAAACTATCGTCAATCAGGCACAACATTTTTTGAAGGACTCTTCTCATGTTCTTTATTCAGAATAATAATTATTGCCCTCTGGAAGATGGTTCAGAGCGAGCAGATATAAAAGTAATCGCTTCAAGCTCTCCTTCCTCCCTACTTCCATCACTCTACTCAACAAACAATCTGCACTAACATAATGCCATTTTATTGTATTATTGGTATTTTGTTGTGTCATTGTATGCCACAGTGACATGGTTTTTCATCTTTGACAGTGGGCATGTGATTGTAATATTGGTATGATGAATGTCATGGGACAATAAAGTTTACCTTATCTTATCTTATCTTGCAGGTGACTTGCCAGTATTACTGTACATCATTGACATAGATAAGGAGAAAACACCAAACTCAGAAATCAGTGTAAGCGTGGTTTCACAGAACCCCAAAGCGCCCAATATTGGTGTTCGTATGATAAACAAACATCAGTACCGACTCACCCATGACGGATGTTTTGACTATGATGTAAGACTGAATTACTTTTTGTTCCTACATCAGTGGGCAGCATGTAAATATAAAAATGAGTGCATACTTCTTTTTCAATATCCTAATAACATGATCTAAAATGTATTTTTTTTCCAGAAAGTGAAGAAGTATGAAGTTGTCATCAAAGCAAATGATAAAGGCACACCAGTCTTGTCTTCCACTAGTATTGTCACGCTCAACATTGTAGACACAAACACTCATCAACCCACATTCAAGAAGAGAGAGGCAAGGCTTTTTAAAATGACTTTTAATATGATAATTGTTGTTTTTAGATTGATTATGATGTTAATGATGGAACTGTTCTGCATGTCTAGTATCATGGGGAGGTGTCAGAGGCGATCACTAAGAATGATATTTTGAGAATTGGAGTAGAGGATAAAGACACTCCAAACACTCCTGGTTGGCGTGCTGTGTACTATTTCATAAAAGGAAATGACGATTTAAACTACAAATTGAAACAGACCCCGTCACTAATGAGGGAATTCTCAGTGTCATCAAGGTAATTCTCCTTTTCTAACATTTACTGAATGCTTTTATAATTCTATGGGCTATGCTTAAAGCTAATCTAGTTTTATTTATTTGTTTATAAACATCAGCTATACCAGTTTTTACCTGTGTGTTTCTTACAGAAAAAGGATTTTGAACATACAACAATAGCAAAGCTGCAGGTGGGAGTAAAGAACGAGGAGCCAATAACTGTTTGTAAAGATTATAAAGATGGTGGCAAAGTCAGTGAACCAACCACAGATACAGTCAACATTGAAATCAAAGTGATTGATGTCAATGACCCACCAGTGTTTGACAAAAATCTAGTTGATGTGTACCAGAAGGAAGAGGAACCGCCAGGAAGGACCCTGCACATCCCATCGGTTCACGATGCAGAAAATGACAAAGTCAGGTTAGTGTCTACCTATCAGGTATCTGATGAACCTATTGTCCCATCATGATAGGGTCTGATCTATGCTGGATTTTTTAAAGAAGTGAGTCATGTAATTTTTTTAAAGAAAAAAATTGCTATAATTTTGCATGACCCTTTTAAAAATATATATATTTACAGTAAATTTTCATTTAAAAAAAAATAAAGGAGTCATGATAATTTAAGGATTTGTGAGGGAGAGAACATTTTGCAATTTAAAAAAGTCAGTGCTTTCTTAATTAATTTTGGTTACTCAACTTCCCTTTGACAATATTTCAATGGCTTTCATGTTCCTGGTACATTACACCTGGGTTGGGGAGCCTAATTGTTGTAATTATGTCATACAGCTGGGTTCTTGTCTATAAGTCACATCAACACTGAAAATCTGACAAGTGGTCTTCATATTACAGCTTCCTGATCGATTAAAATACTTTAATGACAATGGATAGTAACATGCTAAAGAGACATACAGTCATATTTTAAGTTATAAAACATATTTGATACCCATTAGCAACAATCAGCTTACGTTGGCATTCATCCACTTTCCTGATAATGTTTGAGAATCATGGCTACAACAGAATAGGTGTGTATTTTAAAAAATTTGAAACTTTCTTCTAAATCCCATCTTGAATTTGCTTGTCTACGGTAAAGCTTGCTGGAAGGAATTTAAACTTAAACACAGAATGTTAGCTAAGTAGCTCTCCCTTTGAGTTTTCAAGAATTTTCAATTGTTTACTCTGCTACGCTTCTCGGTTAACTATGTTACTTTGTTAGCACTTTGGGGTTTGTTCAGAATGTAAAGTGCATAATAAATAAAATGTATTATATCAAAATTGATATGATTTTGTGTTCTAATGGTAGCTAAAAGGTTATCAACTATGTTTTTTCATTGAAATGTGTACTGTTTCCACTTTGTCAGATTCTAATGTGACTAAGACTTACAACCTGTAAAAAATTCAGTAGACATGAAAACAATATTTGAGCATCCCACTCTGAGCGTGATGTCACAGAAACATGACCACTGTGGGAATACGGTCCATTCAACAAGAATAAAGCTTAGGCTGTATGCGTGCCTTCACACACTTTCTCTGTTTGAGTCTGTCTACTCACACTGCAGTTCAGTTTTTTTTTCACCTAATGTTCAGTTCCACTTATATTTCTAGGTTTTCTGTGAAAGAAGATCCAGCTTCCTGGGTGACCATTGATGAAAACACCGGCAGAATCACATCGATTAAAAAGATGGACAGAGAGTCGTCGTTTGTCGATTCTGATAGCATTTATAACATTGTCATTGAGGCCATTGATGATGGTATGAAGATCTTCTATTAAAATGTATCATCAAAAGCAAGCTAAATAATATGATGTGATTGGTAAACAAAGCACATCTATTAAGTAACTGTTTTTCTTCTTTGCTGGTGTACCAAGGTGAGCCTCAAGCCTCAAGTTCATGCACAGTCCAGATCCACCTGGGGGATAGCAATGACAATGCGCCTCAGCTAGTCAACAAAAATATCTTTATGTGTGGAAACAAGGTTAGCAAAGTCATGGTGCAAGCCAATGACTCAGACATGGATCCTTACAAAGGGCCCTTCACCTTCCATCTGTTGGAAGATGACAAAACTCTGGCAGAGCGATGGAGATTAGACCCTTCCACAGGTACTACATATCCTTTAACTCTCCTCACCAACTTAATATTAAATTGTTTCAATCAAAGAGCAACTACATACCTGTCCTTATCACACCTCCCTGTCTAGGAGAAGAAGGTGGGCTTGTTAGCCTCAAGCCACTTCCTTTTGGTACCTACTCAGTGCCCCTGCTGATTCATGACCAACAGAACTTGATTGGACAGGATACCGTGGAAGTGACAGTGTGTGACTGTGGAGACAAAGATGTGTGCAAGGTCAGAGAGCCGCCCACATCGAGTCTGGGGGCTGCTGCCATTGGACTAATATTTGCAGGACTCCTACTGTTTTTATGTGAGTATGGAAAAACAGATAACATGAAAAAAATCCATGAAGTTCATGTGCACTTAAGCTACATAAATGTATCACTTTTCCACCCTTAACTTAGTATGAATTATTAAATCAATTAGATGAAGACTAATGCATACCAAACAAATAATTTGATTAATGAAAAAAATATATATTTTTCAAATTTGCCAAATCCTTGTCAAATCAAAACATTTCTCCCCTCTTGTTTTTATCCTTAATTTTTGCAGTACAGGTTTAAACTAATGCTGCTTTTATGCCTGTGTTGTAGAACTTGTAACTACACACAGGACCTTAATCTTTCTTTAGTATTTTTTTTTTTTTTTATTAAACCCAGAAACCCAAATCCACAGGAGCCTCCTAAGTACGTAATCTAATGTCTTATGTTAAAAATGGCGAAAGTATCACAAATAAGTTTCAATATAAATTTTAAATATTCTTATTTAATGTTCTGTGAACTTTCCCACTTACCCGTGTTAATTGGATGAGGTAAGGCCCACAGATTTATTAAGAAAAATATATATTGATCCAGTCATGGGAGATGTCACTCAACAGCTCTGTGGGTATTTATAACTGGCATGTTTTTCACATGAGGAACAAGCATTGAAAGCCAAAGTGATTACTTACAGCTGCAGGTGTAAGTGTTTACCTAGTTGTTCCAATCTGAGCTGTGTAGGTTCAGTTTGATCATCTAGTTAAAGTGTCCCTTGTTCATAGGGACATGTCAGCGAGTGTTCCATATGTACGATACTGCTGGCTAGGTTATGGATATCATAGCATTTTGTAATTCACCACTCATCAAGCAATTCGAATTACATTTTCTGCTTCATCCCCTGAGTCAATCCAAGCAACTCAAATATTGTTCAGGTTTGCACTAATCTGATTGCACATTGCCACAATGTACTATTGCTGTGCAAATGAGTGGGGGAGATGTTGTTCAAAATGTGATCAGCAACACCCTCACAGTCTTTTATAGAAAACATGATGTTTTAACACTGCTCCATTGTATTTTGATGTGTGTCCGCAGTGCTGTTACTCCTTTTTATGTGTCAGTGTGGAAAGAAACAGTTCACCATCCCCATTTCCGAGGATGAGGGCAACCAGACCCTCATCAAGTACAACCAAGAAGGAGGAGGCTCTGAGAGCAAGGTGTGTTTGGCATGACAGGTGGTACAATTGTAAAAGAATGCTTTCATACTCTTTTAATCTCAAAGCATTTCCCATATTCTGAGATCTACCTTTTCCTCTTATCTGTCAGGCTGCGCCTACTCTGCCCATGACTCCGATACAGAGTGAAGCGGTGACAGACGGGATAAAAATGGGCTCCAAACAGGTACTCCAGCACTTTAAGACTTTTAGACTCAAGCTTTTGGTGTTTAGGTTAGGTGGCAATTTTAGCTTAAAGGGTATTCCTACAGAAAACAAAGGGTTACATAAAGAAAGCAGTTGGGGTTTTAAGGTGTTGCCGCTCCTAATAATATTGAAATAAGAGTGACAGCTATAATCCCATGACAGCCACCTTTTCATTGTCTGTCTACCTGTGCTGATGACAAATGGACAGGGATGGAATGCACGATGTGGTTAAGATGTTTGTTGAGAATACATTGACATAAATTACAGGGTTTGTACAGCACGGAGAAACCAGTAGCATGACACATTAAAAAAGAAGAACATAGCAATTCTACTGAAGTAGCTCCAAAGTAGGACAGTGGTTGTTTCATGTTAGCTAAAAAAGGACTGAGTGACGTCAACAATGCCTAGTTAAAAGGGTTCGTTAAATGAAGAGTTCATTTGCAAAAACAGATACCTCCTTTTTATAAATTTTCAAAAAACATTTTTCCTTTTAATATACATTTTTAATAAAGTTTACTTTTTAATAAAGTTACGTTTTTAATGAAGTTACATTTTTAATAAAGTTATATTCTTAAGATATTGCTAATAAGTATTTTTGACTTAGTAAAAGCCTCCCAACTTCAATTTATTGAGCTAGTAATAATAAAAAAAAAATGTTTTGTGAAACATTTTTTACATTTTTAAAAGTGAGTTATTTGTTTTTGCATATTAACTCTTCAAATGTATACATGATGAGTCTTTGGTTAATGGATATTTTAATTTCAACATATGAAATGTTAATTATTCATGAATTCAATACTTTGGAAAGTTAATATTATGGTTCCATTTCTCTCTTCTTTTTTTTTTTAGAACAATGGTCAGTTAGTACAGTGAACAAAAAATATTATGCTCTCATTGGCCTATAATTCTAAGGTTGATTTATTAATTTTGCTCCACCAGATGTCTAAAGCGGCTCCAGTAGTGAACCAGGACATGTACACGATGGACACGTACAACGGCTACAGTCAAACCATGGTAAGTATCAAGGACAACATCCTACAAAGAATAAGAACTGTTCACAGCAGCACGCCTTTTACTATGCTCCCTGATTTAATCTAACTATTATTTGCTTACAGATTAACTCTCAGATGACCTCAATGAAAATGCACAATCAGAGAGACACACTCAGGAGCTTAGGAGGGCAGAACATGGTAAGTAACCACAGCCATGATTACAACAGCCGTTGTTAGCACATCTGCTGAGTGTTTTGCTCTTTTGAAGATATCTTAAGTTGTCACACTGCCTGTCTAGATCCACAAGAGGGCGCAATGCCCTGGACTTCAACCTATAACAACAACCCTTCAATTATACAGTCTGTGTATAATATTGTTATTATTACATACCAAGTGTAATAAGGACCTATTTTAGGGGTTAGTCCCCCTGTCTCTATTCTCTGTTGTCTGTTAATGCTTAATATTTATTTAAAACATGTTCACAGGTTTCAATTTAATCATTTCATTTTGATCCATGGGCAGGTGACCCAAAATCACTGACAGAGAGACAAAGCTGGGGTTGGTAGTCAGATTTAGATACACTTTTGTTATACTGGTTAAAATGATCTTTATGTCCCGATGGCAATCAATACATAATGTGTTCTTAAAAAAAGAGTGAAAAAAAGCCGCTATCTACAGCTGGAGTAAATCTGGGAAAACACCAAGTTTGTTTGTGTTTTTAACTTTCACTATGGTAATGATTTGGTGTTTTCTTACTGCTGAGTGAGACATGAGTTGACTTAGTGCAAAACACAAACAATGCGTGGAAGACCGGTCGAAACAGGCACAATGAAATGGTCGCGAATCAGCGGCGCTTGTGAATGTGAGAGGGGGCGTTGTTTTGGAGGAGCTCCGAGGGGAGGTGTTAGACGGAGTCCTGAGGAAATGCTACATTCAAATTCATGCTAGTTTCCCATGACTACCAACCCCAGCTTTAAGCAAAAGCAAAGATAAAATACTTTTTTTTTTTTAAGTTATATTTTTGGGCATTTTTGCCTTTATTGAATAGGACAGCTGAAGAGAGACAGGAAATGTGGGGAATAGAGAGTGGGGGAGGACATGCAGCAAATGGTCAACTGGCCGGGAGTCGAACCGGCGACCTCTGCGACGAGGGGCGCTTAGACCGCTGTGCCAACAGTGCCCCAAAGACAAAATACTTTGTACTCACTGTGGTAGAAAAACAAACTCAATGCAAGATGCCCTTGAAGTCAAATATATCAACTAGGAAGCAACTGGGATAACTGAAGGCACATTTCAAACAGAGCCAAGGATGTGGTAACAATGGCAATATTGGTTTAGGGTGCATCACACTAAGGCAAAATGATGATTCCTGAACTAATAAAGGCATTTCAACCACATCCTCCTAAGGTCAAGTGACAAAAAAAGCCTCACTCTTATTATGTCATTGTTTTCAGTACTCTACATGGAATACAAACAGGACAGAAACCTACCAGGTAAGTCTTGTTTCAACAAGAGGGTAAACATTTGACTATATATCTTGGTATGTTAAGTATGTTGAGTACAATATGATGAGTACAATATATTCATCCAGTAGTCGAAAGCTTATGCATGTATAGTTTGGCTATGGTAGCTCACAATCCTTTCTCTGTGAACAGGGCGGCTCATCAAGATACCACCGCTCTCTCAGCCAGAGCTCCAATCAACACATATCCGATCACCTTGACAGGGTAAGAACTTGAGCTACATGAATGCCTTATTAAATCCAACCTTACATTCCCTCTCATATAGAACACCTAATTACTGGGTGGGTTACATGTGGCCAGGTCGAGCAAGTTTTCTGATAATCCCAGAGAGCTTCTCTCCTTCATTTTTGAAGAAAGTGATGCGCCTTATTTAACCTTCATGTATCTGTTCAGACCAGCACCAAACATGCTTCCTTTCTGTCATCAATTAAATAAACAAGAACAAATGAATAATTAGGGGTCAAACTGATAAGAGCTTAGGTATATGTTATACTTAAAATGTAGAAGTTTCCAAAAAGCAGCTTTTTTTTAATGATAAAATTAGTGCTGGGCGATAATTCGATAACGATAATCATTGTGTTATATTTTTTCTCGATATAAATATAAAAAGTGTTCCATAAAAATTCGATATAAATAAATATGTAATTACACCCCCCAGCCACTTAAAATGGTGGGGCACTAATGAGCCTTAAACGCTAGTTTCCACCCAACATTAGACTGAAGAAGATGGCATTGACCAGCCAATCATGTTGCAGGATGAGAGGTAGACAGGGCTTAAAGACGTTTGGAGCAGAATGTAAACACAGCTGAAACGAGTGACAGTGATGCTGAAGAAAACTCAAAACCTACCAGCTCAAAGCAGAGTCGTTAGTCTTACACTGTGTCGACTCTGAGTTAACTATTAACTTAAAACACTTCATTAAATATACTTTCAGGATGTGGGTAAAGGAAGAGCACAGACACAACTTCTGCTGTGTATTTCTAACACGTTTAATGTCCAACGCAACCGTAGGACAACTAAACACTGAATAACCGTGATGCATTCACAGCACTGTGGGAAACAACATCACTCTTCCTGTAACCCTTAGTAATCTAAAAGGGGAGAGCACAACTCAAAACAATACTCTACTAAACTGATAAACAGTACACAATCTTATATATATTTGTTGTAAATTTAAATCAAATTATGGAAATAACCTCAATCTGAGAAAAATAAGAATTACAAACTAAAACTTCAAAAAAATCACATTTCACACTAAAAAGACCTGCTTCCTGTTAGCACAGTCAGAAATGATGGATTCAAGAAGTTCATCAGAAAACTAAATCCAGATACAAACTAACAAACCGTCTGGTTTCTTCAACTTTCACTCAGGACCAAAAATCAGATTTTACATTTAATCGAAATAATTGTTTAATATGTATCGTGATAATTATCGATATCGACTGATATGAAATATTTTATCGTGATAACATCATTTTCAGTATTGCCAGGCACTAGATAAAATTCAATAAACTGAACCTGCTGGACAACACTTATTGGTGGACAGGACACAATCCTGTACCAGCAGACTGGGTTCAATTAAAATCCTTAATGGTTCTACACATACCATTCGTGAAACAAGATTGCTAAAAGGTCAGCACTATGTGTATTATAAACTGTCGTGGATTTTTGGGGTACGATTATTTTTGCCTTCTTTTCCCCACAGAGACTGCCCATGATTAATGCAACCCACGTAGACTGCCCAACCGACAATCCTCAAGAGTATGCCTACGAGGGACAGGGCAGCAGATCCGAGTCACTGGATAAGCTGTCACTCAGCAACCATGGAGATGATATGAACTTTTTGAATGATTTGGGACCCAGGTTCAAGACCCTGGGAGGCATTTTGCATCAGAGAATTCAAGAAAAAAACGTAAAGCTTTAAAGGGCACTGCTGGACTCAGTTTTTTTTTTTTTTTTTATGTCAACAAAGTTGTTCTTTGCTCCAAATTTTCAGACTCTGATACTGGACCTCACTATCTTTTGAGAGTTTTAAGGGATTTTTTTTATACTTAACAATTGAAATGACTTGGTGAAATGGTTTCTGTCCATGGATTAACTAAAACAGTTGGGTTTTGTTAATCTGAACCTTGAGGTAAGGCATTGCACAAACTGTTATGCTCTGGTAATTCTGAAAAGTGACGTTTTGATAGGGACTGGGTGTGTGTGATATTTTTTTCAATTTTGCTACCTTGAAAGGGATTTCTGCTTTGAACAGCACACATTTCTAGCTCTGGAGTTTTAGTCATAGCAGTATTAATTCAATGTTTAAATGTGTATGTTTACTTGTGTTGAAAGTGGAATATTCCAGAGTTTGTATAATGTTTAATTTCTGTTAGTCTCTACACAAAGAATAATCTTCTGGAAAAGATGTCCTACATGAAGGACAGAAAAAACTAACTTGTCAGAAATAATGACTGGAATTACTGGAAGTTGATATCTTTCCTTCTGGTTTTTGATTACCTGGTGACACAGTGGAATGGATTTACTCTACTACCATCTTAATGGCAATGTTTTGCTTTGTTTACTTGTGTGCAATTTTTGCATCAGCTTTCTTACTCATTTCGAAAATGAATAAAATTAATTTTGGGGAGAAAAAAAAAATGTCATGACTTAAATATTTGCTGGTAGCAACCAAGCGGCAACCTCTGGTATCAAACTATGGAGCCCATGCGGAAGTGATATAATCTGCAATTCATCGAGAATCCGCTTGAGGCTGGCTGCAGAAATACCGGAAACCACATAGACACCAATTCAAAAAAGACAATCTTTGCAGCATTAATAAACATGTTTACAGCCTGGTTCAAAAAACAGCTTGGCTCTTCGTAGCTAATCTCTCTATCGGCACACACTGTACGGGGGGTGAATTTTTTTCTAACACGACGGTTCAGAAGATATTAAGATTCGGAGTTATAGCCCAAATAAGGACATGACTGACTTGACTGACAGGCGGGAACACATAGCTGTTGGCTAGGAGGCTCAAACTCCGCCCCTTTACGTCACACTCTGCCTGATTGAGTTCCGCATTTCCAATATGGCTGCTGCCGTCGATTGGCTTCAAAACAGCGTTCAGGAACAGATGGGTGACGTCACGGATACTACGTCCATATTTTATATAGTCTATGGTAGTTACCTTTGAGCTGATTTTTTTCCAACCGGAGACGGGATCAAGAAAATGTTTTGATCAATTAAAACTATCGCAAGGAAACCATGACAAACTAAAGCAAACAGTGTATAACATAAATATTGGAGATAAATATATCATAATTTAATTTAGAGGTTGCATTTGTAACCATCAGAGTAACTTGTTCTTGTTTTAATCTTGCATGTCATGACCCTAATCTAAAGTTTGCAGGGAAAATCCACTTGCTGCCAACAGCACCAAGAATTACACTTCATTTGGCCCACACTATCTACTCTGTCTCTAGGTGTGATTCACAAAGCAAAATGTGCTTCTGCATCTGAATCCGATTGAGACGAGCTGTCAGCATCTCCATGCGGTGCTGTGCAGAACTGAGCTGTGAACTCTGATCCCAACAGAGCTAAATTCCATCCACATGTATGATGAGCTGAATCGAGAGGAAATCCAATCTAATTACATGGAATAAAGTTTAAAGAAATAGAGCTTTGAAGAAGGGTGGAGTTGGATCAACAGATCTTTCACCCATCAGGTCATTCCAGTGATAATCCACTTCACATTTGAAATAATTTCTGAGCTTTGTTTTTAAAACCGATGACAGGGTTTAATACAGTGTTGGTACTGCACAGTATAAAGACTGCATGTCTAACAACTAGATCGTATCATCAACTCTGTGTGGGGCTGTGAAAATAATCTTCAGTTTGAGTGACTTTAATTGACGTATGTTTTTTTTAGTTTTTTGTTCCCATCAATGAGCTGTTTCAGAAAGCTACAGATGTTGCCCCCCAGCTGTCAGCAGAAGTAGAATAACTTGTTTTTCTGAATGCATGTATGCACTACTCAGGGGGGTTATTTCAGGTTAAGGAGTGGCAAAGATATCAAACACGTAAATCTGACATCTGTAAATCTGCTTGATTGATCCACATGCATAAAACAGGTAGACACAAAATGAGAGAGCAGTTGTATCTTGGTATTTCCTTCACTTCAGTTCAGTTTCGGAGTACTGAGTCGATACAACACATCATCAGTCCTGGTACCACTGACTACTGCAGAAAACACTCTGTATATGCAAGCACGAAACAAATGAACACATTATGAAGGGTCTCAAACAGTCATGAAAGTTATTCAAAGTAACTCAGTCTACTTTTGATTTGCATGAAAATAGTACTTCGCATCAATCTAATCTACAGATAAGGGGGCATCAAATACATTTTTAAAACTGTTTTATATTGGAGCTGCAGTGACTCTGGTTACAATGTGAACTCACTCTTTCCCCCCAAATGAAGTCCAAGATAGATAAGATATTTCTATTTCTGTTTTGTGTTACGCTGTTAAATACAGCAGTTTGACAGTTTCCCTTTCCCAGAGACTCGATAAACCAATCACTGATCTGACAAACAGGTTTGCCATCTCTCTGCAGGGTGTTACAGTTCTGTTTCTTTGGGGTTGCTGGTAAATTGATTAGTTTCTCCTTTGCTTCACTGCAACATGTCATGGTGTAGCGTGGTGCTGGCTGGAACTTGTATAATGTTACGCAAGCTACAGCAGGAGTTCCTCCTGAGCCAAACGACTGATGTGGTATGCTTGCTTTGTTTCCTTGTGGTAACGAAAAGACGCTCTCAGTATGATTAAAAAGATCTCACATTCCTGAGGCATTAATGCAGAGCCACCTGAGCAACTTTTCATCTCTGTACCTTTACAGCCAGAGTATGAGGAAGTGTCTTACATTACCGTGCTAATTTATCCATCATCAGGTTTTCTAATGCCTTCTTTTATCCCCTTTTTTTAAAAAAAACTTTGTTTATTGATTTTCACATAGAAAAAACAGTCACATCCAAAATTAGAAGTTGGTACATTTTCCTTTTTTTTGGAACAAAGAAACACACAAATGACATACGAAATACAAAACAACAAATAACCCCCCACCCTGACACATACTCCCTCCAGATTAACTATATAGAATTCCAAAAGTGGAAAACATAAGCTAAAAAGCAAGTATAATAAAAATAAACAGATGAAAGCGATAATCTAAACATAGTAAGACACACCATGGTGATGCTCAGCTAAAGACACACAGCAAGCTGAGCTCTCAACATGAGGCAAGAAAGGATCCCAGATTTTTTTAAAGATATCAAGAGCCTTGCCACTCAGGGTCAGCCTAATCTTTTCAAGTTTAAGAAAATAAAGTACACTCTTAATCCAGCTTGAATGGGTAGGTGGGGCAGAGGACTTCCAATTTAACAATATCAGCCTTCTGGCCAGCAAAGTCATAAAAGCTAACATGTCCTTCTTGGCTGGAGAAAGAGCAGACAGAGGAGGAGACAAACCAAACTAAACAATACAGGCATTAGGGACCAGTCTTACCCCAGTTACAATAGTCAACGTTCCAAATAAAAAAGAAAGTTATCTTAATTAAGTTTATCTTTTAATGGAAAGTCCAACATTTTACCATGCTACTATTTATTTCAGAGTATGATTATGTATGATTTCAGAGTCTACGTTTTGTATTTCAGCTTTAAGTTGTTCCTCCAGTGCATAGCAAAGGAGTATAAAGGTTGGTGTTTTATGGACTATAAATCATGTAGTTGTTAGTCAGCATATATCTGATGCCTTCAGTGTGCACAGACTAAACAAAAACAATGAACAAAATGATGAATGAACCAGATATAGTATACCTTAATATTTGTTTAAACCAAACAATGAAAATAGACACAAAGACACAAGGGATTATGAAATAATAGTGAGTATCTCAGATTCTGGGGCTTAGTTGAGTTGAGATTTAAAGTTAGTGAGTGGCCTCTGTATCATGATAGGTATTGTATAGGGAGGCTTTGCGAAATACCCGACCCTAATGTCTGACGAGATGGCCATCATCTAAAATAAGTGGACAACAGGAATTAATCATTTGACATGTACCTTTGTTGGGGTCCCTTTTATTCCTTGTGATGGCCTTTTAAAGGGCATTATCCAGCCTTTACAATGAACCCTTTACACAACTTTTCAACTTTTCCTTATGTTCTTTCACTTGTTAATGTTATTGACGTGTTCCCCTTTTCTGCTAAATCATCTATTTGTTCTGCATGATGGAATCTTCTGAAGTATTATGGATTGTAAAAGGACAAATGGACAAATGTAGCAAAGTTTGAAAAGCAAACAATACGTTTGCATGCATGCATGCACATACTCTCTCTCTGACACACACACACATTTATACACTAGCATAAGCAAACACTCTTAAATATTTTGTCCACGCCCTGCTGCTATCAACCTTCAGTCAAGACCTCTAGGGTTCATGTGAGATCATTTCTGCAGTGCGGGCCCTCCCTCTCACAGGTGTTCTGCTGCCAGAGCCAGCATTGGCATTCGACTGAGCTTTCATTTAGCTGCTACGGGTCTTTTTAGGCGACTAACTTTTCCAACAACACAAACGGGATGCACTATGGAGACAATACAGCTCAGTCTTTTCATGTTGCTGGTAAGAATACTTTTTAGATGGGCATCTATCTTCATAGACAGGTTAAAGCTAACTTTAGATGTATATGTAACATTGAGGGTTCTTAGAAAACATGTGTTCATTGAAAGGGTTGTTGGATTTGTTTGGTGGAACTGGTGGATTTCTGTTTTCTCAGATTAAACTGCAAAAAAAAACTTTCAAGAAATGAATATGAAAACATTGATTTCCTTTTATCAATAAATGTTTTTATAAAATACCTATTCATGACAAATTTAAAGATATACAGTATGTTGGATTAACTTTTTTCATGGTGGGTAACCACAGGACCACCCAAAAAAAATGAAGGCATTTTTGAATATACGAATTATGTTAAATATTTGAGTCTGTATGACAATCAATGCAGCAGATGGAAATGATGTATCAGTCATAGATCACGTTGAATCAGACTACAGTAGCATAGTAGAAGAAGCATTGCTAACATTACGAGTTTTATCACAAACTTATAAAAATGTTTTGTCTGTTAATCTATGGTGCAATATTTTGCAGTGTTTGGGAGTCCACTTGTCGTCTTCAGAAATTCTGAAACGGCAAAAGAGAAACTGGATCATTGATTCCTTTGAAATTAAAGAAAGCTATAAAGGACCATTCCCATATGTACTGGGCACTGTAAGTATCAACCCTAAGAGCATGTACAAAGCCCATATGCCGAGATGCAAGGAGATCAGTGCAACGCTGAATTCTGTTGTGTTTCTTTCTCACTACAGGTTAAAGTAGACAAGAACCTCACCCGTTTCGAAATAATGGGCCATGGTGTTGATGAGGATCCCAAAGGCACCTTATCAATTGATCCCATAACAGGGGTGATCTCAGTCCACAAGCCTGTGGACTACGAGTCTTACAGAATGTTGGAGGTAAGAAGGTAGCAAACATATTCCCAATTTTAGAATAATCTCCTTGAAAGCACAAAGGATGTGTGTGTGTGTGTGTGTGTGTGTGTGTGTGTGTGTGTGTGTGTGTGTGTGTGTGTGTGTGTGTGTGTGTGTGTGTGTGTGTGTGTGTGTGTGTGCATGTGTGAAGCTTCTAAAAAGGTTTGATTGTTCACAATTTTTTGTCTTCCCATCACAGTTAAAATTCCGGGCAGTGAATGTAGAAAACAATCTTATAGACACGCAGCTGGGTGTTGAGATAATCATCAAGGACACAAACGACAATGCTCCACAGTTTATCAAGGCTGTATATGAGGTCAGCATACCAGAATCAACATTGCAAGGTACGTTCCTTACGGTGATATCATGGAATGATAATCCACATGGATTAAAATTGTAATCTAGGGATGAACAATACAACCAGCATAGTATTGGTATCGGCAGATTAAAGCTTACAAAAGCGTTGATGAGGCTAATCCAACCTGTTGTCATTTAGCCACCTGCCGTTAGTAGAGGAATTACCGACACACACCTTCCACAAAGCACGCACAGAGTAGTTGGCTGCAAAAGCTGATATAATTTATTCTTGACATACTCTGGTTGACTTTTCCAGTTTATAAACAACAAAAAACAGGCTTAAACTTAATAACGTAAATTGCGGTTGGAAAACTGTTCCTCTCCACCATCTAACCCACCTGAACAGAGCAAATCATAGCACCTTTAAAGGTCACCTATCAGTGCGCTAGCTGTCACAGGGTCGAGGAGGAGCACACACGTGTCACACACACGTGTCACACACACGTGTCTCACACACACACACACACACACACACACACACACACACACACGCAGTGCAATGCAAGTAGACTCAAAACATTTCATTGTCAATCCTGGGTAACTCAATTGAACAACTATACCTCATAATGCTAAACATAATAAGATTTAACTCAAAATATTGTTCACACAAAATATCTATCTAAAGACAAAGTTTAAATCTGGCTCCAACAAGAGTCATCAGATATGAACATTTCTGGTGATATGTGAAGAAATGTATTTATTGGGATAGACCCCTTGAGATGTGCCATCTCATTTTAGAGGGGGTCCCAGACAGACAATGACAAATATAAACAGTACAATACAAAATATACAACAAACATGACTCCTTCAAAACAAAAAAACAAACAAATAAACACGATAGTCAGACAATCAACCGACTTGACGACGACAACGACGATAACAAAAACAACAACAACAAAAACAACAACAAGAACAACAAAACAGGGGTTGGTACAACCTTAAACAAGCTACAATTGACAAGAGAAAAATAGAATAAAATTCTGTAAACTAAATGAGAATTGATTAAACACAAAATGATAATAATATTAATAATTTACACAAAAAATAAATGAATAAATAAGTAAAGGAGGTAGAGGAACAGTGAGGGCTTTACTGAAAACATAAACAGTTTGTTTTAAGATGGGAAAACAAAGACTTTCTAATAAGGGAAAAGAAGATATAGAACGAATATTTAAAGGTAAATTATTCCAGTCGGAAGGAGCCTGAAACATAAAAGCTTTTTTACCAACTTCCTTGGCTGCAAATGGTACTGTCAAAAGAAATCTGATCTGAGCTTCTTAATGAATAAAAGCATTTAAAAATAAACTGATACCAGTGAACAGGTCGTCTTCTGTCTGGAGGGAGCCACCCAAGACTGTCAAACATTATGCAATGGTGTGTAAAAAAATAACAACTTAATATAAATCTGCAGAGTCTATTGTAAGTACCATTTAGAGGATGAAGATTAGTTTTAGTCGCATTTTTATAAGCAATGTCAGCATAGTTATATGTGTTTGGCCGATATGGTGATGCATTAATGATACCAGAGCTTGCATGCACCGACAACATACTCAACATGCTCTCTTGGCTCTAAAGTATTTTCAAGTGCTGAAAAAATGCCCAGCAACATAGCTTTTTTGCTATGCTGGTGGAGAAGAGGTGATGTGAGGCAGAACGAAACAACACTCCTTTAACACTACCAACATAGTTTCGTATCTCAAGAACCTTCATCCTGAATAACACCAAGCATCAGCTTCAGAAAAAACCTGTCAACAGCCTTATACTTCAGTCATTCATAGGGTTGCAAAATTCTAGTAATTTTCAAAGTTGGAAACTTTCCATGGGAATTAATGGGAATTAAACCAGGAATTTACTAAATTGAAGCTTGGCTCTTAATATGGAACTTAAATATAGTTGGGCAAAATATATTTTGGCATAATCCTGACTAGAACAACCAGATTTCATGCAAGATTATGCTTTTTTATTTGCATGTTGAATGGGACTTTTTTGGAGGGAGAGTGGCTCTTTTCATTTAACATTTTGAATAGGACTTTGTTGGGATTGCATTTTTGTTAATTTTTGAATGGGTTGGGTCAGGGGGATGAGTAATATTTAACTCAACATTCATGTTTTTGTTCTTCAATGAAATAATTGATTGTTCAATAAAATATTGAACACTTGATAAAGTTTACTTACAGTACAAATATATCAGTTTTAATCGTATTATTTTGGATGGATGTCTGCTTATAACAAAACAAACATTTATGCTTGGATATGATACCGTTCCATTAAATTACCCTCAATTCCCAGTTAATTCCCATAATTCCCATGGAAAGTTTCCAATTTGGAATATTTCCAAAATTCCCAAGCTTAACTTCCCATGGAAATTTACCGGAAATATACTGGAAATGTTCCACCCCAACCCTAGTCATTCAACAAAGCTAAGCAAAGCAGCGACAACCCAAAGGTTAAGGAGCTCCACAAAACTAGAAGCTTGAAGTCATTGCTCTTAATAACAAGCCTGTCAGCATGGTGGAAGATGCTAGCTTCATCAGGTTAATGATGTACTTGGGGCCTCAAGTCACTACATAATGCCTATGGATGTATCTCAGATGCAGCCTTATCTGAACAGCAAAGCTCATCTTCAGTCACATATAGAAACTCCTCGCTAATGCTACTCATGTTAACTTCACCACAAACATCTGGCAATCAAGTGTGAGGGCTGTCAGCATGTTAAGCCTCAGAGCCCAGAGGAGGGAATATCGTAGCAAAATCAATTCTGGTATAGGAGAGACTTGCTGGAAAAAAAAAGGTGTATATATATTTCAACATTTGTATCTGTAAAAGTGAGTTTTAAAGTATCTCCATATCGCTATTAGAAAACAATCTAACACTGCATCCCATATTATTAAAAAAATGACAAAAAAATCAAAACAAAATAACTTTAAACCAGCTGCTTTCCTTTGATACTTACAGGCAGGGAAGTGACAACAATTCAAGCACCGGACGTGGACACTGGAGATGACGGAAGAGTTAATTATGCAATGGTCTCAGTCACGCCTAAACATGATAACGTTGAGTTTTATTTAACTCAGGCGGATATTAGTCAGACTGGAGTCATCTCCTTCAAAGGCTGTCTGGAATACAGGGTAAGAGGACTAACATCAAATCAGTTGATCTTTGGACTTCCAGGTCCCTTCATTTGGATAATGTCTGAAGTGATTATGTGAAATTATTTTGTTTTTAAAGAAACTTTTCTTTCCTAACAAATCAGAAAGCTCAAAAGTACACCATTATTGTGGCAGCCAAAGACAATGGAAAAGATGTGCAGCTCTCCAGCACTGGTACCATCATAATCAATATAATAGATGGAAATAACCACCTTCCTGTCATCACTGGACTTACTGTGAGCAAATACTTCTTTGGTCAACCTCAGGGAGGCAATGGTGACAATAAACAATGATTTATTTGCAAAAAAACCAAACTGCTGTGTTTCTTTTGTACTCCAGGGTCTAGCAAGTGTGAAAGAAGGAGAGGAAAATGTTCTTATCACGCGTTTGCAAGTCAAAGACGAAGACGCCCAAGGTACAGTGGCCTGGAGAGCGAAATTCAAAATCCATGGAGACTCCAACAAAAACTTCAAAATCACTACTGATCCTAAGACAAATGAGGGACTTCTATTTGTGGAAAAGGTATTCTGTCTGTGCAATACACCAACACAAGCTCTTAGAACTTCAGTTCAACATGATAGTTACAAAAACCATTATGGGCAAAAATAACTACAATCATCACTGTGCTTTAACCATGATTTGCAGTGGACTTGAATTCCTGATTGTACAGTTCTGTACTCAGAGATGCCCTGAGTTGAAGTATGTCTTTCAGATATTATGCAGTATAAATATTTCTACATCCTGTTACTTGTTTTAAAAAATAAACGACAGGTGCCGACAAAAAGCTTAATACACATCATCTCGGCTCCATCTAAATTGTAAAAGCAAAGTACCAACTTCTGGATTTTCCCACACTTTTAATCTTCCATCTTTCTTTACATAAGTTTTTTTTTAGGTAAAGTATGGATGGCTTCTGGAAGAAAAATGACAATTAGCAGAGTTGCTAATTCCCAAATAGAAAGAGACTCAAGTTGTCATTGCTGCATTTGAACATTTTATTATTTTGGGGCAGCATTGAGAAAAACCATTGGCCACCAGATTATGAAAACTGTAATTGCTTTTGTATTTACACAAGTATGCATACTTGCAGATCAAAAAGAATGATTATTGGACTCTATATTCAGGCTAAAAAGAATATTTCAGGGGGCACAGGTTTGGCTTAGCTGTCAAATCACAGGAATAGGCTACAATCTGTGTATGGGCTGAGATTTGTGCCACTAGAAACTGAAATTGAATAATTATATTGAATTTGAAAAGCATGATTTGAAATTGAAATTATTTTTTTGCTACTGAACCCATTTGCTTTGAAATTGTATTTAACCTACTTGAAAATTCAACTCTATTTTCCTTAAATTCAAAAACAAAAGATTCAATTTCAGTTTGCACAATTCAGATTCAGTTTTACAATCCAATTTCATTTCCGCGTGGCACAACCATTACGTCATCTACGTCCGTGAGGAAGAGTAATCGAGCACACATCATAGTTTTCAGTGACGTGATCACCGCAGCAGCCTGGAGGGCAAAGAAAGACCGTAGTAACATGACGGCTTCCATTCATTCAGACGTGTAAAACCGTCTCTCCCTCCCTAAAGTTCACCATCAAGCCTCGACACTAAATATGAACCTTCTCCTTAACTTAACCAAGAACACTTTCAGGTTCAGGTTCAGGTTACTTTATTTGTACCCGTAGGTAAACTTGTTTTGCAGCCAGTGAGATGTTAGGTCAATACAGAATTACAAGATAGATGTCAGACAGAACAAACTACTTAATGTGCAAAACATACAAAAATATCCTAAAACTAATCTAACACTAAAAATGGTAAAATGAATAGACATGATAAAATGATAAAAGTGCCAAAGGTTCCATTTAAAACGCATATCAGAAAACAGTCAACCAATAAGAAAACAGTCAACCAATAAGAAAACAGTCAACCAATAAACTAACACGAAGACGCCAACTTCTCACTGCTGCCGGTCGCTGCGTGCGCATGCACCCCAGTCCGCACACTGTCAGGATAAAAGATAAAAGAGTCCGGCTGTGAAAAGAGCGACGTTATTACTAAGCTAGAGTTAGCTGGTTTGCTAGTCTTCAACAATTTAGCACTGGAGTTGTTTCCACCGGTCCACGCACATTGACCGTATCAGGGGTACTACATTGACTGAACATACAATAATTCAAATATTCTGTGTTTACTTCAATTTATCATTAATGAAATGTTCAAAGCTCAAAGACATGTGGACTTTTATTATTGTTTTGTTTTAATGGGCCAGGCTCAATTTTTTGCTTTCCTAAACTTCTGATAGTGGCATGAAAAATCTAACAAAAGTTTCCCAGAGTCCTTCAGATTTATCCCCCTTGTATCTGCCAATGTTTTCATGAGTAATAACATGTTTTTTCCACCAGCTGTTTATGACATTTATTTGTAATTTAATAATCTAAGGCTGTTGCATGCTAAAAAAAATACTCCATAACCATGCTCCATAACCTTTGCTGTAGGACACAAGCTGACATCATCACGTTACGTCAACATTTGAGTTCAAACCAACTTTGATCTTACTTTATCTTTTTTTTCAGCATCTGGACTATGAAGACAGTCCTAACAAGAAACTAAACATCAGTGTAGAGAATGAGATCCCTTATCACGCATGCAAAGTGAAGACTCGCACAAAGAGTGGTTTATGGGATGTTTTCATCGATGGGAAAGAGAAAAGTCAACGACCCTTTCCATTGACAGTAGTTGTGGAGGATGTAAATGATGCTCCCGTCTTTCTCAAAAGTAACAAACAAGTCTGGCTGAAAGAGAACATTGCGACAGGACGCTACCTGGAGACATTTACAGCTGAAGACAATGACGGTGCAACTGGAAACAAAATACAGTGAGTCATTTCATATCTATCATACACTTTCCCTATTAGCATTTCATGAAAAACCAAGCGCCAACCTCCGGTATAAAAATATGAGTCCAATGCGGAAGTGCTAAAAACTGCAGTTCATCGAGGATCCGCTTGAGGCTGGCTGCAGAAACACCGGAAACCACATACGCACCAATTAAAAAAAGACGATCTTTACAGCAGAAATAAACATGTTTACAACCTGGTACAAAAGACGAGTGTAGTCTGGATAGCTCATTTCTCGATCGGCTCACACTGTAAGGGGGGTGATTTTTTTTCTAATTTTTTTTCGTTATTATGTTTCAGATACAGAAAGGAAAACGATATAGCTGACTGGATTATAGTGGATTCCAAGACTGGAAAAGTAACCACATCAAAGTCTCTGGACCGAGAGTCTGCGTTTGTGAAAAACAACACCTACATCGTAAAGATACTAGCTGCTGATAATGGTATGATATAAAGGATTAATGCATTTGATAAAAAACTGTTGTACATTTTCATTAATGTGATAGATTTCTTTGTGGAACTGCAGAAATGAACATGTTTTTCTGTTGGCCAGGTAAACCTCCAATGGTAGGCACTGCAACCTTGACCATTCAGATTTTGGATGAGAATGACAACGCTCCAATGCTGAATACAAGCATACTAGACATCTGCCAATCTGATAAACCCTCTAAAGCCAGCATCAATGCATTTGACTTGGATGAAGGAGTCCACTCTGGACCTTTCAACTTCAGGCTCCTAGGGGATATTAAGGGGGATTGGAGGGTTGAACCTTCTTACGGTGAGCTCTGGTACCAATCCTTTCAAATGTGGCCAAGATAGTATAACTTCTGCAAAGTTTGTTCTATATATATATAAATATATATATATATATATATATATATATATATCAGTTTATAATATATCAACTCATTTAAACATACAGGGTACTTCACCAACTTGGTCAAAGAAAGCAAAGTTCACTCTGGAAACTATGAGTTGCAACTGGAAGTGTCTGACTTGCAGCACAACTCCGCTGTGCACAACCTGTCAGTTACTGTGTGCGACTGCATAAACCCAGAGAAGCCAAACTGTCGTGTTCGCAAATCTACTGGCGCTGCAGCAGGAGGAAAATTTGTTGGGATCATTTTTGTTGCAGGACTACTGGTTGTAGGTAATTAGCATGTCCAATAATACTCTCAAAAGTTAAAAGTAGAAAAAAATACAGCTATTTCTATGCCGTCGGCTGCACCATCTCACTATCTTCTATGTGAAACTGTTAAACAAAAACGTAATCATTCACATTTTGTATTTCAGGTTTGCTCCTTTTAGCTTTGTTGGTGTCATTTAAGAAAAAGAAAGTCAAGATAATCGAAGAGGAAGGTTCAGGACAGCATCTGATGAGCGGCAACATTGAAACAATGGGAACTGACTGCAAAGTATTTACATTCATTACAATACAATATTACCTGTTATTACTGTAGGCAACAAACAATCGTATCAATTTGTGCATTTCATCTTTTATGTTTGGATTACATTCTACTTAATGCTTCATTACAACTCTACTGTTAAAAGAGGTTAAAGAGGAGCTTGAAAATGCATCTCAACTTTGTTTTCCAAAAGCATTTTAGCAAATATAGAGTAAGGTATATCTGTGTGCCTCCAAGGAGAGGTACATATCCCCGTTTAACTACTACTACTCGTACTAAAACCAAAAATATATAAATATAACTTTTGAATTGTTGCTTTAAAAGGTTAACTCTGCCCTTAAAACTTCAACAGGTTGTGCCAAAACACAAAGTGAACAGTCAAAACAGGAACCAAATAATGAAAAAATCTGAAGTCAAAACAAGTGCAGCTCCACAAGTAAGTAACTCAAAAAACATGGTTTTAAATGATACGCCTCTAAATATTTTTCTTCACCCATCATGCACTATGATGGGCTTTTGTATCATTTCTATTGTTAGAATAAATATTGTTTGTATATTTGACTTACAGTTTCTATTTTTATTTTGCAGTCAACAATTCAGAGAACTGCATCGATGTTACGAGCTCAGCAGGCCGCCGCGGCACAAAGAGAAGTACAACAGCAAGCACAATATTTTGAAAGGGTAAAGAAAATGTTATGTTGTAATTGTTTTGTTGGAATGGCTCCATCTAATGATACTAATGCCAAGACTATAATGAGTAATTATTTGATCTTACTAACAAGTATGCCAAAGCCACTTACATCTTATTTTACCTGCTGGTAGTAAGTCAGCATAGCAAACACACCAATTAAAAAAATCTAAACAATTTTCTTCACCCTTCATGCACTATGATGGGCTTTTGTATCATTTCTATTGTTAGAATAAATATTCTTTGTATATTTGACTTACAGTTTCTATTTTTATTTTGCAGTCAACAATTCAGAGAACTGCGTCAATGTTACAAGCTCAGCAGGCCGCTGCAGCACAAAAAGAAGCACAACAGCAAGCACAATATTTTGAAAGGGTAAAGAAAATTTGATGTTGGAATTGTTTTGTTGGAATGGCTCCATCTAATGATACTAATGCCAAGACTATAATGAGTAATTATTTGATCTTACTAACAAGTATGCCAAAGCCACTTACATCTTATTTTACCTATTGGTAGTAAGTCAGCATAGCAAACACACCAATTAAAAAAATCTAAACAATTTTCTTCACTCTTCATGCACTATGATGGGCTTTAGTATCATTTGTATTGTTAGAATAAATATTGTTTCTATTTTTGACTTACAGTTTCTATTTTTATTTTGCAGTCAACAAATCAGAGAACTGCGTCAATGTTACGAGCTCAGCAGGCCGCCGCGGCACAAAGAGAAGTACAACAGCAAGCAGACTATTTTGACAGGGTAAAGAAAATTTGATGTTGGAATTGTTTTGTTGGAATGGCTTCATCTAATGATACTAATGCCAAGACTATAATGAGTAATTATTTGATCTTACTAACAAGTATGTTTTTTGTAGCCAAAGCCACTTACATCTTATTTTACCTGCTGGTAGTAAGTCAGCATAGCACTAGTGCACTGTCTTTAGGCATTTATTGACCATAGGAACTAGGAACTAGGAGCGTTTCGACCGGAGGACTCAGGGTATAAATTTAGTTCAGGGATAGATAATCTCCCCCATAAAAAGCCCCTGTTTGGGGGGTAGTACTTTTCAAAGGTCCCAGGGCTTTTGGGGGGCAGGGCCTGCAATGCTGAACATGTCTGATTGGTAGATGACCTGCAGTATTTTTATTCCATCCACAATAACATCACACACATCTGTGATTCACTTGATTCCTCTTTCTTTCATTTGTTTTTATTTGTTCTATCTTATTTGAAGCTGTGGTTCACTTGATTTAGCAGCTTGTATAGTCTTCTCTCAGCCTTCCGCAAATGCGTCTCTCCCGGTGTTACGGTTTTAAAAGTGACCCTGTAAACTGGAGACCTTCAGCTGAACGTGTCAGTGTTTGTGGGGTTTACACAGTTGTTGAAACACAGAGGGAGTTACTGGGAATGCAAACTAGTTCGTTTTTTATTAAAATGTCAAAATATCCTCATCAGATATTTAATGATCGTCTAAAGACGTGTATGAGGGATGCAATTGGTTGGAATACATATCTACCCCTGTATAGGTTATGTTTTTTCAATATGACGCAAACCCTTATCAAAAATAATTTATTTATTTTCAGTCCATGGGGGCGTCATCATCAATGAGAAGGATTCAGCAGAACAAATTCTCATCGCGCAGGGTACTGCAAACTACACTACTTTGAGATCCATTGAGAAACTTTGAATTTGTATATTTTTATATCCACACATTTTGCTTTTGAAACATTGCTTGAACTTCTGATGTTAGTTTTTGCTGGAATATGTCATCCATGTATCTGCCTCTGATTTTCCAGAGTTCTGGTCGACAAAGCAAATATGCTACTGAGCAAACCAATGTTGCGGTTATTAATGGAGTCCTACCCAAAGTGCTAAATATGGTAAGCAAAAGAAGCTAAAAAAAACTGCAAAGCTAGAATGTCAAGTAACTTTTAAAAAAATATTTGTCCTTTTCCCCTCCCCCTCTACCTTCTTCTTACTGCAGAAGTTGTACACTCTGCAATCTCCAGGTGAGGAGCTGGGTGATTATGCTCCTCATGTGTACGCTGAAGAGGAAAACAGAGAACCCATCGATGTCCTTGATGCCATTTCCATCCCTGATATAGCCTTGAACCCTGACTTGGATCTGGTACTGGACTCCAGATTCAATGGTCTAGCCTCAGTCTGCATGCCGAGCAAAAACCCCACTTACACAAGTCTCTGAACTGATGAACAAACTTCAGACTGTTATGTTGACAGCGACTTCTACGTAGTACTGGGCGATATTGAAAATGATGTTATCACGATAAAATATTTCATATCAGTCGATATCGATAATTATCACAATAAATATTAAACAATTATTTTGATTAAATGTAAAATCAGATTTTTGGTCGTGAGTGAAAGTTGAAGAAACCAGACAGTTTGTTAGTTTGTATCTGGATTTAGTTTTCTGATAAACTTCTTGAATCCATCATTTCTGACGGTGCTAACAGGAAGCAGGTCTTTTGTGTAAAATTAGATTTTTGAGAAGTTTTAGTTTCGACAGAGTCGACACAGTGTCAGACTAACGGCTTTGCTTTGAGCTGGTAAGTTTTCAGTTTCCCTCAGCGTCGCTGTTGCTCAGCTCAGCCATGTTTACATTACGCTCCGAACGTCTTTAAGCCCCGCCTACATCTCATCCCGCGACTTGATTGGCTGTTCGAATTTTTTGAATTCGATAAAATTTTTATTGAAAATTTTTTATATTTATATTGAGAAAAATTATATCGCGATAATTATCGTTATCGAATTATCGCCCAGCACTACTTCTAAGCCTGGAAGCATGATGATGATCACTGTTTTTACAAAGGTGAGGGTGGTGTTGTAAATATTACAGTGTTACAATGTTAATGAACCAGGGAACTCCATCCCCTTGAGTTTACAAAGAGTTAAAAAGGTTCTCATAGAAACAAATTAAAAATTAATGAAGTAAAAGCTAAGAAGCAAAACAACTTGAAATGTAACCTGACTGGACGAATGGCTGTCTATAACATTAATCTTCAATTCACTGTCTTTGTGTTTCAACTTTGGAATACACACAAAAAAAGACCACAGTACAAACTTAAAATTCTAAGTTCATTCTTTTTAGGTCAATGCTGGTTGAAAGATGAATGTGTTAGTATTTGATGAAAACTGTTTGAGTCAAGCAGATTGAAGTCAGTATCAACCACTATCATGGCTGTTGGAAAGGTTATTAAGATTAGTGTGTCTCAGACTCAATGTCAATTCAGGTCCAATTTTCTTGTGTTCAGCAGTGCTTTTGTGATTCAGCAGCAAGTAGAAAAAAAATTAACCACAAAGTTATATAAGTGGGTGTGCAGTAGGGTAGGGCCCAGGTATGAACAGATTTAATCCCAAACTGCATTATTAATTAAAATGGGGTACTGTAGAACAAAAGTCAAAGTGACCGTGAGGAATCTTAGTATTGTGTCAATTTCGGCGTCCCATATAGACAAAGCAGTACATAAGATAAGATAATAAGGTAAGATAATCATTTAATCATCCCCCAAAGGGGAAATTCATGGAGTTACAGCAGTTACATCATACCTCTGCTGATTTTGTCCTGATATTGTTTTCTGGCACATAAACAAATTCTGATTTGTTTACAGTCAAATGTATGAGCCTGTATTTCTGCAGCATTTTGTAACTCTGTTCATCTGAACCCTACCCCTGGTCTCCGTTTTGACAAGAAAACTAACAATATATAGATAATCAATCTTAATGCTGATGGTCATGCTTGCTTTTGAAGCTCTTAAAGAGGCATCAGCATTCATTTTTTTCTGTTCTATGACCAGCTAAAAATTCCCCACAGGAGTTTCAGAGTGAGAGCATTTCAAGATCTTTGGTTAAAAAAATGCAAGTAAGTAAATTGGTGACGAGTTAGCCTTTAACCAACTGGTGAAAGTCTATATATTTTTAGTATTCTCAGGTATTACAACTGCCTGTTGTGCGATAGTTACGGAAAAAGTCATCATCAGTGTCCAGCAGCAGGGTTGGGTCAGCCCGAGAGAACAGGCCTAATTGTTGAACAGTTTACTTATTGTGGACAACCTGTCAGTTAAATCATCAGACAGAAAACTATTTTAGAATAAGTTAAAATAAGATCCTATAATACATCCGCAACATATTTTGTGTCAGAAGATAATGCTTCTGTCTTTTGCAACAGGTGTCAGGTTTTTGTAACAGTATTTCTATGGTGACTATATGGACATGGATGTTTAATTTTTTGTTTGTGGTACTTTTAAGGTTTGTTTAAGGGTAACTTTTTCATGCACTGTTTTAGCCTTTGCATTACTTTCATAATATGATACAAGTCTTTTACATAACGTAAGTCCATTTCAAGTTCTTGGGATTTTGAAAATGCTGATGTTGCTTTGAGGGATCATAATCCGTCCTGCTTTCGGATGTGACTGCCAGAAATCTGCAGGTGTGTCTGCTTAAACATATCACTTCCAAGGAACAAAGATAATGACTAATACTACTGATGAGTTATAGTTGGCATGGGATGCCAATCAATCATGACCAGCCTGTCAAGTCAGCTTCATGTTTGATTGTTTTGACTGTAAATAAAATAAAAAGCTTTTTCTATTTGTATGTCACATGTGAGTGTGTGTATTTTCAGGGGTCTAGGGCATAATTGCTGCTGTGTTCTTTTAGGGATTCTGTTTAACCTTTTCATGCACTGTTTTAGCCTTTGATAATATGATACAAGCCGGTAATTTACACAACATTAGTCCATTACAAGTTCTTGGGGTTTTGAAAATGTTGACATTTCTTTGAGGGGATCATAATCCATCCTGATTTTGCACATGACTAACAGAAGTCTGCAGGTTTGTTCTTGCGTAAACACTTCCATGGAAGAAAGATAAGGTCTGATGCTACTGCATTTTAAAAATGCTTTGAGGGATCATAATCCGTTTTCCTTTGGCACGTGACTAACAGAAATCTGCACGTGTGTTCCTGCGTAGACACAACACTTTCAAAATTCCTAATTTCATTGTATGCAAGTCACGCAATGACAAAAAAAGCATTCTATTCTATTCTTTTCTATTCAAGGAAATAAGATAATAACTAACACTACCATGACCAGCTTGGCAAGTCAGCTTCATGTTTGTTTGTTTTTTTTTGTCTCTAGATAAAATGAAAAGGTGCGTGTATTTATGTGTCACGCATGAGTGTATGTGTGTATTTTAAGGGGTCTAGGACATAGTTTCTTCTTTCCCCTCTTAAAGGAACCTGTAAAACTTTTTCATGCACTGTTTGAGCTTTTGCAGTACCCTGATAATATTGGGCAAGCCTGTAATTTACACAACATTAGTCCATTACAAGTTCTTGGGGTTTTGAAAATGTTGACATTTCTTTGAGGGGATCATAATCCATCCTGATTTTGCACATGACTAACAGAAGTCTGCAGGTTTGTTCTTGCGTAAACACTTCCAAGGAAGAGAGATGATGACTAATACTACTGGTGAGTTATAGTTGGCATGGGATGCCAATCAATCATGACCAGCCTGTCAAGTCAGCTTCATGTTTGATTGTTTTGACTGTAAATAAAATAAAAAGCTTTTTCTATTTGTATGTCACATGTGAGTGTGTGTATTTTCAGGGGTCTAGGGCATAATTGCTGCTGTGTTCTTTTAGGGATTCTGTTTAACCTTTTCATGCACCGTTTTAGCCTTTGATAATATGATACAAGCCGGTAATTTACACAACATTAGTCCATTACAAGTTCTTGGGATTTTGAAAATGTTGAAATTTCCTTGAGGGGATCATAGTCCATCCTGCTTTAGCACATGACTAACAGAAACCAAAAATCAACAAACACAAAGCTGACTTGCCAAGCTGGCCATGATAGCGTCAGTAATTATCTTATTTCCTTGGAAGGGTTGTGTTTACGCAAATGCACACCAGCAGATTTCTGCTACTGATGACTTCCATGGTATCCCAACCAACCATGACCAGCATGTCAGGTCAATTTTTTGTTCCTATGTTTTTTTGTCTGTAGATAAAATGAAAGGTGTGTGTATTTGTATGTCAGGTGTGAGTGTATGTGTGTATGTTAATGGGTCTAGGACATAATTTCTACTCTCCCCTCTAATAGATCCTGTTTAACTTTTTCATGTACTGTTTTAGCCTTTTCAGTACTTTGATAATATGATGCAAGCCTGTCTTTACACAGCATTAGTCGAATACAAGTTCTTGAGATTTTGAAAATGCTTTGGGGGATCAAAATCTGTTTTCCTTTGGCATGTGACTAACAGAAATATGCAGGTGTGTTCCTGCATAAACACAACACTTACAAGGAAATAAAATAATAACTGACGCTACCATGACCAGCTTGGCAAGTCAGCTTCATTTTTTTTCTTTTTTTTTGTCTGAAGATAAAATAAAAAGGTGTGTGTATTTATGTGTCACACGTGTATGTGTGTATTTTCAGGGGTCTAGGACATCATTTCTATAGAAATGGTGTCCTAGACCCCTATGTCCTAGAATGAAAAAGTTTAACAGGATCCTTTAAGAGGGGAAAGTATACTGCCTTTTACACAACATTAGTCCAATCTTGAGATTTTGAAAATGCTGAGGCATGCTTGGTGCATGACTAACAGAAATCTGCTGGTGTGCATTTGCGTAAACACAACCCTTCCAAGGAAATAAGATAATTACTGACGCTATCATGACCAGCTTGGCAAGTCAGCTTTGTGTTTGTTGCTTTTTTGACAGTTAAAAAAACATAGGTGTGTGTATTTGTGTGTCACATGTGAGTGTGTGTGTTGTAGGGGGCCTAAGACATCATTTATGCAGTGTTAAGGATCCTGGTAAACAACTTCATACATTTTTTATTAAATCAACTGATTGTCACATTTAACATAAAATGCATGGATGCAGTTATCAGTGGGTTTAAATTTGAGTTACATTCGATACTTCACAATTTTTTTAAATGCAAATGCTTGCAGAAATATACTCTACTTACAGCACAATGTGTGATACAATTACTTACCTTCACATTTGGCCTTTTTCAAAATAACTATTAATTTAAACAATCAACTTCCTATAGAATATGTAAGAGATATTGCACAGAAATGGGAGGGGGACCTTGACACAGCACACATTGAGGATGACTGGCAGGAGGCCATTAAGGAAGTTAGATCAACCTTCACGTGTAACAGATTTAGAGAAACAAAGTATAAAATTTTACATTGCTTACATATAACCCCTTACATACTAAATAAGATGGATTGTCAGACCTCGCCCCTGTGCAATAAATGTGGAAGGGAGATTGGGACCTACTATCACTATTTTTGGCAGTGGAAACTGATAAGATTCTGGGGTGCAATTTCAAAAGTACTGAGTGGCATTTTCTGGACCTGCATCAAGAGGGACTCAGGCCTATTCATTCTCAGCCTCCCCTCAAAATTGGTTGCATTAACACAACCACATTTTAAACTGTGTGACAAACTGCTGTTATTGGCTAGAAAATGTATTTTGATAAACTGAATTAAAGATAAACGGCCAACTGTTACGCTGTGGTATCACGAGATATTTAGGGTCCTTCCTCACGAAAAGGATCAGTGGGGTTCTAAGGGGTAATGAGAGGCACTTCATTGACATGTGGTCTCCTGTGTTTAGTTATATATCTAAAGAACTGACTCAACTTCTGATGAGGGGACAAAACGACATAAAATGGCCACACCTGCAGAGAGCTAATCAATAAGCATCCTGCTTTATCTTTTTCGTTTTTTTATTCAGTCTCTAATGTCATTAGCTTAGCTAGCTTTGCCTTTTGTTATCAGGTATTATATTTGCTTGTACTTGGTATGTGAAAACTTATTATAATGGCAATATGCATGACATTGACCTGTGGGGGTCTGGCGGCTGGGTTTTCCTTGTTTGGAATGTAAGGTATGATATGATGGCAGTATGTTATTTTGTTTTATTTATTTATTTATTTATTTATGTATTTTATTTTATTCTTTTCTCTTTTTTTCTCTTCTTCCTTCTCTTCTCTTTCTAATGTAAATGTCTTTATATAATCCACTCTTAATGTTTTATTTTAAATGTGTAATGTGGTTTGAAGGCAAGATGTGTGGTTTGATTTGGTTCTCTTCTGTTTGTGGAAAAACAAAAAACAATAAAACTCTGTTATAAAAAAAAAAAAACTTCCTATAGAGTACTGACTCCTAGTGGTTTTAAAGTGATACTGGCATACTTTCAGTTACGGCACATATTTACATGTAATTAAAACATCTACATTAGAAGAGGTACTTACCTTATTAATTTACAGATCAGGAACTACTTTATGGAAAATAAACGTTGATCCTGCTTATTCATTTTCTTTTAGTGTGATATTTTAAACCTAGATTAAAATGATTGTTATTTTTTCATTAACACCTTCAATTGTATTGTTATTATTTATTGTGTGCGTGTGTATGTGTGTGTGTGTTATCAACTTTTAATTACAAATTGGTCGTTATTTTGGGGTTGATAAAATGCTTAAGAGATTATTTTGAGAGTGAATTAAAGACATTTTCAATGTGAGTTCTTCATGTTTCATGTCTCTAAAATCCCAACTTTTGGCACTTTTATTTATATTGCATGCCACAGTGTGTAGTCGTTCTTCTTTTTGTTTGTTTTCCAGAAGAATATAATTTACATCATCATGTACTGCTCTTGCAGCTACATTAAACTGGCAGCAGTGTGACAAGATAAACATAATTGAATGGACTCTCTGGAGAAATCACTAAATTGCGGATTTAATTATAACCTGCAGTCTTAGAAACAGTAAATACAGTATGTGTTGTTTACTTGGGGCTGTAGCCAGCTTGGAAGAACCACTGATATGCAGACAAGACAATGGGAGGGAGCTGCTGTGCCACCTGGAAGCCTTTACGAGGATAGTCTCGAATTCTCTCCACCACACCTGGAAAAAATGGGCCAAATCAAAAAATTTAACAGAATACAAAATCATACAGCGGTTTAATTTCACCAATTAATGACATTTGAGTATGAGTGATATGCAGTACCAAGCATATAACAAATGAGATCAGAGGCTGTGCCCACAGTTGGGTGAGGGTATTCAAGGATGCCTAACTGGGGTGATGTCACGATGGCATGTGTGAGCTTTCCGCAGCCAGGCCACTGACGCATAAAGGTGGCATAAACCCTTCGTTCCATGAAAGGCTGCTGTACTAGGATAACACTGGAGACTGTTTAGGAGGTAGGGGGAAAAATGAACAGATCAACAAATGACACTGAAAAGGATCTCTTTGTCTTCAGTTTACATCAATCTAATAGATGCTAAAAAACGGTTCATGGTGGCAATATTCTGCTTTCTGTTGTATAAAAAGATCTGAAACAATAATTTACAAGCACAGTTAGTGACTTCTCACCTCGGATGTTCCTCTCCTTTAGAACTCTGTGAGAGAAGCAAATATTCTCTCCATTGTTAGTAGCTTCAGTCTCCAGCAAGATGTTCATCCTTGGAACCCCCATATGTAGAGCCACATCCAGAAAAATGTCAGCCTCTGGTCTCGTCCACACGCCTATTGGAAATATGAACTTTATTCTTTATTCTTTATTGGGATCCCCATTAGCTTCCACAGTGTGGTTACTAGTCTTCTTGGGCTCCACACAACAAAATAAAAATAAGAAAAACAATTATTTAAAATCACACATCCATAAAACAAAAATGCTATAGCAGCGAATTATAAATATCAAAAATGATGATCAAATCAAATACATGATGAGTAGCATTAAACAACAAAATAATGGAAACAAAACAATATTGTCACAAACACATGGCACCAAAAATTAATAAAACAAAAAGTTTCACAACAGTGATTACATAACAATATCTATGAGAAATTCTCCAGTAATTGTTTGAGTGACTTTTTAAAAGAAAATGTGTTTTTGATCATGCTCATGAACTGCTCCGTATTGATGTGAGATCACATATGATTGTTTGGGTATGTGCATGAAGAAAGCAAGAGCAGATAGCTCTGCCTAACAATACCAAAAAAAAAGTTTGTATTTATACTCAGTGCAGGATCTTAGAGGTCGAGTTTGAGACTGAGCCATGACAAACTACTTTGATTTACAGGTGTTACTTGAGAATTTTTAAAAAAGGAAGATGAATGAAGGATATTTGTATTTTTGTTATTGGGTATCCCCCTCCTTACTATAATGATAGAATAGAAATGTTGCTGACTTTGTGTTAGAAAACTATTCTGCTGTATAATCATCAGGGGCACAGAATGTTCTGTTCATCTTATCTGTACATCGGGACTCATTCTGAGACCTTAGCTGAGCACATGCTTTACCTGTGACCAGAATAAACTCTGTTAACCTTGAGACCGATCTCTCTTCTGTCCTTCTTCGGAGCTTCCAACAAACGAGCACTTTAACATGAGAAAGAAAGAAAGAAAGAAAGAAAGAAAGAAAGAAAGAAAGAAAGAAAGAAAGAAAGAAAGGTATACTCATACAAACCTGCAGTCTGTTTGCCCAGGTTGCCTGTAAAGAGCAGAAGGGGAGCCCATCCTTCCAAAAAGAGTGCTGCTGACCTCTCAGCAACCCGCAGGTCATGACACCCTAGGCCGATTATCACGTCACTCTTAGGACAAAAAACAAACTGCTGTCAACAACACATTCATTATTTAAGTTAGAAGAAAAAATAATCCCACCACAACACTATATGTATACACTCCCATTTTGCCATCTTACATCAACTGCAAATTACAGAGCGTATACTAATAATTATGTTACTATTGTTTACTACAACTGATCATGGTAGTATTGTACTTTTTCACTATTCTCTGTACTCTCATACAGTCATATTACATACTCATATAAATTTATTTATATATTTATGCCACTGCAATCTGTCATGACCAAACCATATTCTCACAATGTCAACCTGTTGCTACAGAATAATATTTGCCTACTGCTTGTAATTATAACTATTTACACCATGTGTAACATTGTGTATATACCTTACATTTTTATTCTTATCTCTCTGAATCTATTTTTATTTAAACTTATTTAAACCTATTCTCGATTTGTCTGTGTTGCTGCACCGAATTTCCCCCGGGGATCAATAAAGTATTAACTTATAAATAACTAAGGTTAGTTTTAACTACATTAATACACAGGAGTATCTTTTACAGTTAACACTTTTGGTTACTTTGAGGCAGATAATGCTTAGTTCAAAATTAATTCAACAACCACAACCACAAACAAAACTCAGTCAAAGGCTAGACAATAGTATGGGGTGCCGTCTGTAAAGTTGTGCACATTGAAAGTAACAGCAACATTTCTCCACATTTAGCTCCAAAAGTCATAAAAATGTAAAGTGAATTTTTAAAAGTCACTTTTTTTAAAATCACATTTAGAGGAATATTTGTGATCTTCTTCACATTTAATTGTGTTATATTACTAAATATATTACTTTAAAATCATTGTTAAATCCAAATGCTAAAAATAAACCTAAATGTTAAATATAAATATAAATATAAAATGTAAATATAAATGTTAAATGTTGCTCTAAGATCCTAAACATTTAGCTAAGACAGTACTGACCCAGTCTATGGTGCGGACAAGCTAAGTTGCTAATGCTAAGTCTGAATCGCTCTATGAAGCTTTTATTTTGGTATTTCCGCTAGGCAACAATATGAATTTGCATATCAGCTAAATATTTAGGATCGCAGAGCAACATTTAACATTTATATTTATATTTAATATTTATATTTAACATTTATATTTAACATTTATATTCATATTTATATTTAACATTTATATTCAACGTTGAACATTTAGATTTATAACTAACATTTAGATTTCACATTTAGATTTATATTTAGCATTTGGATTTATATTCATATTTATATTTAGCATTTGGATTTAACAATGATTTTAACTTCAAATAATTTTCACAACAAAATTAAATGTGAAGGAGATCAAAAATATTCCTCTTGATGTGATAAAAAAAAAGTGACTTAAAAATTCACTCTACATTTTTATGACGTTTTGGAGCTAAAAGTGGAGAAATGTTGCTCTTATTTTTGGTGTGCACAACTTTTCAAACGGCGCCCCATACAATAGACAAGTTTTACAATAGTGTTTATAACTTGGGCTAGCTAGCCATTAGCTAACTGCAGAGAGAGGTCGGTTAGCTAGCAAGCTAAAGATACAGGTTTAGTTTTATGAAGGGGTGATGGAAAAAAAAAACACCTAAACAGACAAAGAAGACGTACATTCGAATCTTGCCTTGACAGATGCTATATTGTCATGTTAATGTTTCTTTTGCTTGTCGAATGCAAGCAGGAGTTTGTTTTTTCAGTTTTGTTAAGGCACAATGTCAGGGCTGTTATTTGTGGTTCTTTTTCCCTGGAGCTCAATATATGAAAATGCAGCTATGAATCCTGGTGATTAAGAGCCCAATTGATTTGGATTTCTTATTGGTGCAAATTGTGTAAATTGTGAATTTATAGGCATTCATAAAAAATCTCCTTAACTTCACTGTCCGTACTTTTTCCAGAGGCTGACGCAGACAGAGGTAGTCCCACAGGATCCTGGCCCTTTTTTCACTCTTTTCATCCATTCCTCTCACCTGCTGAGCTGTGGACAGGGGGTTGGGAGCATACTTCACAATCATAATCCACATTATAAAAAAAATAAAAACAAAATGAAATAAAAATATTTTTCATGATGCCAAAGCAGACCCCTACAGTACACATTTAGACGGCTGTCATGACAAGTTTATGGTTCAAGTATAGCAGTTATCAAAACATCAGTAGTGCTGACTTACATTGGTCATGTAAGGTTCACTGACGGAATGCATGTGACACAGCAATCTTCATCACAGCATCAGCCCGAGGGAGGAGGCTGACTTAGGTCATCCTAGTGACCACAACATTGGTTGGTTTCTGCTGTAGCTTTTACATTTAATTGTTGAGCATTTCAAGCCTTTTATTCTGGAATTCTACGATTAATAAACATTTCTTTGCATTGACTACATGAAAACAGTCTTAAATGTTACAGCTTCTCTATCCACTTCAATACACGAGTCATTTCTTCTTCCAGGTATTTAATGCTACTATTACACAGGATGCATTACCAAGCTGAATTTCAGGGTTCAGACTTGTGTTTTCCCGCTCTCCTTTCCTCTACCATAGATCTATGTGCAGAATTAATGCTAAAACATCAAGATCTCAAATACAACTTTGCTCAGAGTGGGTCTTTTTTTAATTGAAAAGTACATTAATACTCTACAGTAGCATTGTCATCATAAAATATACATCAGCTCAGGGCTGTTGGTAAAACACCCGATGAATAAAAATGTGTTAAGAGCAGCAGCAGTACCCAGTAAATGCTGACATGAGGTCAAAGGGCAGCTGTGCCTCACCCTACTCCTGTTGTTTTTAAGCCTCAAACAAAACCTCCCTGTGGAATGACAGCCAAAGCACAAGCACAACCGTTTGCTTCTGTTTTGTTTGTGCACCAGCCAGCAGCACACATTCACAGGTGTGCTTCTGGGCTGCCTCTCAAACACGCACTTTAGCTGCCTAGGCTTGAATTACAGCCTGTAATAAATAAGGTTGTCAAACCATAATGTTGTCATCACTTTGTCTCTGCAAAATCTACAAAATAGGATTGGCTACAAATGTAGTTCATCTAAAGGGATGTAACCAGTGCCCTCTGCTGGTTCCTGTAAGAATTTGCATCATCACTACCAAGCTGGTATTCTAGTGCGGTGTTCCCTCAATCTTAAACTATCCTAAAAAACTACGCATCTGTGTGCTTGTAAATCTGTTTCTGTTGACTGAATATCAATGGATTTTCTCTCTTTGGCCCTTGGCAAATAATCAAAACAATTCAAACTACATTGTTACATGGCATAAGTCAACAGACCCATGTTGTAGACAGCTGTTAAAAGCTATATTTACAGTTTAAGGTTAAGGTTTTAAATATTTCCAGTTTTGTTCACAACTTTTCACAAAGGCACACAAACAATTATTTCAAACTTTGGATTTATTAAGAATTTAAATACATTCTTTATTGTCCAGTGGGACTATAGCCGCACAAGTGCAGTGTTTCCCACAAAATAGTCCTATACTTGGTGGGGTGCTTGCTTGATGGAGGGGGGGCCTTCATTGATGCATTTTGTCTTCATCAGCTGTATGTTTTATAAAGTCGCAAAAACAACAGAACTGTTTAAAAAAGTTTCACTTGTGATTCCGTGATTATGTAAGCTTCACGTTGGGATGGATGTTTTTACTGACGTAGCAGAACTCAGAGAGTGCAAAATAACTTTGACAGCAACAAGTTGCAGGTTCATATGTAACATGAGGTGTTGCACTGCAATCAATGCATTTAACGAGACAACAAATGTCTCTCTCTCTCTGATTGTATACAGATACTTCACGTAAACATATGGAAGGGGTGCGGAGCGAGTGCACACTTGTTTACCAGTCACTGATGGCAGGGCCGGTCTGTGGCATAGGCAGTATAGGCAAATGCTAGGGGCGCCGGCCAACCATAGGGGGTGCCACTTGCACCCCAAATGAGAGAGAGTGAAATTTTGAAGATAATAGGATAAATAATATTATTTTGTCTAATAAAATTTGGGCTTAAATTGAGGACTGATGCCAGAATACATTTAAAAGCTTGCGATTAATTTCTTTTAATGTTTTAAAATGGTTTGTAAAGCAGTTTTTGAAGTCTATAAGCGTTCATGATTTACTGTTTTTGTTGTTTCCTCTCACTTTGGAAGCTGTTAGCTTAATTAGATAGAAAATGTGTTATATAATGATTGAATAAATTCTACTACTATTACTACTACTTGAAATTGTATGCTTTTTCTCCTGCTAAATATCAGTGTTATTACCATTTTATTTATGTTCTTTTGTATAGTGTATTTGTGATGTGATTGTTGGTGGAGTTGGTTACAATACGACGGGCACCAGCTGAAATCTTACCTAGGGCACCAGGTCAGTTAGTGCCGGCTCTGACTGATGGCGACGGGTAAAAGAAAATAGGAAAATGCTTGTATGGGTGGCAAATCTACTTAGGCAGGCCGCCCAAGTATCATCTATGTGTGGGAAACACTGCCTCTGTCAATAGAGTAAGAGGAAACAACTTCACTACCACCTGATGGGTTCCCCTTCCTCTTGGATGTTGCCATCATAAAGTTCTCTGAGGTGGAGGATCAGCTCCTCTGTGTTCTGTCCTGTGAGTGCCGACACAGGGATGACCCGCTGGGTGACGAGGCTTCTTAGAGTCTTTAGTTTCTCCTGGGCCTCAGGTAGGTCCATTTTGTTGGCTATGATGGCCTGAGGCCGCTGGGAGAGACCAGCTTCATATTGGTCCAGTTCATAACGCAGGTGCTGGAGCTGAGTCCAGGGCTCGGGAGACGACAAGTCCAGAACAAAGAGGAGACAACGACAGCGTTCTATGTGACGCAGAAAAGAGATGCCCAGGCCTCGGTTTAGATGGGCTCCCTTGATGATGCCTGGGATGTCGGCAACTAAGCAGAGAAGGGTCAAATTTAAAGCCGAACATGGAAAAGGGCAGGATGTTAGTCAAAGGAAGATCCAGTTACAACTAAACAATGTTGTTGTGAGCTAATAACACTGATTCTGTTATATTGAAAGGGTTTGCTTAAAGTCAGCTACCTGCAACTTGCTCATGATCCCTGTACTTGACAATCCCAACATGTGGATTGAGTGTTGTAAAAGGGTAAGAGGCAACAGCAGGCCTGGCATTGGAGATGGCTCTCAACAATGAAGATTTCCCAGCATTAGGAAACCCAACCTTATGGCACAAAGATGTATATAATCAGTTATTCATATTCATGGTGTTCAAGGGAAGAATGTCAATGCTATTTCAAAATAAAAGGTGTCTTTTTCCTACCAGTCCAGCATGGGCCATGGTACGGAGCTCAAACTGTAGGACCCTCTCCTGGCCCTCTGTTCCTGGGGTCGCCGTCATTGGTGCACGGTTTTCATTTGTCAAAAAGAATCTATTCCCCTTCCCACCAGCCCCTCCAAATACAGCCAGATACTCCTGGCCGTGCACAGAAAGGTCCATAACTGTCTGTCCCAGTTCCTTCACCACAGTGCCTGATGGTACCTTTATGAGGAAAAAATGTCAAAGTTTGGCTTTGTAGTAAGTTTATGATAGAAAAATGTTCAGAAATGATGTGTCACTCATGATCAGAGGCTTGGTCTTACATGAATATAAGTTGTATTGCCATTCCTGCCATAACAGTTCTTGCTGCTACCTGGTTGCCCATTTTCTCCCTTGTAAACTGGAACCACTTTAGCCAACGATTTGACAAACCGGTCAGCTGAATGTACACAAATCAGAAAAATGTTTTAAACTGTGGTGTTCAAAGATGGGATGGGAAATTGGATAATGTGCACAGAAAACAAGTATCAATTAAAATATAATCATGTACTGAACTTACCCTTTATGATGATGCTCCCTCCATCTCCTCCATTACCCCCATCCGGTCCACCCCACTCTTTTCGTGGCTCACTGTGAAAGCTGCTGGCTCCTCTTCCACCCGAGCCAGCCACGAGCTTCACACGGCGGTGGTCTATAAAGTGACGTGTCTGTGGTCGAAACAGTGGTGGACAGTAACAAAGTAAATTTATTTGAGTACAGTACTTAAATAATTTTTTTGAGTATCTGTACTTTACTTGAGTATTATTTTTTGGGACACTTCTTACTTTTACTCCACTACATTCAGAAGACAATTATTGTACTTTTGACTCCACTACATTTCTATCAATGCTCTAGTTACTCACTACTTTTGCTTTGAAGTCAGCTCATGAATTTCCTTCTGTTTTCTGAAATCTGATCCCTGACACAGTAAAATGTGTTTGTGTAGTTCTGTTTGTCTCAGTGGTTTAGTCATACCTGTATATTGTGCATCTCCACAGTTAAACATGGAGCAAACACAGACCAGTTTCACTCAGATCATGCAGTTCATTTAGAGGTGGTAATGATGGCTATAATTCTCCACCTGAGCACTCATGGTCACATCTTCAGCCCGTGTTAGAGGTTTTAGAAATGAAGAATGATACTTATCGTTTGAAATGTTCTCCCTGTTTCCCACTCTGCCCAAACAAACAAACATTCACTGTCCAACCTGAGAAAGCGTGTTGAGCTACGTTACATTTGTTTCATTACAGATGAACATTTCAAACTAAGTTGTCTGTGCTTGGAGTAACTTGGTTTCTGTATTTTTTTTCAATGGTATAATTGTTTGAGAATTCAAGTTAAATTTTCTAAATAAACATAATGTAACAGAATGTACTCCTATGTATTCTTGACTGCACATATGTATTTTGAAAATACAAAGTTTTTAGATATTTTAAAAAGTACTTTGAATACTTAAGCATTTTTAAAAGCAAGTACTTCAGTACTTTAACACAAGTAATAATCTAACAGAGAAACTTTCACTTGTATTGGAGTAATATTTGGCCAGGAGGATTAATACTTTGACTTAAGTAATGAAGAAGTGTGCTTTGTCCACCACTGGGTCCAAATCAAGAAATATTCATATGACAGCCTGAAGTAACACTGATAGTTTACAAGTCGTGTACAAGAACACATTGAGGTGATTGGAAGAAAAAGATATGCTGTTTTTAGTCGTTTAAGAAGGTGATCCACTTACCAGTTTCTTCTCAGAGATCTCAGACTTCTTCGAGCTTTCTCGGACTTTGGCGTACAGTTTGCAGGAGGTGCTCACATCTCTAGTAACACCAGGGATCCTCCACCTCCACACTGTCAACACTGGAGAACAAATAGACTTGTTCCATCTCACCTCCTGACCAAATGATGCTTTTAGCAGAAGAGCGTCCGGAGACAGCCGCCGGACACTTATTAGTCTGGACCACGTCGCTAACATTGTAAGTGTAGAGGACACATCAGGTTTGACTTCAGTTATGGAGCTACAATGCCTCTGTACACTTCAGTACCGTCGACTAAAAAGGGAGTCTGTCTTCAATCACACTGAAAAACAGCTGCCATAGCTCTAACCTCGATTCAAGATGTAAATTCATTTATTTTAAAAAATTGAACACCGGCTAACACCTACTGTTTGTATGTTTGGGTCAGGCACACACATGGGAACACATCCTGACAACTACGGCAAGCGCAAAAGGACAATCTAGTTCATGCATATACTGCGTTGTCTATGGTTGTGCGCTTGTGCTGCCACGTCTTGGCCCTCTACCGCCACCTTCTGTGCTGGAATGGAAAAAGTAAAAAATAAAACCTGAATAATGTTTTTGGGGATTAAATGACATGAAAACTCATTTTATGTAACCACTCGTTCAGTGATCCATTTTAATGGGTAACACTTCACAATAATGGAACAGTTTCCTTAGTGAAATAATGCTTAATTCATGTTGAAGTAATGCATGACTCATGATGAATATCTGTATGAATTGATAATTATTGATTCCTGTTGTTCACCATGAACTCATGATCCTGTCACTATGACTTCATGTAATGACACTGTGTTTAATACATCATTAGTTAAGGTATTGTAATTAACATACTTCATACATCAACTCATATATGACCAAATTTGCTGGACATCTATATACAGTTGTGCTCATAAGTTTACATACCCTGGCAGAATTTGTGATTTTTTTTTGGGCCATTTTTCAGAGAATATGAATGATAAGAGAAAAACTTTTTTTTCACTCATGGTTAGGGGTTGGGTGAAGCAACATTTTTACCAAACAAATGGAGCGACGCCTGCAAGCTAGTTCAGGCAGACAACTCGAGCTGCAATGCTGTACATGTCACATGTCCCACTCTCATAACCATCATCCAATCCTGCCCTCTGCCTCTCAAATTGGTGGTCTATTTAAACTGGGAAAATCTCCCATCTCTCCCTCTGCCTGTCAATGCTTCTGCTGCTGCATGCCTATTGCTGAAAATGTCTTCATCCCCACAGCCTCCCCAGCATCCACCTGCAGGCTCCGAGGGGTGTTTAGTATGTTTTGCTCATCACTCCTCAATGTCTCCATGTAAACCTATCTGCAGGGAGTGATGAGGCCGGAGCCTGGGCACCAAACATGAATATGTATTTGCTGCTACAATAAACAATTTAAACGTGTGTTGTCTGACTGAACTGTGTTTACTCTTTTTATATCATAAAGACAACAGAAACTACCCATGAAACCATAAATTCTGCCAGGGTATGTATACTTATGAGCACAACTGTATATGTGTTTGTGTGTGTTTATATACTGTTTATATTTGTATATATACAGTATTTACACACATACATATGTGTGTGTTTATGTACCATTTATATATATATATATATATATATATATATATATATATATATATATATATATATATATATATATATGTATAGCCTATGTATATAAACTCACACACCATTTAGTTTGTTCTCAGAAATATGATGTTTCAAAATTCATCCTGAGAGGCTGTTCATATGCAATTATCCTATGAAAAAACGTTGTATGTCTTTGGCACCTATATAATAGGGGGTCACGAGTCTTTGGCACCTACATTTTTGGGAGTCACTACATTTTGGGAGTCACGAGTCTTTGGCGCCTACATTTTTGGGAGTCATGAGTTTTTGTCGCCTACATTTTTGGGAGTCACGAGTCTTTGGCACCTATACTTTTGGCGGTCATGAGTCTTTGGCACCTATATGTTTGGGGGTCATGGGCTGAAAAGTTTGGGAACCCCTGTATTAAAGTGCCCATGTAACAAAGGCTGGTATGCATGTTTTCTGTAGGCTACAGTAAAATAATGATAATAACATTATAAATATCATGCGACTTCTGATGTTATCTGACAAAATTCAGACTTACAAAAAGTGTCGTTAGTTTCTTTTAATATCACAAACAGTAACAAAAGACAGCAGAAAAGATCAGCCAGTCTTCAATGAATAAGTAAACGACATTCATATTTTGAATATACACAGAAACTTTACTCTCTCTAACTCACAATCTTTCTGTCTCTCTCCCGTGTGTTATCTTACACAAACACTCACTCTCTCACACATAAACAAGGTGTACCGCCCAAAACTCTGGTGATACACTACACAGAACTGGGAAAATCATGCTTACCTGTTGAAATTACAGTAAAATGAAACACTGAAATTGAATCAATGCAGTGGTATGGAGAGGGATGTGATTGTCACTGTCGAGCGGCACAAAGTTATTTAGCTGTTTAACAGCCAGGTATCTGTCATACTTGATTTACCCTGCAAAATGACTGAAATGTTTGTGTTATTATACCAATCTGAGGTAATTCAGAATAAACTGCAATGATGGACTCTCATGGGGATACCTTAAAGTCTTATTTAACAGTTAGAAACAGTGATTTGCGATGAGCCAGAGCTGTTGTCTTACCTTTTATGTTCTTATAAGTAAAAATAAACACAAAAGATTAGATAGATAGATAGATAGATAGATAGATAGATAGATAGATAGATAGATAGATAGATAGATAGATAGATAGATAGATAGATAGATAGATAGATAGATAGATAGATAGATAGATAGATAGATAGATAGATAGATAGATAGACAGATAAAATAAGGCAAGTGTACAACATGTACACTAAGAACTCTAAGAATTAACTTTCAATACCTTTTCTACACTTTTAACACTTCAATTATTTCTTAACATTATGTTCTACAACTAATGCAAAAGATGATGGTTAAAGTTTTCATTGAAAAAGAATGTGTAAACTTCGCATTTGTAATGAAAAACTTCACATAATCTATCCTTAAGTTACATATCTTTACAGAAAATAATTACCTTAAATATGACATAAGTTAAAACCTACAACCTACCATAAAACATTAGACAAATCAGCCCTAACTTCTTCCATTGTTGTCTGTCAAGAAAGTACAAATAATGATAATCATTGTGCGCTCATTATAAGAACAAACTTTAACATGACTGACCTAGTGTATTGCACGAGTTGAAGTAGAGGTGCAGGACACACAGCTGCTCTGTTCCTGTGTTACTTTGGCTTTTTGAGGATCATTTGTATTAACAGCCTGAATCCAATACAATACAAAATATGAGATGACACATAAACAGTCACTGTAAAGTAAAGTGCTGACAAAGTGGCAATATGTATGTCAAATTAAGATGTAATGGCATCAGATTAGTGAACCATTCTAATCTTTACACACTAACAATGTCTGTGTAGACTAACTCCAATGAAAACACAGTGTCAACAGTACTACCACGATGCATGATTATCATGGACAATGATACACACTTTTTAAGTCTGGATGTGCCTATGACTACTGTAAGACTTAAGAACAGTGAAAACACATGATGTTTGAATACACAGCAACACATCACAGTTGAATTAATAATAAACCCCCTGATCAAGTCAGGTCTCAGACAAACATTTTCACCTTTGTTAAATCAATTTCCCTCATCATGACATGTAATAGCATGCTTTAACAGCTGCTTTAAGTCATTTAGGTAAATATAAAGGGACATTTCAAGCCTTCTTATTTGCTTTTTAAATCCACTGACCTGCTTTTAGCACCAAAAGGAATAATAAAAAAGGTGGCTTGTGAAATAAAGTTCAAATTAAAAGCAGGAGACAGGTTAAGACGAGTGAAAAGCAAAGACAGAAGAGAAAAAGAGGGATACAGAGGTAAAATTCGACGAGGCGATACTGCTCAATTCAAGCAGTTTGAATTTTCAGCCATCAAGAGTGCTACACACCTCAAGCTACTGGCAACAACCCTGTAGTGAGCAAAACAGTAACAAAAGCATCAAACGACTAGTTGATCTGTTCTTAGCTAAAATGACTGTTAATGAGAAGATTAAAAAAACACAATGCTGCCAGATCATCCTCTCAACAGCTGAGCCAGTCGCGGTTAAAATGTCCCATTTTCACTTCGTCCAACTGGAAAACGCTGTGGTGTCTTATTGCTGATAATTTCCATACTGACCCTACAATGCAAAAGTGTTCACACAAAGAACAAAGATTATACACGTCTCCCTTATTTTATTGTTTATATGTTATTAGCTGAGCAACAACAGACTGCAAAGTATCTGTTTTTTCCGTTAATTCATTATTCTTATGTGCATGACACTTTGTAATAGTTCACGCTTAATCATGTTAGAGTTGAATTTGAAAAAGTATGAACCAAAAAAGATTAACCCTCCTGTTATGTTCAATTCTCTGGAACAGCAATAATGTCCCTGGGTCTGCTGCATTTAGCTGGTTTGGAAGGCATGTATTGCCTAAAATAGACTTTATAAAGGGTCGATTTGATCCGCAACATAACAGGGGGGTTAAGGTTTCTTACAAATGAAGGGTTTACCTCAAACTACTAAATCAAATCTGGACTTTATCATACATTGTGATACTTTATCATACATTTCAAGAGGTAGATTCGAGAAAAAAGACTTAAGAAATGAAGCAAAACATAAAAGACATTTCTTCTTACAGTTTTCTAACCTAGAAATCTGCTATGAAAAGCATTTGGTGCAGAAAATTATACATAATTTCCTCTTTTGTAGAAAGCTATGAGTATTAGAAATGCCAGTTCCAGAGATTCAAAACAATCTGGGAAGTGTGATTTATTTGATGTACCTGTTCGTAAGCATAGGGCCTCTGCGTCTGTGCTCCAGGGCCTCCCTGGGAGGAGCGGTAAGATCCGTACTGTTGGCTTTGACTCTGCTGATACTGAGGATACTGAGAGGATCCACCTTGTCCAGGACCTGTTGCAGAGAGGATACTTTCAATTTGTTTGTTCATTTCTTTGATGTTTCTGTTCATATGACTATACACAACAGGCAAAATGGGTTCCTATCCCTGACCGTATCCCTGTGGCTGCCCGCTGTAGCCTTGTTGAGACGAGTACTGCTGCTGGCTGAAGGGCTGCTGCTGGCCAGAGCCCTGCTGGTACTGAGCCTGCTGCTGGCTGTACTGAGAGTTACCTGGAGGCATATAAACACAGGTACACATCATCTATTGAACATAAAGTTTGAGCTAGAGCTTCTGCATTTAGGGTTGGACAGATTTACAAATGTGTTGCTGTGATGAGTCATCAAATGAACATAAAAATGCAACACTAGTTTAGTATTAAAAGCTGTTACCTCCTTCATAGTAATGCTGTGATGAGTCATCAAAAGACCTGTCGTAGCCTTGATCACCGTATGAAGACTGTTGATATGAGTACTCTCCATGACCTGTGCAGAACACAATCCAACGAATGCAAAGACTCCTCCACACAAGTAAAAACCCACTAACATGCAGAAGAACAAAATATTATTCACATTTTGAAACAAAAAAAGAGCTGCATAAATGTGCAATGACAGTATCACAGGCATAAACAAACACTTTCAAGGCTTCTAACTTCTATATTATGCACAAAGCACAAGAAACACCCAGGAGGAAGTTTGCACGCTCTCTTCGACACACTGCTATAAGCACACTCTGAAATCTGAAATTTCCGCACACCAAAGGGGACAGTATGGACACAGACACACTGGGAGGAACAGAATTGGGACCAGTGGCAGTCTTTTGATTTTCAGTACTTTTCATCCCCTGCAATAAAAGCAAAAGACGATGACTGCGAAGAAGAGCTGAAGCTTCAGTGCTGCTATAATGCGGCTCAAGCCTGTGGGATAGTGCTGAGAGGAATTGTAATGGCCTATAATGGGGGTTTGTGTGTTTGAGAGCTGTGTGTATGAAGTTTATGGATGTGCATGATTACCATCAGGGTAATATTGCTGGTTTATGGGCTCGCTGGAGCTCTGAGTGTGTCCATACTGCTCTCCGTAGAACTCGTCTTGTCCCATGTACTGCTGTGCAGATCCTGCAAGACAGGCGACATCACGATTGGTTAAACACTTAGTTGGACCAATTGGACGATGAGTTGGAAGCTCAAGGGGCTGTGACAGGACACCGGGGCAATTTAGGGAGGACACTGAAGGGGAGTCTTAGCATATTATGTGGATTAGAATACCATGATTGACATAAGACATAAAAGATTGTAAGAGATGACATTATGGACAGCTGAAGTCATCATGTAGATATACAACTACAATAAAGAGGACGTTTGTTTGAAATTACAGTTTTAAAGGTACAGTGTGTATAAATATTAATTGATATCTAGCGGTTAGATCCTAGATCGGAACGCCCCCTTGCTCACCCCTCCTGTTGGTGAAGCTCCAGAAGAGATGGTGGCCATATGTAAGATCTTACATTTGTCAAGTTTTTACTCATCACCAATCAACAACCACCCTCTTCTTCTTTATCTTTAATAGGGTTGCAAAATCCCAGGAATTTTCAAAGTTGGAACTTTCCATGGGAATAAATGGGAATAAACCAGGAATTTACAAAATTGAAGGTTGGCTCTTAAAAGGGAACTTAAACATAGTTGGGGAAAATATATTTTACCATAATCCTGACTAACACAACCAGATTCCATGAAAGAATATGCTTTTTTATTTGCATGTGGAATTTGTGGATGGGAGAGGGGCTCTTTTCATTTAACATTTTGAATGGGACTTTGTTGGGATTGCATTTTATTTTTCATTTTTGAATGGGTTGGGTCAGGGGGGATGAGTAATATTTAACACAACATTCATGTTTTTGTTCTTCAATGAAAGAATTGATTGTTCAATAAAATATTCAACACTTAAATAAATCAGTTTTAATTGTATTATTTTGGATTGGTGTCGGCTTATAACAAAACAAATATTTATGCTTGGATATGATAACTTTCAATTAAATTACCCTCAATTCCCAGTTAATTCCCATAAATTCCCATGGAAAATTTCCAATTTGGAATATTTCCAAAATTCGCCAGCTTAACTTCCCATGGAAATTTACCAGAAACTTTCCAGAAATTTTCCACCCCTTTGCAACCCTAATCTTTAAACTGCTGCATTTCAGACAGCCACTCACTAAATACAAAAATGTGTATGTTACTAGTTCTGTTCTGCTGCTGTAGAAACATGGCCTTGAGTGATGGCAGCCTCCGTGGTAGGGGACCTGCTCTTTATGTAGATATAAAAGGCTCATTTTAAGTTATCAAAAAGCAACACTATTTTTATACACTATACGATTATACACTAATTTACACATGCTTGTGAATATTATATTCCATTTCTACCAAGTCTGTTTTGCTTAATGCCAATTTACACACTGCACCTTTGAGTCTTGTGTGGAAAATGCTTGTGATCATTTTCCATTGACTGAAATTATACCATGAAGGAAGCTATTACAAGGAAACACAATTTTTGGAAAAACTCAATAGGGTGGAACACTTACTATAAATAGCTCAAACAAATGACAATAAATTTAGTTTTGAGGTGAAAACTTGGACAGAAAATTCATCAATCAGGGGAAATCTGATCTCTTCTTGGTGATGGTGTGCAGAAACTCCAGATTCCACTCATTTTTTTACCTATACATTTAATCAAACTCAGGGCCAAACACAAAAGAACAAAAATATATTAACGAGTCTAATAACTTAACCAAAACACAAGTGACACAAAAGTCTCCATTGACAGAGATGAACTGTAGCAGACACGTTATCTTCCCTTCTGCAGCAATAGCAACATTTTCTTGGCATCATATTGGATCATTTCCAATGTGACCAAGGAGCAACAGCTGACTGGGGAGTCTTGGCAACATCCCCACGAGCAATCACCAAGATGAATCTGGACACAGCTATGCTTTAACACAGCTTTAACCTGGAAATACTTCCCAGAGTCATGCAAGGATAATAGTGTACCAGGGTGCATGAGGACGTACGACCGTACTCAGTTGCTCTGGAAACAGTATCTCTTTCTTTTTATATATCTGAGTTACAATGTGCTTAGTCTTCACACTTCAAAGACATAACAGGACACGGGTGGAGGTGTTATTAGGCACACACTGACATAGCAAAAGTGATTTACAGGGTTGGAAACCAAATGTGACAAGAAAGATACATCTCCAGACTGTTTCTTAAAGTCACAGGAGCGCAGCTGAGCTAGAGTGGTCTAGACTTCCTATGTTTGTAAAAGCGTCTTGCGATAACGTTTGTTGTGATTTGGCGCTATACAAATAAAGATTGATTGATTGATTGATTGATTGACCTGTTTCCAGACTTTAACACCCCTTTATGGTCTTTGAATGCAAAATTCTAGTACCATGCACGCAGCAAAATGTAACACACTCTGGAAACTGTGAGAGTGGCATTCAGAGCCAAACTGAAATCTGCTGACAATTTCAGTTCCAAACTCTATTCACACATCTATCTAGTTTGTACTTTAACACTCACTCGACAGCACAAACCCTCCAAGCCCTCTGGCAGTGCCAAACCGAACTGGCATGTAAGAGTCTCACCACCTACCTTGCTGTGAGGAGCGGTAGGATCCCATGGGTCTCTGAGGCATCATACTGTTCCCCTGACTCCCCTGACCCATCATGCCCATGGCCTGCTGTCCCTGATAGTGTTGCCCCCCCGCCTGGGCTGAGGAATAGTGCGGAGTGGCAGACTGTTGGTGCATCATGGTGACTGGGGGGGAATTTAAATTATAGAGGAGAGAACTTATACGTTATTATACACAAGCACATAACAGATAAGCATTCTGAGATCTGAGAGGGAAGAAATGAGCACAGTTAAAATGTTCAATAAACAAATATAGAAGGACATTGACGGCAATCAGGGAACAGGGTAAAGCCAACATGGGTTCAAAGCAGTCAGGGATCTATCAAATCTCCTTAAAGAGAGAAAAGTTCATTTGCAAAAACAGATAACTCTGTTTTTATAAAATTTCAAAAAACATATTTATTTTTAATGTACATATTTAATAAAGATGCATTTTTAAGATACCTCTTATTAGTAATCTAACTTTGACTTAGTCAAAGCCACCCAACTTCAGTTGATTGATACTACCTAAAGCTAGTAATTGAAAAAATATATTTTTTGAAATGTTTTAAAAAGTGAGTTATCTGTTTTTGGGCAGAAATGTATCTGATGCTTTCAAGGTGCAACTCTGAAGTGTAAATGCAAACAAAGCAGATGAAGCTGGTGCATAAACAGAATCATAGTAAATATGCATATGCATCCAGGGAGGGAGAGGGCTGCATCTCAGGGTCAGGGGTCAAAGATAAAGAGAAGTAAAGCCTGAAGCAGGAGGAAAAGTAGAGGAGGCAGGAGACCAGTTTGATGAACTGAATGTGTTTGATTGTTACACTGGACGAGGAGGCAATTAACAGAGTTTTAAGAGCAGATACATATGTGAGAAAATGTTTTGGCATGAACACATTCAACAGTACTGAAAGAAATCTTCAAACTCTAACTATTCAGTTTCTACCTCACCCTGAACCCTGGAAAAGTTTTCTTCCAATTACTTACTTCCTCTATGTGCAAAACTTGCACCATCAGTGCATTTAATTCATGAGTCTTCCATAAAATTGGATAAATCTCTGATGATTGCGCTCCCCTTTTCCTGGCTCACCTTGGTTAGACTGAATGTTGAGGTTGCTGCGGGAGGAGGAGGAAGAGGAGGATGTGGCGGAAGAAGAGGAGGAGGAACCATAGCCAGGCACAGGGCCCTGGATCATGCTGTTCTGGGAGGAGGGTGCAGCATGGCTGTAGCCGGGGGCAGAGGTCGGGCTGCTGTAGCCGCTGAGCGATGCAGGGGGAATAGTCGACTGCACCTGACCAGACTGCTGCTGATGCTGCTGCTGCATGGGGGCATGGCTGGGGCCTGACAACACACGTGCACAGTCAGAGCAGCCAGCATGTGTCCCCATGTCCCACATTCAGTTCATCTGTACAGAAAGCTTGCCCAGTTGTCAATGGAGTTATTAGTTTAAATAATGTGTCGGGAAATTCGAAAAGGAGAAGGTGTTGCTGCGGCTGCAAACAAATCTAATTATCAGATCATCAGCTGAACTTCAGCCCAAAGACACTTGCAGGGAGTATGACCACAAAGAAAAGAGACATGGTGACATACAAGACATGATATTACTGTAGATCTGCACACAAGCATGCAGGAAAATCAGGATCAGACAAGCACTCGAGACAGGCAGCAAGGTGTAGCTTTTTGTGTGTGGAATGTAATGTGGGCCAGAGTTTCTCACCATTGCTCATTTGGCTCTGCATCATTGATGTGGGGGGCAGTCCTGGTGCCATGTTGTCATTTAGGTTGCTTGGAGCGTGTCCTCCACTCTGACCCATCCCTCCAGGACCCATAGACATATTAGCTGTGGGTGGCTGGAATGAAAATTATAGTTCATTAGATAGAAAAACAATTTTAAGATGTTGGATGTTGTGAATATTGAAATCCATTTTGTGCTGTTCCATATAAATTTAGTTCAGTCCACTACAAACTTTTACAAAATTGATTTTGTTATGCATGTTTGGTTTAAAAGGTGACCTGTGGGGATGTACAACACATCTGATAAAGAGAAATCTGTGTTTTTTGTACATGAAACTTCCAAAAGGACTCACCGCAGGTAGTAATGACTGCATGTTCTGATTGGAATCTGCTATCGTGGCCAGGTAAACAAGATTTCTGTGCAGTATTTGCTGATACCTGAAAAAAAGAGGGAATTGAAACATAGATTTGAAGTCACTTTTACTTAAATATAACATTCACAAGTCATCAAGTAGAGTTAAGAAAAATGAGCACTTACTGTGTGCATTCAGCTGTCTTCCCTTTGCTTTGGTAGTCCATTATACATTGTATTAAATGGTTGTTTTCATCCAGCATCTTTAGGAAACAGCAAAACAGCAGTACAACTTCAGTATTCTATGCAACTGAGACATTGTAGTGATACTGTCCTGGTTTCTTAGAACTTCAGCCAGCCTAAAATCATTTTTTATCTGGGTCACTTTTTTCTTTTTTTTTTTTCGTAATGGAGCCAAATAAAGCAGCAGCAGCTTCTCACAGTTTCTATTCAGGACATGGTTTCAAAGTCCCTGTCTCGCTGCCTTTTTACCGGAAACATCCGGTTCAGTCGAGGATGGAAGCAGCAGCAATTTGAGAAACATATGGCTCAGGAGTTATCTGATGTTGCTCAGTTCCCTTCTTTCTACAATATGAATTATATTTTAACATATTTTTGTGCAAAAGCAAGTGACATAAAAACAAAGTACTATTTTTGACATGACAGAAACGCAGCAAGGTGTTACAATGTATTAGTCATAGAACCTAAAGCTAGTGTGTATTCAAACAGCTATAAAACACTCTTTAGTTATCAGGACAAAGCAGCGTGAAAAAAAGCATCTCAAGGAAACTGCTCCAGCTGCACCTATTTAACAGACGGCTCCGTTACCGCCATGGCTTTGTATGGCACCTTCAATTGACTGTACGGTTACAATACCAGTTGCCATTTCTTCTAATATTCACCACAGGCTATACTTTCATGCTGCACTAGAGGAAGAGCGCACATTCCCACCCAGACTGGAATATTTCATCTCGAACGCCGTGACAATTCTTCATTATTACCTTTTGAATGGTTTGCTGTGTCACCTCCCCTTTACTCCTGGGGCGAGCCGATGAAAATGCCACCGACATGTTGTCATATGGGAAATAAAAGCGCTTCTTTTATTCTAATATTTATTATCATGAGCGCAACCTTCTATTTGGCTTCATAGTGTGTCCATTACAACAAAATGAAGGGGGTTGACGAGTGAATTCTCTATTGCATAGAGGGGATATTTTAAAAAATGAATACACCTTTTCTAAAGGAGACATTCACATCAGGTATATGCGGATTTTTTTTAGGTTCTGTATGCAATTCATAACAGAGAAATGAATATTTACACGAAAGTGAGAAAACACCCCTCCCTCATTTTTGGTATGATCCGGACAGTAAGTAGCCTACCACTTTCCCTTTTAGAAAACGGGGCATGCTTTGATTCAAGTAAGCCAATCAGTCCACATTGTTCAGGGCGACCGGTGGAGCTTTTATAAAGAGTGGCTGCGATAGTTCTTGCAAGCGCCTTCAAAAAGATTTGAATGCCAATTAATAATACAGAGTTTCTTTTGTTACAATATCCCTATTCACCTCACATCTGCCACGCTTTTTCAGCATGATGTAGTGTTGTTTTGATGTAGATAGTGTTGTTTTTGATACCTTACATATTTGGACAACGTTTTCAGCATGTTAAATAATAATAATAATAATAATAAAAAACATGTTATCCATGAAAAAACAAGGGGAATGAATACCAATAAAACACGGAGGAAAAGAAAAAACAAGAATAAGGAGCTCACTGAACCTCACTACAAGATATGTAAAATACTTCCAGAAAGCACGAGACAAGCACATCAGCAATTTGCAATTTATTTACATGAATCTCATTTGTTGCTTTAACATTACAGAACGAAGCAATACACAAGCTTCTTTTAAATACACTGACATTTAATTAATTTTATGTGACAATATTCAAAGTTTACGACACCATTTCATGAAACCAATAATGTACATATTTTAGGAGGATCCCCAAGAGGCAATTAAAGTCACAAATTTCTAATATGAAACAATACATTTAAGGAGTGAAGCTCTTTCAAGCAGCAAAAAGTAGAAACGTAAATATTCACTTCCTGTTAAATTGAAAAAAAAATAATAATTTCAAAACATACCACTAATATATGGACCATCTCCTGAGCAAAGCATCCACATCCAAACTGCAGCCAAAAAAAAAATAGCAAGTATAAGACAAGGGGGGGGAATAAAGGTAGACACTTCTTTGAACTATGACAGAGCTGCTTCATATAATTATACACTTAGGGCATTAAGCCAAGGACTGGTTATCTAGAGTACCATTGTATCCAACTCTGACCTTCAAAACTGTCCACTCCTGGTCCTGTAAGTAGACTGAGACTGAGCAATTTCTCGTCTTCTTTGTTCAGTATATCCTTCTCTGAAGCCCTGGCCCCTCAAGAACCGTCCAGGGACCCCAAAAGTCTCCAGATTGCGCTTTCGCTCCTCTGCCCATGTCAGTCTGAAACACAAGTAGAGGCCAAAAGCCTGTCACACTACAAACACAAAGCATGCATTTAAGATGATGATTAAGAAAAGGCCACTAGCTTACCTGAACTTCTTGTCAGACGAGATGTTGTCAAAGAAAGACTTTGCTTTGTCATAATAGCATTTTGGTCCAAACTGATCGTCATCTGTCACCAAGTGCAATTCCTCTTTTTCTTTCTCCTCCACCTCAAGAACTCTAACTGCAGACAGAAATATGTGCTGATTATTTGAAGTTTGTAATTGAAGACCTAATCTAGTTTAAAAAGGACAAAAACAATGGAACCCTAGATCCTTTTTGGTAGACACAATTTACTGACCACCAAAATGGAATAAATCACACTTGAATTAAAACTGAAGAAAACTCATGGAAGAGAGCCATAAACACAGACACTGCTAACCATGTCCTGGTGCATGAGTAATTGGTCTTACAAAGGCTGAACAACGCCAAAAACTTAACTAGAGCTTACTCATAAGAGGAAATGCTTACAACAAGAAAGTGTTGAGCAAATGTGGTCTATAAACATGGGTCAGAAAACAGAAGCTGGAAATACAAAAAGTTGTGTTTGTGATAAGAACCAACATTTTGAATTCATCCTGCCTTCATTCTCCTTTTTGAGCTGCTCCTTCATAAACTGAGCATTTGAGGAATCAAAATCAAAGTCTGTGTCGAACTTCAGAGTAGCAGATGGAACATCAGCCACCAGCAGCTGACCTCTGCTACGGTTCCTGCGTCTCCGGGCTCCTATAATACATTTTTGAAAAGCATTGGGTGTCAACAGGAAAATGCTTTGTTATTTATAGCAAGGAAATGTTAGATTTTTTTCCCTTTTCAAACAGAGCTGTGTTTCAAAATTACCTTGTCTCCTTCTGGGAGGTGGCCTGTTTTCATTATTCTGCTGCCGAGTTTCATGCACAGCGCTGGGCAGGCCGGGCCCCCACCTCCCTCAAATTGACAAACAATTTTTAGACTTTATATTTAAAATTGCAACTGTATCATTTTATGTATTCAAATAAATATTTTGAGGAAGAATCCCTCAAAAAATAACATTTTGGTCAGTGAAAGAGTTGATTGAAGTTTGTATTTTACCTTGCTTTTCATCACTGATTCTGTGTACTTACTGGTTGGTCCAGTGCCTCTTCTGGGCTGGGGACTCTCTCTTCTGGTCCTTGGGGGCCTCCTTTCCCACCACTGCTCCTGGGTTGCTGTCAGAGGCCTTCTCGATCTGTCCACATGGAGGGTTTGTACAGCTTTTTCCACCATAGGACCTCTTCTAACATGTAAGCCTGGAAGTACAGGACCTGCATGAAAAACACAACACAACCCTGCAGTGTTTTGACAACATATATGGAAGAATTCAGCTAGCAAAAACAAGAGAGTTAATGGTCAGTTTACTTGGAATAAATCAGCATTTTATTAACTCACCAAGGCCAAGAGCGGCAGCATACTGTTGATTAAGGAGAGAGCCAGGAGCGAGCTGATTATAAGCTGGCATCCTCGGGCTAAATGGAGCATGAGGCGGGTAGCCTCCAGAAGACCCTGCAATAGATGACTGAACAAAAAGGAGGTGCAAGACATGATCTGTGTCTTAATATATCGTGTCTGCTTCAGGGCTCTTTACTGCAGGGTATGAACCGTGGAGTTCTTACCTGTACTATCGCAGGATCTGGAGGAAGGCCATGGTGAGATCTTGGAGGTTCACACAATGTAATATCTTTGATATCACTTCCACGGAAAGTGATGTACTCATAGACATCCTCTTTAGGTGGTGTTGGCCTGTCAGTTGGTCGTCCCTCAGTTCCCAAACACCTCACTAATTGAGAAAAATGTTGTTGTTTTTTATCAAGAGGGACAGTAATAATTTGATCGTGTTAACTCATTCTGTCAAGCATAAGGGTTGCCAACTGTCCCGTATTAACCGGGACATCCCGTATATTGGGCTAAATTGGTTTGTTTCATACGGGACCTCAATTGTCCCGTATATTGACCATTAACTCTTGTAAATACAGCAGACTGCACTCTACAGATCCTAGATCAGATAAAACGGCAGATCATGTGCCAATCACACCGCCTGTCATCCAATCACAGAGGATTTCTCTCTGATGGCAATTAAATGGTCATACTCAAACAGATGCAGCACAGAGCTGATCAAAAATGAACTTCAAATATCTGTAAACTGTGACTTGTCATGTAGGGACTTCTCTCTGGCTGTGCAAAAGGACAAAAGACTGCTTGAGTCAGTTAAGAGCAGCAAAAAGTATCCATGGAAAAAGTAAATTTGGTGAGTCACTCCTCTTTTGCATTTCATTTTTCTGTTGCCTGTTTTTTGGTGTAAAGAGCCAAATGGTGCTTTCTTTGAGGTTTATTCATATGAGGTTACATAATGGCACAGTAAGGATTAAAGGGAATATACAAACTTTCTGCATTTCCAGTTGAATCAGAATATGAATATACATTGAATTCACACATTATGCCCACACCACCATAGTGAGAAAGTTGGCAACCCTTAGCATAAACCAAGACCACTTACCTTTAGCAAGGACCACTGTTGAGTTCACTTTGTCAATTGTGTACAAAATACCCTCATACCGATTTTGGGCTTTAGAAATTAATGCAATTTTACATCCAATGCAAGGCTTAGCTGAACTCATGTCTGGAGAATATCAAGGAACACTTGTGGTCAAATGTCTAAAAGAAATCAAGTGAAAAGCGAGCATTTGAGCCACGGAGAGACCACAAACAATTTATCTGCGTTCTCAGGTGACTTGAAACCACTCCCACTGATTGAGGCGCAAATGCACCTGGCATACTCTGATTAACTGCCAGGTCTGACAGGTCTGGCTTTCATCGTGTTTGACTGATAATGCCATAGGTTGGGGGATGTTATCGACTGACAATAACTTTTTGACTTTCAGATCTCGTTGAATCAGTTCTGGGCTCTTGGTAAAAAAAAAAGCAAAACATATACATTTCGTAACTATTATGTTGTGTATGATACATTCTGTGTAATATAGTATGCATCGTGAACGTCTACACTGCAGCTCAGCTAAGGCTAAGGTGATTCTTGAGCCTGGTGGGACAGCTCAGGGTGTTTTAACCCTTTCTGTCCATTCCTCCTCCTCCATCCAGCGGAAGGAGGAGGAGGGAGGCAGAGGACTCAAGAGGTTACAGGATACTGTGGACCAAGGCACCAAAATAAATACATAAAAAAATAAGAAGGTAGAGAAATAAAGATGTAAATAAATACAGATAAAGTAAAGAAAAATAAAATAAAATAAAGTAGTGGAATAAAAAGAGTGTGTGTGTTTGTTAATGTATGTGTGTTTCATGTATTAAGAGTACTGTGTATGTGTGTTTGCATGATGTGTGGTATGAGCTCAGGCAGCAATGGACAGGCAGGGGTTCTGGGCTCTTGGTATAAAAAAAAACATACACACTATTATGTTGTGTATGATAAATTCTGAGATAGATAGATAGATAGATAGATAGATAGATAGATAGATAGATAGATAGATAGATAGATCAAACAAAGACCCAAAGTAGAATGAATTGTTATTTGACCCTAAATTGTGATTATAAATGATCTGAATATCTGTACAGTGTTACAGATACAAAACAAAGATGTATCCTGACCAAATACAGGCTGAGTGACCACCAGCTAGCTGTAGAGACAGGGAGATACAGGCAGATATGGCTGCCCAGAGAGGAGCGTCTATGTGTTCACTGCTCTACAGGGGACATTGAGACAGAGATGCACTTCCTCCTCCACTGCAACAAGTTCTCTTTTCTAAGAGATTCCCACTACAGAGAAATTACTAAAATGCTACCAAACTTCTCAACATTAACCCCAGAAGAGAAACTGTCAGTTCTCCTGGGGGAAGGGTCAGCAGCTCCTCTGGCTGCTAAATATGTGTCTGCCTGTCAACGCCTGAGGGACGCACCATCCCATGATGTTTGATTTTGGGTGGGGGTTTTGTTAGCTTGCCGCATCGGGTGAGATATGCTGTATGGGTAATCATTCATTAATGCGTATAGAATATGTTATATATGTAATATGTGGTTGATATGTATGTGATGATTATAATATGTAATGAATATGGTGTGTGATTAATGTATATATAATGTATGTGTATGAATTTATGTGCTTTGGCAATAACATGTCTTTGTTCATGCCACTAAAGCAAATTGAATTGAATAGATAGATAGATAGATAGATAGATAGATAGATAGATAGATAGATAGACAGATAGATAGATAGATAGATAGATAGATAGATAGATAGATAGATAGATAGATAGATAGATAGATAGATAGATAAATATACTTTATTTCAGACCCATTGATCCATATCGCTATAAGAGTAATATAAAAGACTAGAAATAAGTGAAATACATGTCCAGCAAGAAATAAAAAGATCATACAACAACAGTTTACACATTCATTAGGATTAGAGCATAAAAGGGCATATGTTCCAATGTTTACAAAAGCAAGAAAAATACCATCATGACTGTACAAAATTATACAAAAACATTACACAACTGAGACACTCTCTCACAGAGCCTCCTCATTGTGGTTAAACCCCACTAGGAGCGTATCTGTAAGCGGTACCGTTCTATGATATCAATCTGCCTGAAAGACAGTCTACACACACTGCAGCCCAGGACGTTGTGTTCCCGAATATATATTATCCGAGTAACCAATCAGAGCGCCGGGTGAGACCGCGTCACTTACGGTACATCCAATCGGCGCATGCGTCTCACGAAGCAGCGTAGCTGGGCAAAGATGGCGGCGAGCTCCGATTTGCTGTAAGATGTTTTGCTCAACAACACAGCGGCGGACGAAAAAAGTAGTTGGTGATACAGTGTGATCTCTGGAGTGTTCTCTATGAAGCCGCCGTCAACACAACTGTGAGGGCTCAGTCTGCGGCAAATCACACTGGCTGCGCAGCTGTGTAAAGTAACGTTAATACAAATGTTCAGGGCAGCAAAATGGGACTTTCACAACAAGAGCTTAAAGCAGGTAAGATAGCTGCCCACTCCAGTTAGCTAACATTAGCTCATTTCGGTCGCGTTGTTCAACTGATATTAGCTAACTTGGCTTCACTTTGTATGTGTCCCGAAACTAATGCGAAAGGGAGAGTTGTTCGACACCCCCCTTGTTTTCATGTGTTTCCGCTGCTGTATGGACAGGGGGTCAGGGAGGTGTCATTAACAGTAGGGGGTCCCTCGATTCAAGCATGGATGGAGTAGCCGCCGGGTCCACATCCACAGCCGCTCAGAGTCAGCCCAAGACAGTGACCACCAGTGGAGTCGTCACGGCATTATCCGATGCAACATCTGTGATCGGAAAACCCGGAATGACTGCTCTTCAAACTTTAAACGGGAGCGCTGTGGTGATGAACTGTCACCCCCCCGGAGGAGCGTCTGCTGACAGCAGCGGGGACAGCTCTCAGTCCGCTGGCACGCTTCTAAACAACGGACCTGTTTCTGCAGCACCTACAACTATTATTCGAACTTCTTCTCTGACTCCTCTGACAGCTGTCATTTCCTCTCAGCCCCCTGTCAACAACGTACCCACGGTCACGCTTGTGAGGACACCTATGCAAACTCCTACCAGCACCGTACAAAGCGGAGGGAACCCGACCACGGTTTTAACATCACCAGTCGTGAGTGTCACGAGCACAACGGGCTCTATTGTCAACAAACTGGACCCCACAAAAAGTGTATTTCAGACTAGTGGACACACAGCGACAACAGCGACCATGAGGAGCCCCACTGTGCTGCAGAACTTGAGGACCTCTGTGCCGTCGACCATCGCTGCGACACCTCCTGCTGGGATCCGGGCTATCGCTCCACAGGTGTTCGCCCCTCGGCTTCCTCAGCCGCAACAAAACGCCCCAAACATCCAAAACATCCAGCTTCCACCAGGTAAACTCGTTTAAAGTGAACAGATAATCAGCTTCTAAAAGTGTCTCTGTTGTCTCTTTAGGCTTTTTCAATTATTTTGTTAGAAAGTTTGTTACTGTAGAACAAAAACTCCTCGTACTGTGTACATCAGGGGCGTCAAACTCATTTCAGTTCAGGGGCCACATACAGCCCAAGTTGATGTGAAGTGGGCCGGACCAGTAAAATCATAACAAAATAACCTATAAATAACAACAACTCTAACATTTTCCCTTTGTTTTAGTGCAAAAAGTACAAGTACATCCTTTAAATGTTCACATTTAATGAACTATCTTTCTACAAAAACAGCAGTTGTATTTTTTGCCATGATGAGTCTCTAAGTAGGCAGAATATTTTACTCTTTGAGCCCTGAAACCTGCTGCAAATACACTCAACACACAGGTTACCCATTCACCTAACACACAGTGTGTAATGTTTACATCAAAAGAAAGGATAGATCATAGTAATGAAGAAGGTAAAGTTGATTATTTTGGACCCCTTAGCTCAAGCATGAACAGTTTGCTTGCTGGACAGTGTTGTATGCAGAGGTGTAGTGCTAGTGTTAGTAGTTAGTGGATCAGCAAGTAATCTGTTTTCTCACTTCGAGAAAAAAAGTCCCGGAGCACCGTTAAGGGCGCTCCGTCAGCACTATGATTTTATGCAACCCCCAGAGGGCAAATTTGAAATAGTAGTTACTTTTACTGAAAAATTGCAGTTAATGTCTTCTCTGTAATTTTTTCACTTTGCAAAGTCGTTCAGCAGGCCAGATTGGAACCTCTGGCGGGCCGGTTTTGGCCCACAGGCCGCAAGTTTGACACCCCTGGTGTACTGTGTACATAGTGTAAGCTGCTTCTGTGTTAAAAGACTAGATATGAATTTAAACAGTTGCACTGGTCAGAGTTGATTGTCACAAACAACAGATAAGAAGTGGGCAAGGTTCTAACTGCAGACCAGATCAAATCTTGGATCAGTTTTCTTTTCTCTACTTGACTGTACCTATAGCTTCCATGAAAGCAAGGCATGTTGAATTACACCAATGTAAAATGCATGGCAATCAACTCTACTTGTAAGTTCTGTGTTTAAAGCTGCCCAGGTCTTAGAGCCCTATCATGGCTTAATTCTCCTGTCCAGCCTCCTGTAACCTGGTACTACTTTGTTGTATACTGCTCTATTACTATGTAGTGGAGCCCCATAGGTTTTTACACATCTGGCTGTAACATCAAGCTGAGGTGCATGAGTCAAAATTTATGATTTACCCCAAAATTCTTATTACACTGTTTATGTGGGTGCTTATACTGTCAAACTCAATCCATATATTCTTATTCTGGTCTGACCTGTTGCTTAGTCTGGCTTCTGTTCGAGTATGTGAACACAGACCTCCCAGCGGAGTTAAATCCATGCATCAATAACAGACCTACAAATAACCTACTGCATACAGTATATTGATCAGACTGAACGTAAAAGCCCTTTTGACTTTTTAACACTCAACTCAACTCAACTTTTTTTATATAGCACCTTTCATACAGAAAAACATGCAGCCCAAAGTGCTTCACAGAATAACAGAGAGACAGAAAACAACAGCAGTGGTAAAATTATAAAAGGCCTGATTATAAATAAAATACTTAAAAATAAAATAAAATCAATACAGTGAAATTAATAAAATAAGTGATAGTGGAAAGAAAAGTAAAAAATAAGGTAGCGTTAACAAGATGAGGTGAATACAAGAAATAAATAGATAAACAATTAAATAAGATAAATATATGTTAAAGCAATGATTCAAATAATAATTGTTAATATAATAATAAAAATAATGATACACCTCTCCCCTCTTTCCCTATCTTTTTCCTCTTGCAGGTATGGTACTGGTCCGCAGTGAGAGTGGCCAGCTGCTGATGATTCACCAGCAGACCTTGGCTCAAATGCAGGCACAGTCCCAGTCCCAAAGCGCCATGACACCACGACCAGCAGCTCCCACCAGCACTCCACCTGTCCAGATTACTTCTCTACAGGTACCTTAAAGCAGGACACATGGAGTCACTCTCAGAAAATGTTACCAATATTTGAGTGTAACATAATATAATTCAGATACTAGCCTGATGCGATTTGGGCTATTTCTATACATTTTTTTGTCACTAGTGTTGTATTGAAACAATATAATTCAAATTCTGTTAAGCACCTTACTTACTTTATTTGCAATAATACATACATCTTTTTTTAAAACAGATTGTTACAATTGTGCACCTCCTCATTTAACTTAACTTATGGATGCAGGTCACTTCATTGAGCCAAAATGAACCTTTGCATCAACTTTAAAATACATGAAGCAAACTCTAGACCTTTCTGAAAGGAACATTTTTGTTTGCAACAAACTCATTACTCATTCTGTTCTGCAGGCCCCAGGCGCATCTCTGCTGCCTCGACCAGTTACTCCCACTGCCATTATTAAACAAGGTTCAACTGTCCAAACCACTGTGACATCCACCACCACTCTGCAGAGGCCTCCTGTGCTCCAGGTAACTCCACCACGCACCTCTTCTAGATAATTAATCTCCTGGGTAGGGTAAGGTGTCACTAAAGCAAAGGTCATCAAAAGTAGATAAGCCGTTCTGTGAGGATCTCTGCCACAGGCATGGTATGTGATTGAAATGATTCCGTTAAATAACATTGAATCTGTATGACTTTGAAGACTCAAACTTGTGAAAGAAAGTGAGGGAAACCATGTGCTCTGAATGAAACAGGTTATTTATTGGCGGCGGTATATGCTGTGAAAGCAGTCCATCTGGATTATGGTTATTCCCAAACATAAAAAATGTTTTACAGGGAATAAAATCGTTTTTCCTCTTTCCGTAGCTCATAACATTTCTACCTGTCTTTCCTAAAACATTGAGATAGAGCTGGGCCATTTTGACTAAAAACAACACCCCCTTGATCACTTTGATCCCGCTTATGTTGCCTGATTTTGTATCAGTTTTTTGGGATAGCTGTGTGCCTCCTTTTCAGATTGTGAAATAAACAAGTATTATTGCTTTTGCTTTTAGTCGCCACTCCTTTTATAAAACTGAATAAAACCTTGTGGCTGCAAGTGGTTTTGTCAAGGACAGATGCTGAGAAACTGAACCATTTCCAGATGACTGAGAAGATTTTTCAGGAACAAACTCCCCCATGTTGACATTGTGTCTGTGTTCTGCCCTACAATGAACCCTGGGATCTCAAGGATTTGCACAAGTTGAAGGGAAGATACATTCAGATTTTGGACCCCAAATCACACATTTTCATCAATTGTTACTGAATGTATCACCCAGCAGTACAATGCATAGCCACCCCTGCACCTCTGCACTGCTTCTCTACCTTCACATGCTAGCCTACTAATTTTGCCTCACTCACAATGGTCAAAAGACTTCCTGTACATTGACAGGATTTGCAAAATATGGACACACAAAATGAAATTAATCAGAAAACAAACACAAGTAGTCACAAGAAGCTCCTCAGAATATGTTTGAAGAGGCTTGTTAGTTTTAATGAATCCCTTTTCAGATTTTGATGTGTACATGTTCGTGTTGTTATTGGCAAATTACTCGGAGCAGCTCTTCAGCTAATTAGAAATAATAAGGCGAATAAGAAGCTGTATAAAATCAGCTAAATGCATCCCTCTTGGACTGGTTTGGATTTATTTCTTTGCTTGAAATGTTTTATAAAATCAGGCCCAGACCCGGTTTTACAAGTTATATGGTCATTCTTTTTTTGCATTTTAACCATGCAGTGAAAAGATGAAGGTCAGAATATTTGTTTCATGATTTTGTATTCTATAGGTTCCCTTTTTGCTCACTCATTTTGTTGTATTAACAATTTTTGCACCAACAGGTTTTCTTCCTCAGTTGCACATTCTTTTCCTTAATTTTTTTTTACGTATGCAAAGGAAAAATGTGAAGTCTGAAAGAGTTTTTGTCATATACACTACCAGTCAGAAGTTTGGAAACACCTTCTCATTCAAGGGTTTGTATTTATTTTAATTATTCTAATTATTTGAAACACTGTAGATTAATACCAAAGATATCAAAACTATGAAAGAACATATGGAATTATTTAATGAACAAAAAAAGTGTTAAACAAACCAAAACATGTTTTATATTTTAGATTCTGTGAAGTAGCCCCCTTTTTCCTTCATGACAGCTTTGCACACTCTTGGTATTCTCTCAGTCTGCTTCATGAAGTAGTCTCCTTGAATGGTTTCTAATTATCATGAGCCTTGTCAAGAGTTCATTTGTAGATTACCTCAGGGCTCCCACGCGTCCTGGAAAACACCTGGAAAATGGGAGAAAAAGTAAAATGTCCTGGAAAAACACACATTGGAAAATGATTCCAACATGACTGCGTGCGACCTAACACAATTAAAAAAACACATCCTAATTCATTGAAAGCTGAGTGCACGCTGTGCTGTAAAAGACAGCGACACAGACTGGTCCGGTTTTTCTCCTTCACTTGGTCATAATCATGCATTCACAGAAAACGGGGGTCTATTGTTTATGTTTTATGGTACATTCACCTTGTGGAGTTCTCTTTTGATTCAAAGAGTCTTATATTTAAGTTAAAGAGTGACCAGTGGAGTCGGGCAGAGAGCTTGGGGGGGTCTGTGTCTCACAACTTTTCCTGCAGGCTGAGAGCTCAATTACAGTACTGTAGCTAGGAGTGCAAACTCCAGATAGTGAAAACCAATGGAACAAAATGAGCAACACATATGCACAGAAACTGCAAGTTGTAGACATCGCTGATCACAGTAGACATCGCCACGCAGGAAGACAGTTTAAACATTTTTAAGTCTATGAGAGAGTTCAAAACTTCACAGAAAATGTCCTTGAAAATGATCTCTGGAAAAGAGTGGGAACCCTGTTACTTCCCTTCTTAATGTGTTTGAGACCATCAGTTGTGTTTTTCAGAGGTAGGGTTAGTACACAATGGATAGCCCTATTTGACTACTGTTGTAATCCATATTATGGCAAAACCAGATTATTTCATAGTTTTGATGTCTTCAGTATTAATCTACAATGTTGAAAATAATTAAAATAAATAAAAAAACATTGAATGAGAAGGTGTCCAAACTTTTGACTGGTAGTGTACATTTGGAACAATTATCAATGCACGTTCTGCGTTAGCAAACATCTTCCACGCAAACATAAAGCTAGAGGGGGGAATTGTGTTGGTCCGAGTGAAGTTGACTGCACTGTTCCCCTGGAGCAGACATGTCAAATCTGTTATTGTGACCTTGTCATTTTCCTGAGCCTCATGTCATCACTGCATATTCACTGACTTTTATAGAACACCATCATGCTGGGAGGAAGTGCCACTGCCCCAAGACAGGCATTGGGCACACCCAGCACTGTGCAGCCCGGATCTGCAGCCACAGCAGTCACACAGAGGGTAGGGTCGCTCACAGCCCCTGGGACTCCTGTCACTCCAACAGCTATCACAGCTGTAAGAGAGAAGTACTAACCTTCAATGCTTTTGTCTTTGTTATCTTGTAAGATATAGATATAGATATTGTGTTTCGACTTAAATCAGATGTATATGGTCAAAGACAAATCTAACTTTGTTGATATGTGTTGCAGGAGACGCTAGAGAATGTAAAAAAGTGTAGAAACTTTCTGTCCACGTTGATCAAACTGGCCTCCAGTGGAAAGCAGTCCTCTGAGACTACAGCCAACGTCAAGGAGCTGGTCAAACAACTGCTGGTATATGTCTCACCTCTTCATCCTTTCTGTCATCTCTTCCTCACTCACTCTGTTGAAACTTGATCTTTGTCCATATTTTAAAGCTTTTGTATCTTTCCTTCAGTTGATTCAACTAAAAAAATCCTTTTAGCTAATACCCATCCCTCTGTGCTTGTTCCACAGGAAGCAAAGATAGAACCTGAAGATTTCACCAGTAGGTTATACAAAGAGCTCAACTCCTCACCACAGCCGTACCTTGTGCCTTTCCTCAAGGTGGGATCAGTGACATCATCACATATATGCAAATAATTCTGCATGTTAAATGCAGGGCTTCTTTTAACAAGTCCCTCCTCTCTACAGGTAGTGCAGGTCAGGGTAGCTTGTGTTAGGATTGAGTCCTTGCCTCATGCAAAACTACAGCAGCTGGTTCCCCTTCAACAGTTGTTTAGTGTCTTTGTCCCGGAACCATACTCTTCTGCAAACCACACTTAAGTTAATATGCCCAGAGATGTTTATATCTCCACTGCCACAAATGAACCCCTATCCATCCGCACTGACCTTTGTCATCCACACACTCTGGTTATGCAACTGGCTTTGATGTCACCCATTGGTTGCAAATGCCCCCTTTGAAGCCTAAGGCTCTGCAAGTTGGCCTTTTTGCTCACCCTGAGTGAGCATATTTGTAATATAGGGAGTGGAATTATTATCCATCACTGCATCTCTAATTCAGGTTGACAGGTCACTATGGTAGCAACTTATCAATTAAAGGTAGCCAAGCCCTTAAGCGTACTCTTCTTTGTTATCTATATTACTGTAAAAGGGGGCGTCATTTTCTAAGTAATCGTGCTGTAGTATTGCAGTAATAGAAAACTGTTCGCTGAGGTCATCAAAAAACTGGAAAGTGTGTTCATTTTTCTGTTTGGTGTCATGCAGTCAGATTTAACTCTTACTGTCCTCGTCTTCTTGCAGAGAAGCCTCCCAGCGCTGCGTCAGATGACCCCAGACTCCGAGGCCTTCATCCAGCAAAGCCTGCTGCCTCTGCCCAGCACTCAGCCTGCAGCAGCAGCCTCCACCGCCCTCACTGCTGTGGTGCTGCGACCTCCTCTCTCCACCACCGCCACTACCACCACAAGCACTGCCGCCACCAAAACCGCAGTCATCAGCCTCACTCAGACACCTCACAGTAAACCTGGACTGGTAAGTTGGAAGATTTTTAGTCAGCAGAGGAAACCAATGAGAGTGTGATTATTCTTTTCTGGGCTGTGCTTTATTCTGTTTGTTCCTGAATGTGCACAGATTGTCCCCCAGCAACAGGGGACCATGTTGAGGCAGCAGGTGACGCTGGCTCAGTCTCCCATGGTAACGCTCAGAGGACAACCTCACAACCGGATCATTGTGAGCCAGCCACAGGTGGTAAAGCAGCTACACACAGGTGTGTGTTTAACAGCCACTTGAACTACTATTATTCCTCCATCACTGAACTCATTTAGTTTATTAATTTGTCTGTAGGAATGGAAAAATCAGCCTTAATGCTCTCAATGTCGAAGTGTACTTCCTTTATTTGGTCAATCATAAACACATCTGTATTAGATCATTACGATGCTGGAAGAAGTCCCTAAAATATGAGCGTGTACTCCCATCTTGTGGATATTTTCTGTAACTGCTGTACTCCACTTTGGATGAAAGATCAGAATCACATCATAGTGCATGTTTTAAACCATACACTTACAATTATAGTAGTAGCTGCAGTTTATTCCTCTTATCTCTGTTCCTAGTAAGTTTCAGAAAATGTATTTGCTTCTGCCTCTGTGTTTCTGTCCATCCAGGAGTGAAGCAGACGCTTGCTACAGGGGTCAAAGGAGTACAAATACTGAACCAGTCTGCACTTACTACTGCCCAGAAGTACAAGCTGAAGGAGGCAGGGGGAGGAACCTTCAGGTTTGTTACACATTCAGATTGATTTCTGTCCTCAGTGAAGTTTTCTAAACAGACAGCCAAAGATCTATTGTTCAAACTTTGTATCCTGATCACCTTTCAAAAAGCACAATTTTTTTTTTCTAGAATATTTAATATCATAACTATTGCAAGTAGCACAGAAATGCAATCTTACTCTTTTTCTATATTGTTCTTGTATTAGTCATGTTTTTATTAGTTTATTTTAGGATTAGTCCAAAGACAAAAATAAAGTATGGGAGAGTGACCAACTATTTTGGTACTCTTTAAGTGAAAATACTGAGCTTTGGATTCATACTGGAGACATACTGTGTCTATATATTTGATTTGTTGGTTAACCAAACCTCTCAGGTTCCAGCATTGCTTAGAAAGATGAAAACTGAATATTTTCACATTGTAGAAAAACGGATTTTGTTGTAAAAGCAGGTGTGAAGTGATAGAAAAAAGTCAGTGCAGTCAGCCGTTCGTCATTCATACGTTCTATGATACTGCAGCGATGCTGAGAAATGTCTTGTTCAAGTGGCTGCACAAACCGGTTCACTGTTTCCCTCCTTAAATGAACTCAACAGAGGCAAGAGGTTTTCAGTCATAACAAATTCAGGACACTGAAAAAAAAAAAGGAAAAAAAGGAAATCCTGGTCAGTCATTTTTTAAGTCATAAACGATTAACTTCATCCATACTACACATTATTAAATATCTTATGTTGTTAACAAGTTGTTGGTAATGTACCACAGTGCTCCAGTTTTTAAAACCGTTTATTTCAAGAATTTTCTGCATAAAACGCAACTTCTAAAAGGCAGGTCCAATATTTAAACATATTTCTGTGCTTTAAACATTTCTGATAAAAAAGGAGAAGAATAATATATATATATATATATATATATATATATATGCTATGTATACACAGTTATATTTATGTGTACAGATTTTGATTTTGATGTACTTTTCCTGAAGGTGTCAATAAAGGTTTATGAGTTAAATGTAACACATAATACAACAAGGTGGATTAAAAAAAAAAACATAAATAAGTAAACATTAAAATAAATGGTTAGGAATAAGTAAATAAAAAATAACTGAATAAATAAATACAAAATAAATACATATAATATTCCTGATGAAATAAAGGATGATAATAATAGCAAGTAAAACAAGGGAAATTACAACCAATTTAAAATAATAATAATAATAATGATAATGATAATAATAATAATTCTAATAAATTCATTATTCAAAAAATGAATAATTACAATACATTCAGTGTTTTCTAAAGATATTTTGACTTTGAGTTTTAGTCTCCACAAAGATGAGACATTCTTCAGTCTGTACAATCCGAGCTATAGTTAATTTTCAAAACTACCACAAGGGGGCCCCAACAGAGCATCATTTAAACCCCACACACACACAACAACCCTGGTGTAGCTTAGATTAATAAACCGCACTGATGGTTTTTTAAGTGCAGCTGTTTGGTTGGACACAGTTATTAGTTTTCATAATGAATTAGCCCAGTGTGAATAGTTTTAAGCTGTTGGGGTATTTTTCCTGCATCAGGGGACCACTGCCACTACAGAAAAATGAAACTATTGGGATGTCTTTGTAGTAAAGCGAAAACAGAGATCCGAGTTCTATCATCAAAAAGGCCAATTTTTTTCTCCAAAGATCTGAAGCACTCAGAGGGTCAATCAATAGTAAATTTTATTTATCCAGGGCTACAGAATCCTTGTTTAAACAGGCCTGTGAGTCACAGCCATTTAGGCCTGATGAAGGCATCTGTTCTCTTTCCTTTTTTTGACAAGGTCTACATTTTGTTGCCATTCATGTCTTCTTTGTCGCTTTTTTATTTCTCTCAGGGATGATGATGATATCAACGATGTGGCCTCCATGGCAGGAGTCAACTTATCAGAGGAGAGTGCTCGTATCTTAGCAACCAACTCAGAGCTTGTAGGTGTGGTGATGCGTTCCTGTAAGGATGAGAGCTTCCTCTCCACCTCTTTGCTCACTCAGAGAACCCTGGAGATTGGTGAGATGAATAAAAACATAGTGCTGGGCGATATTGAAAATTATGTTTTCACGATAAAATATTTCATATCAGTCAATATCGATAATTATCACGATAAATATCAAATCATTATTTCATTTAAATTTAAATGCAGATTTTTGGTCCTGAGTGAAAGTTGAAGAAACCAGACAGTTTGTTAGTTTGTATCTGGATTTAGTTTTCTGATAAACTTCTTGAATCTATCATTTCTGACGGTGCTAACAGGAAGCAGGTCTTTAGTGTAAAATACATTTTTTGTGAAGTTTAAGTTTGTAATTCTTATTTTTCTCAGATTGAGGTTATTTCCATAATTTGATTTAAACTTACAACAAATATACACTTGAGGTCAAAATTATTAGCCCCCCTTGTGAAATCAGATAAAACCCTTGATTTCTCCATGAAAATGACAATTAAAAACAAGCCTTTATAGTTTATGTGTTTCCAAAATAACAAAGACAAATGTTCACTATGTTTGACTTGGATATTTTATTGATGCAATGAATTGAAACAAGAAAAGGTAAAAATGGCATGTCCCAAATTATTAGCCCCCTGGCCCTAAGTAGTCAATAGTGCACCCTTTCTGAGCCACACCTTACAACAACCTCTTCAAATAGTTCTTTACAAGGTTGGCACATGTCTCTGGAGGGATTTTGGCCCATTTTTCCAATGCAAATTGTTCCAGCTGGTCCAAAATACATGGTTTCTGAGCATGGACATTCACTTTGAGCACCCGCCACAGATTCTTCACAGGATTTAGATCTGGGCTCTGTACGGGCCACTCCAGGACCTTGGTTTTAGTGTCCTTTAAGAACTGTTTGACCAATTTTGACGTAAGCTTTGGATCATTGTCTTGCTGGAAGACCCAGCGCCGATGAAAGCCTAGACTAAGAGCAGAGTTCTTCACATTATCCCTCAAAATGTCAACATAACTTTCTTTTTTCATGATGCCATGCACCAGAACAAGATTTCCTGTGCCTGAGGCTGCAAAACAGCCCCACAGTAAGATGCTCCCCCCACCATGTTTAATTCTGAGGACCATGTTCTAAGGGTTGAAGGACTCCCCCTTTCTTGGCCAAACATGAACAACATCCATATGCCCAAAAAGTTCCATCAGACCAAAAGATGGACTTCCAAAACTCATCTTTACCTTAATGTTCACGGGCAAACCTCAGTCTGACTCTGATGTGCTGCTCTTTGAGTAAAGGAGTTCTTCTGGGACGATGGTCCTGAAGCCCACTACGATGAAGATCCCTCACAACTGTGCACCTTCAAACATCAACTCCAGAGGAGGTCAGGTCAGCAACAATCACCTTGGCAGATGTCCGGGGCTTCTTGATGACATCTTCGACTACTTTCCTCTCCAAAGTTCTTGAAATCTTGCTTTTTCTACCACGCCTAGGTTTGTTTCCAACAGAGTTTGTCTCCTTGTACTTTGCAATGATGCAACATACAGCTGTTCTAGACACTGTAAAACACCTAGAAATTACAGTATAGCCTTCCCCCTTATTATGAGCCTCAATTATCTTCTTTCTGAGCTCAAGACTGATTTCCATTGTCTTTGGCATGGTTAGTAAGAGTAATCTCTCTCAATAACGTGTTCAAGTGCCCTGTTTGGAGTCCCTTAAGTAAATCTCAATGCTGTTTGAATGCTCAGGTGTTGTGAGGAAGCCAACAGACCTACAGGTGTTGTTAGGAAACAAACTGACTGCTCAGGTGTGTTTTAAAAGTAAAAATTCACAGGGGGGCTAATAATTTTGACCACCCCATTTTTGACTATATTTGACATAAAGTTATCCTAAAAATGTATTTTACATTCCAAAATGTACCAAAGCTACTAAAGAACACTGTTGAATGTTTGCTTATATCAAGTTTTATCAATGATTCAAACATTGGGCAGAATTTAAGGAAAATGTTCCAGATTTCCTGGGGGGCTAATAATTTTGACCTCAAGTGTATATCAAATTGTGTACTGTGTATCAGTTTAGTAGAGTATGGTTTTGAGTTGTGCTCTCCCCTTTAAGATTACTAAGGGTTACAGGCAGAGTGATGTTGTTTCCCACAGTACAGTGAATGTATCGTGCTCGTTTGGTGTTAAGTTGTCCTACGGTCGCGGTTGACATTAAACGTGTTAGAAATGCACAGCAGAAGTTGTCTCTGTGCTCTTCCTTTACCCACATCCTGAAAGTATATTTAATGAAGTGTATTTAGTTAATAGTTAACGCAGATTCGACACAGTGTCAGACTAACGACTCTGCTTTGAGCTGGTAGGTTTTGAGTTTTCTTCAGCGTCGCTGTCACTCGTGTCAGCTGTGTTTACATTCTGCTCCGAACGTCTTTAAGCTCCGCCTTCCTCTCACCCTGCAACATGATTGGCTGTTCAATGCTGTCTTCTTCTGTCTAATGTCGGGTGGCAACTTGCGTTTAAGGCTCATTAGTGACCCCTATTTCCAGTGGTTGGGGTGTAATTACAGGTTTATTTATATCGAATTTCTATCAAACTTTTTTATATTTATATTGAGAAAAATGATGTTGTGATAATTATCATTAGCGAATTATCGCCCAGCACTAATAAAAACTCAATAGAGTGCCTTTAAAGCCCGACACTGTCTCACTCTGCTTAAATGCTTGTTCACACTGTTTTGACAGGTAAGAAGTTTGGAATCAGTGAGCTAGGCACGGATGTATTAAATTACATTGCCTACGCTACACAGCAGCGGCTACAAAACCTGCTGGAAAAGGTGTCACAAGTGGCACAGCAAAAGAACATTACCTTCAAGGTGATTATTACTTGAGAGCTGTTGAGACCCATTACCTTTGAGTCTGATTTGATTCCCTCTTTTATACCTGTCTCTTTTTTTATGCAAAATCTTCATTCATTCTTCAGGAGGATGGTCGGTACGGGCAGGTCAGCGATGTGCGAGCGCAGCTTAAGTTCTTCGAGCAGCTGGATCAGATGGAGAAGCAAAGGAAGGAAGAGCAGGAGAGGGAGATTCTCTTAAAGGCTGCCAAGGTATCATTTTATGACAAGGACATACTTTATCATTGGCAGGAAGAATCCTACACACTATCTTAATTGACAAGGCAAGTAAGGTCAGAGTCATTAGTATACATTTGCTCTGCTGCTGTCACCGGAGAACAGATCTGCTAACTGAGTGAGTGAATGAATAAAACAATTGATTGAATAAATTGAACATATCCATCTTGAAATATTAAAACGTCCTCTACTTCGCTGCAGTCTCGGTCACGGCAAGAAGACCCCGAGCAGCTCAGACTCAAACAGAAAGCCAAAGAGGTAAGTGCATGCAAGGATAAGTGACTCTGCTCTGTGTAGCATTATCATGATGTGAGACTAATCTGTGTGCTAATGCTTGTATTCCAGATGCAGCAGCAGGAGCTGGCTCAGATAAGACAGAGAGAAGCCAACCTAACGGCGCTGGCAGCAATCGGTCCGAGGAAGAAGCGGAAAACAGACTCTCCTGTTGGGGGTGCCAGCGCAGAGGTGAGGAACACGGGATATTTCAGATTTGGATCACTTGAAAAGGCTTGTTACATCTTACTTGTGCTCTGTCTTCCACACCCAGGGCTCAGGGTCAGGACCCTCCCAGCCTGGAGCATCCAGTGGAGCAGGCTCCAGACAGTTTACACGCCAGAGAATCACCAGAGTCAACCTTAAGGATCTGCTCTTCTGCCTGGAGAACGAACGAGGGACCAGCCACTCACATCTTCTATATAAAGGCTTCCTCAAATAGTACCTGGGTTGAAATGACTAGCCTTGCTCAGTGGAGGAGATGGAGTCGACAGGCTCTGACCCTTTGTGCAGGTATCTCCTGTAATCACCCACTGCTGACTGAAATGTGGGCAGAGATTCACCCAGAATACTGAGAAGACATCCGCTCTCTCATCCCTCCTTAAGCACAGGCCTTTTGTATTGTTTTTTGCGCAGAGATGGAGAAAAAGTTGGACCTCAGCCCTAACTTCAGCTTGCCTCTCAGCGTGCTTGCCCTTTGGAGACCAGTCGCACCCACACTTTAATCATGCCTCTGCCTCCTGCTAAACACAGGCAAACCTACTTTAAACTGAACTCAGCAATTCAGACCTGAAAACCTTATTTGGGTAATTTCACTGACAACTTTGTAGCTGCAAATCTCTGTGAGGTTATTCCATAAACAGCCTGATTTCACACAAACTGCACTGACCGTTTCATCTAGAATGCTCTGTTTACGCTTTAAGCAGAGGGTTTGATTTATGAAAACTTTATGGCAGATTTTAGCCTGGTTTAAAAACCTGTGGATTTTTTTTTATTTTACAGAGACTTGTCTTAAATATCTTGTCATCTGTTGAGTTGCCTTCTTACCAAATTAAGCCATATGGATAAAGGCCAAATTCCACCAGATCCGTCTCCAGTCTGTGCCCGGTTTGTGTCCAATCCTTCACAGCACCGGAACAAATAGGTTTCTGTTCTAGTCGATGTGTTAACTTCCACTGGATCCGCTCCGTTGCGTTGCTGCGTCTCTGATCTGGCAGGTCGGAACGCAATGGATCAGATACCCAAGACTTGTATTTTTGCTGGATGCTGGAGCAAGACGCATCAATCTCAACAGAGCAGATTGAGCGGGACAGGAAGTCAGGCACCAAAACAAAATGCCAAACAGAACAGAACATCCGGTTAATATTCAGAATAAACAAAATGTAATTTAGAGCAGAGTCAGGCCTGGAGTCAACAGGTCAGAGGTTTTCAGAGGACCATAAAGACAACCTCGGTCACATGACTCCAGCTGTCCGGCGGTCCTGCTCCGTGCTCGGTCCGAAAACTCAACATGTGGGTGTTGACGGACGAGAGAGCACGGAGCCGGACCGCAGCGGATCGGAGCCGGACTGGACTCGGATCTGGTGGAAGTCCTGTGTTAGAATGACTGATCATTTGCAGTAACAGCATCTATCCTACCGCTCCTCTCAGATCTGTAGGATGTGTGCTTTCATTGTTTTGTTGTGTGCTTTCTTTCTGTCCTCATCATTCAAACAAAGAAGAGATTACTTGTACGTCGTGGTTTGTGCATGATCTAATCCCAGGTGTTGGTGTTTGAACTCCTGCTGCAGTAGCCCTTGTACAGTCAGAGTCCCTGACACATTGGCTGAAAGAAAGACTCCACTTTTCACTCAGATTGTAGCAACATCGACTTTAAAGACTAAGATACTTCACATTGCTATCAATCATATCTGGAGCATCCAAAACTCAGCGGTTCTGGATGATACCTTCATGGATCATGTACAATTTGATGTTAAAGAGATTCTTCTTCTTTACAGCGAATATCCTTTAAACAGTCATTGTTGTGCCCATCTATTTTTTATTTTAAAAGACTACAGCTTGTGTAGAGGGCTAAATGTTACTGCCAGGTACCTTATTGTCAGCTGCTTTAAAGGTAGAGGAAAAGAGAAACTTTTACACATGTTTAGTTATAAAAAGTTTACTGGTCTTTGACCTTCCTTTCACATATGTCACCAAAAAAACGACACTTTCTAGCTAAGTGGTGCCATGTTTGAGTTTTTGGGTCTTTTTTGTACTATTTTAAAAGAGATTAGACGTAAATAACTTTAGTAACTGAAAAAGAATCAAAACTAGAATGGCTTCACTTGGAAACAAAGTGATTCTTAGTAATGTGAAGTTTTCAGTGTCTGTAGCTTCATCTGCTATTATGTGAACTTAAACAGTGAGATTTCGAAAAATGAACACCAACAATGTTTAACGTCTTTTAAGTGAATCAAGCTTTGTTTAAATTTTTATGTCCAGATTTTTATATATATTAAAGATGGGGTTCATTTTTGGGTCAAAATGCAGATCAATGGATCAGTTTTTTTAAAAACAAGTCGATTAGAAGAACACGCCCAGTTTATATGTTTTATATTTTTACTGCACATACATTTTTTTGATCTTTATACCTTTTTTGTCATTTCAAAAATGTTTTATCTGCAAATGTTATTGCTGTACATACTAAGGTTTGCTATCTGTAGATTTAAATTCAAATCAGACTAGTTTGTCTTATTTTTCATGGATATATAGACAGATATATGTATGAGAAATAAGACAGATGTGATGTTTTTTGCCAATTTCTTGTACATTTTGCACATCTATTTGTTTATATGTAAATAACTGAATCTAAAAAAGTTTTTAATTGCTATTTTACAATCGATTAAGAAAATGGTCTTTATTAAAACAAAAGAAAAAAACAAACCTTCACTGTCTTCATTGCTCTGGACTATTTGGTGTTTATGCAGTACTTTACTGAAACCTTGAACATTTCGTTACATTTATTCAGATCTCTATTAGCTGTTGCGGAAGCAACAGTTATATATTTTGGAGTCAAAATCAGAGAAATATATGCTCATGCCAATAAATAACCACATCATAAACATAAAGAAAAACCACAAGTGGTTCATTTGAATGGGGCTGCAGTCAAACTTTAAAAAATAAATACATGTCGTACGAATATTTCTCACATCTGTATGCTGTGGTGATATTTATTATTTGACTGTTTTGTTTTCAAGGCCTCTTTTTTTCTTAAAAGTTTCTTCTTCGTTAGTTATTAGAGGTTAAAAAATGGGGTTCTACCATAGACAGTATAAATAATGTACGTAGTATCTGCGACATCAACCATCTGTTCCTGAGCGCTGTTTTGAAGCAAATCGATGGAGGCAGCCATATTGGAAATGCAGAACTCAACCAGGCAGAGTGTGACGTAAATGAGCGGAGTTTGAGCCTCCTAGCCAACAGCTATGTGTTCCCGTCCAGGAGTCACGTCAGTCATGTCCTTATTTGTGCAAAATCTTGTAATCTTAATATCTTCTGAACTGTTGCGTTAGAAAAAATTCACCCCCATACAGAGTGTGCCGATAGAGAGATTAGCTAAGTAGAGCCAAGCCGTTTTTTGAACCAGGCTGTAAACATGTTTATTAATGCTGCAAAGATCATCTTCTTTGAATTGGTGTGTATGTAGCTTGGTTTTTACATCCGGGTTTACTTTGATTGACAGCTGCCGTGGAGAGAAACTCCGTAGGACCTCGGGACGCTATGCTGTAGGGTGAAGCTTGTTACCGTTGAAACATTAATTCCTTACTGCGCACTCTGGCTGCAGAAAATGTACAAGATGGCAGCATTCTGGAACGGAATTTTTTGGCTTCAAAACCGTACAATGGGAAAAGGTGGAGCGACACTGTCCATTATATACACTCTATGGTCTTCCCCAACTCTCTACTCCCCATGTTTTTCTGTCTCTCTTCAGCTGTCCTGTCATGAAGGCAAAAATGCCCAAAAACATAACTTAAAAAAAAGAAAGTAACCACATCAAACATCATTATCTTTAGCATAATGTTTATTGTGATATATAAATCACAAATCAGAAAATGTTGTGTTTCAAAAACAAATCAGGTCTTCAGCAGCTGTTCAAGTTGTCAATATTCAAGCCTCGATGGACACAAACATCATTTGAATATTCTGTTCTTGAAGCTTACTCTGCATCAGTGCCGAGAGGAGAATAATAAGAGCAAGTCCTCAAAAATCAAATAATTAGGAGCCCATTATTTCTGGATAAGACAGTACACTTAGAATTAATTCACATCTTACCTTGAAACATGATTAAAGGATATTTAGTCCATAATAAATAACATTTAAATCTCCAGATCTGCCTCCTTACATGATAAGTACGAGCAGGATGATTACCATCCTTGTCTCATTAGGTTCAAAATTAAAAGATCAATATAATATATCTGGAGTTCAGTGATTTATTCAGATTTTATTATAATCCTCTTTGTCCTTGGAAACTGAGAGGTAGAGGAAGCTGAATGAAGGAAAGAGATCTGAGGAGCTGTGACTAATAATCTTTTATTTACTCAAGTATCTGTTGAATCAAACTTCTCCAAAGTTACGAAAGACTCTTTTCATTCACCACAAAAGACGATTGTAGAGGAAAGCGATGTCATGTCATGGGAACTCTGAGGTGATGCAATGCAAGCCGTCTCTTTTCACTTTTATTAGGGTTATTTTTAGATGCAGCAACACTGACGTACTTGCAGTTTCATGCTGCATCAATTCTTCGTAATTATGTAACTCTAAGCGCCAAAGAGAAAAGATGGAGTCACGTTGACCTTGAAAAGACATTGAACACTGCAGTGACTGTGAGTGGAACGTTTCAGAAAGAGAAATGTTTGATCCCAGACCGCTGTGATAACAGGCTCATTGAAGTTTGTATTAACTAACAGGGCTTTAAAGGCAGGACTCTGAGTGTTGTGAACAAACAGCAACTGGTGCTCTTCAATACTTCTATCACTATTATACTCTACTGAGTTAATGCGACCGCATGATGGCTCATTAGTTTTCCAACAGACACCAGTAGCTTCTCAACAACACTTGCTTTAGTTTGCAGGCGATCACACATTTAACACAGTTTGATTATTTCAAGCCTTTTTGGTTTTTACTGCATTTGAGCTTGTTTTCAGGTAGGGGTGGAGCAGGTCGGCAATATATTCAGGAGCCTGACCAAGTAGAGCTCTATACACAAAAGCAACCTTAAAATGAATCCTAAATTAAAATGAATCCTAAATTTAACTGGAAGCCAATGTAGGGAAGATAGCATCGGAGTGATGTGGGTTGTCCCAATGTGGACTTGGTCAACAGCCTTGGAGCAGCGTGGCGTGGGGAGGGTGGCACTTCCTGGTTTGGCTCAGAGCAGCAGGCTAACTCTGAAGGCAGCTTATTGGAGCAGACCATGCGCTCTGATGTCATTGAGGGGATTTGGGATTTTGTTTTAGAAAGTTTTGATTATGTCATTTGGTTTGGCCTAACTACTATACATTGGATACGGAAAGTATTCAGACCCCTTCACTTTTTCTACATTTTGTTGTGTTAGAGCCGTAATCCAAAATTGATTAAATTCATTTTTTCCCTCAACAATCTACACGCAATACTCCATAATGATGAAGTGAAAATGTTTTGTAGAAATTTTTGCAAATTAATTAAAAATAAAACTCAAATATTGCATGTACATAAGTATTCAGACCCTTTACTCAATACTCTGTTGAAGCACCTTTGGCAGTGATTACAGCCTTCTCCTCCAGTCTTCTTAGGTATGATGCTACAAGCTTAGCACACCTGGATTTGAGAAGTTTCTCCCGTTCTTTTTTGCACATCCTCTCAAGCTTGATGAGGTTGGATGGGGAGCATCAGTGCACAGCTATTTTCAGGTCTTTCCAGAGATGTTCAATCATGTTTAAGTCCGGGCTCTGGCTGGGCCACTCGAGGACATTCAGAGACTTGTCCTGAAGCCACTCCTTTCTTTGTCATCTTGGCTGTGTGCTTAGGATCGGTGTCCTGTTGGAATGGGAACCTTCACTGCAGTCTGAGGTCCAGAGCGCTCTGGAGCATGTTTTCGTCAAGGATCTCTCTGTACTTTGCTGCGCTCATCTATCCCTTGGTCCTGACTAGTCTCTCAGTTCCTGCCGCTGAAAAACATCCCTACAGCATGATGCTGCCACCATCATGCTTCACTGTAGGGACAGTATTGTCCAGATGATAAGTGGTGCCTGGTTTCCTCCAGACATTCAGGCCGACGAGTTCAATCTTGGTTTCATCAGACCAGAGACTGGTTTCTCATGGTCTGAGAGTCCTTTAGGTCCCTATTGGCAAACTTTCATGTGCTTTGTGCCGAGGATTGGCTTCCATCTGGCCACTCTACCATAGAGACCTGATTTGTGGAGTGCTGCAGAGATGGTTCTCCTTCTGGAAGGTTCTCCCATCTACACAGAGGAATGCTGAAGCTCTGTCAGAGTGACCGTTGGGTTCTTGGTCACCTCCCTGACCAAGGCCCTTCTCCCCTGATCACTCATTTTGGCCAGGCGGCCAGCTCTAGGGAGAGTCCTGGTGGTTGAAAAATCTAGTGTTTTAAAAACCTCAATACATCACTCACATGGTTTCTATGAAAATGATTACTATGAGTATACTATTCATACTGTTGATGGACACATACATTGCACATTTCAATTCTTCAATCACAAGATCTTAGGCAAGCTAAATGATATTTGTGTTGGGATTGAGAAGATGCAGCTGTTCATGGTACAGCTCTTACAAAATGATGTGCTATCATTCACTTGCACGTTTGATTTGACAGATATTTGATATTTTAAAGCAATCTATAGCACAGTAGAAACAGCCTTAGTAATAAGGCTGCATTGCCGTAAAGGGGCAGCACAGCGTACACTGTCAATTAGTTCCTTATGAATGAATGTGGACACTCTTCTCCTTCTGTATCCCAACTGTCCACTTGTTTTTGTGAATAGCCTTCAAGCTGAAGTCAAAACCTCATTGTGATGACATGTTTGTGATGCGATTCATGATTCATGACTTGGCAGTTGTGTGTTCAGAGGAGAAACAAGATAGTGTTGTACCTAATGCTTCCACAGGGAGGCACTGTAGCATCATGTAAGAACCAAATACTTTTATGTTTGACATGCACAGATGAGTGCCTTTTTGTCCTAAGAGCATGGATCTTTTTTTACTTCATGTGTAAGTTAACATACAAATAATATAAAACAACACAACCAGTTCATGAATTAATTATCCTGGGAAACAACTACACATGGTACTTTTATTCCACGGATACCAGTTGGTGAATGATTTAATGCATGTATCTGCTTTCTAATAGGTGTAGCATGGAGAATCTGAGATCGTATCCATAAACACACACTCTCTCTCACACACACATACATACACACACAGTGATGGACATATCTGTTAAGGATCCTACTAAAGCACTTCCCCGTATTCATTCAGATTTGGTGGATTTGAGGCTCAGAAAGTTGTTTGTTCTGCTTCCCCTGCAGACAAGGTATCTCTCGCTTGTGTAGTTGCTTCAAATGTAATGTTGGTTGTCTTGATATCCAGGCATAGGCAGACTTCTAAGTCTTCTCCAATATGAGTTGTCAGGCTATATTTGCTTATGTTACTCTGGGACACCAAACTCAATTCCACTGTCTTGTTTGATTTTGCATAATGAGGGGCTGCTGACTGCTCGCAGGATAATGTCTCTGAGTGACAGCAATGTAGATGAGTGAATATATTTCACACATTTGTATATATTCTAGAAGGGTTATATACACTCTTAAAAAACTGAGGGTTACAAAAGACACTATTGAGCCAAAGTAACACTTACATAGTTTTGAAGTAGTATAAATATAAAGCTACCTGTCTCTGTTGATAAAAAATGAGTCTAAACACATAACTTTTGGAAATGCACATCTTAAAATATGAGGCAAATATTACTTTTCTACTATGGAGAGATAAGGAGTGAATAAACAAATTGCTATCGACCTCACTATTTGATGAGGTTATTTACTTAACGATGTCCTTAACTACTCTCACTTTCTGTAAACAGCTAGTGGAGATTTTGGAAGTTTTCAAAAACTTTAAATAATCAGCAATGTCTGATGTGAATCCAACAGTTTTCACAGTAATCAGAAATTCTCAATGAATTGTGAAACTTCAGAAAATATCAGAAACTTTTAATGGAAGAATTTCAGAACACTGAGAGATTTGATCAACTTTTGTAAGAAATTGTCACAATTTTTTAATCGAAAAGGCCAGATATTTCTTTAAGAATTCAGCTACATTTTCAATTTAATTTGATTATTTTTTATGAATTTACAGAAACTTTTTTTTACTTTTAACAATTTTTATTTATTTTCATATTCACCGTAATACGATATTATTTTTGGGGGATATTTTTAAAACTTTTGTTTTTTTTCTGAAAACTGTTAATGGAATATTATTAAACAGAATAATAAATAAATTCTCAGTGGTAGTTTTATGCATTTCTTCTTAGAAACTTTTATGAACAAAGTTTTTATTAGATTTTTAATTGAAGATATTTTTATGGAAAGTAATTCTAGAATTTTTTCCAAAACTTTCAACTAAAATTTTAGAAATTTGGAAGAATAATTAATGGCAATTGTGAGGAGTTTTCAGGGGTACTTTTTACAAAATGACAGGAATTTCGTATTGAGAAATGTTAAGAATTCCATATTTCTATTTTTTGTATTATTTAACTTCTATTTTTATAATGTAAAAACTACCTCTGCAACTCACCACTGCACTTTATCATATTATTTTAGCCTGTACATATTAGTCAAGCCTATTTTTTTGTTTCTTGTATTTATAGCTAAGGTTATTGTTATTATATTTTTATTTTATTTTTTATTGTAGTTCTTATTCTTTTTCTTATTCTTATGCCTTGTACAAAGAGAGCACAGTTTACTAAAGTAAAATTCCTTGTGTGTTCAAGCATACCTGGCGAATAAAGCTGATTCTGATTCTGATTCTGATTCTGTTAAGGATTTGTTTGCAACCTAAAATTATATGTTTATGTTTATCAAAGCTCAACATGTTCTATGAGCTTTTCTGACAGCCGGTAGCCTCCTTCCGGCCCCGCTACGATCTATGTTTCCTTTTCCACAGCGATTCAGAGCGTGTTAATCTACAGCTGATACATGTTGCTGTTTATCATACAGACATGATTACATGAAGAATAGAGAGGAGGAGATGAAATACACGGCTAATGTGTGGCTGCTGAGCAGGGATCCCGAAAGTGCTGGAAATGCGGGAAATGCGATGCTGCCAAGCGGACCAATCACAGGGTTTGCGCTCTGCGTTGATTCTACGGTAGTTACATTTTGGAGGAGGTGCAAGTCTGCTACGTGTGTACGGCGTAGGCTACGCCATCGATTCGACGCAGAAGTATAAATCAGCCTATAAGATGATATAGTTGCAATACCAAATAGTTATGAGTTGAAGGTTGAGTCTCCCTTCCTTGTTGTGAAAATACCACCCGGTACATGCTTAACTCACAGATGATGCTCCTGATGTGCCGAGCTCACAGCTGACACTCCAACGTCTCTGTAACAAACTATCCAGTATGCACTTATTTTCCCATGTGAGGGGAGACAGAGTTACACTGTGACATTATTTGCTCCACGTGTTTATGATACAGGGAATTGTCTTTGAGTGATGGAAAATTAACTCATCAATGTCGGCTAATTGTTGTACAATGTGTCCGTTGAAGCGATGCCTGAAGTACATCGTTTTATGTTGAGCTGCTTAATAAAACAGGGGATGTTATGTGAACCTTTAAAGGTGTAAAGTTGGACGTAACATATCATATCAAGCTTTTGGGGAACTTTTGGTTTGTCTCAGCCAACAATCCTTGATGTTGTTTCAGAAACAACTCCACCTTACTCTTTGAGTTGCTTGTCTAACCATACATAAACATAACACACAGAAAATGAAGTCTCGGCCAAAAGTCCTTTACTCCCAACTACACTGGAAGTCATGAAAAGTTGAATGTTGCTTCCCGTGGCTGTATGGTAAGTTCCGAGATTGCCATCAGATTACAGTACCCTCCTTAAGTACATATGAGACATGGTTTTCTTTAAATTTCGTCATTATGCTCTCCTCAAAAGCATATTTATAAACCATGAGTGAAAATAATACCCACATTCTTTATGAAAAGTGGTTCTCCAGTTATAAACTATTGGTTGCTATAATTAGGGATTGAGGCAATAATAAAAATACCTTCCATGCCTGTTTTCCCAATCTCAGCATGACCTAAAAATTCTTTCTGAGGTCAAAGCCAGTGTTTGTTCTTGCTTCTGACATTTCTTTGTCAAAGGATTTCAGAGGGCTTATCATAGGTTTTGGCCTTACAACTGTCAGCTCCTCTGTATTTTGAACTCTGCTCCCATCACTCGGGGAGAGGAGGCTGGTTGAGCCTTGACGGTAAGAGGGATGAGAGGGATGTTTTTAAGTGTTGTAAGATCAACACAAAACAAGTCAAAGTCAGAAACACCATTAGGGGAGGGTAAAAAGATCAGAATTTAAACTGTTACTGTTGCAGGAAATCAGAATACAGTCTCCCATTATGACCATGCAATTTTTTTATTTGTCAAAGCAGCATGCATAATGACCTCTCAGCTGAGACTCAACACCACCAAGTAGAAGCACTTCAGAGATTTTGCATAATCATGCTGAGACAAAACCAGAAGGGTGAAATCATAAACGTTTGCATTTAAAGAAGACTGCAGCAACGTATTCATTTTCACACTGGCACATGCAAATAGTTGTTCAGAGATGCTTGAAAACAAGTTGCTAAGTTGGTGTTGTAGTCAAAATGAATGAATTCTCATTCCTTTGTAGCCTTGCAGCAATGATAAATGATTAAATGAGTTCACTAAATGAGGTTTGTCTACAGACAGAATGAGTTTTGTCTACAGACAGAATATTAAACTGGGTAGAGAGACCAGCAGTATTTCAGCAGAGCAGCAAAATGTTGCATATGCATACTAGGGAAAAAAAAAGGCTCCCTACCAAAATAAAAAAAAGTCTCAAAAGATCTAAAATTGAATTTGGACGTCGAAGCGTAGAAAATGAACAGATAGATGTCAAGATTATATATTATCTCCCTGCATCAGATATGCCAGTTTGATTTCCAAGTTAATAAATCAGTTGGAAAAAAGTCTGTCTTGACATTTCGTGGCTGTCAGATCTGAAAGGTTTGGTTTAGGATTATAATGAGAAACATTCAGGCTTTTAAATACTTGCACAGTTTGCTACTTTTCACCCAGCAGTATTCTCTCTGTGTGTTTGTGAGCGTGTGTGTATGCGTGTGCGTGTTTGTCTGAGAAGGAGTCTGTAAAGGAACAATGAGCTTGTAGGAGGCAATTTTACTTTTACGTTTTTCTGCAATTACCAAGTGGTCTTGAAAACTATAAGCAAGGCAAATAGGTAGAATGAACAATGGCCATAATTATCAGCATTAAAGGGATTGTTCAGTACTTTTATGTGGGCTTGTATGAGGTACTTGTCGGTAAGTGTAGGCCCTACACTGTAGGGGATTCTGGTGAGCTTGGCCACCTTACTGAATAAGCCAGAGAGCCCGGACAGAAGCTAGGCTATCAACCGCTGCTAATAGGGTCAACTCTACCACGGAATTTAGTTAATTTGAACCATAGACTGTATACAGTAAGTAATGGACGTAGTATCCGTGACGTCACCCATCTGTTTCTGAAGCCAATCGTTGGCGGGAACCATATTGGATATGCTGAAGTCAACCAAACGGCTTTCCTGGTAAAGAGGCGGGGCTTTGAGCCTCCTAGCCAACAGCGACAGTGTTCCCACCTGTCAATCAAGTCAGCTGTGCCTCTCATTGGAAGACTCGTAATCTTAATATCTTCAAAATTGACGCGTTAGAAAAAAAGTGCCGATCAAGACATGAGCTATCCAGACTACACTCGTCTTTTGTACCAGGCTGTAAACCTGTTTATTTCTGCTGTAAAGATCGTCTTTTTTGAATTGGTATGGTTTGCAGTTCTTCCGCCAGAGGTTGCTGCTTTATTTGAAAAAACTCAGACAAAAGCACTGTTCTGGGTGTAAGTGTGTGCTCTATTTAGAAAAAAATCCAGAGCTTTACTTAGCCCACTCAGCTTTTTGAGTCTGCAAGCTTTAAACGAGACAGAAATACAACTGGACGAAAAAAAATGATTGATTCTGACAGGGACGATGATATGCTGTTTATCTTGGACACATGAGGACACTTTTTTTTATGAGACAGAGTTAACAGAGGAAGAACGAGACTCAACTGACTGAAGGAAAGAAGGGAGAAAAGCTGAATGTAGGTGAGTCTACAAAATAAGGGCTTGGCTCTCATTGTTTTTTTTAATGGCACAATGACACAACCCATGGGCAGTGTTGCCAACTCCTCAGTGAGGAAAGTAGGTATTTGCTGTCCTAAAAGTCGCTAGAAGTCGCTAAATGACGTCATCATTTAATTTGCAGAATTGTAATTGTAATCTCCCTGTAGGAGAGACGTGTAACATTGAGGGAGAGACAAAAAGAGGTTAAAAACACTCTAAATATGTTTATAACTACACTTAGGAGCCTACAACAAATCAAAGTAAAACATTATATTTTTCAACCATAACATTTTCTACATTTTTATTGAATACAATCTACATTAACTATCTAAATGGACCAAAAAGAGACAGTAGGCGGGGACAGCTAGCTGTGTCTTCGTACATGAGCCATAATTTGCAGTCTGTATGCTGAGGGATGAATGCCTCCTGCTCTGAATACAGCTAGGAGGGACTCACAGCAGCATCCAATGCTCGCTGAGTAGAGTAAGAACAATACATGCTTTCACGTCAGTCTCCAAAAGTCTCCATTTATCACCAGAAAAAGTTGCTAGTTTTGTTGCTAGTCGTTTTTTTTTTTTAAAGAGTCGCTAGTGGGGTCTGAAAACTCGTTAAATATAGCGACAAAGTCGCTTAGTTGGCAACACTGCCCATGGACCACATATGTTTACCTCATCAAAATACATAGTGTCAGCAGCTGAAGGGGACGACTGAGCTGAAATAACATTACTGTGTCAGCCGGATAATCTTAAGCATTAGGTGTTTAGGATTATGTCAAACTGAGACCCAAAATTCACAATATATCAGTGACTTTCAGATCAGAGATCCGATTAGCTGATCAGTGCGATGTAGGCAGAGGAACACAAATGGGTCACATCTGAGAAAAGTGCAAAAACGACAAGGCTCTCGGACGGCAAAGTAAAGCACTGAAAATGTTCCCAAAAGAGTGTGCCTTACCCCAAGAGGGGGTAGAGCTTTGTAAGAAGTTTGTTCAAATTAGATAATATATATATTAGATATTAGAGTTGACCCCACCTGCAGCAGTTGATTGTCTCCAATTAAGTTCTTACAAAGGGCTCGAGATGAGTGGCATCCACTGTGGCTAATACACAAGACCCCACTTCAAAAAAACTGAACCATCCCTTTGAGGACTTAAGGAGTTTTTCGACAGCAGGGACTTTACCCCGGAACTACTTGAGCTTGACCAGTGGACCCAGGGTCTAAATTAAGGGGCAGATAATCTCCCCCCCTAAAAAAGCCCCTGCTAGGGGCGTAGTACTTTTCAAAGGTAACAGGACTTTTGGGGGACAGGGCCTGCAATGCTGAACGTGTCTGATTGGTGGATTTACCGCAGTGTCTATTCCGCCCACCGTCCACAATAACATCATATACATCTGTGATTCACTTGATTTCTCTTTCTTTCATTTGTTTTTATTTGTTCTATCTTTTTTGTATGTGTGTGTACTTTTCAAAAGAAGAAGCTGTGATTCACTTGATTTATGCGTCTCTCCCGGTGTTACGGTTTTAAAAGTGACCATGTAAACTGGAGACCTTCATCTGAAAGTGTTAGTGTTTGTGGAGTTTACACAGCTGTTGAAACACAGAGGGAGTTCCTGGGAATGTAAACTAGTTTAATTTTTATTAAGATTTAAAAATATCCTTATCAGATATTTAACGATTGTCTAAAGACGTTTATGAGGGATGTATCCTGCTGAAAGTCAGCAGTTAACAGGGTCGCTCTTTTAACTGAAACACCAGCTGATCTTTGCTATGACTTTTTGAGTTAAAAAGGATTTTAAAACCGTGTTGAAACGTCTTTGCTACTCGCGCTTATCTCCTCTCACGTGTTGATTCAGTGAATCCATCTGTGATGAAATATAGCACAATCTAAAACAGCACAAGCTGAGTCTCTTCCATGCTAACAGGCTAACTGTTGTGTTGCTCATAATAATACCTGCCTGTCCGTCTGCTTCTATGGTGTCATCTGTGATGAATGACCTGCGTCTTTGTTTTACTGCCCTCTACTGGTCTGGTGGTGTAGTGCATTTACTTTTTCCCCCTCCATACGTCACTGGCCGGATTTGCAGAATCTACCCGGGACTTCAGCCCGCAGTTGAAACGCAGACAACAATGGGGGCACAGGAATCTTTTAGGAGGATCTAAGGCAAGCTGCATCAGTAGCTTCTTTTAAATCACAGCTGAAAACATATTTTCATTGAAAGACCTTCCTGCAATATTGTTTTATCCATGATGCTACATTTATTTTTAATCTACTTTTATTCACTCATTGTTTTTATTTTGTTTTACTGATTTTAATGGTTTTAATTGATTTTAGAAGTTTCTCTTTTACTCATTTATTCAGCTGTTCCTCTTAAATTGTCTTGCCAGCTCATATACCCCCCCATGCTTTGTTCTTTTTATTGTGGGTTTTTATGATGTAAAGCACTTTGTAACGTCTGTCTTAATAAGTGCTTTATAAATAAACTTTATTATTATTAGTATTATTTTATTTCCTGGTAAAGTAGTTCTGGGGGACACAAGGATCCGGAACTCCTGGTCAAAATACACCTTTAGAAGTTTGGACAAAACAGTTCAACGTCACTGATATTTATGTGTTTATAAAAGCAAAACAATGGATAAAGTAGTTTTATGATCTTTTCTTTTTTTTAACAAAACCAAAATTTTAGAGTTTGTATCATCCATGCCAACTCAAGCTACAAACAACAACAGCAATGTCCACAGATGATTGACTGGTTGGGGTGGTTTTACTGGCTGATACACTAAACGCTGGACTCACAAATGCACACAGACTTGGCAGCTATGAAGGAGCCAGGCTACTAAATCAAATTTTTCTCTAAAAGGTCAGGGTAAGCCCAAGCTGTAGCGGAAACTTTATGGCGTTAAATCAATCCAAGGCTAGACAACCACTCATCGCTAACAATAACATTACAATTCTGAGTGATCACCACCGGCCTGTAATGCATTTTTCTTGTGTATTGGATGATATTACTCCACTCAGTGGAAAGAGCATGGTTATGGCAGCAGTTTCTCCAACATGTGAGTGCTGTTAGACACATTATGCCGGCTTGGTCACAGCTCATCATTAATAAGGAAAATACTTCATGAGACAGCATTTCCAACCTGCTGCCATTAGGACAAAGAGTCCAGTGATCAGTCAAAATAATTATGCTAGCAGTAATTAGCATTGACTTTGTCCTTTGTGTGAAATGACTGCGCCAGAAGAAACACCCTGTATCATCACAGACCCAAAGTGTTCCTGCTGTTCTTCCTGTATTTCCACCATGCTTTATTGGTTGGAAGTATATTTCCATTACTCAGCTCTATCTGGAAGCAAAGGGAGAGGAGAGAGGAGGTCCCCCAGGGCTGAGAAACAACCTCCGCCTGCCTCCTCTGCGCATAATTGAACAAATTAGCCATGAACAGCTGTTACCTGTTAAAATGACCCGCTTTCATTTTATCGCCGCGGACAAGAGGTCTGATAGCATCTGCACACTACAGCTGTCAGCCATTCTGATTAGCTAGCTGATTCCTGCTTTCAATATATCATGACAAACATAATTACTTCAACATCTCTTTTTATGGATTCTACAAATCGCCAGGCGCGCAGAGCATGCCAAGTGTCCATCAATTACAGCTGCAGTCTGCTAGTAGCCAGTCCACTTGGCTGCTTGGACTTTGTCAAAGTAGGAGAAAGAAAGTCTTTAATAACACTGTAAAAGCGAAGTCTACTGCATTAAAATTAAGATTTAAGAGTGCAATAATTGCTGAAGTACATGAACCTTATGGCCTGACCTCAGAGACTCCCTGCTAGGCCTCATCAATGGTTCAGCCTGCAGCTACTCCAAGACGTGCGGAGAACACTTGCTGTGACATTGTTCTAAAACTAATCAAGCAGAGTGAATTCAAGAAATGGAGTCTGAGGCAATAATGGCCATATAGTAGGTTCTGCTATTCAGGCTGCGGACATTAAGTGGCTGTGAAGCAATAGCAAGAACTGAATGGAAGGGAACGTGTTGATTACCTCGAGTGCTTTTAAAAATCTAGTGTGGTTAAAGTTTCAAGTCTTCTAAAGTCACATTAAACCTAAAGGTTTAAATTGAAGCAATGTCCGTCGCATTTGTTTCATATCTTGTTTATTCTTTTGCTTAACCTTTTCAGAAACATTTATCATTTACAACTATTCTCCAGCCTTATTCTTCACCTGTCAACCAACTGCTCACTGACTTTTCCCCTTTCACTTGTTTCTCTTTTTTTGTAAACATAGATTTAATAAAGGAACGAGTGCATTCATGATATCATATTCCAATTTATACACTGGACCAATGTGTTACATATTACATGGATAACTGTTGTTGGGGTACAGCTGGGGGCTAATGTGAAATCCATTGAATTAATACATTTTTACATGCAGCATAAGTTAACACGTCCAGCAGGTTTTGATTGTGGGTGCCTTTGATTTGTGGGAGTGGCATTTCTAACAGAAGGCATACATCTTCAGATCCTTGTTACAGACAATAGTCTACTTAAAAACAATTTTCACCCAAAAACCCTGAATATGGGCACCCGTCCAGGTTTAATGTATAAAGCTACCAAAAATCACCTCATTCATCTCACCTAAAACCAGCACCTACCAGTGGAAACACTTTCTCATTCAAGGGTTTGTATTTATTTTAATAATTTTCGACATTGTAGATTAATACCGAAGACATCAAAACTATGAAAGAACAGATATGGATTTATTTAATGAACAAAAAAAGTGTTAAACAAACCAGAATATGTTCTATATTTTAGATTCTGTAAAGTAGCCCCCCTTGTCCTTCATGACAGCTTTGCACACTCTTGGTATTCTCTCAGTCTGCTTCATGAAGTGGTCTCCTGGAAAGGTTTCTGATTAAAATGAGCCTTGTCAAGAGTTCATTTGTAGAATGACTTGTCTTCTTAATGTGTTTGAGACCATTAGTTGTGTTGTTCAGAGGTAGGGTTAGTACACCTATTTGACTATTGTTGTAATCCATATTATGGCCAACATATATCATTTCATAGTTTTGACGTCTTCAGTATTAATCTACAATGTCGAAAATACCTAAAATGATTAAAAACATTGAATGCGAAGGTGTGTCCAAACTTTTGACTGGTAGTGTATAAAACCAAGAACTATGATTCATCTGCCAGATCTGTCATTTCCCTGTCCTTACCCCATACCTAATCTTGACTACTTTTACCTGTACAAGCCCCTCTGCTTACCTGTGCCAAGACTCCAGTTCAGGGCCGGCCCGTGGCATAGGAAGACTAGGCAAACACTAGGGGCGCCGTCCTTCCAAAGGGGGCGCCACTTGCACCCCAAATGAGTGAGGAAGAAAATTTGAAGCCAACAGGAAAAACAATATCGTTTTATCTAATATAATTTGGGGTTAAATTGCAGAGTGATGCCAGTATACATATAAAATCGTCTGATTGACTTTTTTTTTTAATTAATTGGTTTGCAGAGCAATTTTTGAAGGTAATCAGTGTTCATGATTTACTGGTTGTTGTTTGTTTGTTTGTTTGTTTATTCACACTTTGGTAGCTGTTAGCTTAATTAGATAGAAAACGTAGGCTAGGCTTGAATATAATATATATTTACTATAATTTTTCCTGCTAAATATCAGTTTTATTACCATTTTATTAACATTCTTTTAGAAGTAATTCTTATTTTAAAATAAAGGAAACCTGTAAAACATGGAGCTGTATGTCAGTTGTATTTAAGTGTATATGTGATGTGATGGTTGGTGGAGTTGGTTACAATACATGGGGCACACAGTTTGCGTCAAACAAGGAAACGTGGTGGGGCTGTCAGTAGCAGTAATTACAAGTATTTTTTTCAGGTGTTGTTAGAGAACAAGGTAGAGTTAAAAGGAAAGTGAATAGAAGAATAACTCACCTAAGCTAACATTTGTCTGTTGTCTTGCATCATGCTAACCCTGCTGCACAGAAACAGTAAAACAAGCTAGTGGTTCGAATTTCAAAATAAAAGCATATTCTAAAAACAACCACACATAGCTTGATGTTTGCATCGATTTGATTGGATCATTGTTCAACCAATCAATGGATTGATCCAGATGGATGATAATGTATTAATTAAATATCTGCTAGCCCCCAATTGCAAGAAATATGACGACAAGACTAAGTAACATCAAAGTGAATAGCCTTTTAACATTATATGATATATTGCTGTCAGTAGATGTAAACATATCCCAGTGATACGGAACAACTGGAACACAAGTGACAGGGTTTCATCCTAAAATCAGCAATTAGCTTTATATTCACCCATTTATGTTCACACAAACACACTTTTGATTGATATGTAGCTACTTAAAAAAAATAGTAATATTAACTATATTATTTCCCCATATTGACTTTAAATATTTTGACTTATCTCTTGAGGTAATGCTGGTATTATCGCTGTTTCATTAGAGCTGAGGAAAGTTTGCAATAAAACACTATGAAAGGAACATTTTATGGGTACAAAGAGCATCACAGCCAACTCTCCTCTTAAAATATTGCTCATTATCCTGTGAGCCAAATGATGTCTCAAACCATCCTCCTCCTTGATTATGTTGTCACAAAGTGCACCAATCAACCGCTGACCTTTTACTGCAGGAACAGTCATAAACACACAGTTGGGGGGGACCACAGGTTTGATCTTGCATCCCTGACTGTCAGAAAGAAATAGGCCAGAGATGAGAGAGTGACTAATCTACAGAGTGTCTCATTTGTGCAGAAAAGACATTTGGAATAGATATCTTTGGGACAAAACACAATTAAAACTTGAAAACTTCTGGTCCTAGAGGCTGCTGTGATTACACAAAAAAAAAAACATCATGAAATTCCATTAAAGGAACTCTGCAGTAACATGACACAAGCCACAGAAAGATGGAGACACAATTAGTTAAGTTCCACATTAGGGACACTGTAAACTCTGGAGGCCCTATCTCGTGTGCAAATGGAGAAAATGGAAGATTTGAAACCAAGGAGGGACTACAAAGGGGATTTGAATTTAAAACATCTCATACTCAGCAAAACAATGAGAGCTTTCTCAGGCTGCCTGTCTACTTTCCAATTCCCAATACTGCATCCTCAGATTAATATTTTAGAATTTAAGCATGAAAGCCAAGCATTTATTGTTGCACCAAGATCTCATAAATCAAACATGACAGTCCATTTTTCTGCAAGCAGTTAATGGGAAATAAATTGTCTGGATATGGATTGTTTATTTCTCTTGCAGATGTACATAATGAAATCTGAAGATTTCATCCAAAGATGCAAAAATGCCTCTGTTCATGCTCATTGTTAATAAAGTCAAATATGTTGATGCAACAATTTAGAGCTCTGTATCTATTTTCCAAAGCAGAGCACGCTCACAGCAGAGAAGATGTCAAAGCAATAGGTAATACAGAGGCTCCTCCATCAGGGCTGTATCTTGAAGCAGTGTGTAGGTAAGTACTGACAGATGGTTGTATCATATTGACGGTGTGTGTGTATGTGTGTATATGTGTGTGAGTGATAGATAGCTACTCTGTGAATAGCTGTGCAGCATAATATGATTTGGATGTAAGAATGGAATCTAAATCTGATTTCAGGCAGTACTATGGGCCCAGAGCTTCACTCCTTTATCTCTGTCCCATGCCAGCTGTAATGCGGTCAGCTGCAACTGTTCTCTCTGGGGTGGGGTCTCACTGACCCATGAGGAAACATTATCACCTCCAATCTTATAGCTTTCTAGACGCTTTTATGCCTCACTGAAATGACTCTCATTGTATCATAATAACACTCATCCTACCTGCCAACGCCATCCAAACTGTGCTTCTCCAGAAATCTCTGTGAGAATCAAATAACTTTTGTTGGCGTAACGAACCAGTGGGCAGGGCAGTGTAAAGTTTCCAGATTGTTTGTCGGCTTGGTTTCATGCTCTTCTTGACTGTTTGAACCCTCTCTCAATCCTCCTGGGAGCCCACTCCTTTCCTATGGCGCAGTTACTCTATGAGAGGATTAGACGAGGGGTTCACCACGGGGGCATCAGGCAATCTGCATACAATAGCCCACCATGGCGGGAAATAAATCAACATTGATGTAAGACAATAAAGCAAATGCACTGCGGCTATTTGTTTATTCTTATTACACAGAGCGCTACACTTTGGATCATTCAGAGTAAAATGCATTACTTGGAGATGACTCAGATCAGAACGCTCCCCCTGTCATCTGTTTTGCTCTTTGTGTGGGTCCAGAGGCGGTGCAGGCAGTCCACTAAAGCAGCCATTAGATAGATAACCAATCAGACTTGGGTCATTCCCTCTTTCCTGCTTTCTCTCCTGCCCCTCACATCCTCCGGCCATCATAGAGGAAATGAAAGTCACTGATGGAGAATATGAGGAAATGGTGTAGATAGATGGATGACTGGTCTGGCTGTATCTACTCAGCTCCCTCTGGGAGGATACATACAGAATCCACACCTGGCTATGTGTATGTGTTATAGCTGAAAAAAAAGTTCACACTAAAAGTGATATTTTTCATAACTCAGTCACATCTGAAGAAGTGTTTGTTTGTTTTTAAATAGAACATTAGATGAAGAAAATGACGTTGCAGTGTGTTTTCTAATCTAAGATAAAAAGATGATTTAATATCTAAGCAAATCAGAAATATCTGGGACATCAGTATGATGCAAAATGTCACATCAGATATCTTGACACAGACAGAATCTCCTCCTCTGATGATCTACAACTTAATATTTCAAATATGAATATTTTCATTTATGGACTCAGGATTTGTTTGTACTTTAATCTCAGAGACTTAATAAGGTAAACAGAGCTGTAAGTAAGAAAGACAAAGAAAGTAAACAACAACTTTTATCCGTGACTTCACTCGTGTAACAGCATCTTGTCTTGGTCAAATGATAAATCTCTAATTATGAGAAAGTCTGAACGAGGGGAAACTTTCATATTAAGAAAATGCTTTTTGCACGTGCACAAATAGTTCAAAGACAAATGAATTAGGTCTCCTTAAAACGTGGGTATCCATGTTGGATGTTTTAGAATTATAATATAGATTAAATTTATTCATTTACCACACTGATGAGTTTCATTGTGATTAGGTCTCCTCTCTGCACAAGCTTAAGGAGAGATATCTTCCTACAACCAACCGATGGAGGACAAAATGTACCGGCCTTCATCTGGGTTAAGTGCACTCAGCTTAAACTAACATAAGGAAGACTTAATAAGAATTTGCTCCTGAACTGTAAGACTTTTACCTGAAATAGAGCTTTCAGTGCCGCTCCTTACACTTCAACACAAGACTGGAGTGCATTGCCATTCCATAACTTAAATCTTTACAACACAGTTCCCCTGATGAAAAAGTGTCTCAGATCTCAGAGCATCTTGCTGAATAAATGTTTGTCCTGTGATGAGAAAAAATCATTTTCTGGGAACGGCATGATCTTGTTGACAGTTTTGTCAGGAGATAAAGTTTAGGGGCTTATTGACTAGAAAAAGAAATCACATTTCTACAACCCAAATTTATGATCAGACTTGGCTGTTTTTCTATCAAATCTCTCATGACGCTTTGCCTTCAAAAATCAGGGAGTGGTGGAACTGAGCTTTAAAGTAGTCATCTTTAAGCCATGAGTCAGACACTTCTTTAAAATGCAGAGTTTATATAGGGGCCATCCCTCTGTTTCTTGAGCTCAAGTGTTTTGACAGAGAAATGAAAGCACAAATTAGCTTAGTAAGTGATGCCGTGAGCACAACTTGTTGTTTTTAATATGTCAATGTGATAATTGTAGGATGTTTAGTAGTTCAAACTCAACCGTTTTCTCAGTTTCTGTTTTGATTTATTAATAAAGAGTTTCAGAACATTTGAATGACAGTTGTCCACAGAGGATGGAAACACTTAAGAGCAGAGAGAAAAGGAAAAAAGATCAGTCAGACCAGTTTGGGGGGGTTGTTTTTCTTTTTTTTAACTTTTGCTGAAAACATTGTCTAGACTCAACTGTGCAAATTGGATTTTTTATGCACTTTTGTTGCATGTATCAAGTCAAAAGCATTTCAAAGTAATAGGGCTAAACATTTATTTCTCAGGAGTAAATTAGCTTTCCCAGTATTTGTGCCTTTATAACAAGAACACATGAATTAATTTCGATTTCTGTCAGCTGCATAGTTTTTGAAAAATAATGCTTTTTTTCTAAAATGGAAAGATTAATTGGGGCTTTTATGGAGTCTGGAGTTTGGTTAATGCTGACCCATTCATTTAGCAGACATAAAACAAGCTTTTACAAAATGTGGTTACTGGTGATGCAATGACATTAACATCAGGCAATGTTCTGGTCAAGAGCACAAAGGGAGAAATACAGCGCTTAATGTCCCCTACATTAACATTATGTGACATGATCATCTCTGCTGACAGCTTTGTGTGTTTATACGCGAGTTTGCGTGTGTGTGTGTGTGTGTGTGTGTGTGTGTGTGTGTGTGTGTGTGTGTGTGTGTGTGTGTGTGTGTGTGTGTTCTGTCTTTGTCTGCTTTATCCCAGCTTAGAAACTGTAGACAAAATAAAACCCAACCAGACGGAGATTTCATTTGATGGTGTTTGATGGAAGAGAACCAGATGTCTGTGTGGAGGAAGGCTGTTATATAGGGTTAGCTACAGGTTTTGTCTGTCAAGGGAATAAGTTAACATTTAAAAATATACATATTTGCTTTCTTGCTGTGAAGAACATTTATTTTACTTTAACATATTAAAGAAAGGCTAAAGCCAGGTGAGCACAGCAGATAAATCCCAGGAGAAAACAGCTAGCTAGCTTAAACTAGTTCGCAAGTTAGCATTAGCACACACAATATACCTCGGTGTATTCCTTTTGTTTTAGCCACTGCCTGTTGCAGTATCAAACACTGAAGTACAACAATAAAAGAGAGAAGTAGCCTATATAACCTTCATGTGTTATATTTTGACTTTTGACTGATTTTCTGACAAGAGCAAGACAAGCTAGTTCTCTGTTTTTGTGTTAAGCTAACCTTGCTGCTGTTCATTAATTGAGTGTTAAAGAGGTCCTGCATCACACATACACAATATAAGATGGCGCAAAGGAAGGAACAGAAAGCAGAATTGAACATGTTTGCAAATTTTGCGCAGCATTATCACTCCCAGCTAGGGTTGACATCTTTCTCACTATACTAAATAAGGGACCAGTGTTGCCAACTCCTAACTGAGGAAAGTAGCTGTTTGCTGTCCTAAAAGTCGCTAGAAGTCGCTAAATGACGTCATCATTTAATTTGAATAATTTTAATTGTAATGGACGCTGCAGGAGAGACGAGTGACGTTGAGGGAGAGACAAAAAGAGGTTAAAAACACTCTAAATATGTTTATAACTACACTTAGGAGCCTACAACAAATCAAAGTAAAACATTACATTTTTCAACCATAACATTTTCTACATTTTTAGTGCATGCAATCTACATGAACTATCTAAATGGACCAAAAACAGAGACAGTAGGGGGATCAGCCAGCCGTGTCCTCTTGCATGCTGATACATTTGCAGTCTGGATGCTGAGGAGGGAACGCCTCCTGTTCTGAATGCAGCTGGAGGGACTCACAGCAGCATCCAATGCTCGTTGAGTAAGAGTAAGAACGATACATGCTTTCACGTCAGTCTCCAAAAGTCTCCCCTTTTTTTTTTTTTTTATATAATTTTTTTTTATATGCAACAGTGCTAAGATATAAAAGTGCTTCACATCGAACAGAACATAAATAAAAACAAGTTGTAGATATTGAGAGCAATAACCAAATAAAGTTATCAAGTATAGACTACAGTACACAAAAACAAAACAAACAAACAAGAAAAAAAAAATGGTTAGAAAACAAAGGGTTGGACTATAAATGATGATCACAAAACAAACAAAACAAGAGAATAGACTGTTATAGTGGGGATTGTCAAGAACGAGAAAAGAGAAAAACACAATAGAAAAAGAGGGGTCTGAAAACTCACTGAAAATAGCGACAAAGTTGCTAAGTTGGCAGATACATGGTGCCATGGTGGTGTGAGCATGATGTGGGAATTCAGCATATATATTCATATTCTGATTCAACTGGAAATGCAGAAATTATGTAACATTATGTAACCTCATATGAATAAACCTAAAGAAACCACAATTTGGCTCTTTACATAAAAAAACAGGCAAAAGAAAAATTAAATGAATGAAGAGTATGACTCACCAAATGTACTTTTTCCATGGATACTTTTTGCTGCTCTTGACTGACTCGAGCAGTCTTTTGTCCTTTTGCACAGCTAGAGTTTTTGCAGGACTTGGCGCATTGGCGCTGTATACAACTGATGGGCGTGAGGGGGCCTGTGATTGGATGACAGGCGAGTGATTGGCACATGATCTGCCACTGTGGTTTTATCTGATCTAGGATCTGTAAAGTGCAGTCTGCTGAATTTACAAGAGTTAATAGTCTATATATGGGACAATTGAGCTCCCGTATGAAACAAACTAATTTAGCCCAATATACGGGATGTCCCGGCTAATACGGGACAGTTGGCAACCCTATTACCAGTTGTCCATCAAGAAAGAGCTTGTTGTTAGCACCCTGCAGTGATTTAGGCTTTATTTATTTAGCAGAACTTCAAATGGTATTGATCCCCTCCCCTTGCCAAGAAAGATAATAAACATATTCCCTAAAATGTAAAACTTATATTGTTGTACGCAACTGTTATGAACATTTAACCTCTTTTTCATCTGCAAAACCAAGCTAGCTAAGCTGTTCAAAATGATTGCAGCATGGATCGATACCAGTTTTTAAACCACCCAGGTGTATAAATCCACACTGGGTCAGACTTCAGCATGAGGCCACCCTGATAATCATGTGCTTATAACCTGATTTAATCCATCCTGACTCATCCTGTCAACCCTAGAGTCTCGCTGGTGGGAAGCCAGGAGCGGGTTTCACTTTAACCTCAGTTTTTCTTGTGGTTTGAGGAGACAGATTTGTGTGCGGATGTGTGTTTGTGTGAGCAGTGTGTAACAGCAGGGCTTATTCTGTCTGTATGTGCATTGACGTGCTCTGACAGGTCAATCAATGAGAAGGAGATGCAGTCCGCTGTTGGTTCATTGCCCTGCTGTGCTAAAAGAGAACACACAAGGGTCAACTCATCCTGCTCCTCACGCTGCCTTCACAGTTTGCTATGATTGCGAACTGATTTCCTTTTCTACCTACAGAGTTTCTGTCTTTTTGAAGCTGCTAGTTCTGATGTAAGATTTCAAACAGGACGTAAACAGAACAGTAGTGTCGCTGCGGACAGTTTGTATTATCACTGGGATTATCTTTTTAATGTTGTTAAAGGATAATGATGATTTTTCCTATGATGTACAAATAATGTCAAACAACTGGGTTCTCTGCAGGTACTCCGGTCTCTTCCCAAAGTCGAAAAATATGCTTGTTAGGTTAATTGGTCATTATATTTTCACAGCTCAAACTGTGAATGAAACAGACTACTACTAGGAGAAATATGATCATTAAAAAAAATCACTAAAATGATTGGTAAATCAATATTTTGTGTTTCATGACTGATTTCTTAAAGCTGGGGTTGGTAGTCAGATTTAGATACACTTTTTGTTACACTGGTTAAAGTGATCTTTATGTCCTGATGGCAATCTATACATAATGTGTTCTTAAAAAAGAGTTAAAAAAAAAAGCTGCTATCTACAGCCGGAGTAAACCTGGGAAAACACCAACCAATCCCTGCCATCAGGAGCCAAATTATGAAACCAATCAAATCCTGTCCTGCCGTTCTGCCCGCCTCCTGGGGGGAGGGGTTAGACGGAGTCCTGAGGAAATGCTACACTCAAATTCATGCTAGTTTTCTTTGACTATCAACCCTAGCTTTAAGTAGGTGGTGTAATATGTGGAATAATGTTTAGTGAGCAGGTTGTTATGTTGGAAGAATGTGGTATAACAACCTCCTCAGTACACATGATTCTTTACTTGTGTAATTATTCTAATTCAGGGGTCAGCAACCCGTGGCTCTTCCATCCTTGTGCTGTGGCTCCCTGTGGCATTGGAAAATAAATGATGAGTAATCAATTGAAGTGTATTTTATTTTTGTTTGTTATTTTTTTTAAATTGTAACTCTAAATTTGAAGATTATCGTGAACTTGTAAAATTAAGATAAAAAGAGATTTGTTACATTTTTTGTCGCTAAAAATATGTATCACAATCTTTGAAATTCCCGCCGGGCAGGTCTCACGAATCTGCACTTATATTTTGCAAATATGTAATTTATATTGTTCAGTGACATACTGTGCTTTTGAAAGAAAAAGATTAAGTTTAGGTCGACACTCCGCTACACTCTCTGATACACAAAGAATGACGGCACACAGCATTTTTGTTTTGCAGATGGATAATTTAAGTTTTATGACATGAACCTTCCCAGCATGTTATTTATCACAGAGTTTAAAATGTTCAAAATGTTTTCTTTGCATACAGAAATAAAATTTCATTTTCTCTGAAGCACTTCATTGATTTCATAAGCAAAACACTATATTTTTTTTATACATAGTGTCACGGCAACACAACCCTGGCACGAGCTTGGTCTAGGGCATCCAAGCGTTGGCTGCCTGTGCCATACTAAAGAGGGAATCAGGTGGCTGTCGAGCAAAAGGCAAAGGGAAAAGGCGGACCTTACCTGTGCTGACTTCTTTCCAGAACACCATTCACGGCTCCGGGACCAGCTCACACTGCTTCCTTCTTGTTACCCCTCAGGGTTTTCGAAGACAGTTCATATTTAAGGTGACATATATAACACACGACAAAACTCAACGGGAAAAAGGGGAAAACTTCGCAAGAATGTCTTTCCACGGCTTCTGACAACGGCGTCTCTTGCTTCTCGCCTCCCCAGCAGGTGTCTGCCTGAGCTAATCAAGACCACAGCGTTACCGTCTCATTGATAAATTGGTCATGTGACCAGGAAGGTCCGCCCACCTGTAGCTCGACAGCCACACCCCCATACTCTGGACAGTGTTGCCGCAACAATAGCATAAAGGTAGAAAAAATATATATGCACTGTCATCGTCAAAGGATTTGCAGTTCCGTGTGTTTTCTTTTTTGTGGAAACCGGGTCCAAATGGCTCTTTGAGTGTTAAAGGTTGCCGACCATTGCTCTAATTGAATGGTTCAAACGTTCGGTATAATGCACAAAACCAGTCAAGGAGGACAAAGGGTGCCTTCGCTTTATTACGCCTCAAAAGTTCCAGATACAATTGTAATGGTCCAACGATCCTATTTTCAGTCTATCTGTTGGGTACAAATTGTCCTAACAGGAATTCTCTTGCCTATGATTTTTTCATACCTGTGTTACTTGTGACTGATAAGGAACACAGACAACTCTGTGCAACTTCATGCTTAGCCCTTATAACCCTGCAAGCTGAGGCCATCTTAAATCCAAATAAACATGTTTCTCTCAAACCACAGTTGAATCAAGCCATGTATGTAGTTTGGATTTCAGGTTGTATTCCCAGGTTGTATTTTCCTTCCAAACCCTTCTGTCTCCTCATTTCATCAGCTTCTGCTGGGAAAGACTTCATTATTCCACCTTGGAAGATGTTCTCGTCAGGCACAGTTGAGAAATGATCGTCCTTAATTGTGTTGATCATGTGAGCTTATGTTTGTTCATGGCTCGCACTGAAACTAATTTGGAATATGAAACTCAATCATCTGAAAATTGAACCAGTGCAAACAGGAGCACATCATCATTTCAAATTCTTCTGATTATGACATTGTGGAAATGTTTCCTGGAATATGTCAGGGTTTCTTTTTATGCAGAACCAGAGGGATCATTTGTTTGTGAGGAACAGGCTGTTTATTAGCACACTGCCACAATGACACACATCCGTCAGCACAGACGCTTTGTGACAGCTAATGTTCTCATAGTGCATATATGCACTGCAGTCACCTGTAAAATATGTCTTCTTAAGTTGTTTACTGTGAAAATGCAAAATACGGCGCAGGATTTAATCGCATCCAGTGGAATTTCATGCAGCTTTTATACCTTCCCTTCCCTGAGAAGAGACAGTCTGATCCTAGGATGATGTGTTCCTGCAGTTTGATCCAGTTGACACGTCAGTTTGTGCGTTCACTTAATAAACTACTCCTCTATGTGCTTTAAACTCAGAGCCTCACATCATACTATACTCCACATGAAGGTAAGGGAACTAAGGAGGGAAAGCTAACATGCAACATGTTTAAGGAAGAAGAAACTAATCTTATTTTTCTGGATTTTTTCTTATCATGTTTATTTGTTTGGCCTTTTGCCTGTATCAGATAAGACAGCCTGAGGGAGTCAGAGAAGGTGGGAACGAAAGGCTGCTGAAATCCATATCAGTAAACTACTAGTAACTACTATACTTGATATAAAAAGTCAAGATTGCCGATGGAGGGTCACAGGAACATCTTGCAAATCCTTCTATTCTAGATCAGGGGTTCCCAAACTTTCTAGCCTGCGACCTCCAAAATATAGGTGCCAAAGACTCGCGACCCCTTTTCGAGAACATTTAAAAAAAAATTGATTATTTCTGGTAAAAACTTCAGCAGAAATAACACAGGTGTGTTGTGTGTGGAAGTCATCGCCTGAAGGATGGAGCAAGCGTCAGAGAGAAGACAGGAGGCAGTGTTCTTATAAGGAGGGGAATTTTTATTTATAACACATGGTGCTGACAGGGAGTCTCCAGCTAAGCGTCTATATTACAAGGTTGATCTGCAAGGCTGCGCATTTACTGTACGGTATTTAGAAACCAAGATCGCAGTGGCACTATAAACACACGCTTGAAACAACAGAGTCTTTCCCTTTTTTTTTGTTCTTTCTTTCTTCATTTTCTTACAAAATGGTACAAACAACAATACAAAATATTTGTGCTGTTGACAATTTACAAAAAAGTATTTTGACTCCATAACTGTGCAATCATTTTTTCATCTTTTTTTTCTCCTCCATTTGAAACTATGTGAGTATGGTACACCAGAATCCCTTCTGGACCGCAGCCTCGGTCATGCGGGCTGCGACACATTTTAAAATGTTGTATGGTTACTGTAGTAGAACTCATCTGTCCATTATAAAAAGACACATGCAAAAAGCTCCAATTGTACAGGTACAGTTTGCCTAACTTGGTCTGTTTAGCTTCAAGCAAATACTACATTATGTACACTTGGACTTAAGCAGTATTTGTAAAACTTGTAGAAACACTGCTGCCTGTCGTTGCAGTTCTAGCCATAGCAGAGCAAAAAAAAAGCCTGCTTCTGTCTGAAGCCTCCTGTCCTGTGTGTGTCCATGGTCAGGCAGTGTCCAGAGAGAGACCAAGTGTTCCTAGCTTACACAAGCCAGAGAGGCAGAGGAGCCAGAGGACAGGGGTGGAGTTCAGCAGTGCAATCGTTTTCTTCCTTCATTCTACTGTTTGCCAATTCTTCCCTTGTTTGGCAAGAGAATGTCAATAAGACAGATAGACCAAGTATGTCACACCTAAAGATCAAGCTTCTTGTCATTTTCCACTTTTACAAACCGCCTTTACATGGTTGTGTCAAGTTTGACCGACTCCACAGATGATTTTCTTCCACGTGTCATTGAGAGTCATTGATAACATTCAGTATCATAATGGCATTGTGTCATGTTTGTATGTATGACACAGTTATAGGTCAGTTACCTTGTGTGAAGTGTGTGAAAGTCTTTGCATGTGTGTGTGTGTGCGTGTGTGTGTGTGGGGACCTCCTGCTGTGTTTGGCCCTGAATCCAGTCCGATAAGACGGCCCCAAGCTCGTCTTTATTCAGTGAACGCTGGACCCACCCCCCCAGCTGAATTCAACAGTGCTGAAGGGGCTCATGTGATATAGAACACTCACGTATGTACAGTAAGGCTTAGAGGAGTGAGTGTGTGCTAGTAAAGACTGTACAAGTTGGTTTGAAGTGGAACCTTTTCACCATGATGAAGCTAATCTTAAACAGGGACACAAGTATGGCTGTAAGCTCAAGTGGAATCACACAGATTCTCTTAAATGCAACATGGCTTTTAGTGGTGAAATATACATTGCCGAGTACTCATTCGAAAAACAGAACGGAAATTAAAGAAAATACAACACAGAAACGGATAAATCATGTTCCCAAACGTATAAAAATGCTCTGTATGTACAACATTTATATGTCAGAAATAATCAGAGATAGCAGAAAGTAACAGTTGTGTTTATTTTGTGGAGATATTCTGTAGGCTGAGGAGCAGCCGGGGAGAAAAGAGCTCATCAGATATGGAAAGTGCTCCGTTCTCATGTCGACAGTTTCACCTCTGAGCCGATGATCGGTTCAGTTTCTACTTCACCCATTTACCTATTGATGTCGAGAATAAAAAGATACCTACCCTGTTAACCTTGACAAACATAATGATTTGACCTTTCTTCACTTGTTATAATCAATAAAACTCCAGTCCTTATCTCTTTGTTTTGGCAGGATGACTTTATGCACTGAATAACATTTATTTCGCTTGCATCCGATCACAAGTGAAGACCTCTCTATCTGAAAGAATATAAAAACGTTTTATGAATATTTTTTTAACTTCAGATTGTTTTCATCTGCAGTTATTCTCATGTGAAGCATGAGAAGGTAGTTTGAAAAGCAGCAGGAGAAAAAGGAGGGATGGAGCATCCTTCTCATCAAATCACATCTAAAGAACATTGTCGCTGCTGAGATTTCCTCCAAGCATTCATCATATCCATAATTAATAGAAAATCTGGTCAGTCCACATCAAGATAAAACCAGCTACATCTGAGGAGTGTTTCAACGGGCACTCAGAAGATAAGGAATGATTAAACCTTTCCATCATTCACCAGCATCTTCCCTGTTCCCCCTGTGAAATGTTTTGCATATTTAAATAATTTAATAAAACGACTAAAGCTTTTTCTCTCCTTTCTCTGCGTGCAGTTCTGGGGGACTGAAATATGATTACAAAAGCCCATGGGTTGTTCAGCTTTTTTTTCATTTAGACACAACAAAACTCTCTTTCCCAACGTCTCTTCTTTAAAGCGCCATTACTGAAGCTTTAGTTTTGTGAGTCTGCTTTGATAAAGTGCAGAGCTTCACAACAGACTTTCCCTTTCCTCTAACTTTGTCTCTAAAACCTCTTGAAGTTTCAGCCAGAAATTTCAGGAGAAAAAAAAAAAATTCAGATGAATGAAATGTTGCCTGAAGAGAGACAGATTGTGAAGGCGCTAAATCCCTGGCTGAGGCTCAATTCCCACAGTTTCTGTGACAGGGACCAACACCAAAGTTTGTATATTAAAAGTTTTCTGAGCTACAGCTGTGAATCAACAAAAAGGAAAAAGAAACTTAAGAGAGAAAGGGACTCAGGGTGGAGCTTTAACAAGCTCATAACTGTGTGTAACACTTTGAGCTCTTTGAACTAATCCTCTGTTTCATTTCCTGTATGTTTGTACAGTTTATATAGTTTCCCTTCATATATTCACCAAACAGTTACAGGTGCCATGTCGTTTCCCTTTGGGTGATGGGAACTCAATGCAAACCCTTAATGATCTTAAAGGCGAAGTCTCCCTAATAACCCTCATTAGCACTTCAAATACAGTAACTTGAAGAGGTAACACACATGACTTGTCAATCTTTTAAATATATAGTGAGATATTCACTTAAAACCACAATCGCAACAAGCTTCATCAGGTTTTAGGTGCAACCACAGAGAGCTCGAAACAAACACAGCTGCTATGGAAGCCACAATAAACAAAGACACACGATGCATTTCTTCTCTAAGACTGTCCCGTCCTGTATTTCTGTGATTTCAGTAATCACATTCAAGTCTGACATGATCTAGGAGCACAGAAATGCCTGACTTGAAATGTTTTGTTCATAACTTACAGACACACTGTAGGCCTGTGTACAGTATGTCTACATAAAGCGCCCTCGTCAAGCCAGTCGATGCTCCTCTGATATCTCATGCAGCCACCACAGCACTGCAGGACCATAGAGATAACAAGGGGAGGTCTGAGTTAAAGGTTCAGGGGTCATACAGGGGCATGTAAGCCCACGAAAAATGGCAACCAATCCTGAGTTAGCGGGAGTCTGCTAAAATACGCACCACTGAAGGCACTTTTTAAACAACAGTGCTTCTGTTAAAAGTAATTCAAGTTCAAGAAAAAATAAACCAGGACCCTCCATGCAAGAAGGACTTTCATATCTGCGTTCTTATTCTGTTTTTTTTTTCCACTTTTGTTCCCATCAGAGAAAGCAAGCAGCTCAACCTAAAGCTTCTGCAGAGAGAGGCAGGCGGGGGCTGACAGCGAGGGAAAAGTGAAAACCCTCAGGAATAGGGAGTGGCTCCAATTGAAGGCGAGCAGGGACAAAATAAAAGCTACACAAACATAAGGGGAAAACAAAAATCAGACTAGTGAGAAGTAAAACCAACATCAAGCTTCACAACTGAAATGAAACAAAAACACAAGTTTGAAAATACGAACGATGAGAAGCCTGCAATCCAGAGCTTCTGTTTCAGTCTCAGACAGAAGCCTTGAGCAGGAGCCTCGTGGCAGCAGTCTTCTGTGGTGGGTCATTTGATTGGTTGGTTGGTTGTTCAGTGTGAGCATGTTGTCGTCGTTGTGTGTTCATAACGGTGTAATAGCCCCATTTGTGTTAGTGGGACAGAGCATGGCAGGCCAGCTGACGGGACGAGGGTGTGTGTTTGTGTATGTGTGCGTATACATGTGAGTCCAGACAGACTTAATCATCGTCCCCTCCGCCGTACATGTCGGCCAGCTTTTTGAAGCGAGGGCCCCAGTCGTTGAGGTAGTCATAGTCCTGGTCCCCCGTGCTGGAAGAGTTGAGGGAGCTGACAGAGCCTGCGGTAGAGCCGCTGCCCTCATAGTCAAACACCAGCAGGGAGTCATATGGAGGCGCTGTCGGGTCATTGTCCGCCGCTCGCAAACCCTGAACAGGAAAAAGACAAGGATACGTAGTGGTCAGTACTCATATATCTGCATGAGGTGCACGATGAAGATGATTAAAAAAGGCATGGTGATCATGGTTTGAAAGCAATAAAATGTTGGAAGGCAACTCTGATGATTTCAAAATGCTTCTACTAGAGTGAAAAACAAAGGTCAAACTGAAGCAGCAGAATCTGATGGATCCAAAGATGAGTCTCCTGCAAAGATCAAACTCTACAACCGCTGGATCGTACAATTCCCATTGTGCAACCAAACATTCTCCCTTCACTCTTCCAATATAGTCAATGCCTCAGTCTTTCAAAGTCAACCAAGTTTGTACCGCTTTTTTTTTTAAATCTACAATTTCTGAGCACAGATCCTCAATGACATCACTTTGGCATCATCAGGGTAAATACAATAGTTTTTACCAGCTGAGCAGCGCTCTCTATTAACTTATTCTCATGTATAAACTGTTACTCAAATCAAAGTATGGCTCCTGTTACAGGGTTAAAATACATGTATTTTTTCATAACTGAACTACAATCAGAGTTTTGTTCTGACTGGTTGGGCAGTGAAAAATTTGCTTCAATTCTACATACTGCATATTATTTTTTGAGCTACTTTTTTAATGTAAATTCTCAATCTACTACTTACTTTAACCAACTAAATTAAGTGATCTAAAAAGCGCAGTATTTATAGATGAGAGAGGTATAAAGTTATGGGGGGTGCCGGTTGTAAATTTGTGCACACCGAAAAACACAGCAACATTTCTCCACATATAGCTCCAAAATGTCATACAAATGTAAAGTTAATTTTTTATTTTCTTTGGATAACTTTGTTTATTGGAAGCAGTTTTACAGGTAGCAAAGGAAGAGTACAATGTGGAACAGAGGATTTCCATTCTTCCAATTTTTTCCCTCTTTCTTTCCTCCCACAGACCCATTCCACTTGTATTTCAAAAAATAATATGTAAACAATACAGAATACATACAACAATTACATATGAGGATCACATTTAGAGGAATATTTGTGAGCTAAATATTTAGGATCACGGAGCAACATTTAACATTTATATTTCACATTTATATTTAACGTTGAACATTTAGATTTATATATACTATTTATATTTGTATTTAGCATTTGGATTTAACAATGATTTTAATTAACTTAAAATATTTTTGACAACAAAATTAAATATTAAGAAGATCACAAATATTCCTCTAAATGTGATAAAAAAAAAAAGTGACTTTTATAAATTCACTCTACATTTTTATGACGTTTTGGAGCTAAATGTGGAGAAATGTTGCTGTTATTTTCGGTGTGCACAACTTTACAAACCTGCCCCATATAAATTACCATAAAAGTTCATACTTAAAGCTCTTCCGGCGAACTTTGTGTGTTGATTTTAGCGCTTTTTGCTGTTCCGTCCTGTTCATGTGGAGCTGATGTTTTGAAAACAAAAACCCATCCCTGCTTTTAATACTCAGTTTTAAAAACACCACCTATGAATTGAATTGTTTAAATCATATGTGTCAAACTCAAGGCCCGCGGGCCAAATCCGGCCTGCGGTGACATTATCTTTGGCCCGCGAGATAATATCAAATTATTTATAGAGCTGGCCTGACGGTATTTTGCACGCACCACTAAAACTACAAGTCCCACAATGCACTGCAAGCTAGTCACCTGCAGTCAACTTTCAGCTATCCCTCTCCCCAAAAATGGCTAAACGAAAGGTGGACTTTGAAAACAGGGGGGTTCAAGACAGGTGGGAGGCAGAGTATATGCATGTGCGCAACAGAGGAACTTTTGGGATTAAGATCAATGCATGGCACAACTACGGGAAAAGATCTCTTTGAAGAGGTATCCAGATGTGTAAATGAAACAAGGCTGCCTTTGGATAAACGTGTGGGACTGACGATGGATTGAGCGCCCGTGAAGTGCAGGCAAAAGAGTGGACTAGTGGGCAGAATCCGGGAGAGGATGCAGGAGGAAAACAGCGCAGGTGAGCTGACAGCTTATCACTGCATCACACACCAGGAATCGCTGTGTGGCAAAGCCTTGGAAATGGAACATGTTATGAGCACCATAACACGAGCAGTTAACTTCATAAGAGCCATAGGTTTAAATCAGCGCCAGTTCAAGTCTTTTCTGGAGGAGTTGGGTTCAGAATATGGTGACTTGCCCCATCACACAGAGGTGTGATGGCTGAGCCAGGGAGAAGTGCTGTAAAGGTGTTTCGAGTTGCATGAGGAGATCTGTCAGTTCATGGAGAGCAAAGGGAAAGACACAACAGAGCTCCGCGATAAAAAAGTTTCTGTGTGAAGAGGCATTTCTGTGTAACATCACGAGCCATCTCAATGCGCTCAACCTGCAGCTTCAGGGGCGGGGCCGTGTGATCACAGACATGTACGCTGCAGTGAAGGCTTTTAAAACCAAGCTGCGCCTGCGGGACACACAGATGCTGCAAGAAAACTTGAGCCATTTTCCGTGCTGCCAAACTACCTGTGTGAACAACTGTTCTCTTTGAAGAAGTTAAACAAAACATCTCACAGGAGTCGTCTTATTGATGAACACCTTCACAGCTCAGTGCCTAACCCCAAACATTGATGAACTTACATCCAAGATGAAATGCTGAGTATCTGGCTTAGACTAGTGTGCATCACAGAGCAGCCGACTGAGCTAAAATATGTTTCCTTTTTGCACTTTTTCTTGCTACCACAGGGCATTTTTGGTTTTTCTTTGCAGAATCTTTTTTGCTAATGTTGTTGGCCTGTGGAAAAATATTTTTATAAGAAATTAGTAAAGCTCATTCATTAGATAAGCTGCAGATTGAGCAATAAGAAATGAATTCAACATATTTTTCATTTTTTAAATGTTTATAGGCAATAACTTAAGCTTTGCTAATTCAATGTTCAATATGTGCAATAAGTTCATTTCAATAAGTTTTGCAATAAACATTGAACCAGTCCGGCCCTTGACTTGCACCTATTGTTTTTATTTTGGCCCTCTGTGTATTTGAGTTTGACACCCCTGGTTTAAATCATCACTGATTATGCAAAACATAAAAAATGCTGTTTTAGCAGGAGTGCAGTTTATCACTTCATTTGTCATCTATCCCCTTGACAGTGATTTCAGCTGTTAATGACACACTGAAGAAGAAGTAAATCATTATGCTGATGAAGGTGTTTATTATCTTAGGTAATATAGAGGTATCAATACTGATTCCAGTTCATTTCATAGCCTGCAACAACTCTTCAAAGGAGCTTCATATTCACCAGAATAGTACAATCTGCTGTCTTGTATCAATCCAAAGTAAAAGATGCATGACACTGCTGAAGTAAAAATGATTGGAAATGAGTCCTATCAAATGTTGTGTTGCACATATACTCTGTGAAAATGCATTACAGACATCACGCTTAGTGAACCCTTAATAAATACAGCAGACAGCCGATGCACAGGTTCCTTATGGAGATGTGCTCACAGCTGGTTAAACACAGCAGACAGGTTCCCATGTTATACCTTGGTTGCCTATTGCTCTAACCTTCATCTGATCAGGCAGTCTCACTGAGATCAGCATCATTTTGGACTTTAGTACAGACGTAGAAATAAAATAAAGATATAACACAAAATGAAACACAGCCATTTGTGCGCAACCAAATAAAGAATTGACCTAGCACATCTGAAATGAAGAACTCTTTACTTGATGTGGGTTCTGCAAACTTCCTGGAAAGTTTTTCATGTAAAAAAAATCATCTATAACAGATGTATCTTCCATTTTTGTATAACACTGGTATAAAACTCTTTTCTTCAATATTTTAAGATTTGAAGAGGTTTGTGTTTTTTCCTCCTGTGCTTTCTGCATTTTTTCCTTCGAATGACAAATGAAGGCTAATGACCTCAAGCAAAGGCAGGTAAGGAGAACGGTCTTCATCCACTTCACTAGAATACAGAGAGATGTTACGGATGGAAAGCTTCAACCCTCAAGGGGACAGTGCATGGCAGGAACACCATGTGTTGTGCTGTGTTTGTGTTTTACCAGACTGCTGGAGCGAGATCAGGTGAGTGCATGTGTGAGTAAGGAAGAGAGAGAGATAAAGGAAGAGAGAAAATAAGACAGAGAGAAAGACACAAAGAGAGAGAGTCAAGGCTGGATGGATCAAAGCTGAACAGCTGCCAACACCTCTCGAGTGTGAACGTGTTGTCACGAGTCCGTCAATCAGCATTTTCTCGCATCAGTGTGCCAACGCTGAGTGTGTGTGTGTGTGTGTACCTGTGTGTGTGGAGAAAGCTGGCAAGGTGAGTGCAGCTGTAAAGTAAAACAAAACTCTGTGTTGTTTCCATCACTCTACTAAAGTTTACATATTGAACAGCATCCAAAGTGAGTAATTACATTAGATGTCAGATCGATGGAAAGTGAAAGTGAGAGGCTGGCTCACTGCGGGAGAAACAATCTAATGAGGGATGAGCTGTTATACATGCCAGATGTGATGTGTGTGTCCATTGTGTCAATGCTAATTCACCTCATGGATGAAGTCCCCGATGTCCCCAGGGTGGGGCACGACAGGTCTGATTGGGTACTGGGACTCGGGGATGATGGGACGCTCATCCACCCTACGGACGCCTGGTGGCTTGCTGATGATGTGCTCCAAGGAGTCCGGCTGCTGCAGCTGGCTCAGGTCGTAGTCCTACATGGATTAACACATGTAAGCAGGAGCAAGGGGGAGTCAACTCAGAAATCACGTGTGTGTGTGTCTCTTAGGAGCTCACCTGGTCCTCCTCTCCTCCTCCCTCTTCGTCATATTTCAGAATGTTGTCTCTGACGTCATCTTCAGGGTCAATGAGCAGCTGTTTGGTTTGTCTCTCCTTCTCTCTGCGCTTGATCCACACCACAAATAGCAGCACCATACCTGTAGGAAATGATAACCTTTGTGTTTACACTGTGACAGTCAGGCATCAGAAGACAAAGCAGAAAACCTAGAGACACTGCAACCCTTATCTTCAAAAAGAACAGAGGGTGAACAACCCTGCATGTTGTTAATGCTTACATGCTGATTTAAAGCCTCTGTAAATAGTTCTTAACTGCTTCTGAGTCAAACTGAAAATTAAAGCATTGCCTCTTTATGACCTACAAAGCAAAAAGGACCATCAGCCATGAGATTGACTTTAATGCATAATCATTTTTGTAATGCCTGTCACTGCTGCCATGGAGTGGATGGAAGATGAGGCGATTTATAGCATGCTAAAGAAACCGCTTTTAGAGCACTACAACACTGGTAGACATGCAGACTAAATTAGATATCAACAATCACCTAAGTTTAGGTTTTTAATATTCTAATTTAATATTTTTGCTCATGTCTCATTTTCTTTTTATTTCTTGATCATTTCAGGAAGGAACAGATGATGAGTGTTCGGACCACAAGGAAAAGCTTTTGTATTTCAGTCTGTGGTGTTAAACTATGGAACAGTCTCAGTATGGAACTAAAGCAATGTCTGAACATAATTCAATTCAAGAAGAAGTACAAAGAAATGATTTTAATAAGGTACAAGGAGGAAGTCAAGTGTATATAATCACGAGGGGTTTACTTTTGTTTGTTAGCATAAATATGAAGATAATATATGAAGATTTGACATGTGGGACTGCACTCATATAATGGCAGAAAACAGTGAATAGAGGGGTAGGATTAGATAAGTTTTAAACTTCTTCCTACTCCTTTTCGTACATGTAGAGTAAATTGTTTCACTGCTTGCTAATATTGATTTTGTTTCTTTTGTAAAACTGTTTCTTTTTATTTTATGTTTGTATAACTCTTTCTTCTTTTCTGCTTTTTTTTTAATTGTATTTTTTTTACTTTTACATGTTCGAAATAAAGTCATCAAATCAAATCAAATCAAATCAACAGGAAGCAGGGCTTTTGTGTAAAATTAGATTTTGTGAAGTTTTAGTTTGTAGATTCTTATTTTTCTCAGATTGAGGTTATTTCCATAATTTGATTACATTTTAAAAAAGTATAGAGAGAATTGTATTCTGTGTATCAGTTTAGTAGAGTATTGTTCCCTTTAAGATTACTAATGGTTACAGGCAGAGTGATGTTGTTTCCCACAGTGCAGTGAATGCATCATGGTTATTCAGTGTTCAGTTGTCCTATGGTAGCGGTGGACATTAAACATGTTAGAAATGCACAGCAGAAGTTGTCTCTGTGCTCTTCCTTTACCCACATCCTGAAAGTATATTTAATGAAGTGTATTAAGTTAAGAGTTAACGCAGAGTCAACACAGTGTCAGACTAATGACTCTGCTTTGAGCTGGTAGGTTTTGAGCTTTCTTCAGTGTCCCTGTCCTTGTTTCAGCTGTGTTTATATTCTGTTTCAAACGTCTTTAAGCCCTGCCTACCTCTCATCCAGGTGACATGATTGGCTGTTCAATGCCGTCTTCTCCTTCTTCTATCTAATGTTGGGTGGCAACTAGTGTTTAAGGCTCATTAGTACCCCTCCATTTTAAGTGGCTGGGGGGTGTAATTACATGTTTATTTATATCAAATTTTTATCAAACATTTTTGATATTTATATAGAGTAAAATTATATCATGATAATTATCGTTATCGAATTATCGCCCAGCACTAAATGTTGGTACATGAGTTTGTTCTAATGCACATTGTAAATTTTTAGATACCTTGCAGGATTTGGAAAGCTTTGACCTGCTGGTGGATTTAGGAAAACATCAGAGCACCACCAGTGTCAGAAGGATCTATCCTCTAGGGACAATTTATGCTTGTGCCCAGGTTTGATGACATATTTCAGCCTGATGCCATCTAATTCTCCTCCCTTTACAGCCGTCTTTCTTTTCTTTTATTGGTATTTTATTGCCATTATCTATACCAGCAATCTTACTTCGCTTGTGCTGCTTTGTTGTCTTCAATACATCTAGTCTGCGAAGTATTCGTCTTGCCCGGGAGAGATATTTCAAAATCCAAGGGGCTCTACTTGGTCAATTCAGCATAAACATTTTAAATTGTCTGAAAGTTCCTCCAGCTGCAGCCGAGTATGTCTGTAAAACTTGTCTATGTGTATGAATTATTCAACCTACAGCAACAAAGTAAGCCTGAAGCATGAATCACAGCAAGTTTGACAAAGTATATATCTACCCTACAAGAAAAAGAAGTAAAAAAAACTCCATGTTGAGAGATGCTGGAGAGGATTCCAGCAGTCGAGGTGTTAATACATTATGCACATTGTTGTTGGTGTTGGTGTATTACAGCCTGGTGAATGTTTAATGTCTGCACCCAGAACGGCACTTTTTCAACAGAGAGGCAAATCAAAGTGAAACATCTGCGGTTAAATTTTGGGGTTGTAGTGATGGGTGTGTGTGAGATGTCTGAGAGCCTTGTCTGTGTGTCAGTGGGTGAATGAAATACGAGCAGCTGATACTCACTCAGCAGTATGATGATGCAGATGAGGATGGAGATGATGGCTCCGGTTCCTAAACCAGCAGCTGCCACTGCACCGAGTGTGGTGCAGTCTCCGTTTCCGTCGCAGGGACACACTTTCACTTTGATGGTCGACCTGTTGGACAACGGAGGGTTCCCCGAGTCGGACACAATTACAGGGACTTCGTACACCCCAGGTTCTAAATATATTTGGTACCGCAGACCAAGACGGGCGTAATCACCTGTGAGAAAAAGAAAGGAATAAAGCAGCTATTAGATGTGTCACTTATTATTAAATTCCCTGATACAGCCTAAAGTGGTTTCCTTCATGATCCTCAATTTTCAAGATGATTCTGACTGAATTTAAAGATTGCTTCCACATAGGGTCAGGGAACATCGTCCAAATGAGCAAATCAATCAGTTTTATTTATACAGTGCCAATTTTTAACAAAAGACATCTGATGACCCTTCAGAAAAAGAGCAGGACTAGACTGTACTTGTTTTATTATTTACAGAAACCCAACATGGGTCCACCATGAGCAAGACTTTGGCAACAGAGGCAAGAAAAATCTGCCTTTTAACAAAAGGAAGCCTGAAAGAGAACCAGACTCATTAGGTTCTCATGAACAGCCATCTGCTGCTGGTACTAATCTCATTGTAAAGACTACAATGCTAACATCACCTCAATTTTAGCATACCCCTACACTGGCTCCCTGTTGTTTTTAGGATCGCTATTAAGACACTTTTAATCACGTTTAAAGAACAACATGGACTCGCCCCTAAATACATTTCTGATCTTTCAACTCCCTATGAACCAGGACGCAGTCTGAGATCCTCTGGCAGTGCTCTGCTTGCTGTTCCATGCTTTAGACTAAAAACTAAAGGCGAAAGGGCCATTGCTGTCAGAGCCCCCCGACTGTGGAACAGCCTGCCAGAGGATATCAGACTTGCAGAGTCAGTCACTACTCAAGACACACTTTTTTCGTAAAGTTTTTATTTTGTGAATTTATTTGAATCTTTAACGTTTTACCTTTCTGCTTTTACTGTCAGTTTGCTTTTATTGCTTCTTAGCTTTTATTGTGTTTTTATTGTTCTTGTGATGCAAGATTGTTCAGTGTGCCGTCAATTGTCTGGTCTGATGCTTAACGATACAGTGGTGGAAAAAAGTTTTCGGACACCCCAAATATTGCATTGAGAATCACTCTTAGGTCTTCAAGTGTAATTTATTTTAGTACAGTCAGAGCAAGGTTTATTTCTTTTTTGTTCAGTTTTGGACACATTCTCTGTTATTTGTTGACTTTGATTACGACAATGTTGAGAACTGACATATTGAAACTGTCAAGAATTTAGCTTTCTTAGTTTTTTGTGTAAATAATAAACAAAAAATATTTCATTTATATTTGTTTGTCTGTCTAATGCTTGAAACACACACAAAAAATATTTCTACAAATATTTCATGTCAATATTTGAGATTGTGTAAAATTTTATGGGTGTCCGAAAACTTTTTTACACCACTACACATGATCATGCTGTTTGCTTTTGTGAGCCATTAGAAAGTATCACTTTAAATTCAGTCTGTTTCATAATCAGTGAAGAAGTAATCATGAGGGCTTTTAATATGTAAGAAGAACACAGCAGCTTAACAATGACAGAGATTATAATAGAGTACATAAAAATGGTAAAATTGCTAAAGTAATTCTGTTCTCTGTTCTGCTACAATGTTTTTCAGTGGCACTAAAAAGCCTTTCCACACACTGATCATAAGTTTGCTTTGTAAAACACATTTCCAAATTTTCTCTGGTACTGTTGCCCTGCACCACGCCTCCTCCGCTACTGACGCCTCCTCACCACTGATCCGAGAAATGGTCCAGTTGCGTCGGATGCTGCTGGGGAAGCTGGGCAGCTCGAAGACGAAAGGTCCAGCGTTGGGATCAGTGTCGGCATCAGCGGCAGTGATGTTGACACCGTTGACGTTTCTGTTCACCCGCTCACAGATCTGAGACTCCTTGGGTATAAGTGCTGGGGGGTTGTCATTAATATCTATCAGATAGATCTGCAGGGTGCCTGTGCCGCTGGCTGCAGGAGAGCCTGGAAGCAGAACGAGGGAAGAGAAAAATAGTATCACAATGGGAGGAAAAGATGAAAAGAGAAGATGTGTGCAGTGAGAGGGATGATTGAGAGGGAAGAGGGCCAGGAGTTGAAGACCAGCAGAGGTATATAATGAAAGAGACTAAAAAAGCGAGATAAAAAAAAGAAAGAGAAAAGGTGAAAGGAACGCAGTTTAGGAGGTAAGGATGCTGTACAGCTGGAGGACAATTTCTGCCCCTGACAGAAATTCTTCTGACAGTCTCTCTCTCCGGCTCTTCTTTTTGCCTCACAGCCAAATCAAACCCATCAGAGTCGACCCAGATGCGGGCACAGCACCTCCAATCGCCTAGAGTGGGCTTAGGCACAATAATGATGACTGTAACACAATCAAACAAGTCCTTGTCTCTGTGTATTTGCACAATACCAAGAGAGACATCTATGATGCTGTAAATAAAGGCTCTTCTGCTGGCAGTATAAACAATGTATTGCTGAGCGGTGAGTGCATCATTTTTAAGGTGAAATACAAGCAACCTCCTCCTCCTCCTCCTCTCGCACACAATCACTTATATACACTTGTAAATGCACTCACTGTGTTTCTGTACTTAAGTGTGAGGAGGTCTCTGCTGTGATAACACACAAAATAACTCCCTGCTCAAGGATAATAAGGCACCCTTGAAATCCTTGAGGAGTTGATTGGCTTATGATAAACATATGCTTTAAGCCACAATCTTATTTTTCACACAGATGTTGCTTACAGGGGAGATATTTTGTACCAATGCTGCATCTAAGTCCTTGAAGTGTGTGGAAATTGTTCAGAACATTGTATACATTCTGTCTGATGCTATAGCTAACCATAGTAGGTCCTGCATTGGACTGTAATAACATGCACTGATGCACACACACACATCTCATCTAAAGACACAATTCTGAAGCTTTTTGCATTGATTGAAGATGATTGGAGAGAGCAACAGACCATCAGCAACAGCATTTACAGACAATCCAGAGCAAAGAATAGATACTTTAAAAATCAGACACTGAGATAGCTCAGCAAGGGGAAGAATACATAACTGAGAAAGAGTGGGGGGGGAAAGATAGCACTAATCTAAAAAAAAAAGGAAGCGCGTTGGCTGTATTAAGCTCAGGGCTGTTTATTGAGTGTGTGTCAGGAGGTGACGACCCTTAGCTGCCTCCAATTACGAGTCATTTCCCCGCCATGCCCCGCTGGCTGAGCCATTGGATGGAATAAAGCGACCTCCGGGCCCATCTCTGGGAATGAGATAAGGGCGATGTAATTTAGAAAGATTTATGCAAAGCTGACAGATCTGCCAATTAAACATGGCAACAGAGCAAGACATTTGCCACAAGAAGAAGAGTGACACGGCACAGTCTTACTCAGTGTTGGTGAGTCTGTCGACAGTTTGAACTCTGTCTGACTGGTATGTCACATTATAGATGCTTTAAAGCCTGGGGCACAGACTGTATAGAGGAGCTGGATGTAGCCACGGTTAATGTTGGCCACTAGTTTTTCTGTTAGCATTTTAACCAGTGGCATTTCATGACCCCACATTTGGAGGACAGGGAGGATACACATCACCTGGGCCCGTATGCACATCCAGCCATTAGCGATGAAAACGGGCTGTTTGTACTAATGGTGAAAAAAAAAATGGAGTAGCGGTATGCATGAGACAGGTTAACGCCCCAACAAAGCATTAACCCTCCTGTTATGTTGCGGGTCAAATTGACCCTTTTAAAAGTTTATTTTAGGCTACATATGCCTTTCAAACCAGCCACATGCAGAATAAAAATCTGGGCAGCATGTGACAAAAGAGGAGTCGTGTTAATTTATCAACATCGCTTCATCAAAAAAAAAAATAATCTCATTGTAAAATAAAATGAACAAAAATCTATGTCATGTCAAACTATTGTATATATATGTAGGGCTTTCTTATGTACATTAAAAAAGTTTTAACATTAATTTGAATGAAAAACGAGTGAGTTGTCCTCATTGAACCATGATCTGTAAAAATTAAAGAACACCAATGGACTAAATATTAATTTAAATGGCTAGTAATGGAGTTAAACATAAGATTTTAAATAATGTGTATTGGAATTTTTTGGGGTTCTGACACTTTTAAAATGTCAATTTCTTCTGCTGAAACTTTGTTTTTACTTGATCACACCGGTACTGCTCGCAATGTTTATTGTTGTTTAGGCGTGTTAGGCATGCGCAATTGGAATTTGTTGGATAGGGGTTTTCCAGGAGGTTCCCTGGACATATGACGTTTTGCACCAGCCTCGCTTTCATGGCGCCATTAGTTAATTGGCCAATTATTTGTAGTCGTGCATGCGGCAAACGCTATGGCCAAATGGGGCGTTCCATACTGGTACGCTTAGACTAATGGTCCTGTTTGTGCTGTTGTGGTGGCAGTTTGTTTACAAGAAGCCAAGCCCCAAGGCATACACTGCTTACTCCTTTATTTCACTCTAAATTGGACCTAATACTTACATAATAATAATCATTATATTGTGTTATTAAAAAAAACCTTGTAGTGATTGGAAACTTGAACTCATAAGGAAAATGTTTACTGCTTATTTTTGCAGCAGAGTATAAGCTTAGTGCAAGGAGAAGCTCTCGTCCTATACTGCACACGTAAATGACCTCGGTAAAGTTTAAGAGACGTTCACAGATTCAGCCTTCACAAGCCAATAACTCGTCAGCTGATCATTGCCCTGACAAACTGACACCTATTTTCAACCTTACAAAAGCAAATCAAGACATACAGCTCCATTTTTCATCAATTTAATTTCAATACGAGCCATCCTGCAAGCTCCACATCAGATATAACACGTTCAATCCAAGCTGTCTTGAAGCATTTCAGTTCTTGCCAAAGCCAAGAACATTCTGGATCATTAATCACTACTTATTCTCTACTGTTCATATATTTCACCTTATCTCAGTTACTGTACTGGGGTTTGGGGAAACACTTACATAAGCTCACTGTAACCACTGTCAGAGAAGTACAGAGAAGAGCCATCAGAATATTTCTGGGGAAGGAAAAATCTCCTTCCAGGAAATATTCAAATATTGTTCTTTGAAAGAGAGGGAGGGTTATAACTTAAGAGGGAAGTTAAGATTAAAGATGGTGAGTGTTCGGACCACAAGGAAAAGCTTTTGTATTTCAATCTGTGGAACAGACTTAACACGGAGCTACAGGAATGCCAAAACATAATCCAGTTCAGGAAGAGGTATAAAGAAATAATTGTCATGAGGTACAAGGAGGAAGACAAGTGTTGAGAATCAAGAGGGGTTTGCTTTTGATTTTAGCTGTAAATATGAAGATAGGTTATGAAGATTTGTTTTGTTGAAATGCACTCATATAATGCCTGAAAATAGTGAATAAAGGATTAAATATGTTTGAACTTATTCATACTCCTTTTCACACAAGTCAAGTAAAATGTTTCAGTGCTTGCTAATGGAACTGATTGATTTGGGTTTTTTTGTATATTTTTTTCTTCTTTTTTACTTGTATGTTTTTTTTTTCTATTTTACTTTTACATGTTTGAAATAAAGACATCAAATCAAATCAAATCCAATCAGATATTTGCCTCTATGTACAGCTCAATATTATGCGTCTGTAGAGGTGGAGGCTGCACTTTCAGGACCGCATCTAGGAAGCAACCTGAATGAAATGCTTTGTGAGATCTCACAAAAGTTACCCAGTATCTTCCAAAACTTTTGCAAGATTTTGCAACAGTTTCTCAGGATAAACCTTGACGTTTCATGTCTCCTAAAGGACTCTATAAAGAGGGACCTTTAACAGGTGCTGCTGTTATTTTCTAAATCTGCTAAGAATGCAAATGTTCAGATTTTACCATGAATGAAAATGTTCAGATCCCTCTGCTTCATGTCTGTTGCGATCCTTTTTTCCATAACCCACCTCACTATACGTTATCTCTCCCACAATTAACCCTAAACTTAACCGCTTCCAAAATCTTAAATGTTTACAAGCTCTTAACAAGAGCATTCCCATTGATTTTCTCGTTTTAGACATTTTCCAGCAATTATATCACAAGTGGCTCATAGCATATAGGTGATACACATACACCTAATGTAGCAAATGCAACACATATACATATAAAAAAAATAAACATGTGGTAAAAAAGGTTCAAACACACAAACACACACAAAGGCTTTCCCATTTCTGCTTGTTTGTTAATCCCAGCCATGTATGGGGGACATGTGGAAGCAGCTTGCCACAGCTGATAGGAGAATTATGTGGGTTTTAACCAGCTAAATAAATAATTATGTTTGTGTAAATTCCTCAAAAGGATTTGTATTAACTGCTTTTTTTGATGGTAGCTTAGAGATGGTGAAAAGACTTGTAGCAAGCCTGCTGCCATATGGTTTTTCGAAGAGCACACAAACACACAAACAATGCCAGAGGTGTTCAAAAAAGAAAGAAAGAGAGAGGGTGGGAGGGAGAGAGAGAGAGAGAGAGGGAGAGAGAGAGAGGGGGGAGAGAGAGAGAGAGAGAGAGAGAGAGAGAGAAATTAAACTGTGCCAGAAAGGTCTGAGGCAGACAGAGTGTGTCAACGAGGGAGGGTAAGCTGGTCGCTGTCACCTCGTCCTCAGCCACCAGAACTGTCTCTTAGTGCTCAAACTGTAATCCCTTCACTTTATGACATCTGGCACTCCAAAACACCTAAATGTCCTCACTGATGTACGAAAACAAAAATGCATATACACATTGATTGAACTGTCAACTCTTCCTCTTTTGGCCTTGACCCAGTTCAAATATCAGACCAGCCTTTGCAGCAACATGCCAGGGAGTAAATGAGATGTTTAGAAAGTCCAAACAACAGGAAGAAGTTAACCTCTGATCCTGCCTCCTCTTCTCTGCCAATCAGCACAGCAGGTTAAACATCATGATGTCTGACACTGTCAATCATCCCTCATAAACGCACACATACTCATATAAATGTGTTTTAAATTAGTGCATTTGGAGCATGTTTATGCTCAATCCTAAAAATACACCAATGTTCAAAGCCAGCACAACTTTAGGTAAACACACCAGCGTGCTGCTCGTTACAGATAAGGCAATTTAGGAGGAGGGGGAAAAAGCATTCCCTTTGTACTTGAGAAAAAGCACCCGCCGCCACTTGAGAAAAAGGGAGTTTATTTACCCGCTGTGATTGAGTTTGTGCTCAGTTAAACATGAGTTTCAGTGAGAGGCAGAGTATATACAGTTTATGCCACATTGTGAGAAAGGGAAGCAAAGGCAGTCATGGACTGAAGATAAGAAGTTTGAGAGGAGGGGAGGAGAGAAAAGGGGAGAGGATCAAGAGTGTGACCAGTTGTGTGCATCCAGGATTTTCTCTAACTCTTACCCAGCTGTACTGCTCTTCAAATGCTGCACAGCTTTTCACTTCTTTCCATCCCTCTAAATCCACACAAATGTCTTCATTTCTACCAAATACTTGGCAACTTTATGACATTTTTCACTCCCACCTGTATTTACCCTCACGTCGGATCATTTCCAGAGTTGTGAGTAAGACGATACTGTGACTCCACTGCTATTTGTGCTAACACGTAGTCTACTTAAGGTGCATTTCTACCAAGAGTTCCGGGGTCTTTTAGCCCCCAGAACTACTTTACCCTGAACTAAAAGGTTCCTGTGCCCCCATTGTTGTCTGTGTTTCGACCACAGGCTGAAGTCCTGGGTAGACTGTGCAAATCAGGCCAGTGACGTATGGAGACAAAAAAAAGGTAAATGCACTACACCACTAAACCAGTAGAGGGCAGTAAAACAAAGACGAATGCCATTCATCACAGATGACACCTTAGAAGAAGACGGACAGGCAGGTATCATTATGAGCAACACAACAGTTAGCCTGTCAGCGTTGAAGAGACTCAGATCGCGCTGTTTTAGATAGTGCTATATTTCATCACAGATGGACTCACTGAATCAACACATGAGAGGAGATAAGCGCGAGCAGCAAAGACGTTTCAACGCGACTTTAAAATCCTTTTGAACTCAAAAAGCCGTGGCAGAGATCGGCCGGTGTTTTGGTTTAAACAGCGACCCTGTTAACTGCCGACTTTCAGCCGGATGCATCCCTCATAAACGTCTTTAGACGATCATTTAATATCTGATGAGGATATATTCAAATCTTAATAAAAACTAGTTTGCATTCCCAGGAACTCCCTCTGTGTTTCAACAGCTGTGTAAACTCCACAAACACTGACATGTTCAGCTGAAGGTCTCAAGTTTACAGGGTCACTTTTAAAACCATAACACTGGGAGAGACTCATTCACGGTGGGCTAAGAGAAGACTACTGTTACAAGCTGCTAAATCAAGTGAATCACAGCTTCTTCTCTTGAAAAGTACACACACATACAAAATAGATAGAACAAATAAAAACAAATTAAAGAAAGAGATATCAAGTGAATCACATGTGTGTGATGTTATTGTGGACGACGGGCCGAATAAAAACACTGCGGTTAATCTACCAATCAGACCCGTTCAGCATTGCAGACCCTGCAACCCAAAAGCCCTGGACCTTTGAAAATACTACCCCCCAAGCAGGGGCTTTTCAGGGGGGAGATTATCTACTACTGAACTAAATTTAGACCCTGGGTCGACCGGTTGAAACACACATAGTTCAGGGGTAAAGTTCCTCTGGTCGAAAAACACCTTTAGTGTCTTTTAAAATAAAATATCAGCATTACAACTGTAGAAATGTACATTACAGAATAAGGTATTCTGTTTGGGTGTTTATCTACAGACACAGGTTAAACAAAGATTACATTTTATTCCGCTTTTTTTCTAACATTGAAAGTGAAAGGTGAATTGCAGTGAGTGTTTCCCTCATATGTGGTTTTTCTGTTTGAAAGAGCAACAAAAAATATGGTCACAAATTTAGATGCAGTGCAGGGCAAAGTGTTTGAACTTTGGCCTCTGTTTTGTTAGTGGTTACCATTGCCTGTATTCTGGCCTGTCCAAATTTTACCAACCTGCTTGCATCAACTAAAGCGATACCTGGCTTGCCATTCAGCGCCTGCTCCTCTCCAAGTAAGTACAACATAAATGTGAATGTGATCAGATAAATATGGATTCAGAGTACAAAAGCTGCTGTGAATTAAAAGTTATTCAGTGTTTGAGACTTTTGAGTTCGGCCTTGGCATTTTTCTGTGTATGTGGTTGAAAATGAAATAACCATGTAGGGATGTAGAAATGAATAATAAAGAGGTATAAACGTCACTGACTCTGGTTTTGGATGTGAAAAACAATTCTCAGTAATAAAACATGCATCACAAGAGGGTCTTACCATTGTCTGTCGCCAGGAAGGTAGCTTCATAAATATTGTTTTTGACATAGACGGACTCCCGGTCGAGCATTCCCGTGGTTAGGATCTGACCATTGGTCCTGTTGATGGACAGCCAGTCTGCAGGGTCATTCAGCTTTGAATACCTGAAGGCACACACAGGTCAGATCGATAGAGGAGTTAGCTTGAGAATTTCTGTTTACAAACAATTGTGAATGTTCTCCTGAATCTATGCATAGATAGATCGCCTGCACATAAACACACTGTTAAAAATCTCAACAGCCTGCCCTTCACACAGTTTAATAGTTCATTGACTTCTCCTGTGGTGCCTGCAGCCAACAGTCAATTCCAGCTCATTTTTCACTCCTGTGTACCAGGCATTGAAGTCAATTACCTCCCTAGTTAAGCACTGCTGCCGCTGCCTGTGTGTGTGTTGCATGCGCATGTTCTTGAAAAGTGATTGCCTATGCTGAGGAATGCCAAACTGCATGACAGGGTTATATACAGTTCATGAATGTTTTAGTGCTAGTGTTTCTTCAAATGTCAGTGTGTGTGTATGTGGAGGCTGTATACAGGGGAGAGAGGATGATAGGATCTTGGAACTGATAGTCAAACAGAAAAGTGGATGTGGTTGCAGGTGGTGACACTCCCCTGGGATAAAGGGCAGCGGAGGAACATGGGGATCATCTCCAGGATTGAATCCCAATCTCCCTCTGATCTAACTGTTCTTGTTTCATGGGCTTTTGTAGCTTTGGGCTTGTTCCACACTTGCAATTCTATCTGATCTCTCTCGACCTGTGCCGCCTCAGCTCATCTCACTGTGTGCTTTTTTATTCATACATTTTCTTATCCTCCGTCTGTGTCTTCTCATCCTTGTCTCATTCTATCCGTGACACACAGTTCATCAAATGCAACCTCTCTCGGCTGCAGTCTCTCTTTTTTGCCTGCGGAACGTCATGTGTGGACACCCCCAGCTAACAAAACAAGGTTCTGCATCAATTTGATATCATTTACTGAATGCAAGTTAGGGCACTGAGGCCATGTTGCTGTGTCACATCCACGCTCGGCCTTTACATCAAACCAAATTGAATGGATCTGGCCTCAACCTTACAATCATATTAGTTGAATGCAGGGTGCTTACTGTCATTGTGCAGCCCACCTGTTTATTATCATTTAATAGCATGTGTACATCTTCTACTTAGAGGAGAATGAGAGCCTATGGGGTGGGTGGCAGTAAAGAGGAGGAGGGATTTATGGGGGAGTATAATCTTTCTCCTGCAGTGAGGACGGTGGGATTTTCCCATCAGGCAGTGGGCATGATCCCAGGCGTAGCACACTGTAGGGAAGGGGATCACAGAGATGACATTCCCACACTTCTCGATGGTTTCACACAGCCTAGCCAAGCCCACAGCCACTAACTGGCGAGCTGTGAAATCTCCACAAGAACCTCAGTGAGTCTGTCACAGTGGGAGGGGGGGATAAAAGAGTAAGGTAAATGAATGAATGGGGTGGGAAAGGAGAGAGGGACAGGGAGAGACGACATTTAGCTCTGCTTTTTTAAAACCCTGTGAGGGACTTGACTGCTACTGTTAGTGTCCAGCTGCAATGGTTAAAAATACTGACTTTCTGTGTGAGCTTAAAGAAAAAACTTGTTCCAAGGCTTTTGTCTTCTTCTGTCCAAAGTTTATAAAGGCAATTTATTCAAACAGCATGTGTTGTTTGTCAATCTGTACACATATAGATACTGACCACAAAAAAAAAAACAGTGAAACTAACTCTAACTAAAACATCAGCTGTGTTTAGCACTCTCTCAAACTTGTTGCTGCTTTTCATCTTTTTTTCACCCTGCTTCTGCTCTTGAATTCTGACCTTAAATCAGCCTAACTAGCCTCAGCAAGTTACAAATACAGTGCATACAGGTTTCTCTCTTAATCACAGCTGATCAGAGGTCTCCAGTTATAGTGGTGAGTGCTGGGCGATATTAAAAATTATGTTATCACAATAAAATATTGAGTATCAGTCAATATCGATAATTATCACGATAAATATCAAATCATTATTTCATTTAAATTCAAATGCAGATTTTTGGTCCAGAGTGAAAGTTGAAGAAATCAGACAGTTTGTTAGTTTGTATCTGGATTTTGTTTTCTGATAAACTTCTTGAATCCATCATTTCTGACGGTGCTAACAGGAAGCAGGTCTTTAGAGTAAAATTAGATTTTTAAGTTTTAGTTTAGTTTGTAATGCTTATTTTTCTCAGATTGAGGTTATTTCCATGATTTGATTTAAATTCAAAACAAAGATATATAAAGTTGTGTACTGTGTATCAGTTTAATAAATTATTGTTTTGAGTTGTGCTCTCCCCGTTAAGATTACTAAGGGTTATAGGCAGAGAGTTATTGTTTCCCTCTGTGCAGTGAATGCATCACATTCGTTCAGTGTTCAGTTGTACTCAGTTGTACTACGGTCGCGGTGGACATTAAACATGTTAGAAATGCACAGCAGAAGTTTTCTCTGTTCCTTTACCCACATCCTGAAAGTATATTTAATGAAGTGTATTAAGTTAACAGTTAACGCAGAGTCGACACAGTATCAACACAGTATCAGACTAATGACTCTGCTTTGAGCTGGTAGGTTTTAAGTTTCCTTCAGTGTCGCTGTCGCTCGTCTCAGCTGTGCTTGCTCCAAATGTCTTTAAGCCCTGTTTAGCTCTAACCCTGCGACATGATTGGCTGGTCAATGCCGTCTTCTTCTTCTGTCTAATGTTGGGTGGCAACTAGCGTTCAAGGCTCGTTAGTGCCCCCTCCATCTTAAGTGGCTTGGAAGTGTAATAACATGTTTATTTATATCAGATTTTTTTCAAACATTTTTTATATTTATATCGAGAAAAATATCTATCATGATAATTATCGCTATCGAATTATCGCCCAGCACTCGGAATGTTTGTTATAAAATGAAAACCAGACCCAGACCCTTAAAAAAAAGGAAATATACAACCACAGGGAAAATGGTCTGGTTCCTGAATCCTAGAATTATCTTACATTGGCAAGGAAGTAAATGATTTCAAGCAGACATCTTCAATCTTGCATAAATAAAATTATCTGCTATTAACTATCTGCAGAAGTAGCAACAAGAAGTAAAATGAGGAGAAAAGAAGACGAGAAGAGAAGAGAAAGATGTGGTGTGTGAGAGTGTATGCAACAGTTTTCTATAATGGCCTATAAAACACCGCCAGAGCCCATTCTTTCCCGGTCACACGGCCAGATAGCGAGAGTGACTGTGTGCTCTCTGATGATAAAAGCCATAACACAAAGGTTTGTTCACAAAGCGGAGTGTTCTGTCCACCAACACACTTTAATTAAAGTCCCCTAAACGGCCCTCTGTGCAGGTTTAATAAACCTTATATGAAGCAAATGGAGTCCTGAATGAGCAGCTCTTGCAGACCAGGCAAATTTCCAACACACTGACTAGACAATCCACTGCATTGTTATTTCTGGGCTAAAGGGAAACTCCAGCAAGGTGAAGGGCAGAATGTGCTAGGCTGTAAAACACTTTTAGTTACTTTACTTTTTCTGATTGCACCTGGTAAACAATGGGGCCTCTCCAGCCATTAGAATAATGAATGTGAAAGCAGCCACAATGTTTTTGCAACTGCAACTGGCAGGCCCCTTCACTTACTTTCTATTGGAGTGCTGTGCCAATTTTTTCCGTCATCTTGGAAAGGTGAAGAGTTCCTGTTTACTAAGGTGCTATTTTGGAATAAAAATCAGGTTAACTTTTAAATCTGTGTGAAAGTTTTTCCAATTCCTTTTCTGTGTTTTAACTCCTGAAGAATCCTCTCTACCTCAAAGTTGATCTCATTTGGGAGTTGGCTGGTGTGCATGATTAGGCCTGGCAGTTTAGTGATCTTAGCAAGCAGCAGGGAGAGGTATGACATTTATTTTTCCAGCCCCCGACCCTGAGGATGAAAAATGCATGTCTCCAGCCCAGCCAAGGCGGTTTGGGTAATCATTTATGCCCGTGTCTTGAGTCCCATGTCTCGACCTCAGTAGTCGGGTGTCTGACAGGTGATGCACGATGCCTCACTCTTCCTCTCCCTCTCCCTCCCCCTCCCCTTTTCCCTTTCCACACCACCTCCTCCCAAACCCCAACAGGACACTGTCAACCAGTCCCTCTTTTGATGAGCACCTGTCAAGTTTAAACCTTGACCTGAAGACAGCTCACCATACTTAGCTCCCTTCTGCCTCCCCCTCACAGTCCCTTAGCTCTTTTTTCTTTTTACTTTGGACTTTTACAGCTCTTTTGAAACCTTCTCCTTCTTCTCTTTACTCAGCATATCTCTGTCATCCATTTACAGGCAACACAAAGTATGGTGTCACATTTAAATGCCTTGCTCATGCATTGGGTTTGGAAGTATGCACACTCAAAACTGTTTCGTGCAGTTAAAACATTAAAAGCAGAAACTGAGTTGCAAGAATGAGCCCCTGTTTTTGTATCTCTCCAGTATATAGACAATTCAAGAGACGAAGAGAAGCAATGATTAGAGTCCTTACATAAAAAGTTGAGAAGATACCTTTTTATGGAATTGGTAAAGATCCAGGGGGATTGCTGTTGATCCTATCCAGATGGATCCAAATGAATGAAGTGCCATCTCTACAGTCCTGCTTTCTCACGTGGTGAGAGCAGAGCCAAGAGACCGGGCTTGCCTTTGTGTTAAGGAGACCGTAAAAGGCCACAGTAATTGCTGTAAAAGGCTAATTCAAGGATGTAAAGTAGAGCAGGAGTGCACAGGTCAAGGAAAACCAGGGAGAAAATCAAAGAGGTCAGAGTGAATTCAACAGGGAATTAAGAGGATGAGAGAGAGAGAACGTGAGAGAAAGGGAATATGAGAGAGAGAGAGAGAGAGAGAGAGAGAGAGAGAGAGAGAGAGAGAGAGAGACCAGCTGGTAACTTGGGTGTCGTTCTGATTTATAATGTACACCCAATTTACTCTCATTTACTGGGAAATTAGCTAAGAAATTTGTTTATATCTTTTCCCCAGAGAAAGCCGGAGGGACAGTGCTGCTGTAGAGGTAGTATTAATGTCACAGCACCCAGCCATGTTACTGGTTAGTTTTAAAATACACTCAGGTTAATTAAGTAAGACTTCCTCTAATGCAGGGGTGTCAAACATACGGCCCGCGAAAAACGGCCTGCCAGAGGTTCCAATCCGGCCCACGGGATGACTTTTGAAATTACAGAGAAGACATTAACTGCAATTTTTCAATAAAAGTAACTGCTATTTCAAATCTGTCCTACAATCAAACGGCTGACAGGGGGCACCTGAACGGCGCTCCAGGACTTTTTATTCTCAAAGTGAAGAAAAAGAATATTTACAGTTTGCATAATCCAGTGGAAATTCATAGAATGATTGGACCCCTGCATACAACACTGTCCAGCAAGCAAACTGTTCATGCTGGAGCTGAGGGGTCCATAAAGGTCAACTTTACCTTATTCATTATAGTCTATCTTTTCTTTTGCTGTAAATATTACACTCTGTGTGTCAGGTGAATTGGAAAACTGTGTGATCGCAGTTGGTTTCAGTGCTTAAAGAATATCATATTCGGCCCCACTATTACTTCTTTTCGACCAACGCAAACAGGGCTGGTTCTCGCGCTGGTCCGGAGCTGGTTGAACTCGCGATCCAACCCGGCACCCGTTTGAATAATTGTGTTTCATATTGTATCATATCGTCTTGTATTGTATCACATTGTATAGTATGGTATTGTGTCATATTGTATATCCTTAAATTGCATTGTATCATGTGGTATTGTGTCATTCATGGAATTGTGATTGAAAACTGAAAATTGAAAACTGGGAGACACTGTGTTTTCATCTTGGTGCTGGTTTGGCAAGCATTCTACTAAAATGTTTTAATGTGGTATTACAGTAATGTGGTGTATTATGAAGAGCACATAAGTCAGCATCAGATATGAGTTCTGGGTGATGGACGGGTCAAACAAACATGAGACTTTCATTCAGCAACTCAGGATTCAATTCTCAATTCAAATATATAGTCAATGAATCAATGTTGATCTCCTCTATGAACCGTACTTCTTTTATTGTTCCTGATCTTCCTTATTTACATAACATAGATTATGTCAGTGATGTCAAATATGCTCTACCTGATTACTAACTGGTGTACATGTGTGTGTAACTATTAAAATCAAACAATGATTTCTTTCTTAAACCTTACCAAACTGTTTATCAGCCTAAGCATACAAATTATAAAAGTATTTTTTTGTGTGACTGAACATAACCGAGTTTGAGGTTCCTTCACAGTGCTGACGTGTTGATGATTAAAGCTCCTGTGAGGAGTTTTTAGCTTGTTATGAAAAAGACTGAAATTAACAGTGATGCTTCTCTCTGACCTACAGAAGCAGAGGAGACCATCAGCAACAAGACTGACAGTTTCTTTATTGTAATTTTCATTGCCTGTAACAGCTGCGAGGGGGTAGGTGTCGGAGCAGATGATTGACAGAACGCTGAAGAAACAGATTATTTTTAACTTTTTTTTCTCACAGCAAGGATTCTCAGTGAGTGATACATGTGACTGTTAAAAGAGAGCAGGATGAAAAAAAATACTACTTACAGCAGAAAGATAAGAGGTAACATGTGGGTTATCTAACACAAACAAAGTTCCTCTAGGGGCTTTGATGCATGTCAAATAGTGAGGAAAATTATATGTTATTTACTGGGGCGGCTGGAGGAGTTTTCTCCAGGGGGGGCTATAACTCCAAAATAGCAAGCAAACATGTACTAAGGTATCACACCACAGAACTTGACACAGTCTATTATTTTAGATAGGATGTGCCTGTTTTTGTCAACCTCCTCATTGTGCTTACGGATCCCTATCCTGCAGCCTTTATCAAGCTGACATGAAATGTTTATTTTTCCAAACATGGCTAGACAGTGCATTTTCCATGTGGATCCCAGTTTGTTCATGCTTCTTTGTCTTTTCTGAAAAGTGCTTCAAATCAGTAGCACCTGTCTTAATCCATGCTGGGTCAGATCCTGACGTTTGAAAAAGGAGGCAGGGAAAGCAGAATAAAGCATTAGCCTCACTACATGCAGTTAGCCAAGCCTTGTTGCTAAACCAGGTCCTGGAAAAAAAACAGGGGTCTCATTTATAAAGGTTGCTTACGCACAAAACGGGGCCTGAGCTTGTGATTTATAAAAAACAAACTTGACGTGAAAATGTGACTGCCAGTAAGCTAACTCTGACCCAGGCGTACATACATTTTAGAGGCAGGGGGAAATTGGCGACGCAGTTGGTGAGAGGGAGAACTGAAGTCAGATTATATTTTGATGCCTTTTACACATTTCATTCATTGAATAAGAACATATTAACAGACCCGCGTCACCATCATCACTAAAATATGCATATTCTATTTGAACGTGTGTTTGTTGTGAGTTGTTTCCAATAAGCTGTCATTAAAAGATAAAAGCGTGTCTTAAAGTTCATCAAATATTTCATCAGCTTTGTCTCACCTTTACATTCCTCTGAGGTGTAGAGGAAACACATGGGCCGTATCCTAACGTGTTCGTCGGGAGGTAAAAAACAAAGTTACATCAGGGGACGTAAATCAGTCGCGGAGCAAAGTAACAGTCATGTTTTCAATGTTTCTAATGCTGTGCAGAGTCACTATGTGTAGTTATACTTTTAAAAAAGACTGCTGTACGACGCACACGGAGCGCACAGACACGGCCCCGGCTGCCTCACACACTGATCACATCTTCATCACCTGCATGTGTTTACTGTGTTAATGAGAAAAGTGTGGAAGTAAAGTCATGCCCGGTTCTCACAGTTATTATCTTACATATCATAATCAGTCAAAGCGCAGGCCAAGCTGCCCGTGATGAAACCAGCACATTAAAACTTATATTCACGGATCAAACTTCTGTCAGATAATATCAGAGAGGAGATCTCTGAATGACGTGAGCTCTCTGTAATGTGAAATAAAAAGTCTGTGTCCTGTAAACATGAAACACTGCAGTGAGACCTGTGCGTAATGATGAATGATGGATGCTCTGGCACTGCTGACGGATACACGCTGCAGCGACGTGGAGTCACTCGATATTTTTATTTTTATTTTTATTTATTTTGTGTCCCTCCTGCAGAGAGAAAACAAACAATAAGTGCTCTCTGAACTCCGCTTCATTCCCGAGGATCACGGTTTGTGTGTCAGAAAACTTTATTTTCTCTGTCTTCCTCTCTGTTGTTGCTGTGAGAACCTTTGATCTTCTGGCTCATTTGTATGCATGTTCATTCATAACGTGCTTTGCATTGACCGTATATGGTTGAATGTGGGCATGAAAAGGGCGGAATACAAGGCTGATCTACGAGCGCATATCTCCAGGTGGTTTGTGATTTATAAACGGAATATTGCGTAAAGTTTGCGTGCGAACGGTTTTATAAATCAGAATTATTTTTGGCGCACGCCATTTCCGGGTTTTCGGAGTACGTACTCTTTTAGTAGGGATTCTACGCACTCTTTTATAAATGAGACCCCAGGTGTATTGTCTCCCTCTGTCTTCAGACTTCTGATTAATGGTGATGTTCGGCTTATCAAGTCCGCGCTCTTTCACATCGAGCTTCTCCTGGTACGTTCTCCTCTGAAAAGGTGATGTTTTAAGTGATTTCACTGAATTATTTCATTTCTCTTTCTCCATTCTGCATCTCTGTCCAATCGCCTCCAACTCCCCCGGCTCAACCTGTCAATCAGCCGCACTTATGACAGATGGCTGTGACGTCGGCTCCATCCAGCTGCATTCAGCTCTAACATGCTCCTATCTCTTGTATTGAAGAGGAGCTACTGCGCATGTACAACTTTTAACGAGAGTCTATGGACAAAGATTTAGCGCCCAGGGCGAAAACACGTCACCAATCAGACATCACAGATGAACCAAACAACTTTACTCATCATTAACTATATGATATTTATCTTGCTCATCTAAAAAAATATATAAATACAGTTCAGAATATTATTTTATTATTTTATTTTCATTTCATTTTTTTTATGTCTGGTAATGTGGTGGGTGGTGGGGCGGCGCCTTTGCACCCTCCATTGGCCAGCCACCCCTGGTTATTTATCAGGCTTTGTTTGGAAAGGTAACCTAATGTTATGTAATATCAACACTAGATGAGTGCCTAGATGGTCATTTTGAAGCATAGAGCCACAAAGCTAGCTGCTGTATGTCACCGTCTGTATGTATGGGAGTAAGAATGTATCTTTATGTGTTTGCTACATCAATACACAACAGAGGAAACCTTAAAGTGTGAAAGACTGTGCTGCAGTCACTGCTACTTTTAGTTTGAAAGCAGGTTTTGAGGAACGGCCTGCTGGTCATTTAAAGGTTGGTTTACATTTAAGACCCAGAGAGGCTTAGCATGGAGGAAAAACACTGCAGGTGGACATTATGCTGTGTCAGGTGTTTGGGTCTGAGCCAGCTGTTCTCTTTATTCTTCCCCCTCCTTCAATCTCTACTTCTCTCCATCTCTTATGCTCCCTCTCTCTCTCTGTGTGAGTGTGTGTATGTATGTGCTCATGCAACCTGCAGAAAGCACACACTTCTTATTACCCCAGAGGCTATTGCTCCCCATTAACCTTACCCTCACTACCCAGAGTTCTTCACTGGCTCATAAACTTCGCACACTAAGACTTTGAGAGATGGTTGATGCCAAAATATAGTACCCTTGTTGAACTCTGACCCGTAACTACTGACATGGAACCTATCCAAGAGGCTTTTTAGCCTGCTGTTAGTGTATATGGAGGGATTTCTGCCAGGCTCTTACTTACAATTTAGAGTGCAAGATTTAAAACTTTTCTGGGTCTTGAGACAAATTGAACTTATCTTATCAGATTTAAAATGATTCTGCACCAGAGGAAAATTAAACTAAGGGCTTGCTATTGAAATGTCAGAACTTGCCCTTTATGGAGGCTCATTCTTCAGCAGGATCTATTGTGTTCCCTCAGTACCTGATTGTCTGCTGCATCTGTAGTCGGTCTGGATCTGAGGCGGAGAAGGTCGTCAGGCTGGTGCCAGCAGGGACGCCCTCCTCAAAGCGGATATGTTTGGGGTTTGTGGGGAAGTAAGGGGGCTCGTTGACGTCCTGGACAGATATGGTGACGCCGGCGGTGGACTGGAGTGAGGACTGGATGCCGCTGGCTAGGTGGGCCTGGTTTGACACCACCACGGTCAGCATGAAGGCGCGGTTCATCTCGAAGTCTACTGGCTGTGGGAAGGGAGTTAATGACAGATTGTGAGAAGAGGGGATCAAAATGAATCCACATCATACACTGTTTCTCTTTCATTCAAACATCAATCAATCAATCTTTAAATATATAGTGCTAAATCACAAAAAAAAATTCCCAAGACTCTTTCCAAACAGAGCAGGTCTAGACCGTACTCTATGTTATATTACTATCAAAGACCCAACATCAAGACAGGACAAGATCCAGAAGCAGGACTGCAGTATTTAGCGAGTGACAGCGGCAAGGAGAAACTTCCTTTAACAGGCATAAACCTTGAGCAGAACCAGACTCATGTTAGACAGCCATCTGTCTCAACTGTGTTGGGGTTTGGAGGAGGGACAGAAGGAGATGATAGTGATGAGTTGGATATTAGTAGTCGTAGCATACATGTAATGGCCATTTGCAGTAAAAAACTCAAAGAATATACAAAGTATCAAACTCAAACTTTAACTAAACATAATCAAAGGGTCACTGATGCACCGTGGGGATGTAGTGTATGCAGGCAAAAGAAGTCCAATGTTCATGCAAAAGTTCAGCGGTTTCCAATGGTTTATTTTTGATGGCAAGCAAGCAAACAAGAGGAACAAAGAAAATCACGGCTCCTGCTGCCTCTCTTGCACTGATGTAAAAACATAGGCCCACCCAGGTGCATGCTGGCCTTCTGCCACCTACCTACCTAAATAACCTCAGGTGCCCACAGTTCCTAATTACAAAACAAACAAAAACAAAAACAAAAAATCTAAATATACTACACAAATGACTAGCAAAAAATATATCCCCAAAATCTTACTCAAATTACCTATAAAAAGAAAAGTTTGGATAAATACTACTTGTTAATTCTAAATTACGTAAACAACCAAATACAAAAAATAAACATAAAGCTCCAACAATATATAGGCAGATGATCATGAAATCCAGCATGTGGTTCAAAGTACGTACCAATACCCTATTGTTTTTTTTCTTTTGCCAATATTGAACTTTAGAATATTCACATTTGTGCTTTTCTTTTTTAATTCCTTTGTCAGTTTCACATATTCAACATAATTGCAAAATAGTAGATGCAGCATTTAAGTAACTGAAAGTATTTATACTATTGAAACAACAAAGGGCAACACTACCACAAATAAAAGTCTCAAAATAACCACTTCTGCAACAGCTTAAAGCACACAGTGTAAATGGTGTTTGCTCAAATGAAGAACAGAATGAATACAATTTTTTTTAAATCTCAGGTTTAATTATGTTGAGTGTGTTTATTATGTCTTTTTAAAGTTATATTTTTAGGCTTTTACACCTTTATTTTATAGAGGAGAGGACAGTGGATAGTGTAGGAAAGTGGGAGACAGTGGGGGAATGACATGCGTGAAAGAGGCCACAGGCTTAATCCGAACCCGGGCCACCTGCTACATGGGCGCGCAACTTAACCATTAGGCTTAAGTTGGACTTAAGTCCGTGCCCTATTGTGTCTTTTAACAAATCATTTAATGATACTTTTTCTATGAAAAAGGTTGAACGGTTTTTGATTTCTAAAATAACTTTTTCAGTATTCATTCTCCCTTTACAGATAAAGAGAACAGAGAGTGGAGTATATTCTCCTTGTCCTTTATGGTCACTGATTATTAGTGCTGTAAGTAGCATTATTATCATTATTGCTTTTTACAGGCACACCATGTCAAGTGCTGAAGCATGGGGGATGTACTATAAATATTATGCTCATTAAAGTGTTACAACCCCTGTCAACATTTCTCTTTTTGCCAGGGGAATATGCGCTGAACCTTGTTGATGATAAAGGACACAATAAATGAGCAGATGCAGTGTCAAGTGGTCCCCTGATGAATGGGACCCATATTCTCTCTAAACAACTCCCCAACACACATAAACATGCATACACACACCCTGAGAGGAGGCAGCGGGGCTCGGTTTATTCATAGGGGCTGTCATGGTGCAGTGAATGTGTGTGTTTGTGTGTGTATGTGTACTCTACAGGGGTTTTGCTGGCTGAGCCTAAACCAGAGTGACAGTTCTGTGCTCTCCTAATGAAGACTACACGATGAGGTTCAAATGACAACAACAAGCAAGGAAATGAAGAACAGAATGAATACACTGCTCGCAGGTACTGCTGCCACACTTGGAAGTGGGTGGATGATGATTACCGTCAAAAGTCTTGCGTCTGTGGTGTTTGATGGTGATGTTAATGACTGTGAACACCACAGTGTATAGCATTTGCTGACTGATATGAGAGGACAGTTTCTCAGCACAGTTAAAAAAAAAAAAGTGTTTATAAACATGCAGCTTTGTTGATGGGGGCACTCAAGCTGCTTTCTCCTGTACTTAGATATGAGTAAATATAAGCACAGGGTGTGTATTCGTGTGTGACCCCATGGTGCACTGGGAACAAATTTACAGGCAAACCATGCTCAAGGCCCTTTGATATACAGCCAGTGGTATTCCGAGCACAAGGAGGTCGAGAGTATAGCTGTAGGCTACATAAAACACATATACACACTCAGACACACACACACCCTGAGGGGAGCCAGAGGGGTGAGAGGTCAATAACACTGCTTCCATCTTTTGCCCATGAGCCATCCCATCTTACATTTCTCCTGTATCGCTTCACTCGTTCTACTCTTTTCCTTTTACTTAATTTGTTCTGCTGGTTTCAAACTCCAACCCCACCACGCGTCTTACCACTGCCCATCCTTCGCCCGCCCCCAGCCTCGCTCTCTGAGATTTATAACCTCTGCAGTCTCCAGCACTCAATCCTCCAGAATCTCTCTTTGTCTCCCTTCTCTCCTCCTCTCTTCCTCCCTTGTCATCTTACGTGTTTATCACAAGCTGGTGCAACCCAGGCATAAATCCCAGAGTTCAAATGAAGTAAACTAAAGTTAAAATATACATAGTAGTAGAAACCCCACAGTTACTACAAAAGAAGCTTTGTCACTTTAAGAGAGTAATGTTGTCATAGTTAAGTAGAAACATTAATGTTATGATAAAATAAGCTATGTCATTTAAGAAAGTCACGTTATGGTAGTTTTTTGTAACGTATGTCCCTCAACAAATGAAAGACCAAGCAGCAACCTCCAGTCTCAAACTATGAAGCCCATGTGGAAGTGTTATAAACTGCAATTCATCGAGAATCCGCTTGAGGCTGACTGCAGAAACACCGGAAACCACACACACACCAATTCAAAAAAGACAATCTTTGCAGCATTAATAAACATGCTTACAGCCTGGTTAAAAAAACGGCTTGGCTCTACGTAGCTAATTTCTCTATCGGCACATGGCATGATTTTTTTTCTAACACGTCGGTTCAGAAAATATTAAGATTACAAGTTTTTGTCCAAATAAGTACATGACTGACTTGACTCCCGGACGGGAACACATAGCTGTTCACTAGGAGGCTCAAACTCCACCTCTTTATGTAACACTATGCCTGGTTGAGTTCAGCATTTCCAATATGGCTGCCGCTGCCGATTGGCTTCAAATAGTGCTCAGGAACAGTTGGGTGATGTCACAGATACTACATCCAATATTTTATACAGTCTATGGGTAAGACACACTATCTTCTATGATTTATGTGTGTTCTTGTTACCTTCCTCTAATGGGTCAATTTAGAGACACATCACATTTCTTTAATTATGATTGGTCAAGGGGCGGGACAGAAGAGGAGAGCAAAAGAGGAGTAGCGAGAAAAGGGGGAAGAAAAACGTGCTCTCTGACTAGCCATGAGCTAAACATCTGAGTTAAGTGTTGGATAAAGCGAATGATAGTAAGGTGCTAAACAGCTACCCGTTTTATTTAGTATATGTCGTTTGAAAGGTAACTGTAACTTCCTCTGCTACTGCTTGTTAGCCCGAATTCTAATTCTGTGCTCGCGAATGTATGGATAGAGGAGCCGCTGCTTAGCACCAGACAGTGCGTCGTGGGACTGTTACAGAGGGAGACCCGAGGTTTCCCTCCTGCATTGCCTTTCTGCGGTTTTCCTGGACCATCCTTCATTGCCACGGCTGAGAGCGGGTGGTGACATTGCTTCAGTGCCACCGAGAGGAGGTGCGGACGTTTGTCGTTCATTTTAATGCCAGCTCTTGTTATGTTTGTGTGGGCCCATATTCAAGTTTTAATAGTGTATTAATGTGTTCTAATGGATTTAAGCACTTAAAGTGAACTAGTTATAGTGGGTTATTTCTTTTGGTCAGTTTATATAGTCTCTAGGTATTTTGATGACCCAATAGATAAGTATCATAAGAGTTTTTATTCGGTGGCTCAAGAGTGCCATTAGTCAGGTTAAAAGGGGACTTGCCTATAATTTCATTAACCTCGTGGTAATTTTTCTAATACTCTAAATGAGTGATGAGAGTGTGTTTTTTTTATTATTTAAAAAAAAAATATATATATATCTTTTTATTTATTTTTTTGAGCCCTTTTGCCTTTTTTTATATATTTTTTTTATAGGACAGCTGAAGAGAGACAGGAAACGTGGGGAGTAGAGAGCGGGGGAAGACATGCAGGAAATGGTCGACCGGCCAGGAATCGAACCGGCGACCCCTGCGGCAAGGACTGTAGCATCTGTACGTGGGGCGCTTAGACCGCTAGGCCACCAGCGCCCCATGAGAGTGTGTTTTGTTTGTTTTCATTTACTGATAAGTAAATACATTGATATTTGTCAATAAATACTTTCAAAGGCATATTTACCTCTTGGTCAGTTTAATGAATAAGGATATCTAAAAAATGGAACATTGAAAGTGTTTTAAAGGTAAAACATGTCATCACACTAGATTAAGTTAATTCATGTAAGCGAGGTCAGGTAGGTTTTAATACAGGACCTATAAACTTAAAGGAGCATTAATAGTAACGATATTAACGTGTGTTCTAAGAGAAAAACCCAGGGCGCTGTATCTCCGACTAGTGGACACATAAGAAGCGCTACACTGTGATTTACATGTCTTAATGACTCATTCAAAACAAGTGGCTCTGTTTGTGTGTTTCTATGCAAGCTTGTTTGTCTACAGAGTTTATAGCCGTGCGGCAAAATGGGAATGCGTCTCACGAACTCCCCAGAGAGCAGTGTAAATGTGTGACATGTCCTGGTTAAGACCTCAGCCCTTGTTTTTCCAGGACCTCCCAGACCCCTCATGGGAGTTTGTTGCTGGGTGTCAATTTCATCCTAGATGCTTCAATAAGAATATGAATCACAGATTTATGGCCTTCTTACTGCATCCTGACTTCACCTACTGGTTTTCAGATGGGGACCACACCGGGATCCCTTATTCCAGAGCGAGCAGAAGCCCCTCTGTTTACATGTTGAGACCGTTTATTTCTTGTTTTTCTTCTCCCAGGGGGTGTCCTGTCTCTCATTTTATGATTTCTTGATAACCTCCCATGGGTCTCCATGGACGCTTACGGCTACCCGGCTGCCTGCTGAATTTTACATCAGGGAAGAGCGAGGAATGGATTATAAAAGGCAGTCATCTAGAGATAATGAAGAGAAGCAAAATGCCAATGCTCATTGCTCAGGGTGCTGTGGGAATTACATCGAGATGTTATTGCTACTTTTTAAACATTATTGTAGGACATGAGGTGTGGTGTGCGGGAGGCGGATACAAGAGGTGAGAACCCCTGAGTCCTCAGGGTCACAAAATAAACAAGTTATTTCCATAAAACACATGCAACATGATAAGCACATTTATAGTGAGCCACTCGGGTGTGAAAACCAAAATAAAAAAATTCCAAAGGCCATTCAATAGGATACACATCCACACTGCACACACACACACACACACACACACACACACACACACACACACACACACACACACACACACACACACACACACACACACACACACACACACACACACACACACACACACACAGTATAAGCTGAATTTCATACCGATTTGTAGTCTGTGTTCCTCATTTTTTGCTTAAAGCCCTCTGTATAAACTCTGTCTGAGAGGTCGAACACTAACATAGCAGGTAGTTACAAGACACGGCTTTGTTGTTGCTGCCATTTACCACAGCAACCAGAACATTATGAGTGTATAAAAACCGTTGCCTTTGTAATTGAGAAATCAATACCTAATTTGCTACAGTGGTCTAGCCAGCCATTGTGTTTAAGTCTGTGTGTGAGCGTATGAGCTGCTCCAGAAGGGCACAGTGGCTCCCAATCCCTCATTTGGACACAAAGGGGCATCTGAAAGGCAAATACCCCAGCCTGTCCCCATTTAACTCTGTGGTCTATTATTACTGCTTGTGCTGAAGTCCGGAGGGGATGTGACAGACAGTACAGAAAAAGAAACAACACTTTATCTTCCACACTGACCTCTGCAGGGTCAGAGAGAGAGAGCATGCACTGATAGGCTGGTGTCTTACCTTCACTACAGTGACCATGCCGTCGTTGCTAACCGGGTCGGTGCGGATGGTGAAGTGGCCAGAGGGGTCTCCGCTGATGATCCGGTAGATGGCGTTCCAGTTTGGCGAGTGCGGCTGGTCGGCATCTATCACCGTTAGATTGGCAACGACGATGTCCACTCGGTTCTCCGGGACCTCACCGGAAAACTGCAAGGAGAAGAGTGAACGGTCAGATTGTAGAATGCAGCTATGATCTTTTAGGACAGGGGTGTGAAACTCATTTCAGTTCATGGGCCACATTCAGCCCAATTTGACCTGTAAAATTTAACCTGTAAAATCATAACATAATAACCTATAAATAACAAAAACTCCAAATGTTTCCCTTTGTTTTAGTGCAAAAAAGTACAAGTACATTCTGAAAATGTTCACATTTAAAGAACTATCTTTTTACAAAAACAGCTGTTGTATTTTTTGCCATGATGAGTCTCAAAGTGGGGCCCAATATTATATTCTTTAAGCCCTGAAACCAGCTGCCAACACACCAAATACACAGGTTTCCAATTCACCTGACACACAGAGTATGTTACAGCAAAAGAACAAATGGATTATAATAATGAAGAAGGTAACATTGACTATTGTTGACCCCCAAGCTCCAGCATGAACAGTTTGCTTGCTGGACAGTGTTGTATGCAGGGGTCCAAAAAGTCTGGGAATTTCCACTGGATTATGCAGACTGCAAATATTCTTTTCCTCACTTTGAGAAAAAGAAGTCCCCGGAGTAGGACAAATTTGAAATAGCAGTTACTTTTATTGAAAAATTACAGTTAATGTCCATCCATCCATCTATTATCTTGACTGCTTAGCCCGTTAGGGGTCATGGAGGGCTGGAGCCTATCCCAGCTGGCTTCGGTAGGCAGGACAGGTCGCCAACCTATCACAGGGCTAACACAGAGAGACAGATACACACCCACACTCACACCCACGGGCAATTTAGAGTGATCAATTTACCTGGTAAGCATGTTTTTGGACTGTGGGAGGAAGCCAGAGTATCCGAGAGAATCCACACATGCATGGAGAGAACATGCAAACTCCACACACCTGCCCGGCCAGGGATTCAAACCAGGAACCTTCTAGCTGTGAGGCAACAGGGCTACCCACTGCACCACTGTGCAGCCCTTACAGTTAATGTCTTCTCTGTAATTTTAAAAGTCATCCCGTGGGCCAGATTGGAACCTCTGGCGGGCTGGTTTTTGCCCACGGGCCGTATGTTTGACACCCCTGTTTTAGGACATACTAAGGTGTTTGAATGCTGTATGTATGCATGTCAGTGTTTGTCATTACATTTTCATTTAGTAGAAGTTTAACGATCTAGCTTTTGGCACAGCTCAGTAGTGAACACCAGCGACTAGAGTTGCACACCAGCGAGCACAAGCACACACTGCAGCATTGTTCCAGTTTCAACGTTTTCTGTCTTTTCTGGGCACCCGTCCTTGATGAGTGGTGATACTTCATTCTTTTTAGAACCCAGAGTGACAAAGGAGGAGAGAATGGTTGCAGAGAAGGCGGCCAGCAGCTGAGAGGGTTAAAACAGCTGTCTGAGTGTATATGAGTGGCTTTTACTTGTCCCCCTAGCTGTACAAACACGTGTTTTGTCCTGATAAGCCTGATGAGGAGTGAGCCGCTGTCTGTCATGTGTCTGTTATGGTGGGGATTGATCAAAGCTTTGCAGGCTCAGGGGATAAAGCCCACAAAGAGGAAACCAAAACAGCGAGGGCTGTGCTGCTTTCCTGCAGAACACGAGTCGACTGCAGCTCCGCCTACACACTCGCAACCCACCGACTCCTTTGGGACCACGTGGGGTCAGACGGTGAGCCATGTTGGCGTGTCTTCATCTCATCTGGAGGCAACAGGCATGCAGCATCACACAGTCACTGTGTCACCATGGGTAACAGGCGTGCAAGAGCCACTGAGCTGCTTATATGAGTGTAGGATATCAAAGAGCAAAGCCCCAGACCAAACACTCCAACAGACCATAATACCCCGCCTGGCAACCCTCGCATCACCCAGCAAACAGCCGACAGCAGCGGGCAGATTAGGAGGCTGCGTCAGGAGAGCTGTTGAGAGACTCAATGACATTCTTAAGACAACAGACAAGTCCGGGTGGTCCTGATGCACTGCTTGCATTGGATAAGTAGGCAGGCTGTCGTATGTTTGTGTCAGAGGGAGCGTGTGTGTGTGAGTGTGTGAGTGTGCTTGAGTGGTTTATTACGGTGGTTTGCTTCAAGGACTCTCCAATGCCAATTCAATAAAATAAAAGTCCAGAGATGGCTCTTGAGCTGCGAAGGGCCCTCGAGCGTCTTCTTTGCCCAGCAAGGAGAAAAAACTGAGGGCAAGCGTTAACCAGATCTGATGGAAGGCTTTGAAGCGTCCACTGAAGCTCCTATTATCAATACACCAGTTTAAGATTTCTCTCTCTCATTATCTTTTTATGGGCCGGGGGGAGTTGGAGGGGGCTTCATCTCGCAGCCAGAGCTTCGGTTATCAACATCTATTCTTCTGATGGGCGATCAAACATGGCGTGGCAGTTTTTTAGAAATTCCCTGCACATAAAACTCTTCATCAGCTGATCAATTTCTCTGAGATAGATACATTCTGTAGAGTTACAAGTAGCAACTATCAGGGATTGCAAGAACTTTGCAGAACGCACATTTCATCAACTGAATAAGAATCTGCCAGCTATGATTTCAGAGTGCCATAGTATTGTGTAGTATTGACTTCCATTCAACATGTCAAAACAGGGCAAAAAAAGGTTGTGTTGTGTAGATGATGATGCAGTGTTTTTAAAGTAAATAACAGCATTTTGAAGTTGAGAATGATTAAGTCTAGAGTTAACTTTTCAGTTAAGAGATTTTTTTCTTAATCTTAAACCAGCAGCTTCTTCTAATTCATCACATTATAGATTTACTTTTAATCTTTGATTCATCTCTCTAAGACTTCAGCTTTTATTTCTAAGCCCTGACTGTGCTATCGTTGTTGTCAATAATGGATTATGATTCAACATTTGAGAATTTGAAATGAAACATTTTAATCTCAATTGGGAAAACCTTGCGGCTTTTCTTCCTCTCACTCTCTAAATGATTTATTTATTGGATGTGTTGAATCTGGTTTCTTCTTTCGTTGTTTTTGGTAGAATACTGTATTGAGTTTTGTTTATTGAACAGTTGAACGGCTGTGTGTCTCATCTGGTAATCTTTATTGTCTGTGCACTTCTTGCCTAAGAAAGAATAGGGGGAGCTCTTTGACTGTGATTGGCACAAGGAGTAGCTGGTTTTCACATGGCACTTGACAAAACACCTCTTGCCCACAACTTCATTCTTTTGTCACTGTTTTGGCAGTGGGGAAAGTCTACTGGAGGCGAGGGGAGAGGAGGGCTAAGAGAAGTGACAGGGGACTTCATCAAGGGAACATTGTGAGGAGAGTACAAGAGGAATGCAAAGGAGGGCTCTGGGTAAATTCACAGGTTACAGGAATTTATCCACACGTGACAATAGTGTGCATATAAAATAAAACTAACTTGTTTTCATTTGTCATATCTTTCTTCATCACAGAAATAATGCACAGAATGTATGCGGTCCCCAATAAGCCCCCAAAGCCTTCTTCACATCTGCACATGTACAGCACCCTTAACCGCCTTGAAAAATAGGGCAGCCTCTGATAGGCGTGATGAAATATTAATCATCAACATTAAAGACAAATTCCACAAACTTTGTATTTCTGGGACACGCTGAAAGATCTATGGGGTTTATTCCAAACACTAAATATTTGCATAATGGCCTGCATTCTCAACAAAATGGCTTTTATGTTATCCCACCGCTAAAGTGGTTGATTTATGAAGGAAGTGGGTAAAAGTGCTCCGCTCATCTCGGCTCCGAAACCTCAAATAAAGTTTATCATCAGTCTCCATGATGGTATTAACTTCCCACTGTGGCAATGATGGAAACGCACTTAAACACGATGGAGTACAGTTAGATAATATGAATCTATTACTGGATACCATCATCAATACGCCACCATCAGCAGAGCATCCTAAATCAGAAGTGAACACCGGGTCAGGAAAGGAGTCTGATTTACAACAAGGCGTGTTTGTGTTTTATCACTGCTGCTGAGGAAAACATCTCCTGACTAGGGTTGCAAAATTTCGGGAATTTTCAAAGTTGGAAACTTTCAATGGGAATTAACAGAAATAAACCAGGAATTTACTAAATTGAAGGTTGGCTCTTAACAGGGAACTTAAATATAGTTGGAGAAAATATATTTTAGCATAATCCTGACTAAAACAACCAGATTTCATGCAAATACCATTGAATATCTATGTTATTCCTCAATCTCATGCACATAGCACACTGCTTACTGCAGGGCTATTGAGACCACACCCCCTACATGCACTGTGCATTCCTCCATCACATGCACAGATGATTTCTAGAATCCTGCAGAGGCTAGGCTTGAGAAGCTTGAGGGAAGATGCTTTTTTATTTGCATTTTGAATGGGACTTTGTTGGAGGTACAGCAGCTCTTTTCATTTAACATTTTGAATGGGACTTTGTTGGGATTACATTTTTGTTAATTTTTTAATGGATTGGGTCGGGGGTAGAGTAATATTTAACTCAACATTCATGTTTTTGTTCTTCAATGAAATAATTGATTGTTCAATAAAATATTAAACACTTGATAAAGTTCTACTTACAAATAAATCTGTTTTAATTGTATTATTTTGGATGGATGTCTGCTTATAACAAAACAAATATTTATGCTTAAATATGTTACCTTTCGAATAAATTACCCTCAAATCCCATGGAAATTTTCCAATTCGGAATATTTCCAAAATTCCCCAGCTTAACTTCCCATGGAAACTTACAAGAAATGTTCCACCCCTTTGCAACCCTACCTGTGACCCAATATCCCCTCATTCCAAAGTCCCTCCCTCCCACTTCTTCCCTCCTTCATTTTTGTTCTTAGACTCTCCACGGTGTTCTAAGAATCACCCCCGTCTCCCCTCTTTGTTCTCTTTTTGCTCACCATCTCCTTTGTGTGTACTTTTTCCCTTCTTCCTCTGCCCTCTCTTTGTACCTTTCCTGCTGTGTGTGATGTAGCAGCTTTCTGATGAGCTCTGTGGCTGACACATGCTTACCGCCAGCGCTAACTCATCATCATAGAGTCTTAATAGCCCCCAGGGCAAATGCTAATGCTAACCCCTCCGCTGCTACCTCAAAGAGCAGAGCCTATACTGTACTGCTGATACCGCCTCAGCTGCTTCTACTGCCTACAGCTGCAGAGCTAAGCACCTTATCTACCCAACAGGCCTGTGCTCTCATCACTGCTGATAGGAGAGCACACATGCTGAAATATTCCGACACCTAACAGCAAACTGACTTTTTCATCAGGACATAAAATTAGAATGCAGGCACACTCACTCAACGTCTGACCGTCTTTACTCCTCTAAACAAACACATGACTCTGCCTCACCTCAAACAGAAAAAAGTGGATCCCAGGAATTCCATTTAAAACCATGCAAATAATAGCCTGGATGATTGTTTTTTTCTACTTCCCAGCTGTCAGTGGGAAATTATGCTCGCAGCTCTGAGCATCCAAACACAGAGCAGACCTGAGAGAAACGGCTTGAGCTAGGATGAAGTGCACGGAGTCTTTACAACCTTAAATCTCCCCCTCTCTGTTTCCTTTTAGTGATTATGTTGTTGGATCGCTCCACATTGTACACACAAACTACATACAGTTCATTACTTCATGTTTTAATTTGGACCCGCTCTAAAAAATGACCTTCTTTAATGTAATCATCATTCTAAATATCACCATCATGACAACAATCATTAACAATTTGCTGGCTCTGGTTTTCTTGCTGATGAAAGTCGATGATATGGATTAGTTCTTTCCTCCTGTGTGTGTGTGTGTGTGTGTGTGTGTGTGTGTGTGTGTGTGTGTGTGTGTGTGTGTGTGTGTGTGTGTGTGTGCGTGTGTGCATCCTCTACAAGGAAATATGTAATTACCCTTTGCACCTCGTAACCCTCCCTCACTGTCCTTGTTTAAATCTCTGTCGGGTTCTTTCCCTTTTTCTTTCCCTCCATCCCTCCCTCCATCTCTTCCTCTCCTTTTTTTCCACTCTCTGCCTCTCTCTTGGCTTTTCCCATCATTTCACCTCTTTCCCCACTGCTTTATTTGAAAGGACTCACAGTTCTGGAGGTCAGCATGGGAGGGTTGTCGTTGATGTCCGTGACGGTAATGATGGCAGTGGCCGTGTTGGAGAGGCCAAAGTTCAGGTTGCCCTCCATATCCGTGGCCTGCACAATGATGGTATACTGGGACACTTTCTGTAAAGAGGCAAAGAACAGGAAAGAAAACAGAGTGTGTGGTTATTCATCTGCAAAAAAGCTTTTTATTTCTCGAGTCTACAGCAACAGCTACAGACTGTGACTCCCAGAGGGATAAAAAAAAAAAAAGGAAAGCTGAGGCTGTGTTGTGTTCTATAGTAGCAGTCCACCGTCTTATTTGAAACACAGATTCACAAGGGTGAAATCTTTTATTCCACTGAGTTGAAAACTCTGCAATGGAATGTATCCAGACTTTACACCATCTGAAGGCTGCACTGTGAAGCTTCCCCACGGGTACGTCTTCAAAGATATCGTCTGTTTTGCGCCACTGATGGACAAATGTGAAGACAATGATCCAACTGACGGGGATTAATGGACTATCTATGGAGCAATAATAGAGGGAATGAAAAATGCCATTCTATCTTTTTGAAATGATGCCTTGTCACTGCTTTGGAAGCTGAAATAGTTCTGTTATTCTTATTTTTTGTACTTGAGTGCATTTTGTCAAGCAGCTCCGTTCTCCTCCCTCTCTCCGGTGGCCTCCTCAGCCTGTTCTTCAGTCTCGGGTGCGGTTAATGGGCTGTAGGAAAGATAAAGCCCAGGATTTCGCCGTCTGGATAATGTGTCTTGTCAGTGAGATTCCCTATTACATTCCCAGTGTCTCTGTCACCTGCTAATTACCGGGTAAATATCCCAATTAGGCCCGGATGCCACATCAGGAGGATTAGACAGCTCCTCTCGGTTCCTCTCATCTTGATGCTCCAACTCCAACCTCGTACACACACTCTCATTAACACTCATACGTACACACACTCTCATTAGCACTCATGCACACACAAACACTCACACCTCTCTTACTTTGTGTCTGGAGGCAGTGCATGCCTGACTGTCCCATCAGCCAGTGTACGGCGTGTACACAACACTCTCACTAATTAAACAAGGGAGTAATTATGTAGAGCTGCTCTGAACCTCTCAGCAGTGCAGCAACACGGCAGCACACCCGGCTTCCTCCAAAGGACTGAGGTCTACTACTGTCAACAAGCTTTCTTAAGTCCACCACAAACCAGTGGAAACCTTAAGAAGAGAATCAGTGTGGGAGTTTATAAAGGAGAGGAACAAGACGCTTCAAATGTAAAGAACAGAGCAGAGGATAAGAGACAGCAGGAGATGCAGCTTAAGCACAAGGGAGGAGTGCAACCAAAAATAGATACTTCTATGTTTCTTTCTCTTTGTAGCACCTTACACCTCCTATAGCCAGGCTGAAGAAGAGAGGGGGATGCTGAAAGTTTCAAAGGTCCAAAGTGCTGACTGAAAACGGACCAGGAAAGCACCACAGTGTGCTGACAGGCATCTTCCTGTGAAGTTGATGTACAGTAGATGAGCAGATTTGTTTTATCTCTTTATACAGTTTAAGACTTTTAATTTGCTTTCTATGAAAAAATATTGGATGAAAACAGAAGACGTTGTTTTATCCCTACTCCTCATGTTCTAACAGCTCTCTTCTGCTCTTCCTTTCCAGCAGGTTGGAGCATTTATCAACACGCTAATAACAATAAATGCATATTGATCAGTGGAACAGAGTTAAATCAAGGCTAAGTGTGCAGCACATCACTTAGGAGCACTTTCACTTACTTCCCTATGTGCATGTATGAGAGTAAAACACAGCAACTAACTCATAGATAAACATCCATACAGAGGTCAGAACTCCAGAGGTAGGGTTGCCAACTTTCTCACTACTAAATAAGGGACAGGTGCACGGTGCCATGGTGGTGTGAGCATGATGTGTCAATTGAGCGTATATTTAGATTCTGATTCAACTAGAAATGCAGAAAGTGTGTATATTCCCTTTAATCCTTACTGTATCATTATGTAACCTCATATGAATAAACCTCAAAGAAACCACAATTTGGCTCTTTACATCAAAAAACAGGCAAAGGAAATATTAAACGCAAAAGAGGAGTATGACTCACCAAATGTACTTTTTTCATGGATACTTTTTGCCGCGCTTGACTGACTCAAGCACTCTTTTGTCCTCTTGCACAGCCAGAGTTTTTGCAGGACTTGGCGCATTTGCGCTGTATACAACTGATGCACATGAGGGGGCCTGTGATTGGATGACAGGCGGTGTGATTGGCACATGATCTGCCACTGGCGTTTTATCTGATCTAGGATCTGTAGAGTGCAGTCTGCTGTATTTACAAGAGTTAATAGTCAATATACGGAACAATTGAGGTCCCGTATGAAACAAACCAATTTAGCCCAATATATGGGATGTCCCGGCTAATAAGGGACAGTTGGCAACACTATCCACAGGGAGCTTTTAGCTAACAGTTTCTTCAGGGCTCTCAAGTCTCACGCATTGGGCTTGAGACACGTGCATTTCAACCTGTTAACACGCTCACATGCCACACTTTGTATTTCTCACACAGAGTAAATACTAGGTCAACGCCCACCAAGTTGCGCCGCTTTTCCTTAAACTGTGGAACAGGTAGGAATCAAGTGGGTTTCCCGTAGAGTTCAGAATGAGCTTGCCACGCACCAGCTAATCAAAAAGAAAGAAAGAAATATAGCTACCCGACAGCCAAACAAAAAATAGCATCACTGTATCCGGGTAAAACAACACAACAACGTCACGTTCCAAAAAAAAGAAGGCACATACGCAATGCCGTGAACGCATATTAGAAGGCGCGATCTGTCTGTAAATGCTACATTGTGCTTACAAGCTGGCTGCGTCTTTTGTTTTGGTGCTGAATCAATCTTTTTTGAATGCAAGGCTTTTTTTTTCGATGAAACAGCTGCCTGCTTCTGCTGAAAACGATACTAAGAGAACAAAAAAGCAATGTCGTAGGCTGCAAGACAAAGAACTCAAACTTTCTGTAAAACCATAAGGCGCTATTTTGTTATTATTTCAAGCAGGCTGCTTCTGATCTGTCAGTGACGCTACACTGGATAAATTGAGGTTGTAGAAAAACTGAGAGGCAAGGACAGTTTCGATTCTTGCAGGTATAGGAGGGTAAAAGTGTGTGTGTCTGTGTAGAAAATGGGGTAAGGGTATAATCCTGCATTATGGGTGACTGCTCAGATTAGCAGTACACAGAGAAAACAGAGTAAAAATAAGCAGCTGAGGATGAGCTGACACATTTTTACTCAATGTTCCCCCACACACCTCTCTCTTTCTCTCCCTCTGTCACCCTCACGTCTCATGCTGCCTCTCTGTCTCCACCGCCAAATTCACACTCACTTCCTCCCAACTCATCGTAATACCCCGTCTGCCCAGCTCTGTTTTTTGTTCTATTGCTCCCTCCACTCCTTTTTTCCTCTCAATTGCCTGTGTTTTATCGAGTGTAGATGTGATTATATGGGCTTTTGTGTTTGTCTGACAGGTGTCGAGGGCATTCCATCTCAGACATTTCCACTTTATCTTTACCACGCAAACACGGACACTCGCACGGACACAGACACACACTCGGGCTCACACACGGCGCAACGTGAGCAGCCCACTGCAGCGTGATGTGTTGTTAATAGGTCTGTCACTGGTGACAGTTTGAGAGGATGATCTGTCTCGGAGATTTCTTTGCAGAGTTGTCACTGGCACATCCATGTCGCGAGAATAAACACATTTGGATCTTGTCACAACTTTTATAGCTCCATAAACAAGGTGACCGCAGAAGAAGGCAATTTACTGTAAAAAGAGATGCGTTGATGTGTGTGTGGTGACAAGTGGCCAGAAAACATTTGTAAGCGGCATCTTGGAGTGTCATCAGAGTAAACAAAGCTGTGAGGAACTTCGCTCCACAAAGTGAGATAAAAAGGTGTATCATCAGAGCAGCTTCTCAGACTGTGTGGACACTACTTGGAGACTAAAACCTCCCTACTTGTGTGGATTTTACTGCAGTGAATTATTTGTGAAGGCTTTCTGATTCTGAATACAAACCTCTCGGTCAAGCCCAGGCGCCACAGTCACGATATCTCCGGTCTCACTGTTGATGGTGAACATGTTGGGGATGGGGCTGTGCGGCGTCTGTGACAGGATTCTGTAGCGCACCATTCCATTAGCTGTGGTGTTGTCATCAGCATCAAACGCAGAGAGATGCATCACGTATGTTCCTACAGGAGAATAGATTATATGTGAGAATACAAATCTGTGATGCAAGCATGCTGAAGAAGGAAATGAAAGTAGTTAATCAGCCTCAGACTATCATATTAAGTGATACCACATGTTTTTAAAAATAAAACCCTTGAAGACTAGTTGAGTAACTGAGTGGAGAAGAACAGTGTGGTGGGTTGAAGATCAGAAGGCCTTGGGTTTACTTGTCAATAATCACTTGAAGAGGAAAACACTCCCACAGGACCCCGAAGTAAAACTGATAAACAAATTCCTTTATTCCACGGTTTTGTTAAACAATCTTACTAGATGATTCAAAGTCAAGTTTTCCTAAACAATGAACTATACTACAGTAAAGGAACCATGTGGCTCGGTCCTTAATTGATCCTCAACTGTCCGCCTCAGTTTCACCCTACTGCAACATTAAAGAGCTCATTCTCTCTCTTAAAGTGACAGTAACCTAACTCACTGCTGGAACAGCAATACCATACTGCTTTTAACTGTACGGAAAATCCACATTAATGAAATCAAATTACTTTTAGCTTACTTTTAAGACATTTTATAACTTATACAATGCAATCCCAAAATGAAGATTAACTTTCAACCCAAAATTATACGGATTATTTATTTACTTTTAACGTGTATGAACGTAACTTGGCCCTTACAAACAGTGAGCAGTTATTTTGTCATGGATTGACGGTTTCACACATTTTTCGATTAAGTGTAGCGAGAATTTTCTGGTTCAAGCTTCTCAGATGTGAGGTTTTCTATTCTCCACTGTGTTTTGTAATAGTCAAGAAGAGTAATGTTTTACACTTTTGGATGGACAACAGAGGGCATTTCGATACCTCCCTTGACTCTGAGAAACTTGCAGAGCATTTACCAAAGTTTCTTACATATATAAGCAGTAAAATACACCACTACTCAGTACAGGGGGGTCTTTCTGCTGCAGCATGGTTTGGTTCTACCTGTAGCCTATGGGGAATGATGTTTGCTTCAGATTAGGGATGTAAATCTTAAGCATTTTCCGTGATCGTTTTTTGGAAATGTTAATGATGAATTATTGATTAATCAATAAAGAAACATTGTTATCCTTATGTTAAAAACACATTTTTCCCCCCTAAATCATATTTTCCACAGCAACAAAATGCTTATAACTGACGGTATTGAATATAAAAAAATGTTTAACACTGATTTTACCATCAGGCTCATAAAAATATTCTCCATGGACATAGTCTTATAAAGTGAAGGCCCATAATACTAACAGAAAAGTAGTTCAGACTCTCAGAGTCCAGTTTTCTACCTACTCATTGTTATTGAGAAAAATAAGCACGTGTACGCGGTCAGGTGTCAGCCGGGAGCGCAACCAAGTCATAATCAGTCCAGATGCAGAACTGGCTCTGATGTTGCTGCTCTGCAAACATAGCATACAAGCAATTCTAACCAGTCTGTTGGCTTTGTATCTAAAGGTGGGGAAATGTCCAGTTTAAAGTTATCAACCTTCACGTCCGTGTCATTGTTGGCAGCAGTTGCGTATTGATCCTCTTTAAAAAGCACACGTGGATCCCTGGGGCGCAGCTACAGCTGCCAGCTGAGCGCATCTGCTGTGTGCAAAACCTTTAGTCAGCTGATTCACATCGAAACATGCTTTAAACTTAAAACCCCTCCCTGATAGCTGAGTGTAATATGAGACCACATGTTATTTGTTCCACATGATAGAGAGTTTAAAAAAAAATGCGTGTTTCAAGTAATTTTTTTAACAATCAATTAATCGATAATTGATTAATTGTTTACATCCCTACTTCTGATGCACTGAAATCACTTCATTAGTGTCCTGGCATCATGGCAGGTCCTCAGGTCTACTTTTTCACTACAGTACAACACATCAGAGGGAAATATTTCAGTATTTGTAAGCATCTAACTGAGTACATCTTGGGAATTAAAGGAAACTCAGTGCAATAATTCTGTTGTTACATGCAGCCAAGGTTTCTCCCTCCTGCTGTCTCTCTGTTCTCTCTCATCCCTCTGCCTGCTGCACACCTGAGTGGAGAAGGTGATTTAGAGAGGCAGGTAGTGCAGAGGCTCTCTCAGACACAAACTCGCTGGGCAGCTTGATTTTTTCAGTGAGGATTTTGTTGTCCTCCTTTAACCTTGTTTTCCCTCCCCAGGCCGACATCCCTCAGCTTGAGTTAGATGCTGAGATTTGTTATTTTAGTTTGTTGTATTAGCTCGGGCAGGAGGCCACTGGTAGAGCAGTAATCTGTCTTTTATTTTTCAGGTTTGGTTTTTGCTCTTAGGTGGTTTAGGGAGAGGTGATGGGAGGGATAATCAAGGCCCAGCATCTTCCCTCTTTTTGTTCATTTTGGCGAGAGTCCCTTTGGTTCTCTTGTTTTAGAGTTTTTGATTTATGAACATTCTGAGGTTTTGCTTTGATAAAGCATGCAGGTTTTAACTTCAAAATTAAGTGTGATGTCCTTTTTTATAAGCTGCCATCTCCACTGTAGAGCCTTGGTTTCTGTTTGTTAAGGAGGCGGTAACATCCATCAATCCTGTGTAACATACTGTATTATTTGATAGTTAGTGCAAATGCACACTACAAATGCTTGGTACACAAAGCACCACTTTGCCTAACCAACCATTTAAAAAAAAGGTTAAATAAACAGATTAAAATAATAATTATTTGTTGATCAATCTATGGGGCATTTTGCATTAATTAGATGGGACAGCAGAGGGGAGACATGGGGAGAAGAGAAAGGGATGAGGCATGCAGCAAAGGGTTGAGGCAGGGAGTCAAATCAGTGACCACTGCGGTGAAGACTGTAGTCTCTGCACACTTCAACTGCTCAGCCAAACTGGCACCAATGATTACTTCATCTGTAAAGAGGACTGGTTTATGTGTAACATGAACAACAGATGATTAAAGACAATAGCTGAATATTTTCTGTTGCCAAACTTCACAGATCATAACATTTTCATGGACGTTTTTAAAGATTTGTCTGCCTGTGTTTTGTTAGTCTTGATATTGTCTGTCTGTGTTTTATGAGTCTTGATATTGTCTGCCTGTGTTTTGTTAGTCTTGATATTGTCTGTCTGTGTTTTATGAGTCTTGATATTGTCTGCCTGTGTTTTGTTAGTCTTGATATTGTCTGCCTGTGTTTTGTTAGTCTTGATATTGTCTGCCTGTTTTTTGTTAGTCTTGATATTGTCTGCCTGTGTTTTGTTAGTCTTGAATTTGTCTGCCTGTGTTTTGTTAGTCTTGATATTGTCTGCCTGTGTTTTGTTAGTCTTGATATTGTCTGCCTGTGTTTTGTTAGTCTTGAATTTGTCTGCCTGTGTTTTGTTAGTCTTGAATTTGTCTGCCTGTGTTTAGTTAGTCTTGAATTTGTCTGCCTGTGTTTAGTTAGTCTTGAATTTGTCTGCCTGTGTTTAGTTAGTCTTGATTTTGTCTGCCTGTTTTATGTTAGTCTTGATGTTGTCTGCCTGTGTTTTGTAAGTATTCATTTGTCTGCCTGTGTTTTGCTAGTCTTGATATTGTCTACCTGTGTTTTGTTAGTCTTGATTTGTCTGCCCGTGTTGTTAGTCTTGATATTGTTTACCTGTGTTTTGTTAGTCTTGATTTTGTCTGCCTGTGTGTTATTAGTCTTGATTTGTCTGCCTGTGTTTTGTTAGTCTTGATTCTTTCTGCCTGTTTTGAATTAGTCTTTAGTTGTCAGCCTGTATTTGCTTTTGTAAGTGTCTGTTGTATGATTTGTAGCTGTGAGGTTTTGAAGTCTTACTGTGTCTGCGTTATGTAGGTACCTACCTTGGGATTACGGATGAAATTTAGCATCTGTGCTCAGTCTTGCGCATTTACATTGATGCTCAATGCATTAATGTTGATTACTGGGCATTGTCCCAACTCAATAAATAAATAAATAAATGAATGGAAAACGATCGCATAGATTTAGGATTAGTGCCTCTGATCATTCTTGTAGCCACATAAGTTTGACTTCATTTTGCATTTACTGTATTTGTTAAGTGCTGCAAACATACATTTCCTTTTAACACCATACAATAATAATTTGTTGACAAATGTAGCCTCCTTGCCATAATTCATACACTAATTACCATGTATGAATATTGCATAACATTGAGCTAATAAACCATCTAGATGTTTGATAACCCGTACATACATTAATCATAGACTGTTAGAAACCTGGCCTGTTAATCACATTAACACAGACTGTAATCACAAGCAGACACAGACATGTAGTAAATGCAGTTACAGTTCTGTTAGAGAGAATGCACCACCATCCGTCCATGAATGCACCACTTGTTTGCTGCCTCCACAAACTCATAACTCTGTGGGATCACTTCCTGTCACCCAATCTCTCCATCTCCCTCTCTCTCTCTCCCTCTCGCTGTACCTCTCTCGCAGCCGACTCTAATTGCCAGAGATAGTGATATCATGCCAGTGACAGCCCCTGTCCGAGGATAATTGTAACCGCAGCTCCCATTTCAAACTTCATTACATTTCAAAGCAACATTTGTCAATGACTCGGCCAGAGGGAGCACTCTAAAGGCCTCTCAGTGAGACGAGAGAAAAAGCCGGCAGGAACAGAGGAGGAGAGGGAGAGGAAAAGAGAAATAGAGAGTAGCCTCCATATTTGGTTTGATTCCAAGTAGAGTGACTATCAGTTCCCACATATAACTTTCCTTTCTGGAGATGGAGGGATAGAGAGGAGGAGGTGAAGAATCACAATGTGTCACATCGCTGGGGTAATTTCATTAAGCTGCGCTCTTAGGGGGTTTAATGTGGACCCTTTGTACGGGCGTCCTAAGCTGTGCCTGACAGGATTAGGTCCCCATAATGACTCTTTAATTTGCAAACTAATTCAAGTCTGTAATTGGCCTTCTATTTAAACCACTGGAGCTCCAAATTCTAAAACTCGCTTTTTTTTATTATTATTGTTCAGCATGTCACGCATGCCACCGGGACTGCTGCGTGGGGTACGGCTGGGGAAGAGGGGGCATAGAAAGTAGTGGAAAAGGAAAGACAGAAAGAATGAAAGAAGAAAAAGAAAGACAAGGAGAGGAAATGAGCACCTGGACACCTCTTGAGATCGCCTCAGGAGCAATACAATCAGGCTCATCAGGCTCACACTCACATGCACACACACAGAGCTCATCTCTGTGTTTCCTTCCCTCTGAGGTTAGACATAAAATGACCCAGTGGTGCTACAGCGTGGTACATTTAATCCTCAATCTCCTCTCCAGCCTGAGCACCCTCTTTGGTTTATGGCCGCTGCTGCAGCGGGCTTAATGAAGAGCCGCTGGGGGAGACAGATTCTCCGTTTGTCGGCTAAATCAAGGGGAATGGGACATTCTCCATAATGTCAAAGACTCACTGGTGCGGTCATATTTTTAAATGGCAACAATCTCTCTTGATATCCTAGTTGATCTGCCTCTCTTCAACTATATCCAAATCTCTCACCCTTCCACACATTTATTTGAACTCCCTGAATAAAAAACATCTGTCTTGTAATCGCTTTTGCTGCACATTTCACTTCCATCCTTTCCTGCGTCCTTACCTGGTTTGGAGCCTTCGTCCACAGAGCCGTTGTAGACCTGGTTTTTGAACTCTGGTCTGTTGTCGTTCATGTCGATGACGAAGATGTAAAGGTCGATGGGGTTCTCTACCTGGTTTCCATTCATGTCCACAGCATGGGCTCGCAACTGGGTGACAGAAAACACAATGAGAGAGGATTAGATATTTGATCATAACTGGAGAAGAGAGTATCAATAGCCTGGGCGAGCCTTGTCTGACTCCCGTGAAAATGCAGTGTACAAGACGCAGTCTGGACACCCTTTTGTTCACCTAAAAAGTGGTGTGCGGACTTTACTCTGGTGTAACTTATAAACCAGTATGAAATGCAGAGAGGGATTTTATTGTGTTACAGTAGGATGGCACTCCTAGGAGAATGCTGCTTTGCTGCACAAAGCATAGGAGACATAGTGGCATAGATAGCCATGGATTTAAAGAAAACGTTGTAAAGTGCTGGTTTGATTGAAAAGACGCCACAATTGTACGCTGCAAGTGACCAGCCGAGGTGGGTGAGTTTGCAAATTGGTCCTGGGACATAGCTGAACGCAATAGAAATGTTCACACAGGAAGATGGTTGAAACTTTCTTCCCTCTAGAATAGAGGTAATGGGGACCTATCATCAACTACAGAGCTTTTGACCTCTACTGCAGCCAGCCACTAGGGGGAGCAGTTCTTGTGGCAGCCTCACTTCAAGCTGAGTGAGATGACGTCCATTTTATATAGAGTCTATGACCCCAACCATAGACATATAAAGAGTAGATGCCGCATCGACCACTAGTACCTATTGGCGCTGACGAGCCATGGGGCTGCCATCTTGGTCCGGTCACGTGCTCCACTCAGTGTAATCTGTTTGGCAGGCGCAATAAAGTGTCAGCGCATTTAATCAATTACTGAATACTAAACTGATTTTCCTGCGTTTTTTTTTCTTCTTCTGCAAACTTCATACATGTAGGTATGATACAGGACACATGGTTTGGCGTATTTTAATATTCATAGTGGGCTTAATAGTAATAGAATATTCTGATATGTGATATATGTGATGCATGATAGGTATTTTGCCAAACAGTGCTCTGGCATCTTGAAGTCTCTGCTGCTTCAGTTTACGTTTACAGGTAGGATCATGGGTAGGATGACCGGACCAAGATGGCGTTGGCGGCCATATTTCTTGCGCCCCAGCAGCCAATGCGGCATCTACTCTTCATATGTCTATGACCCCAACCCTGTCAGTTCCCTGCTGTATCCACTGAGGAGTGAATGAATAAAAGGGAGAAAGAACATAAATAAAACAACAACAGACAGAAAGTAGGGTTCTTCTTCTACCCTTCAAGGTAAATACTTTCACAGAATCCTTAAAAAACACACCTCTGCAGTGTTTTTTGGATTTGGCATTCAACCCTGCTCATGAAAACATGAGGCTGATAAAAATCTGCATTACTGAATAATACAGTGTCAAAGTTTTCATAAACCTAGCTCACTTTATCAAACAGGGTCAGGAGTGGAACTGAGGATATTTTTCTTGCAGAGGACTGCCTTTACGATCTTTTACTTTTCCAGACTTCTTATCTCTTTTACTTTTAGTCCCTAGAAGTTTTTATCTCAGCAAAAAACAAAACAAGAAACATCTTCTTTTATGGGAAGTTGGCTCTGTTGCAAAGGCAAGGTGTCTGTTTCAGGATCGCCGTGTTGGATCCCAGGCCAACATTCTGTCTGCTTTTGTTTGAAAGCGAGTCCTGAGATCTCCCTCACTTCCCTCTGACTACACAAATACAGTCAGCCCATCTTGAATTCAACTCAGCGCAGCTCAGATCAATTGAATAAGCAACTTGGATTTCTCACAAAGTTTTGGACATGCTGTAAAATGAGTCCTGACTGCTTTCTCTTTTATGAAGTGTGGAGGGAAAAAGAACAAGAGAAAAAAAATAACTGAATTATCAGGGAAATGTCGAGCTTGTATGTATGCTTGTGGTTCCTCTCCATATGTGAAGGTCAAACTATCCAATTGAAGTGGAATTTCAAAACAAACTCCTCGCTTCTCTGTAAAGCTGTTTACCTAACGCGGGAATGTTTATATCCCTGAACATGACTTATTCAGTGATATCCCTGTCAGTGAGAAGTACAGAGGATGTGTAGTTCATATCATACACAGAGGTAAAAACTGGATTCAGATGCTATCATGTTGCTCGTAACAACATAGGGAGGTAATATTTGTTCCGTTGAAATGTCAGCAATCAATTTCTGAAAAGGGACTCTTCATCTAAACTTCTTTAATATTTGGGATATTCACCCAAAGGGAGGATTAAGGATGAAGGAAAAGAGGTCAAAATGGACGCGACGGGAGGAAAAATGAAAAACACGTTAGAACCAGATAAAGATGGAAACTGTAACATGAGAAGACCTTTTTTGTCATGTGAGGAGAATTAAGGCAACATTGCTCCTTCCATCCGAGCATGCCTGATGGGAAAAATGCTGCCTGGCCACTGCAGGAGCATGAGAGCAAGATAAGTGAAATAGCCCCCGGGCTTGATGTGGCAGGAAATAGAATAAGCAGCATTCTCCATCGGCTTCTTCCCCTCAGAGAGGTGAGGATCCTCTCCACTGCCGTCCATCCTCTCCCCTCCACCCCACCAAAAATTGTGCCTTCGGGTCTCCAAGAGGTTAATTTGACTTTACTTTTCCCACTGCATTGTCTGATCCGTTCTGCACCCAATATCCGCGCTGCTGCCATTGCCTATCGCATCTCCCTGTGCTGGAGCAGGCAAGAAGCCAGGCCCCCCTTATCTCCACCCACCCTCATCCCTCCATCCTGAAAGCACCCACACCCTAATTCAATAACAGCAGGAGTCAAGAGATTACCGCTATGTTTAAAGAAGGCATAATGTAGTTCGGGTCCACATTAAAGTTATTATCTTGAAGGGCAGGGGGAGAAAACAGACCGAACCAGGCAGCGCTTGGTATTTGGCAAAGAGGCACCGTCTTGATGGAGAAAACAGCAGACCCATAAACTCTTTCCTTGTAAGCATCTTGTTTTGAATTTCAGTGTTCCTTCTTTTGAAATCGAAAGTACCAGACCATAACTTTGTTCTATCCTTGCATGAAACATAAAGTAGACAACAGAAAGAGCAGAAGGTCAGATTCAAATTTGTGTTTGTTGAAGCCTTCCAGGGTTGTATTTCTCTGTCTGTAACCCGTCTTTTATGTTTAGGGTTGGGGATATTTTTCAACAGAAAACTTAATTGCTTTCCTGTTTCTCTAACACAGTACACAGGGGGGGCACGGATTAATAAAAACAATACACCCAGTTCTGCATTGCTAACTAGGGCAACTATGTATATATGGGATAGAAGTGAAATGGCAGGTAAACGTAGTAGCATAGCAGAGTGATATTTGACAGAAAACAACGTAGATCTGTTACCCTGTGACACTTCAGGGCAGAGCCACGCTCATCAAACAGCATCTGTTACCACGGCTCTACCTGCTTCAAAGTGTGTTAAAAATCAATGTTCGTGTATTTGTATGTATATATGTATTTCTATTTATTTTATTACTTCTCTTTGTTTATTTTGTCATTAAAAATTATTTTTCAACTAAAATTTTCTTCACGTGTTTTCTATAAATCAATTTATCTGTTTATTTCATTCATTTTATTTTTAACATTATCAATTTTATTTTATTTCATTTCACGTCTGAGCCCCTGTTTGATTGTATTTGTTTTGTCTTGTTGTTACATTAATAAAGTTACAAATAATATATATATATATATAAAAATCAATTCTCTAAAGTCCAAGATGAGTAGGATCGGTGACTGTAGCTGTGACTAGAGGCCAAATGAACAGCTGTAAATATTATAACTCCTGACGGCCGCCGCTGATCGTAGTTAAGCTACTTCAATGAAAAACATTTGATTACCGAAAAACTTTTCACAATAAAAGTCCCCTAATGTTACGTAGTCCAAAAAACTTTACTTTGAAAGGGCTATAGCAGGAAGCAGCATGTTGTCAGGTGTAGTAACTTGACAGAACTCAAAGAGTGAAATAAAGTACCGTTCGATGTCTAAATTATATGAACAGGGGAGTAGGAGCGGAAAGGAAATTCAGATAATACAGATTTAGTGAGAAGCTACAAAGTCCTGAGTTCTGAACAAAAAGGGGATTATAAAATCATCTCTCTGTGTTCCCTGGCTCAGACATGAGTTGGGATGTTGCATGGCAGACTTGTTTGATGGAGGTCAAAATGAGTTAACATATTTTCACATGCATGATCCCTTATCATGTTGTAATACCGCAAAATATAATTACCTCAAAAATCAATTATACAAAAAAGGAAATAATCAATTAATCAATTAATCCAAAAATAAATAAATGAACTAATTAATGAAGGAATCAATAAATACATAAATAGGTAATATAATATATATGTAAATGGCAAATAGTATGTGTGTCTATGTATGGTTGGGGGGGGGGCATGGAAATATTTTGGGCCCCCCGCAGAACCACTGCTCTAACAGAAAGTACCTTGACAAGCCTTCCTCATCTGATTACTCGTACATCGTTACCTCGTCCCATCTGATTTCTCCCTGCACTTTGTATTCTGCACTAACTAACACTTTCCCTCTACAGCAAACATGCAGTTTAACTTGCACGTCCCTCTTAACAAATCACCTCATTGATTGGAGTTTCTCCTGGGTTTAAATCTGCTCAGCTCTCATTAAGAGGTGGGGGCCTGCCAGCCCACAGGGACTGTAAGTCAGACTACAACTCACATATAAATTCAAGGAAAGCGGCAGGTTCAGAGGCAGAGAAAAACAGACACAAATTTAAACTGATGAAACCAGCGTTGTTACTCTCTAAAATCTCTGTTGGGAGCTCTAATTTTAAGAAGTCGATTAAATGGTGAGAAGACTAGCTTAAGCAGCAACATTAAGACATTCCTTCAAGTCTAAGTGCACCTTGACGTAGCTGCTGACAGGGGCGTCTTATGGGGGAGAAAAGTTAGGATGATTCTAAGGGCCCATGACTGACAAGAGCCCTTGAAGATATCAGAACTATACATTTTTCCATATTAAATTTTGAACCTAACACCATAAGAGAAAACTTTCTTCACAGTGTTCTGATAAAAATAACCCTCTCTCTGTCTGTCTTTATTGTCTTGGCAAAACAGTAACATTCAGACAGCTTCTGTATTGCCAAACTTCCCCCCTCTAAGTATATAAAATGGTTTGGTCCTGCCCTGATATGTGGCGCGAGCACTTCTACGTGACAGTGAGTGAGGAGTGAAGGATGCTCAGTGCTGCATCATGTCAAGATTCCAGGAAAGACAGGACATAAAATAAATACAGAAGAGGGCATAAAAAGGTTGACAATATGTCATCCAGTTTCTCTCTGTGAATGTTAGAAATAAAAACTGATAACACAGTTCACGTTAAATTAACTTCTTATGCTCTTCTTACATAACTACCTCACATATTATGGGGCTAGCATCCCTCTGAAAAAATTTTGTGATAGCTTACTAAACCGATGTTTTTAAGATATTTTTTTTGCACACATGAAACAATGTTTTCCAGTGGTACGAGACATTGATCACTGCTTTTGATGTAATTATCACTTGTAACTTGAGGATGTACTGGAGTTCGTTTTTGTACCTTTCAAAATAAAGGTTTAGAAGCCATTTTAATTAAAGTTGAGACTTTTTACCTGCTGAACTTTGGTTATGGGTGGGTCCAGCAATTATATAGGACAGGAGGCGCAGGTGTGTGTAAAAACGTTTTCTTTGTTTGGGTTAGTTGGAGCATCATGATGAATGTTTCCTGTCCATGACCTAATTTAAGCCTGTTTTGAGCATAGACTGCATATAAAATGGACAGCGTTGCTCCGCCTTTTCACGTTGTACAGTTTTGAAGCCAAAAAACCCTGTTCCAATGCACAGCCATTGTGCAGCCAGAGTCTGCGCTGTAGAGAATTTCGGTGGTTGCCACTGTAATTTATGTGTTGCCACGGTAACAAGCTCCACAATACAGCGTAGCGTCACAAGATCCTTTGGAGTTTCCCTCTACAGCAGCTGTCAATCAAAGTGAATCCAGGAGTAAAACCCTGTTTTTTAAATTCTAAACTCTAACTTTTCAGAAAAAAGAGGCCTTGAACACAAAACAGTCAAATAATAACTACATATCACCACAGCATACATTCGTACGATGTGTATTTATTCTTTAAAGTCTGACTGCAGCCCCAATCAAATGAATGGGGTAGACAGAGTTTTTGACCTATACTGCAGCCAGCCACTAGGGGGAAGAGTTTTTGTGGAAGCTTCACCTCCAGCCGAGCGAGGTGCACCCCTGGTTTTGAGGGTTTTTTTGTGTGAAAGAACATGGAAATCTAAAAGGACTGTTGGAAGTTTTGACTCATGGAATGAACTGAGAATGAACTGTGGACATGTGAGTTGATTCTTTTTTATGAATGACGGTGGACACATTTCAGGACTAAAATGCAGCTCCAACGAGCCAAGTGACATTTCTAAACTAAATCAAGAAATCTGCCACTACAAAAGCTATGTTTAATCAAAATGGGACATAAATCCACCAGGGAGTAAAATTTACAGTTTACTTCATCTGTCATTGGCTAGTGACCTCCAAAAATTTGTGGGCAAAACATTTTTTTTCACCATCCAAATAAAAAAATCATGCCTTATTTGATTTAAAATAATTACCATCCGTTTTTATTATGAAAATCCAACTGAAGCATCACTTAAAGAATACAGTTATGTACAGATAAAAATTAGATTATTGCTATTTTATTAGGTTATACTTCATTTCAAGGTGTCTGCTGCATCATCATGTATTGGAAATATTCAAAAGTGCAACCTTTTACATTGACTGAGTGAGCCAAATGTCTGTCTCACAGCTTTAACAGGAACGTTCCATTTAACCCGCAGGAAAAGGGAAAAGAATAAAAAACATCAACTGGACGTCAAAAATTTTTTGTTTGTGGTGGCCTGACGCCAGGAATGTGTCGCCACATCTCCCTTGAAACGCTCTCCACGCCGTGCTTCTTCAAGCAAAGGGAATGAATAGAACTCCAGTAGCTGACGTCACACCGTTCCCGACATACCAAAATCACAACACAAGTATGGCATGGCGCAAGGGTCAAAATAGCATGACAGTCGGCAGAAATGGGCGAAAGTATGAAAACAAAATCTCACATTCAATACAACATTTCCCATCGGCCACTGGCGGGTGTGTATTTTTGTTTTACACGCCAAACAATTTTTTTTACCCGCCATTGCCGCTTGGCGTGTGTTAATTTTACGCTCTGAAAGCAACCTACGCATAAGACAGTTAAAATGGCAAAATAAAAGCAGAACAAAGGAGAGCTGCATGAGGCAGTACCTTCTCTAAAGCTTTGGAAAAAAAAACTATTCTTCACACAAAATTCCTTGTTCTTGTTAATGAAGCAGTACAACCTGCACTGATTATACATAGTAGGCTTAGCCTTTAAATATTTATTAACTACTAATCAATCCTTTACCAAATGATCAAATACTCAATCCCATTGTCCAAAGATTATTGCATCAATGTCTACACAGTGTAATACTTTACGGTTGATTTGGTTCTCAGTACTGAAGTGGTGAGGCCGAATGTGAGATTTTTCATGGTGCTCAAATCCCTGGTGGTGCCCCTGTTTATTGACTCACTGACTCACTGATGTTCTAACCAGCATGCAGAGAAACAAGGTTGAGAGGAAATTTTGTATTTTGCTTTTAAACCAGCACAGCGTGGATGAATCAAAGAAGACCAATCATGCTGCACTGGGCCAACATCAATTCAGCATGAGGTCAGTTGACTGTCTGAAGGGCACACTGAAAGAAAAAAGAGTATTCTAACTTTTGAGGTTTCATGCTTATTGGCTTCTTTATAGTACTGTATGCATGTTTGATACAGGCTGTATACCTGTACATTAAAATGGCTGTGAAAAGTGATAACTGTAAAAGAAGCTTTTAAAATTCACGGAATTTTGCAACCCTAATCAGCTGGGAGATAATGTCACAGCGGCGGCATGGAATCCTGTCTCCCTCCTCTCTTTTGTTCTCACCAGTTTCTGTTTGATCGTGTAGGGGTTACTCGTCATTTTACCTAACCTTGTTTTCTCCTGTTTTTGTTCGTTAGGGAGGTAAGTAATTATATTTTGGTTTCTCTGATTCTTCAGGTTAGTTGCAGTGCGAAATATTTGTTTGCTTGGCCTTGGTTCACCCTGAAGTTAATTCCAGTTAATTCCTAAGTTGCTGTAACACAATATAATTTATGTAAATAAATCCTTTTGTTATACTCTCAACTATTAGTCTTTGTGGCTGTTTGGGTCTTGGGAAATGGGTATTTTTTTTATGTTGGCCACTCCTAGACGAGGCATAAGAGCAAGAGAGCGGGCAGTCGCTGTCATTTTCCCATCCCATCCCGTTCCTTTCTAATATACACACATTTTTTTTCTTTCCTTGTGTTTGACTTTTATTAAATCATCAATCCTATTATTTGAAAGAGGATGTACACTTGTGATGTTATGCACACTGGTTGTGATTAAGCCTTTCTTTATGTTTATATAGTACACAAGGAAAAGACTTATATGCCAGAGGGTTAATTGGCTGCATAATAAGGTTTGTGGGCTTTGTTTCAAAGGTCAAAGCTTTTCTCTGTGTGCGTGTGCGTGTGCGTGTGCGTGCGCGCGTGCTTTAGAAAGAGACACACTCACATGGTAAGAGGAGCGATGTTCTCGATCCAGAGGTTTGGTGACGAACATCTTCCCAAGCACGGGGTCGATGTTGAACACCTCGTTGGGTGGTTGATCTGCTCCCACTCCTGTGATGCTGTAGCGGATGGAGATGTCCTGGTCCTGGTCTGAACGGATCTGCATCACAACAGAGAGGGGGAGAACACACTCAGCCATATTGTGAATCACACATGAAACACGACTTCCCCATCTACTCTTCTTTAACAGTGAGGAAACTAAAAGCAGCCAAACTGCATTGTTTAGCTTGTTTATTATTCAAACAGCAGCTTGTGATCTACAGCCCTGGAGTTTGATAATTTTGTCCTTACACAATGACGGAAACCTGATATTGCACATTATTGCTTGAAACTTGCACAGAAGCAAACAAACAAACCCAGATTTATAGTTTTCATCTAGCTGGCATTTCTAGCTTCCATATATTCAAGGATTCCATTAGTGTTGCTGCAGGGAGCTCTGTGTATTGTGTTATACAGAATGGGACAGTTTCAAAAGAAAAAATTTAATTTGATATTTTGGGGAAGGGGAAATTAAATCAACAGATACTTACTGTTAAAATGAGAGTCAGGTAGTGATTTATTAAGAATTGCTGGGCCCGAGCTGGGACCATAGACGTGTTGTGAACAAAATTGACAATTAGAGAAGAAAGTAAAAATATGAGGTTGCCATTGTGTAATTAGGGAAGCCACAACAAGCACCACAACAATAAACACACTCAGAGGAGGGAGAAAATGGGCCTGAAGCAAATAATTGTCTCAAATCCAGGGGCGCACACGAGGGGAGAATTATTTAATAACTGTGGGAGATGGGGAGCAGAATGTTCTTTAAGAAATAGGCCTGTATTTTGGTTCAGCTTCCATTTCCAGATAGACAGTTAATAGGTGCATTAACTGCACTGCTGGGCCTGTGATTTGGCCTGCAGTGCTGTGTAATTGGGATTCATTTGGAGGAGTTTTTCAATTTAGTGCCCAAATAGGGTCCAAACCTCTGAGCATCCCATCTTCGTCCATTAACTGCATGACATCCCATGAACATCAGCCGGTGTATCAAAATGACTCAATCATGCTCTCACTTCAGTACGCAGTGACATACTGTACTTGAATACACAAATTCACACACACACACACACACACACATGCAGACGCAGAGGAACGGCTGAACATTTTCTTATGATCAATGAGTAATTTAGGGAAAGAGCCTGAGTGCACCACAAGAGGAAGACCGTTCAAAGTTGTCTCCATCTTTCACCACTTGAGGAACCAATTTAGCCGCACTCTTGACATAGCAGGAATCCTGCCCTGCTGAGAAAATAGCTCCAGCTACTAACAAGGATATGGAACGGACATACAGTATTAGACAGGTGTCATCCTGACTCTTTCTGCAAGTGGAGTAAAAACCTGTCACCATCCCTGACGATGCCAATATCACAATTTTCACTCCCATGCTCTTCATCTGCATCACTCTCAACTATCTCTCTATAGAGAGATCTTTTTGGGATCAGGTTTAAGCCTAAAGTCCACAGGATGAGTTGCGTTGCGCTACAGCTGAGCCACGCACGTCACAGCCGATATGTTCCCATTCTAGTCAATGCTGTAGCGTCCACAGGGCGCTGCGGCACGTCTCATGGGAGTGTGCCCTGTGCTTTGAGCTGGCGCTACCAAAATAGCGTCCTGTGGAGCAGGGCGCAAGCCTTTGGACGGAGCAAAGCCGTGTCGCTGATAGAATGCGGCATACACGCATCCTGTGGATTTTCAGGTTTAGACACTACAGTTGAGGCCAAAATTATTAGCCCCCCAGGAATTCTGGAACATTCTCCTTAAATTCGGCCCGATGTTTGCATCATTGATAAAACTTGATATAAGCAAACATTCACTGGCGTTCTTTAGTAGCTTTGGTACATTTTGGAATGTAAAATAAATTTTTTGGATAGCTTTATATCAAATATAGTGAAAAATGGGGTGGTCAAAAATATTTGCCCCCATGTGAGTTTTTGCTTTTAAAACACATCTGTGTAGTCAGCTGGTTTCCTAACAACACCTGTCGGTCAATTGGCTCCCTAACAATACCTGAGCATCCAATCAGCATTGAGATTTACTTAAGGGACTCCAAACAGGGCACTTGAATACATTATTGAGATAGACTACCCTTACTGACCATGCCGAAGACAAGGGAACTCAATCTTGAACCAAGAAAGAAGATAATTGAGGCTCATAATAAGGAGGAAGGCTATACTGTCATTTCCAAGCGTTAGCTGAACGTTGCATCATTGCAAAGTACAGAGTCAAATTCCATAAGGAACAAACCTAGGAGTGGTAGAAAATAGATTTCAAGAACTCTGGAGAGGAAAGTAGTCAAAGATGTCAGCAAGAAGCCCTGGACAATTAACAAGATGATTGTTGCTGACCTGACCTCCTCTGGAGTTTGAAGGAACACAGTTATGAGGGATCTTCATCGTGATGGGCTTCAGGACCATCCTCCCAGAAGAACCCCTTTACTCAAAGAGCAGCGCATCAGAGCCAGACTGAGGTTTACCCGTAAACATTTGAAAGGTAAAGATGAGCTTTGGAAGTCCATCCTTTGGTCTGATGGAACTGTTTGGGCACATGGATGTTGATTATGTTTGGCCAAGAAAGGGAGTCCTTCACCCCTAAGAACACTGTACTCACAGTTAAACATGGTGGAGGAAGCATCATACTGTGGGGCTGTTTTGCAGGTCAGGCACAAGGAGCCTTGTTCGGGTGCATGGCATCATGAAAAAAGAAAGTTATGTTGACATTTTGAGGGATGATATGAAGAACTCTGCTCTTACTCTAAGCTTAGGTCATTGCTGGGTCTTCCAACAAGACAATGACCCAAAGCATACGTCAAAATTGGTCCAGAAGTTGTTAAAGGACACCTAAACCAAGGTCCTGGAGTGGCCCGTGCAGAGCCCAAATCTCAATCCTGTTGAGAATCTGTGGCGGGTGCTCAAAGTGAATGCTCAAAGTCAATATAATATCCTTATCAAACATAGTGAACGTTTAGACTTGTTATTTTGGAAAGAAATAAACTATAAACATTTATTGTTAATGTTCATTTTAATGGAGAAATGAAGGGCTTTATCTGATTTCACAAGGGGGGCTAATAATTTTGTCCTCAACTGTACATGAGGAGCTGTCACAACATTCCACCAATGCTATTTGTGTGTGTGTGTGTGTGTGTGTGTGTGTGTGTGTGTGTGTGTGTGTGTGTGTGTGTGTGTGTGTTTTCTTTGGGGAATAGTGGGGAGGAGAGCGTCAGAATGCTCTGCACATTTCTCCCTGAATTACTGCTGACAGCTATGATAATTAACGAGCTGCAGGCATCCACTACTGTTACTTCAAAGAAACTCTTCCCCTTAAACACCAACAAACCAGCAAATATCCAGCTAGCAACTCAGCTGAACTCTCACATGTACCGCCATTACCCTCCTCTACAGGCTTCAGCCCGCCGACTTCATCTACCTCTCCTTTCGCATTAGGAAATACAAGCAATTATTACACATCCCACTGCCAAACTGGCATCCCCCCACATTCTTCCTCCCCGTTTCTCCTCCCCTCTCCTTGTCTACCCTTTCCTCTGCCCTCCCTCCTCCTCTCCGACTTCTTCCCTCTCATCAACCCCCCCCCCCTCCCTGCTGTACCCTCTCATCTCTCTCTCTCTCTCTCTCTCTCTCCCTCTCTCTCTCTCAGTCTCTCTCTCTCTCTCTCTCGCTCTCTCTCTCTCTCTCTCTCTCTCTCTATCGCTTTCTTCGCTTCAGGTCTCCACGGGGACAGAAGCCATGCATGAAAAATGAAATTACTTCAATCCGTTGGCCTTGGCAGTGGCGTATAAATCCTCACCAGTTAGGAAGTGATAGCTCTCCATAATTCCATTTGGGTTTTCCCCGCCCCCCTGATTTCCCACCCGTTTCCAAGTCGTTCCTGCTTGGGGGGGAAAGAGATTCAGCTGCATGTTTCCAGAGTCATTCCAGCCAATTAGCTCTCCCTCCCACAACGTTCACGTGAAGCTTTTTAAAACTGTTAAGGGAGGGCGCCGCGATCCTTACCCTCATCTGTTTCTACTATAAATATTTGTGCGGGGTTGCATGTGCACTTATTGGATTCAAGCATGCACAACTGTGCTTTGTCTGGCTTGTGATTGATAATGTATGTAAAAACACGTGTACACACATGGTTGTGCATTAAAACATCCAATTACGGATGTCAGGGAAATGAATCAGCTAGCTGTTGTAGCATGTTGCCAATATCCTCCTTTAATCACAGAATACATTGACAGGCAGGGCGCCGCCTCTAAAGTGAGCCCTCTCACTGTCACTCTGACATTTTAGCTTCAGAAAGAGTTGTAAAAAGCACAGCATGAGATGAACACGAAGAGCTGATCCAAGCTGAACAAGTACTTTTTATTTCTTTTAATGAAAATATAGGAAACTGTGTCACTTCCTCTTTGTCTTGCTACAGTGCAATCTTGCTCCTCAGAAACACACACACACACACCCCACACACACACACATTGAGTAATAACTAACAAAGGAATTCATTTTCAAGAGCTCCGATGATAATCAAAAACAGTTTTTCAATAGTTTTTCCCTTTCTGTTATTGCCTATTTTTATTTTTCCTTTTAATAGTGTGTATGCACGTGTGTCTACAAGGGAGAGAGAGTGGACGAAGAGTGCTCAGCTAGCAGAGAATGATAGCCAGATGGAAAAAGAGAGAAGAAGACAGAGAGAGAGAGGGAGAGAGTCATGACTGTATCATCCGGCATCAGAAACCAGACACTGTCTAAATGACCTATTTGTCGATGGATCAAAGCAATTCCCTTCATTACTGACAACTTGTCTGCTTCTTAAGGAGATCTTATCAGTGAGCTTAGCTCCCTTCTGCCAGGCAAAACTGAATCAAACGAGAAATTATCATGCTACTGGGTCTTCGGGGAGAACAGAGGAGAGGAGATGAAGAGAAGGGAATGAATAACACAGAGGTGCCGTTCTAACACAGTCACCAGGGTGCAGAGGAATTAATTCTCGTTTAAAAATTCATGTTCATTTCAAACTATTCTCTGGCTTAGATGTGACATTGTGCAGCATGTTGTGAGAATACACCACAACATGTTTAAGTATCAAGGTGAAATATATCCATCCAAATTAAAAGATGATTGTGACATATTTGCAAAGATGTTAGCAGCTGTATGAAAGATGCCATATAAGTAAAGTTCTTTAAACTGAGTTGCCAGAAATCGAAAAACCTCAAGAGGGTCATGCAACCCTGAAGAAATAGATGTTTACAACATTAACTCCAACGCAATAAGATGTGGGGTAGAAAGACGACTGAAAACACCTTAAATTAAAGGCCATCCAACGAAACGCCCTCATATACCCCAGCCTTAAAAAATCATTAGAAACATCCTAAGAGAGACAATAAAAATTGAAGGCAATAATAACACAATCAATATTTTGATATTAAACAAGGATCCCATGGCTATTTGGATGTGAAAGGGGGGCGCATATAGATATGAAAGCGAGACTTTTCACCTGACTCTGATCCACAGAGCTTTAGAGTGAGTCTGTGTCCTGATTAACTCTTACTGCTGCAGCGCTGTTAACTCAGGTCACATCCAGCAGGTAAATGTCATCAAGACAATTTCAACGCGATCATGTGTCCTGTCTTTAACATATATGCTCCTTTAAATGCAAACACCTGGGTCCAGGACTGAAATTAACATGTACCACAGCAAAGGTTCAGCTTATTGCTAAATACATGTCTGCCTTCTGAAGTCATTTTCAAGTCTGCATCAGGATTTTATTTTTGTCTCCTTGTTGTGAGCAGCATTTGAAAAATTACTACATGATTTATTCCACCCTGTCGTGAATTTCCTCGAGGTGTAAACATTTCTCTCTTATACAATCTTATAATGCTTCCTGTGGGTGGTGTTTAATGAGTTTGGTATGAAAGTTGATAATAAGAACATGATACACAATTGTGATGATATGAGGGGTGAGTTATAAATCCTTCACCTTAACAAACACTTAGGAATGTCTTTATATTTGTGCATGACTCATGTGCATTCAAGTGTGTTCTTGAGTTCATTAACTCATCCACCACAATCCTGATTGGTCTTACTTTTTCATTATTTAATTCAGACAATCCTGGAATAGATTGTATCTGTTGTAATAAAGCTCTGCTCCTCTAGGGGCAGTGTGGGTGCAACTGTGTTGTAATTTGCATTGTACAGAGGCATCTCTTGACTAGACAAGCTGTTGTGTACAAAACATAATGGTGGAAGCAGTGGGTTGTAACATGAAGTCAGTACCTATGACATAAAAAGCTGATGTCTTGACACATTTAGATTAAAATGTAAAACTTGAACAGAAGGTATGTTGTGTGTAGGTTCTGTGAGGTCCAATTAAAATACAGCAACAATAAGACATCTTGCGCAACGAGCCGTACCATGCAAGCTGAGGTTCTACAACCTGTGGATAAAGCTAAACCGGCAGATCACAAACAAATGCAGCTTCACAACTAGGGATGTAAGGATATATCGCAAGACGGTAAAAAATTGATACAAATAAGGATGGATTAAAATTGATTCAACAAAATTTGTATCAGGATATTATTTTTAAACAGGAGAAGGCACTATCTGCATTTCACTCTGCTTGTTCAGCATCATTAAGTCTCTTGCGCTGCTCTCTCGTCACTCGCTGAGTGGAGGTGTTTTAGCTTTAAAGCATGTTTCAGAATCAGCTGACTAAAGGTGTTGCTCACAGCTGAGACGCTCAGCTGGGGGCTGCAGCTGAGTGACAGGTCTCCACGAGCGCTTTTTCTACGCCACCGGTGATTCTGACCCAGTTGTGCTCCCGGCTGACACCTTACCGCGTTTAAATGCTTATTTTTCTCAATAAGAACGAGAAAATGATTCTGTTGCAGTAAATCCACATGTTGTAGTCTGAGTCTTCACTCAATGACCATGCGTCCACAGACATTATTTATAAGCCTGCTCCTCACGTTGATATTCAGCGTGTTAACATTTTGAAGACCTCAATATGATCCGTAGCTGTTTAATACCGTCAGTAATATACACTGTGTTGTGAAGGAAAATTTGATTCAGGGGAAAAAGAAGCATTTGGCATTATTTTTGACATGGAAAACATTCACGTTTTTTTAATGATTAAACGATAATTGATCGTTAACATTTCCAAAGATCGATCACGGAAAATACTTGAAGCTTACATCCCTAATTTAAAGAGATTGACCTTATTTGTTTTCATATTTAAAAATTTCATTTGGGAATTGTTCACTTTCCATTTCTCTATGATTGTTCTGAAAGTTTCCAGCAAGATATTTTTGTATGGTGATTTAAATTTTTTGGGAAGTTGTGGAAAAAAAGTGTGCAGTGGTTTTATTTGAGTTACAACTAGGGATGGGTACCTTTCACATTTGAACCGATACGGTACCGATACCCGGTACCTGGGAATCGGTACCAGTACTCAACGGTACCAATTTTCGGTACTTTTGCGTGTGTTTATGTGTTAATAAATGTTAATTTGTTTAATAATAAAATCTAAATTTTTTATTTATTTAACGTATTAATTTAATTTAACATGAAATGAACAGAAACAGGTTTATATAGGGGATTAGATATATTAGCTGACACGTGCTCTTGGCGTTTAATTGCTCTTTCTGGAGTTTATCAATGAACACACGTGAACGCCTGCAGACAGGAAAAAGTCTGTTCTCCGTCTCTTTATAATAACAGGACACACAACTTACTTGTTGGGCATTCACGCACACACGAACGGTTATAAACAGGGCAGGTAGTCGGAGCGAGAGAGTCCATCTCAACCATAGACTGTAGATAAAAACTAAACTTTAATCCACCTGCAGTTCTGCCTCGTGGTGAGTGCGCGCGCCCGTCAGCTGCAGGCTCCATTTGGCGCGCTCCCTCGCAGATGCAGAGAGCAGAGAGCAGAGAGCAGAGACATTCACCCGATCAGCCTCTGACTTTATTAAAGGGCGAAAGTATAAAAAAAATCGCCTATTCTTCAACTCCCTCACAGTCACAAGGATTCGTCTCGGTACCGAAACATGGTACCGTTTGATTTTACATGAATCGGTACTCGGTAGTACAGACGGAATTCGGTCGGTACCTATAAAAGTACCGAATTCGGTACCCATCCCTAGTTACAACACACCTTAAAAATGAAAAAGGATTACTTTGTTTACAAAGAAATATAAGGGAAAAAATATATATTGCAACTGTTCATATCTGAGAATTGAAATAAAATAATAGTTATTTAAATTTTGAGTTCAATCCAGTTTTCTTGAAAATCATCAGAGAATCGTGAGTGAATCGTATCGTGAACCAAAAATCGGGATTCGAATCGATTCGTGGGTTGAGTGTATCTTTACATCCCTATTCACAACCCATTTGTTTGCTAACTGCATTCAAGCTCTGTGCTCCCACCATCTTCAGCTGTAAGGAAGCTATTAAGAAGGAGGGCCATAAGGAGATATACTGGAACCATGCCACATCATAACAACAAGGAAATACAGGACAGAAGTCACCATTCTGAAGCGATACGCGGAGATGAAGGAAGCAGCTGTCAAGTTGTTGGCACTTATTGGGATTTTTTGACATCCAAAGCAATGGACCCCTATGAAACTATCACTCTTCATTTAATTTCTAATGAGTGGCAATCAGGGTCAAATTTCCTGTATATGTTCCCTTTAGAGCAGTCTTCAGCTTTTTAGTCTATCTTTAGTAGTTTAGTAAACAATCGGGTTTATCTCCTCTTCAACCTAACGTGACCTTTGGCTGATTTATATCTCTGCTGGTTGTACCTTCAGGTGCTTCAAGTTCAAACTCCGGCGATGTTGGGTGTCTCTGCTTTGTGTGATAGCAGAGCATTTCTGAGCGTTGCTGAGCATATTACCACTGCATTTGTTTGCCTCAGCATTCAAGCTTTTCCTCAGCCCACGCATCTCTCACCATGGCAGATTAAGAGAGAAGGCGCCATATGTAAACAAAGGGGAGCAACATGGAGAGGCTTAGGGCTCCAGTATACACAGTTTGAAATAGAATTTGCTGTGTTCACAGAAAATGTCAATGCCAGCCCACTCATTATGATTACATGTCGGTCCTCCTTACGACAGAATGGAGGTGTTGTGAAAGTGAGCAGACCAGGAAGAGGAAATAAAAAGAAGACAGTATAGATGTTCCCCTGGTGTTTTTTTCAAAGAAATACTGAAGGACATATCTGGCTTGTTTTCTAAACCAGACATGAAGATAGAAGGGAGAGTTTTTTTGTGAGAATGATGGATGAGGAGGTGTATTTGTGCCAGTCAGATGGATGAACTCACAAAACAAGAGGCTCCTTTCATTTAATATTGCCCATCAATCCATCAATCTTGTTAAAAAGAGGGCCATCTCCCTGACAAAACATTGGTTGTAAAACAGTTAGTACGTGTCAAAAACACGATCAAAATCAATCAAAATCAGAGCATGAGAACATCTTTTCAAACATAATCTACTTTCCAAACCCCCAGAAATAAGCAAGTAGCATGATCAATGCGTCTTGTCTCAGTTTTCTATGCGCTAATCTTGTTTCACTATCAATCCCCACTAGTTTACAGGTTGTTTTCTCTGCCGAGTTTACATTCAGCACATCAATTATACATGCAGGACATTACATATTATAATTGATCTTCGTACACTTGGAAGCTTTTGAAGTACAGGTACGGCAGCTTTGAGATAATCTCCAGTTTAGTATGTACAGAGAACTGCAATTACCATATGCATGCCTATAAAGTTCTCGGGGCGCTGTGGGTGAGATTGAAGCAATTATCATACACATTATAAACACTGTAGATCCTTGTGTATTGGAGAATATGGTTCAAAGGCGTTGCTTGTTTTGTTTGGCTGTTTCTTTGGGGGCTGACTTCAGCGGGTGACACACAGGTCACATTTTTTAGATGATAAATTATAAATAGTAACTTAATTTAAAAAACACACATGAAGATGGATCAGACATGTACATTCGACTGACTGCATCGTAGTTGCATTCAGTTTCAAGAAGCAAAGTCAACATGCCCTGAATCTGTGTCTGATATTCATCTAAATGTATGCATTGCTGTATTTGTATAGGAAAGCTGGCTGTGAATGGTGCGAACACAAACCACACTGAGACTTGTCTACAAAAAATACTGAGATGGACATTTTCTTGCAAAATCAGTTTGCATTTCCTTATGTGTAACCTTCAATTTCGAGCACACCAAAAGAAAACTGAAATGTCTTGCAGCTTTATGCATCATATCTTTCAGACTGCTTTGAATAATTGGATGGCCGCCTCTGTGAAGCTCAGTTTAAAGAAAGGAAAAAAAAGGTATATTTTGAGTTTTTAGATGAATGGAGTTTTTTTCATTATAAGGTTCAAAAATAGTTTTAAAAACGACAACAGGAATACCATAAGGCCGGGGATATATAGTGAGGCAAGATCATTTTGTATAGATTTATAGACGAATATTATTACATATTTCCAGATGAATATTTCAGTGCCAAGAAATGGAGCAAAAGTAAATTCAGCTGCTTTAAAGTAGTGTGCATATCTTCAAAGTAAAACTATAACTAGATCGGCTTACGCATGTCATGAAGAAACATAAGAAGAAAAGGAAAAATACGCAATAACACAGCGCAGTCTGTTGTGAGTGTGCCAATTAGGTGTGCTGTTGTGTGCTGCTGTTTCAGAGGATGACACTAGATCAGTAAACAGTTGGACAGCAGAAACAGTCACTTCCAGACGGGAAAGTCACAACAAACCCCTAAAGAGTTGAAAGCCTGGCCTTTCACAGCTCTAAAGCCCAGCAAGCTGGGGAAGATATACCAAAGACAAACACAGGCAGGGACAAATGGTGAGGCATGCTCCTCCAGCACCGCAGTAAAGAAAACAGGCAGGTAGGAAACGCAGGTATTGTTCAATAGGTCACAAATAAACTGGTTAGCTGTGAGGAGTAAAATCCTCTACAAGAAAAGGTTTTAGATGGCATTTCATAAGACACACACACTCATACACACACACTAACAGATGCACTCCATCTGTCAAATGCTCTGACATCTGTTGCACACACAAACATAAAAAAAGACATCTTGCACGTTTTGCTCTGAGTCATCAAAGTGTCTGCATTAAAAGCTTTCCAGTGCCCTTTTTGAAACACGATTTTGCTCAAGCTTCGAAGTTTAGCGTTATGTGTCTTCATAAGGAAAAGCAGGATTGATGTTTGGTGTCTGAGACTGAAGGTAGAGTTTTCTCGAGATCAGAGCGCAAGTGAGGGACTGCTGTCAAGTTGCTGCCACGCCTCCTTTGTTGTTTTCACTATTTTGTCGTTTTGTCGTTACATCTATTAAATATGGTCTTGTATGAATGGATAGCCTGCTCTGGTGTGCCCCCCGAAGCACACCCATTCGGACCGGTCCGCTGCAACCCTGCCAGCTTCCTCTGGACGCTTACCTGCACCCACGGATTGCTGTCTTCGCGTAGGACACCGACACACCGACACCCCGACGGTGTCCGCCTGCTGGCTGGCTAGCCTGCTGCTGCATCGTGTTCCAAATTATTATGCAAGTTGCATTTTTATGAATATTTTAAAAACTATGATAAAAGTTGTTTTCTAATTTGTTAAGAAGTCAGATAGTGAATATATTTATTCAACTGTGTGGTGAAAATTATGCTTTTCAAAGTACGTTGGCAGTATTTATAAATAAGTGCAGAATCTGCAGAAAAGAGTGTGCCAAATATTATGCAAGAGCATATAACTTGTAAAAATTAAAAACTAGACACCATTTTTAATGTTCTATTGATTGAAAATAATAAGACTTATAACAACTGTATTCAAGCTTCAACAAACACAACAGTTTTCTTTACATTTGTATATAAAATAAAACTGTTAATGTCTTTGAAACATTTGAGAAATGTCCAATAGAACCTCCATTTCTTTCAGCGAGGGTCAGTGGTCACTGGTAAACAGATTTCCCCGTCTCCAGCGAAGCTACAACCAGCACGCTCCACCCCTCTGCCTCCCCCGCGCTGGACTTCACCATAATCACCTGGATCATCCACTGCTGGATTACGTCTCTGCCTATCTCACATCATGTTTAATTTAATCTGTTCCTTTGGATTGGGCTGTGTTCGACCCTCACGAGCGCAACTCTGCCGCTCCGTTACTCGGTAGCGGAGATGTTGCATCTCCGGACCCTCTCAAGGACCCCTCCACCTCAGCTTGCATCCCACCAATACATTCTCAAACGACCAAGATACATCTACCGAGGCTCTGGATGGAACTTTCAGTACACTCAGCACAACAGTAATGGTCAAATTCCACCAGATCCGTGTCCGGTCCGTCTCCGGTCCAACACGGCACCGGATCTGATCTAGGTTGCATATTTTGGACTCAGATTGCATCCAACCATTAGAGGTGTGAAAAAATATTGATACAGCAATATATCGCGATACTTTGACCTCCATATATATATTGAGTAGTACACATCGTTGTAGGAAATGTTCGGTTTCTTGGAAATTTCTCGCATGGAATAGCCTTCATTTCTAAGAACAAGAATAGACTGTCGAGTTTCATATGAAAGTTCTCTTTTTCTGGCCATTTTGAGAGTATAATCGAACCCACAAATGTGAAGCTCCAGATACTCAACTAGCTCAGAGAAAGGCCAGTTTTACAGCTTCTCTAACCAGCAAAACCGTTTTCAGCTGTGCTAACGTAACTGCACAAGGGTTTTCAAGGTGTTTCTAATCATCCATTAGCTTTCTAACGCGATTAGCAAACACAATGTACCATTAGAACACTGGAGCGATGGTTGCTGGAAATGAGCCTCTATACACCTTTGTAGAAATTCCATTAAAAACCAGACGTTTGCAGCTAGAATAGTCATTTACCACATTAACAATGTATAGTGTATTTCTGATTAATTTAATGTTATCTTCATTGAAAAAAAAAGTGCTTTTCTTTCAAAAATAAGGACATTTCTAAGTGACCCCAAACTTTTGAACGGTAGTGTATATCACATCATATCGCATTGTTTCGTATTGTACTCTATAATGTCCTATTGTGTCTTATTGTACCATATCGTACATTGTGTCGTATTATTTTGTACCTCATTGCATTATATCTGTTTACTTTATCATAGCTTGGACTATAGGAGATGGCTAGGTTGGCTTGTTCCCACCTTTTGAAAGGCTGACAGTTGAAAAGTTTTTGATTTCCAGAAAATTTTGTACTCATGATCCTTCTAAAAAAACCCAACAAATTATACCTCCAGGGCCACCAATAGGTTGACATTTATGTGCCATTTTTCAAAATGTTATTCTTAAATGAATGATCAAAGGGATAGTTAAAAAAAAAAGAAATTTGTCATTTCAACTCCACTGCCACGCAGCTCGTGTATGGGCCGGCTTCTGTCAGTGCTTTTTTTGGAAAAGCTCAGTTTTACCTGTCTCCTCTAATTCTCTGTCAGAATGCCATTTTAAGACTTGCAGAGGGGAGTGAGGGGACAGAAGGCTAAAAAGATGCTCTTCCAGATTTATCCAGCTTTGTGGTCTCTGTGAGCGTGTGACAGCATGAAATGGAGAGATAGTGTCTCAGTGTGCTTTTGTGTCTTTTGAATGATAGCTGGAAGTGATGCGGGGGAGATTATTAAAATACCTTCCTCTACATTAGTGAAAATAACACAGAGTAATAGAAGTTAAGCAGTGAATGACTTTTCCAATTATTGTAGTGTGAAAGAAGTCTGGTCTTTAATAGTGCTGGCTTATGGCAAATTAGAGGTGCTATTCTCCCTGGAGGTAACAATGGAACGATTCGCCCTCCTCGCTCCCTTCTTCCAGCGAGGGAGAATGAAAATAAGGCAGACATTATAGCAGCAGACAAAGAGCAGCCGCGCCCCTTAGCTTAGCTTAAGCCTGGCAGGGTTAGAGTGGTACGGCTGCTGTCTCACTCAAACCCCTCTCTCTTTCTCTGTCCCTTTTTTTATTTAACAGATTGATTAAAATGGGAAATCAGGATTGTGATGGATGAGTGAATGACTTCTCTTGTCACTCCCCAAGGCTCTGACAAGGACAATATCAAGGAGCCCCGGTTACTTCCCTTTTCCTTCTTTATCCCTTCATCCCCAGGAAACCCAATCTGGGTAATTAGAGTAAAGAGTGTTGGAGACATGTAGGCGAGAGGGTGACAGTAGCACAAAATCTGCTGCTATTGCACTTTCTCCCTTCCACTTACAACCCCCTCCAACTCCAAAACATGCTCGCAGACACTTTTCCACTGTCCACCTTTCATAGACTACTTTCTACCTCTTCTCCCACTCCCTTCTTTCTTTTCGTCTCCTCATTTTCTAAAGCCATCAGGCAGCAGTGAAGAGGAGAAATGCAGACTAGAGGAAAAATGGAGGGAAAAAAGTGAGGGTAAGGAAGGAGGAAATGAAAGTGGCTGTGAATTGACTGCATCAGCACAACTCTGCAGCAGAGCGTGAGCCCTTCTGGCAGGAAACCTGGAAACACAAAGTTCAGAGAAGTTGCCAGGACTTGTCTGATTGGACATCAGTTTGGCAGGATGGATCTTGATTGTGAGAGAGAGGATAGAGTTTCCCCCCCCTTGACTAGACGTGTGACCTTTGGCCAGCTGGAATAATTTTTTCTCACATTGTCTTTTCAGTCTAGCCAGAGCAACATCCAGTTACATAATTGCACAGACAAATTTGTGGACACAGCTGAAAGGCTGTGTGGAAGAAAAAGAAACCTTTTCTCCCAGCCTTTATGGGCAAACACTTCGGAGGTATCATGAGGTAAACAGATGTCTGAGGATCCAGATGTGAATAGAAAGGCAAAGGAGGAAAGGTTTTCAGGTAGAGGCAGGAGCAGTCTGCACGTTTGATGTTGACTGGCAGCCTTACAAAATGGGCAGCTCCCTGCCAAGGCTGCCTCTGCCAAGCACAGAAAGAAACTGAAGAGGGGCTGGACCTTGCCATGCTGCTGCTGGGTGTTTTGAGAAGTTGCACATTCACAACAAAAAGACACACTCGCTTGTTTGTTCACACACACAAACACACACATATGCAGTCGCACTGCAGCCCTCTAAGAGTGTGTCAGAATGTTTCCCAGGATGTTTCTGGCTCCCGCTAACCAAGCAAGGGATTCTGTTTGGCAAACTCCACCTCTGCAAGAGTCCAGCTGTCATCTTGACAAATGAACCTGGGAAGAGTGAGGAGGTGTGTGTGTGTGTGTGTGTGTGTGTATGTTTGTGCAGCCATGCATCTGTGTCTGTGGATTCACGCCTGTGGATTTTTTTCTTGTCTTTTTCTCCTGAAGCATAAGCACGTGTATCATAAGGATGGCTCACAGATGGTTGATGTACATGTGCTGTTTGCTTTTGCAAAAGCAGCTGGCCTGTCAGTCCTTGATTGATACAGATCAGTAATGAATCATCAGAGCCAGCAGAGGTCAGATTCTCTGAGCCATCTCTCTATTCCTGCAGGTCCTTGTGAAAACAATGGTGCAAAGTAACTGCCTGGGCACATGGAATGATGCTGAGACCACTGTCTGCATCAACACTAGAACAAATGACCTTATGTAAAGAAGTGTTTTGCACAGCCTCAGATGAACCATAACGACCAACCCCTGTATGCTGCCATGCCTGGCACCGTCCAAAGAGCTATGCATCACTCTGGTTTTATGAACAATGTGGGATGTTAAAGCTTTTATAGAGCGTTAGGAGGAAATGTTCTTTTCTACTGAAAAATGAGCAGCAAATAAAAATGTGTTAAGCAGCATCAGGGAGTATTGAGCCGAAACGCTCAGGAGCCAGAAGCAATGAGAAACCTGAAAAGTTGAAGGACTGGTTATAAAATTCCAGCCATTTTTTTCAATTTTTAAAACTGGTGCTAAACTGGTTTATTTTAGGAGCAGTTTCATCGTGGGATGCGGTGAACTGTTTCATTGCACAGTGACAAATTTTACAACATACAGACACAGTGGTGATGCCTGCTTGCTCATACTAGATCTTTATGTATTTGTTTTACCCCCCTTGTGTGTATGTGTGTGTTTATGTGGGTTTTACTAGCAAACACAAACACAATCACCCCTTGACAGTATCCATTGTGCTTTCAAGAATTTAGACTGCGTTCATTCATCGTAAATGTCAAAGTAAATAGTATGATTGCATTCTGTTTCAGGCCCCCTGTTTTGAGTTCCTGAAGTTTTCTCTTCAGGAATGCAAACGCTGAAGAGGAGGGAAATGGAAAAATTACAGGCACATTGAGAAGGGTCTAGTTGCAGACCTCCACTCTCAGCCGGCTTAACGGCTCCTCCAACGTGAACCGGAAGCTCCACTCTATCGTAGGACGGAAGTGACGTAAATCTAATCCTCCTTTGTGGTCTCAGCTGCCTGATAGGCTCCTCCACCTTCACCTCTTCCTCTATCGTCGGACGGAAGTCAAAGTGCACATGATAAAATGTGCCTGTCTAACGTAAAACAACGTCTTGAACGTTTAGATATTATAGCATAAGACAATTAGCTTTGGACTGTTGGAATCACTTTAATCACCATCATATAAAAAATAACTGTAACTAAATAACCATAAAATAGTTATGAAACTGACTTAAATGAACATATTTTACCTTCATGTGTTGCATATAATATTAAGTTAATCATATTGCTGTGAGTCTTTAAACCTTGAATTTATCCTACCTCTATCCCCTTTTTTTGGTTAAAACAACAATGAATGTAAACACAGAGGTTGTGTTAGGACTGTAGCGCAAATGAAACAATTGTGTCTCTCTGGAGGAAATGAAAACGGTCGAGATCATTACACCAAACGGAGGTACCCATCAATTTATGTTGTGTTGTTGATGTGCATTTTATACTTGGATTTTTCAATGTAACCCTATTGAGGAACCACATAGACTGTATCAAATGTGGACGTAGTATTCGTGACGTCACCCATCTGTTTCTGAAGAGCTGTTTGAGGCCGCCATAGCAGCCATAGTGCTGCTGTCGAGCGATTGTGACGTTAAGAGTTGGGCTTTGAGCCTCCTAGCCAACAGCTACAGTGTTCCCGCCTGTCAATCAAGTCAGCTGTGCCTCTCATTGGAAGACTCGTGATCTCAATATCTTCGAAACTGCTGCATTAGAAAAAAATTACAGTGTGTGCCGATTGAGAAATGAGCTATCCAGACTACACTCATCTTTTGTACCAGGCTGTAAACATGTTTATTTCTGTTGTAAAGATCAGCTTTTATGAATTGGTGTGTATGTGGTTTCCAGTACTTCCAGAGCCAGCCTTAAGCAGATCCTCGATGAACTGCAGTTTTTAGCACTTCCACATTCTCATATTTTCAGACCGGAGGTTGCCGCTTGGTTAACCAAGATCATCAAAATGCAGAAAAACCGAGAGGGGTCCAGCCAGCTTAATCCTGACGTCACTTCCTTCTGACGGTGGAGGGGATCTCAGAGTGGAGCCTGCAAGAGAGTCGGCTGAGAGTGGAGGTCTGCAGCTGGACTGTCTTGGGCACATTCATTTAAATTTGAATTTTATGTTATGACGAGAACCCAAAAGCATTTAATTTCTTTCAAAACCATATCCAAGGACTTTTCCCCCTTGCAATTACTCTTTTCTTTCATTTCATCTCAATGCCAATCCTTTGTGTTGAATCTGGTTTTATTCGGTTAGGTCTGCCTCCCAGGAAAACATGCAAACATTTCTGAGCAGGTGGGAGGAAAGTGTTACCTAACAGCCATGTCCGTCTTCTTCTGTCCTTCTGTCTGCCTGATCTGCTAGTCTGTCTGCATTATTTCCTCTGTATCTTCTTTTCCCTGCCAACCTGTCCGTCAATCGTCCTTTCAATTTTCCCAACCTTGTCTCCTATCACCAACAATCTCTGCCAACTTCCTCCCCCCCCCACTTTATCGCAGGTCCCCACCTCCCTGAGTCCCCTTCCGCATATCTTTCTTCCAATTTCACTGCACATTATTTTTTCATGTCTTCAGAGGAATAGAGAATCTTGGCTCTCCTTCATTCAACTGATCCGCGGGGTTGCTGAGGCCAACCTCCAGGGGGACCAGGCAGAGGCTGTTTGTTAAGCTGTTATTTATCTCCTTCATAAAGTCCTCCTCATCTCCTATTAAAGAGCCCAGAACTGTTGCCCTTGACTCACACATAACTTTTGTGTCTTTTGGTGCGATGATTTACTGTTTGATTTAACAACTGAACCCAGGAGGGCGCGCGCCTGGTGCTGCCTGATGTCATATCTGAGAGGAATGTGTTTTGGGGGGGGGGGTTTGTGAACATGTGTGTTTTATCTTAGCGTGTGTATGAATGAGTGGGTGGCTGACAGAGGTTTGTTTGTTGCTGATTTGGTTACTGTAGAGCCGTAGTGTTAGCAGCTCTGGGCTCGGGCACGCACACCATCACCTCTTGTTCCCTTGAAAAAAAATAAACATTGGCTGAGTGTGCCTGATGAACATGTTTACCAGGACTTCACGCCACTAATTTCAAAATAATGAGATATTAAACAGTGAAAATTACATTTCAGTCTCACTTCCCTGAACACAGGAGAAAACAAAAGCCAAATGATGTTGACGAATACATGAATGTAGGAACAATTAGTTTCTCATGTCAATACCAGGAGATTGTTAGAGACTCCATTTCCGGGTGCAGATAAATGTAATTACATTGATCTCCCTAATTTAATTAGAGGGAAGGAAATGAAGTTCATAAGGTATTTGTTATATGCCAAGACAAGACTACTGCCCAAAGAGAGGGGGGCTTATGAGAATAGAGTGTAGTTGAGGAGGAATAGGAATCCGAACGAGGCATGCAGAAATAGAGCTGTCACAGAATCCATAAACGTCTCCCTTTCCTATTTCATGATTGCCCTTGACCACCTTTTCACCTAAGATATTAATGTGCCCCAGGTGCTCACTTTCTCTCTTAAATACCAGAGTCTCACGCAATTCAGAAGATTATCATACTGCTTTTATGGTCATATGTTTCATTAATGATACGGCCTGTCTGAAATGACAGGGCTGAGCATGTTTCTCCATCACAAAGACTCCATTAGCGAAAAGAACAATGTAAAGCACTCTCATGTTCCACGGGTGTTTTACTCATGCTGTTATAAGTCAGGGCAGGCGAACCAGCCGTCATAAGAGGAGACTTTTTCTTATGAAATACTAAATGATCCTTCAATTTATTTAACATGCAAGGGTAGATCAAATCAAATATGAATGTACTACTGATGATTTTCCATGGGGAAATTAGCATGAATAAAAGGATGGAGGATTAGGATCTGCAGCCATGTTTTGCTGCTTTGCTTTGGTTCAGTGCTTCAAGCTCAAAGGTCAAACAGTGTCACAGAGTTACGATTTGCCTATCAAGCCAACACGTCAGGCTCCTGGAAATGTCATTAGTTTTGAAGGTATTCTGTAATAAATCATTACAGTGGTCGACAAGGCTAACTGCTTTGCAATGGCTCAATCTATCTTCAATAAGAGAAACCTGCTGCAAACTCAAATACAATGCACATCCATAAACACATGCAAAGGTCAAAAACGTATGCAACAGCAGAAATGCTGTTGCATACTTTTCAAATAAAGGTTAAGAAAAAGTCAAGAAAGCATTAACGGCAAACAAGCAGCATGTATAATGATGAACACTCAGAAACGGACAAACAAAGAAAAAACATGCAAAAGAAAAACACTGCAAATCGAGGCATGACAATGTAATGCTCAGGTCCTGAGAGGCGCTTCATGGTTAAGTAGGGTTTCATAGAGAAGGCAATGGCAAGGCTTTGTTAAAATTACCGCTTCTAAGTGTGGCCTATGTTGGCTATAGGGTTGCCAACTTTCTCACTACTAAATAAGGGACAGGTACACGGTGCCACGGTGGTGTGAGCATGATGTGTGAATTCAGCGTATAGTCATATTCTGATTCACCTGGAGATGCAGCAAGTGTGTATATTCCCTTTATCCTTACTGTATCATTATGTAACTTCATATGAATACACCCCAAATAAACCGCAATTTGGCTCTTTGCATCAAACAACAGGCAAAAGAAAAATTAAATGCAAAAGAGGAGTATGACTCACCAAATGTACTTTTTCCATGGTTACTTTTTGCTGCTCTTGACTGACTCAAGCAGTCTTTTGACCTTTTGCACAGCCAGAGAGAAGTCCTTACATGACAAGTCACAGTTTACAGATATTTGAAGTTCATTTTTGATCAGCTCTGTGCTGCATCTGTTTCTTGAGTCTGAACATTTAATGGCCATCAGAGAGAATATCCTCTCTACACTTTTTTTGCAGGACTTGGCGCATTTGCGCTGTATACAACTGATGCGTGTGAGGGGGCCTGTGATTGGATGACAGGCGGAGTGATTGGCACATGATCTGCCACTGCCATTTTATCTGATCTAGGATCTGTAGAGTGCAGTCTGCTTTATTTACAAGAGTTAGAAGTCAATATACGGGACAATTGAGGTCCGTGACAGTTGGCAACCCTAGTTAGCTACAACATTCAGCACAGCTAGCTGTACTATTAGCTGACTATGCTAGCTGTCAGCTCCAAATACAGTGTGAATTGTACAGAGCTAAATTAGACCTGCAGCTATTGTAGTTTGAACATGAGCGTTTCTCGCTGAGCTATGCCAGTTTCTCATCTTATCACAGCTAGCATGGTCAGCTAACAGTACTGCTAGCTGTGTGAATGTCATGGCTAACGTAGGCCAAGAGATCATTTTAGCATAGCAAGCTGTCCACAAGAAACAGTTTCTCAATAAAGTTGTTCAGTATTTTGTTAACGTAGAAAAACTAAGTTTTTGCAGAGGCAGATTGTCAGTGAGACACTCTGCTTTTGGGATACCAGTTCACTACCTCGTCTTCCTCAGGATTCTGTCAACAATAAAAGGCTGTATACTTTTCCTTTAAGTGTCTCACAGGACTGGAGCACTTTATTGTCATGTCCCGATTTGGAGCGTTTTTCTTCTGCAAGTGTTTTCTGTGTTTGTACATTTTTTGGATATGCATCATTTATTCATATGCAGTGTGTCTGCCGTTACTGCACATGTTTGATCTTTCTGCAGGATGTTCTTTCATTAGCAGCTGTTTCCACTGTTGGATTTGTTTTGCGCTTTTGCATGTGTTTCTGAATTTGCAGCACATTTCTCCTAATGAAGATTGTTTGGATGATTGCAGATAGATTATCCTTGTTGGCCAAAGGTATTCTAAGTACTGAATAAATTCATATTTTCTTTGATGGTGGTGTATAAGGAAAGGTAAAGGTATAATCAAACCAGTTCAAAGTGAGCTGTTTTTAAATGGCAATATGAAGTTTCAAACATTTGATCCAAAAATAGCATTTGGTGGTGACACTAGACAAAAATTCAAGGGATCACCAATTCCAATATACTTCTTCTTCTTCTCAGGACCATGATTGACAGACCAATATTTTGTGACCATACATCTTACATTCAGTGAGATATATTTCTTCTAACCAAAGCTGTGGACCAACAGAGAACCCTCCAACTCTGCTGGCTTGCAATCTGTAAAACAATGAGCCTTGTGTGGCTAAAAAAAGATGAGAACTAAAAAAGCAAACCGTGGGTGGGAAACTGATCTGCAGTGTCTCCAAACAAGGGTTGCTTGTGCTGGAATAAAATTCACAGCTGGGGTTTGGAGAGAAAATACCCCATGAATTCTTCAGGAGGTGAAATAAAACAAAAAAGTGGAGAGTTAAGAACCAGGCAGGATTTGTTACGGAGCAAATCAAAGAGCAAATGAAATGCTGACCTGACTGTTTGCGCTCTTTCCCCTGAGTCGACACAGGTCTCCACTTACTTTTCTCCCTCTTCAAACTCTAAAGGAGGTCCACCCCTATCTGAAAGGAGTTTATTGTTTCTATTTTTTCCCCTGACTTGATAGTTTTTGTAGCGTGTGTATGCACTGTGTTGAAGTTATGTGCCTGCCAAGAAAAGGACCTTTGCGGTGAATGAAAACATTGAAAAAATACAATACAAAACATATCCCTGAACAAAATATGCTTAAATATATATACAGGAATGCACATCCTGTACAGTTCATGTTTGATAAACTTACTGTAGCTGCACTTTTCAGTATTTCCACAGCCTGAATTTATTTCTGCGTGAAGATGAGTTTACTTTCATAAAGGGTTCCATATGGGCAGTGAGGAGGTTTCTAAGTGACCGAGCTCTGTATCTGACTTTGATCCTTAAATACTGGCACCCCTGTGTTTCACCATACCGGGTTTACCTGGCGGACTAGGTTTAAAAATAAAAAACAAGAAGAAGACCTGTTATCTGGTTTTGCTGTTTCTTCTCTTTGTTCAGGGATAAAGCAGAAATGCGACCAAACAAAACTCTGAACAATGAGCATATACAAAGGCAACAACACGGCACATGCGCTTTACTGATCCTTTGTTTGCTGCTTGTGTATGACAAGTAATGTCTCTCTGTGCCTGTGTATGCATGCGTATGTTTGTTTGTGATTGAGTGAGTGTGCTTATAAGCATATGTCTCAGCAGGAGGGGGGGAGATGAAGCGGCAGGTTGGAGCGGTGCAGTGCTGGTGTTGGCCGGGTGGTGGGGTGGCAGATGCCAGAAGGCTTCATTAGACTTGAGGGAAGAGGCCGTGAACAGCAGTTCTCTGGGAAGTCTGTCAGACCTAAACACAAACACAGACGTGCCTCTAATCCTGGTCGAGCTCCCTCCTTTTTCTCTCCCTCTGCTGCTTTCACTTGTTCTCAATCATTCCCAAAATGTCTTCGCCTCGGCTGCAATTCTCCAGTGCAATAAGCTCCAGCTCCAGCACACTTGTACAGTTTGTCGCTTTTTGTTCCTCCTATTCTTTCAGATTTTTTTTTGTGCCTCATTTGTCTGTATTTCTGCTGTTTTTGTTGTTGCCGTGTCTGTCAGTGAAGCGGAGCAGTCATTAATCACTGGTAAACGTACGCAGAGGAGAGAGCAGACACCTCGAGGGGGGGTTTCTCTCATTCTGCTCGGAAAACGCTTTTCTCAACATGCTCCACGGAGAGAGACGCAGGAACTGGAGCACAGGTGCTGCAGCGAGTACAATAAACACAACCAGATGCAGTGCAGCAACACACATCAACCACATTCAAATGACAGCGTTAAACATTTAGGCCCCTTTTTATTACAGATTTTCTGAAGCTACTACCAGAATATAAACAAATTAGAGGTTTGAATGACTTGTCGGTAAAAGTGCTGGATATCAAATAAACCTCTTTCCTTTCATATCAGTCAGTAAAGCGCTTTAGACAAGTACCCATTTATTTGGCTTATGGCTCATGCAGCTGCTGTTTTCCTCTATGGTATTTTTGTCAATATAATGGCATGTGGTTATTAAGAAATGCATCCACACTGTATCGGAATATCTGGCTGATTTGTTTCAAGGACAGCCGGCAGACAGAAAAAAAAATCTCTCCCAGAGAAATATTATCCAATAAAGCAAAAGTTAAGGTGAAATTGCACTCATTTTCACATCCCTTACTCCACCTCTCAATATAAATGTCCTCTATCCTAAAATAACGTCTGTTAGGCAAACACTTAAATGTAACTGAGAGCAGAAGAGGTTTAGGAGTGATTCAATGACAGTTTTAGGAAGAGAGAGGCTGGAAAAAGAGAGAGAGGATTAAAGACAATGACAGGAGTGATGCAATGGGTGAAGAATTAAAAGAAAAGTGCTGGCAGGAAAAGACTAATCTTGAGAGGAATAACTTTTGTACGCACTCGAGGGGTGAGCGAAACCACACATTTTGGTTTCAATCCGATACCGAGTAATACAGGGCCAGAATCGCCGATATCGATACCGATACTGACACTTTCTATTATCAAAAGTATCAGATTCAGAATCAGAATCAGAAATACTGAGTTGTTACAGAATGCTCTTATATACAGTATGAAAAAGTCAAAATCCGAAAAAATCCGAAAGAAATAATATAAATTGGATTAATAATAAGTATATACAGAAACGCAAAATGTACTAATGTACTTTGATGTATTACATGCGTGTTAAAACACAGGGCAGTTTTCAAAGGCAAACAACAAATACTCTGCCTGAAGCATGTCCCTCCTCCTCCCTTCTTTTCTCTTGAAACTCAGAGTTCTCTTTGACGTGGATTTTTATATGTTTTAACAAATTGGCGATGTTACCACAGAAGCGAACAGCCTTCCTACACATGTCGCAGTTCACTGCATTTTCAGAGACAGCTGTAAAATAGCTTCAAAAGATGCTCCTCTTACTTTCAGCCATCACGGCATGCAATGCATGTCTGATTGGGACTGTTAGCCAGGGTGCACGCTGTGGCGTGCTACGCGATGCATGATGCGTTTGTTGGTTGTATGAACACACAGGACAGCAGCAGTGAAGACGCAAAGACGCGGAACGTTGTTTGCACAGACAGCCCTACTCTTTGATGAAATGGATAAAACCTAGAAGAGAGAAACTGAAACTGGTATCGATCATATTGAGAAGAATAGATCTTAAAAAATTAGGTGTAGTATCGATATTTTGGGATCGATCCGCCCATCCATAACACACGGTTGGTCCACTGTGAGAAGAAAGCTGGCTATCAATGCTAAAAGTCACAATGTGCGTTTGGTAGTTGAAAAGGAATGGCGTTACATTTTTGGAAGTATTTTTATTTACCGTCTTGTTTATAGCTAAGTTAGAAATCGGAAGCATTTCCATAACTATCTATTGAATTTGCAGCTACAACTAGCCTAGCTTAACATAAAAATGTCACAAAAACCACAGCTAGGGTAAGTCAACATTTCATGAAATTTAACTACCAGAATCTTCCTGACATTTTACATTCTGTTTGTCCTGTGAGGCCATCTTAACAGATTTTTGGAGTTCTAATGCTAAGCTAGGCTACTCATGTGTGACTGCCTCTTTAAATTTAGTGGACGCATGCAGTATAACATGTGCGTCAGTCTTCACATCTTATTCTTGATATCAAATCAAATTAATATACCAATGAAACTGTAGTTACATTTTTCTCTTGAGTACTCCAGTTTTTTTTGTTTTTTTTTACCAGTTTTCATTCTGACTGACTTTATGTAGTCCTCATTGACACTGGCAAAACTCTTCCTTCTCCGTCTTTGTAATTTCCAACAAGAGTCAGCAGTGCAATGAAGAAGGCATTTCACTGGACAAACATTTATGCATAGCCCCAACGGCTCACCGGCTAAACTGTTGTTTCATCAGAGTTTTGTTCATTTTGCTGACGGCTGTTCTAATAGGGGGTTAAGGGAGTTGGGTGGTGTTGGCGGGGGCGGTTACGTTGAGTCTTTATTTACCCGAGCAGAAGAAATCGATGGCTCTCTGCCGTAGGAGAAGTGTGTGGATCAATGGAAGGTTTCAAAAAGCCTCTGTGAAAAATCAATGTCCCTTACATGCTATTGATGGCTGCTTGGCTGTGGAAGAAAGAAAACGGCAAAGAACACCTGTTTATCCTGAAAAATCACTCCCCTCTACTCTTTGTTTTAGTCTTTCTGGATCACTTCATCCCTGTGTTTCCTCCAGAACAGGCTTGTATTTATGTTTCCTCTCTGTGGCTCTCTTTTCCAGATTGATTTTTAGTCTTTTGTTGAACATTATGCACCACTCATATCCATCCATTGTTAGAAGGGCTGGGTGAAATGAGTCACATTAACTGTTGAATAAACTTACATCACTTCATTAAATTGTAGCCTACTTGTTTGAGTAGTTTTAAGGCAGCATACTCTTTATTCCTACTCAAATTAATTACTACTGGTTACACTCATACTTTCATCCATTTAATGTTATATGCTTTAATGTTTTTTTATGTTAAGAGGCTGTAGGTCTGCTTATCTGCAGTCTGTGAGCTCTCTGTATTCCTCAAGCACAGCCAGGCTTGCTTATAGCTCAGTTCATAGAAGAAGAATGGCTGTAGGTACAGTGGAAGATCTGGGACATTTCAATGAGATCTTGCTGTATATGATTAGGTTTGTATTAAACTCACCTGGGGAAAGTACACTATGCTCATTTTTTCTTGTCCCAGTGTTTGAGAATGGTTTACAAAACACACTAGCAGCTTATAGAGCAGATTGACAGAAGCTTAGGTTGACCTGAGCTCCACACTCACAGAACTTACAGAGAGCAGTACGCTGTATGCTGTGTTTATGCTAATGCTACTTACATAAACATGCATCATCACTATTATTTCTTCTGTTTTCTGGCATAATGTAAATGAATTAGAGTGGTAAATGTCGTTATGACTGCATGAACTATTCAACCAATTATGACTGCATGAACTATTCAACCAATTAAACTCTACATTTATGTGCAGATCATAACATCTCGAGAATAAAGCTAATAAAGCTAGTGGTAGGTTTAAATTGATCAGATTAATTTGTCTTAATCAGATAAGTATAAGAAGAACCCTTTTTCTTTTTTAATTCAATGTGTATGCTAGTTTTTACTACTGTTTTTACTAGGGTTGCAAAATTCAGGGATTTAACAGGAATTTATGGGAATACACAGGAATAAACCAGGAATTTACTACATTGAAGGTTGGCTCTTAATAGGGAACTTAAATATAGTTGGGGAAATATATTTTAGCATAATCCTGACTAAAACAACCAGATTTCATGGAAGTACAGTTGAATATCTATTCTATTCCTCAATCACATGCACATAGCATCACTGCTTACTGCAGGGCTATTGAGACCACATCCCCTACATGCACTGTGCATGCCTCCATCACATGCACACATGATTTCTAGACTCCTCGACCACACTTTTGAGCCCAGATCACAAGACTATTGAAGCCACACATTTGAGCCTGTGAACCACACAAAGTGGAGTCAGTTTTGATGATATCATGTGGTAATACATTTAACAAAGTTGATGTATGGTACTAATGTTTAATTTACAATTATCAAATTTAATTGTATTATTTTGGATGGATGTCTGCTTATAACAAAACAAATATTTATGCTTGGATATGATACCTTTCCATTAAATTACCCTCAATTCCCAGTTAATTCCCATAAATTCTCATGGAAAATGTCCAATTTGGAATATTTCCAAAATTCCCCAGCTTAACTTCCCATGGAAATTTACCGGAAATGTTCCACCCCTTTGCAACCCTAGTTTTTACTAGCTGTGTTTTTTGTTGCTACAACTGTGGTTGTAAGACAGCACTGCTGTCAATTGACTGAGCTGACCAAAAAAGAGAAGAAACTAGTGTTGCAAACAACAGGCTACATTCAGTACAACTCGGTGAAAGTACAGGTTGATAGGGTTTTATATTAAGCCACAGAGTTACAGGACTTGCAGTCCTTCTTGAAGTACAGTGGAAGAGTCTGAAGTGCCGGAGCAATTATTTCCGCGGTGCTATTAATAAGGAGCAGTCAATAACATCTCACTGAGCTCTGACACTGTCTTGGCTTCAGAGAACAACAGGAAGACAGTCCTGCCACGAATTAACCTAAGCAGTCATCATTTCCCTCGAGCCATGTCAGACTGTAAGCTCCAGAGGCCAGTCACTGGGGCTTCTGTCCTGACACCTGCCTGATCGTGGGGCGACCTGATCAAAGTGACAGAGCTGCAGACCTGTGGAGATGCAGGTGAGGGCTGCTGTCACCCAGCCTGTCCAACTGATGGCAACTTGGTCAGCGTGGGGAGAAAAGCGGAGGGATGGTAGGGAAGACCGCTGCCTACATGTCACTCAGCACTGTGCTGGATGACAGAACAGCCCATTAGGAAAGGGACTGACTTCACAGGCCATTAGGGGAGGCATCACACAGCCACAGCACACAGAGCACTGAGTAATGGCACAGTTGGAGAGACACAGGGAGGGAGATGAGAGAACAAGAGAGTGCAGGCTCTGTTTTGGAACATGTTCCATAGAGGACTCGATTGTGATTAAATGTGATTAACATATCAAATGTCAGACGGAGGAAAATGTAATTTCTGCCTTCTTTTTTACTTTAAAGTGTTGGATCTTTGTTTTCTTTGAGTGAGCACAACACTGAGCAAAATTACACACACTCACACAAGCCTGAATTCTCAACAGAGTACACAAGCAGTTATAAAAGTGTCCTAAACATATTAACAATAAGTATTCCAAAATGATCCCCATGCCATCCAGCCCCAAGAGCTGTTGCCTTGTTAAAAATCTGGAGTTCTCAGTATGGCCCGGCCTGCCCTCCAGTCATCATTAAAGAGAAAGACGGGAGCTGGAGAGCTCAACAGAGGCATCAACACGCATCACTTCTCCTCCGCTCTGAACGCTCCACTCTCAGCAATCCACCAGCCCCTGACGGACTTATTTACTGCACAAAGTGGATTGTGTTTGGCTACACACTATACTCCCAAATGTTCGTGTGTCTCTCTGTCTCTCGCTCTCTCTCTCTCTCTCTCTCTGCCCTGCCTCTGTCTCTCCCTCTCTGGGTTTGGACCAGCTCATGGATGCAGAAGAACTGTCTGGACGGTTTGTGGTTGCTGTAGCAGCACTGAAGGGCTCAGCAGGCTCAGATAAGAGAGCCACACAGAGCCCAGCTGATGGGACACACTCCAACTGTAGAAGCACTTCAACTCCGAAACAAAGACTTACAAACTCTCTACTCTCTGGCTTGATGTTTTTGTTTCACTATTTGAAAAAAATATTTTTTCCTTCAAGCAACTCTGCAGGATTTACCCGGGAGACCGGATGAAGCCTTGTTTTAAAAAAACAACAACAATGAAGACTTTCAAAAGAGAAAAAAAAATGCTTCTTTTGCACAATTTAAGAACAAAAGGAGATAAAGTGTGAGAGTTTTGTAAACAGCCAGGAAAAAAAGATGGTTAGATATTCATGATAACGAGAAAGTGGGAGTAGGGAATGTAGCAGCGGTCTTTTGGAATGATGTTTTTTTGATGAATTACAGTGCTCACGACAGGCTTGGAGTCCAGAGCTTTGCTTTGAGGGAGGCACAGTGAGCATTCTGCTGTGACAGAATCTCTGAATTTTAAAAACTGTGCAGCTCCAGCTTTTACACAACACCACGTTTACACAACATTTTATTTATTCATAGTGTGGGTTTTTTTTTCTCTCTCTCTCTGACTGACTTGTACAGGCCCGACCTCAAACCCCCACCGTGCTGTGTTTATATTCTGTACTTATTAAAACTAGCAGTTTCGCAAAAATGAAATTTGATGGGAGTCAGTTTCTGTTGCACTTTCTAATCTTGAATGCTAAATAAGAGGAGAGTTTCTGAATAATGATTAGGCTTCAGCAGCTGAGGTGCTACTTAATATGGATGCAGATGACTTTTCTCAGTATTATCTCTGATTTAGTAAGTTGAAACCATCATGTCCTTAGTGAGGTAAAGGGGATGGCCCTCTGTTCTGCTGATTTTGGCTTCTACAGCAGCTTTTTATTCTTATTTCTCATATCCCTCTGGAGGCCCAGTATTATAGCCTCAGTAAAGATTGTGTGACAAATTGTATTATTATAAAGGAGGTATAGAGATAGTTTTGAACTTCAGGCAACCTTTCTGAAGTAGCCTGATAAAGGAAAGAAAGGTTGCATGAAAGAGCTGAAATAATCATTTGTTTCACTGAGCGCCCAATGGACCTCACACTGTGGGAGAGTTCAGCTGCTTAGCTGTTGTGGAGCTCGCTCTGTGTCTGAAGGGAAAACTTCTCAGGGCGGTTTAAGTACCTAAAGATTTTGTGGCTATAATTACATCAGGGAAACACAACATAATTATCTGTGAGGACGTGGAGAACAAACCAAATATGCTAATGTATGTCTTTCTTTCATCACTGTCCATCACGAACCCACAATCAGCGTTTGCAGTGAAGGACCCTTGAGGAATCCCAGCTGTTAATTCAGGAGGAGAAGAAATCAGAAATTGGCAACTTCAAATGCGTCGCTTACGCTGACGAGCATCTGCGGGAACGGTCCTCGAGAATTCTCCGCCACGTTTATCGGTGGGATCACCCAGTCCCTCTTCTGTCTGTGGAGAACCTTGGAGCTATTCAGGGGGGATCCTGAGAACTTGATGACTGGAGGGGGAGCTTGGAATGCGTCCTTCTTCTCTTTTCTCTCTGCGACTTTCCCCTCTTCGCTGGTGACCTTCAAGAAAACACAAGGCTTTATTTAGCAGGCGGAGAGTCACTGATGTGATGTAAAGTCATATTCTCCTCAAAACAGAAGTTCAGAGGACAACAGTAACATTTAAATATTGTGAACCAGGTTTGACTCATGTTGAAAAGTTCATATTTGAGTAAAATGAGATGATGTTAGAGAATTAGGGCTTTTGGACAGTGAGCTGCCATGGCTGCAGCTTTTCTTCTTTTGTGCTGTGGATCAGGAAAAACGGGTACTAGTGGAAATGACTCTATACCTTCATTTTTCATGGTGTGATTTTTTCTATGGTTGTTACATTCAACGTTGCCTTGGTGGTGGCTCTGAAAAAGCCTCAATGACCATCAGAAACTGTAGTATACTGTCTCATTACTTTCTGAGAGTGTAACTCTGGTGAGAAGAGTGTGTGAGGCAGTTTTAACAAAGACAGGCTGCAGTACTAACTCAATTGTTCACCGTTAGTCTTTCTCCTCCTATGTATCGATTAATAAGCTTGGCCGCCATCATTTACACACCTATTACTGCCCAAATACAGTGCTATACAAAATTACACTGTATAGTGTACCATCTAAGGAACAGCCTCTGTAGTAGGATGTGATTATGGTCTGAAATTACTGCATTATTCTTTAAACCCTGTGCTATTTTGTCCCATTTTTGCACACCGTAGTCAACTTGCTGCAGCAACTTACTCTTTCCTCCTGCTGCTGCTGCCAAGATGAAAATAATGATGTCACTGTGCTTTTGCACGGCACATTTTACTCTGAAATACTCCTAGATGGCTCAGTTAACAAGTCAAAATTGATATGCACTTTGAGGGCTAAAAATATCACCAAAGTATGAGGAGTTTGAGCTACCACCAAGAGCTAAGCATGCAGGCACAGCTAATCAGACTGACGTCGCTGAGAAACCTCATCACAAAAACTGATAGGGGACAATTTTGGAGTGTGCAAGCCACTGCAGACCTGTGGATGACATTACATTGAAGACGTTAACTACAGCGCTTGCTAGATGGATGGAAAGTGACTGAAGGCTGGTCAACAATATGGAAGACATCCTCAGGTTTGCACGCTGATGCAATTAGATGCAGCAATTATTTGATTAATACATTAAAAAGCCAAGATCATCAAGGATATGTCAGTGCATTTACAAATGAAGACACTTCTAAGAAATATTTAAACTGTTAAAATGGACTTGAAAACTGTTTTGAAATGCAAATAATTTTTTTTAACATGTTTAGAAATGTGATGTGTTGAGATTAACGATTGAAATTCAGCGATTTAAAAAATAACAAAAACATTTAATTGCTCTAATTAAAATTTAAATAAAAAAACATACATTTTTATCAAGACAGATGCTGACTAGAAAATGTGTGCACGGTGTCACTAAAAATAAGATAAGATCCTTGTGTATACTGAAGACACTACAACACAGGAGTGCCCGCCAGAGGTTTCAATCTGGCCCACTGGATGACTTATGAATTTACAGAGAAGACATCAACTGCAATTTTTCAATAAAAGTAACTGCTATTTCAAATTTTTTCTACAATCAAACGGCTGACAGCGGGCACCTGAACTGCTCTGGGAAAATATTTGCAGTTTGCATATTCCGATGGAAATTAAAAGACTTGGACCCCTGCATACAACACTGTCCAGCTAGAAAACTGTTCATGCTGGAGCAGGGGGGTCCATAAAGGTCAACTTTACCTTCTTCAGTATTATAATCTATGTGTTATTTTGCTGTAAACCTAACACTCTCTGTGTCAGGTGCATTAGAAACCTGTATGCTTGGTGTGTTTGCAGCAGGTTTCAGTGCTTAAAGAATATCATATTCAACCCCACTGTGAGACTCATCATGGGAAAAAATACAACAGCTGTTTTTGTAGAAAGATAGTTCATTAAATGTGAACATTTTCAGAATGTACTTGTACTTTTTTGCACTAAAACAAAAGGAAACATTTGGAGTTTTTGTTATTTATAGGTTATTGTTGTGATTTTAAAGGTCCGGCCTACTTGGGCTGAATGTGGCCCCTGAACTGAAATGAGTTTGACACCCCTGCTATAACAGCTTGACTACAGACAATTAGATTATAAAATATAAAGTAAATAGTGTTACATGCTCAAATGCTTTTTTTTGTTAATAATACAATTTCCCTGAGATGAAGCACTCTGCCTGCTTCCTTTATGTAACTCAGACTGTGTGGCTGTAACACTTCTCAAAGCGAAATGCTTCTTAGAAGCAGTAATAAAAGCTCTAAATTCTTAAAGGCATAAAGTTGTCTTCCTACAATAAGCCACCTAATTGACAAACACTGTGTGTTAAATGATGCTGACATCCTAAACCTTAATACATTGGTGATATCATGCATGATGCCTGAGCAGAACAGAGATGTATGAGCACAGAGATCTGAAGTCTCTGAATTACATCTGAGTCTTTATGTATAGACTGTATTGCTGCATATATGTGGAAGAGACCATAAAACACAGACTATGTCATTTACAACGGGTATAAAAAGTCTATTAACGCAGAGCATGTCTGAGGCAGGATTTACAGCTTCTCTCAGCAGACAGTGACAGCTGAGTCACAGACACAAGCTTCAATCATACAATAGTCTCCCATCATGCACTCCTCTCACACACTCCCTGCAGGCAGAGAGAAATGACCACCACAAACCTGTCTTTTTGAAAGATGCTCAAATAAGGAGCTCGAAAGAAGCCCATTTTCCATCTCCGTCATGAACATTAACTCACCCAGGAGTCAGCGGAGCTATATCAAATGCTGATGCTATCAGCCACATCACCTGTTTAAATTAATGTGAAAATACTGCAAAACGAGATTCTGCTGCATAACATATGCTTCCAGGGTGGATGTAGATATAAGTTAAAGTAATTGAAAATGGAGTAAGATAGTTTTAAATACGCCCTTCAGGGCTATTTAAAGCACTAGAGTGGAGATGATAACATATATTGCTTCTTAAGTCCAAGTACATTACAGATTGACGCCTCCATGTTGAGGTCAAATAGTGTCTGACATCTCACGGCTTTATTACAGCAGGTTTGGTGTCCTCAAGGCTTTATGCATGTGCTGTATGGAGGTGACCTTGAGGTTACATTAAACAGACAATCTGGAAAGTTGTCTGCAGTAAGTTTACCAACATATCTTGGGGTTACAAGCCGGTAAAAACATCTCAGGATTCAGTCACAAACATCACTTCTTGAGACAGTGAGTGAAACTGGTCCATAGCTGCTATGGACCAGTTTCACTCACTGTCTCAATCACTTCCCCCCTGAGCTATCCCTTTGCCCTTCTCTTGCAGTATTATTGTTTTCCTCTCCGTCTCTCCTCCCAGTCAGTGGATCCTGACAGCTTGTCTCAAAAACAGTGATTCCTTGAGCACTGGGCTGTGTTAGGCTGATGGGGAAGCAGCAGGTAAAAACAGCAGCACTGAGCTTCAGCAAGGAAACGCTCCTCAACATCAGGCCACGACAAATCCTCTCTTCATGTCTCTATTGTGAACTCTTCAGGGACAGAACAGGAGAGAATATTTTAACATTTATCTAACCAAATTATTTACACATGGTGGTCTGATGAGAGTAGTTATTTCTCTCTGGATACAGCTACACACTGAGATTAAATAGCATATTATTTGAGGATTACATCAAGATAAACCAGCACTGGATAACATGTGGACAAAAAAGGGAAAATTAGGCAAAGTAACCACAAATTGCTTCCTTTTAATAACTGCAGGAACAGGGATAAGTAGTGGATTTTTTTACACCTGCCTTAGAAATAAGGGTACTAAAGTTCAACTGCTGCTGTAATCTCCTGCTACTTTATTCCAACATTCACCCCTACCAGTTCTTGGGAAAAATGGGATTTAAATTGAATTCTCAGTTTCTGATTGGCTTATGAGGAAAAGGCCCGCCTTCGTCGTAGTCATGGAGATTTTATGGCTGAACTGAACAAAGCCTTTGGCCTCATACAGAACATTTTAAAATCCCCTACCATTGTGACTTCAATGTCAGAAACGCTAGAGCAAATCCGTCAGCCTTCTCTAACGCTGCAACGGACGAAGAAAATGCTGAGGCTCTTCAGAGCTGGGTTTAAAAAGTTCTGTATGAGGCCAAGGACTGCGTTCAGTTCAGACATATCTCCAAATCTCCATGACTACGACAAGGGCGGGCCTTTTACGCATAAGCCAATCAGAAACTGAGAATTCTAGTGCACTTCCGTTTCAATCAAGTTCTCTCACACAGACCGGTACTCTCACTCACAGAGTCTATCATGCTCGCTTACATTCACTGTCATTCTATTTTTTTTTAAATCAGGGCTTATATGCGTACTAGTTGTGTGTGTGTGAGCATAGTGGTGTGTGTGAGAGAGCATAGTGCTGTGTTTGTGTGAGAGAGTTTAGTGCTGTGTGTGAGAGAGTGTAGGGATGTGTGTGTGTCAGTGAGTATAGTGGTGTATGTATGAGAATGTAGTAGTGTGTCTGTGAGAAAGCGTAGATTCATGCCCATAAGGCCTCTCATACAAATGACATGCAGTCGAGCCAAAAGTGAAACAGACAGAGAGAAAAACAAAGTAACAAATAAAATAAAAAAATTATGTAAAATTGTTTTAACTTTCATCTTTACATTTAAATATTGTAAATGTTTAAGTATCAGATGATCCTGATTATGAGAGCTGTATATAAAATAGTTTCCAGTATTTTTTAAAGCAAACAGTTAAATTTAAATTGTATTCAAATTTCAGCTCAAGTGAGGCCGCCACAAAAACTGCTCACCCTAGCGGCTGGCTGCAGTGTAGGTCAAAAACTCTGTCTCCCCCATACATTTGAATGGGGCTGCGGTCAAACTTAATAAATACACGTAGTACGAATGTTTCTCACATCCGTATGCTGTGGTGATATGTAGTTATTATTTGACTGTTTTGTGTTCAAGGCCTCTTTTTTCTGAAAAGTTTATTTTTCGTTAGTTATTAGAGGTTAAAAAACAAGGTTTTACATCCAGTTTTACTTTGATTGACAGCTGCTGTAGAGAGAAACTCCATAAGACCTCAGGACGGTACACGGTACAAATTCCCTACAGCACAGACTCTGGCTGCAGAAAATGTACAAGATGACAGTGTTCTGGAACAGGATATTTTGGCTTCAAAACCATACAATGGGAAAAGGTGGAGCGATGCTGTCCATTATATATACAGTCTATGGTCACAATAGTCACCAATGTTACCAATTCTGAAAAATAATACATCTAAAAAAAATGTTGTTTATCAGTTATAAGGCCATCAGTCTCAGGTTTAAAGCTGGATGATGTTTGTGATAATGGACATATCTTTGACCAGTTTTTCAATAACATGCTCACACACTCCGCTGTCAATGTCTCAAAAGCGGCTGCTTTGAGGACAACATTTTAAGTTGACTATTTTGGGCTCGCCATCGGACATCACACCCTGTGACACCAAATTTCTTGGCTGCTTGGCAGTTGGTTGATATTTCTGCTGCATTGACAACAATTATCTTAAAATCTGCATCATATCTCCACTTCAGTTGATGTGAAATCTGGCCTGCTTTTGAGCCACATTGTTCTCATCATCACTGTGTTTCTCAATCTTTGTCACTACGATAGTTATGAGTGACGGCTGGCATTACCGAGGAGCAGACTACACTTGCTTTACAGATAAGTAACACCGTCCACTGTGAACATATATTGGCATTCAAAAGTCTACACCCTGAATATTAGACAACTCATTTCTCAGATGTATTTGAAGGAAATAGAAAACCTGTCCTACATTCAGGTAATTTGAACAAGTTTGTTCGAATATTTAAAAAAAACATACTTTTGCAACTTTGTAAAGTCTGAATGGAGGTATCTCTCAGACTGGACACCAAAGTAGCTTTGATATAACTGTAAATCTCTACACGAGTGTGGTCTAAAAGAGAATGGATGGTGATGGGAGACAGGGCTCAGAGGAAAAAAGAAAACAATTGGAAACCACTCACCAGAGATGATAGAGAAAACTGTTCGGTTCCATTATAGTAAAAAAAAACAAAAAACTGTGAAGGCAGAGAATGGAGAATATATGTGCAGGCTCCATCACTGTGTTCATGAACGTATATGTTTGCTTGTGTGCATGTGCGTGTGCGTGTGTGTGCGTGTGTGTGCGTGTGTGTGTGTGTGTGTGTGTGTGTGTGTGTGTGTGTGTGTGTGTGTGTGTGGAGGGGGGGTAGGTGGGAGGCTGTTCATGTCAGAGTACAAGAAAAATCTGGCCTTGTGAATTGGAGAGCATAAGAGAAAGAGGTTCAGTCACCATACATTTACATATAAAGAGGCTTCTGTTTTTAATACCTCCTCCAATATTTCATTTTCTTTTACTTCTGTGCAGTATGTAGCCAGTTGCTCCGCAGCAGTTGACATTTGAGAATAAAAATAAACAGAACACAGGAGCAGGCTGCAGCGCTTGAAGATGGGAATGGCTCCTGGCACACATTGAAAGTTGAGGGTCCTGTACCATGCAGTCTATAAAAAGTGTTTTCTCTTTGTCTCCCTCTGTTTGTTCTCGCCTGGTCAAGATCCCTCAGAGTGTTGGATTGTATATGCCATCCAAAACAATGCTTTCAAGGCTGACATTACGTGGACGCTCAGGAGAAAGGCTTTTAAGGCTGCTTTAAAAGAAATGTGTCAAAGCAAACTGCATATGCTGTGTACGTGTTTATGTGGGCGAGTGGGATTGTAGGGTGTGAGGCTGAGGTGTCCGGTTTCATTAGACTTCATGTGTGGTGCAACCCAGGGCACTCTCAGTAACTAGGGGTGCACCGAAAATTCGGCCACCAAAGTTAGCCCAAAAGGGCAATTTCGGAACAGAATGTTGTGATGACACAAACAAAAACCGGTCAGTAACCGGTCAGTATCCCTATCAGTAACAATGCAAAAAGAGAGGTGGGAACGCAAGTAGAGGATTGAGGTAGTAGAGGAGATCACAGTTTTGCATTACGTTCAAAGGAAGATAGAATTTTCTTCTCCATCTGGGCACAAGGAGAAGAAAACCTTGAGTCTAACGCCTACAAATCTTGGACGATCCAATGGTTTCAAATTTTAAGTGTTATACTTTAAAGTCCCACTTCAGCCAGTTTCTAACTGTGTTTCCAAAGCAGTTTGTGTGGTAGTATATTATGCATTACTTAAGCATCAATTAAGACAGAGGAATGTTATGGTACAGAGATCTATCTCCCTCTGAGGCCACCACCCTCCCAGGCTTGAAACCTCACTATTGGCTGCTCAAAGCTTCCATGTTACTGGTGTTAATACTAATGCTCCTCAACCTTCCAGTCAAGGCTAACTGACCTTCCTACATCTCCTCAGCCACAAAAGAGAAACAACCTATACATCTGATACTCTGTCATCACTAAGAGTACAAGGAGAGCTGCCATCAGAGGGAAGTCCTGAAAATATGGAATCCATAAAATATGATGCAGTTTCACTATCGTCATTAAAGAGAGATACAAAGCTGTGTTTTCATGACAAGGTTTGGCCTCCAGAGTCACTCTGATGAAGTTCCTGAATTTAGACCTAGCCCAGTTAGTGGCATCAGATTAGCAGAAGTTTTGGAAGAAAATATTTGGCTTTCATCTTCTGCTACAGTCGAATTTCATGATTAGCGATAGTGGAAACTTTGACACACAATTAAGAAAAGTTATTTGCAAATAAAGACGGCAAACATTTTGGTAAATCAACATCGTCTGGAAGTTACTCAAAAATATTGGATCTATTTTTTTCAAAGTGCTTCTTCAGCCGTGAAATGGTCATTTCAGTCCAACTCCAATGTATTTTGGTACTTCAAAAAGACATATTAAGACCTTTTATGATGATATGACCAATCTGCTAGCCTTTAGTTATCTATTTCCATGACTGGGAACTGAAAGCAACATAGGAAGTCTTTTGAAGTTGTTTCACCAATTATCTTGAGAAGTATCTGACGTTGTGTTGCAAATACTCAACATGATAAACCAGCTGATTGGTCACTTTGTCAGTATTCTTGGTGCCATTGTCTCAAAACATTGGTTGACAGTGGTGAAATTAGTCAGACTTTGAGCAAATCTACCTGAAAAATAATAAATTTAATGACAGTTTGGTTTTGAGCTGCAAGTCTGTGCCTATTGGAGCACATTTTGGATAAACTTCATATTTCTTCCATTTTGAGAAAGCAGTTGGTAAACTTTAAGTTCATTAACTGTCACAAAATGAGAGTAAAAGTGTGAAAATTAGCTTTTGTTTTAATCTAAGCAGCATGTCCCCTTATGGCCACAAAGGGAGCAAAAACCCTGAAACAGAGGAATACAAAAATGAATCTCTTACTCACGACCTTAAAAAAAGGACCAATTCCCACCCTCCCCTTGTACTGTGTTCCCAGTTTGTTTTAGAAACACACCAACTGTCCAAACACACATGTTGCTACATCCTGTGTTCACTGCAGTGTGTGACAGGTTCGCTGAAACATGCACATGATCCTTTCCCTTCAGTCCATATTCAGGAGACCAACCTCTGCCAAGCACAACATGCCCGTTTGCACAAACAGGGTTTGTCAGCAGAGTGGGATGAGACAGATGTGAGCCGGGTCTGGACAAATGTATTCTTTTTCTTCAGAGAGGGGAAGGCTTAGTGGGGTTGACTGCAGGGGATGGATGTCCCACATCCCACCAGATCGGTTGTGAGAGGTGAGGAGGAACATGTTTTAGATAGAATGAGGGGGATGAGGAGACAGGTTTTAAGAAGCAGATGTGACCCCCCCACACTCCCCCTCCGCCTCCTCCAGATCCTTTTATCTACACATGCTAACAGGTACTAGTGAGTTCCCTGGGGAGACAACTAGAGAGAAAGAGATGAAGGGGAAAAAAACGGAGAAAAAGACAAAGAGAGATTGAGAGAGAGCTGTGCCCATCACTGTTACAAAAGGCTTAAGTGAGCTTTTCTCTAGCTGTGGTGTAATTCTGATCAAACCCTGCAGCTCTCATTTCTTTTTTCTTATTCGCACTTACATAGAAAGGGAGAAAGTACAGGAAGGTGATGAAATTGATTAAAAAAAACAGGTTAAGCGGAGATATCTGCACAGATATTGAAACTATCATGACAGATGGAGGATAAGGAGCAGAAGGAAACTGGAGTCAGATATCAGAATTCTTAACCACAGCTCACCAGATTCCAGAGATTTACAGAGTGTGTTATTCCCTTGATCCAGCACAGTGAGCTGAATACTGTTTTTGACATGCAACCCTGCACTTACCACAGATAAAAACTATAAGCTGCAAACATAAGACACTTAATGCCCTAAACAAAGACAGCAATGACAATTTAACGCAAAATTAGCATAACTCATACTTGATCCGACTTAATCTCCCACAAACAAATAAAATTCTCTCACACGCTCTACAAACACACACGCTTATGCACACCAACGCTATGTGAACAGGAGTGTGAAATAGATGCGGCCCCCCACCCCTGGTGCCATCAGCCGTAGCCAGCTGGCAGTCGTCCCGGCTCTTCCCCTCCATGCCACTGCCTCCCCAAAACCCTACACGCTTTGATATCAGCCAACCCCTGGATACCCAGACATCTGGAAGATATTATTCAACAGAGCATGCCACAAAAGCACTATTTCCATAAAAAAACGTCACATTTGTTTAAGTGCACTGCTTTTGGCTCTCTCTGCTTACAAGTTTTTTCCCATAGACTGTTTAAAATATGGACGTAGTATCCGTGACGTCACCCATATGTTTCTGAGGCGCTATTTTGAGGCCAATGGATGGCGGCAGCCATATTGCTGCCATCGAGCAGTTGTGACGTAAAGAGCAGGGATGCACCTATCCTAGTTTTTAGGTCCCGATACCGATATCAATACCTGGGCTTTGGTATCTGCCGATACCGATACTAGCCGATCCAATCCCAGTATTGATTTAACAATCTCTATTCCTTAATGTGAGGATATAATCATGTTTTGGCAACTTCAGGCTTTTCTGACTTTGAAAACCAAAATAAAGTAAACATTTTCAAACTGACAGTATCATTATTCCATAGATTATAAATGTGTACCAGCAGTCTGGTGAGTTAATCTTCATAACCAACAGATATTGTAAACATAGAAAAGCATAGAACTGAGATGAATAGATCTGCCATATGGATCGGCACTATATATCGTCCCCTTGTCACTGATATCCGATCTAGCTGTCGCCGCTAGAGTATTTCTGACCTATGACCTTGTCTAACTGTATCTCTCTGCCCATTTTTCTCAGGATCCATATGTAACTTAAATGATGGAAAACTTCTGTTTCGGAGGGCATTTCCCTAGTTTTATTTCCCTAGTTTTTATCTGGCATACCCTGCTGCTTTTTACTTGTTTTATTTAACTACACTGTTTTTAACAAGTCTTCATTTTACTGCCTGTTTTAACCCTGTTTTTATTCTTGCTGCCCTTTTAATATGTCATGTAGCACTTTGAGATTTGTTCAGAATGTAAAGTGCGTAATAAATACAATTTATTATGATTATTATTATTAACTTAAGAAGAGAGCTGGTCATTTTATCTCTGATATCTCTGTTAAAGACTGAGCCTCTTACAAAAGCTAACAAATGATTCATTTGAAGCAGCCTGAGCCACGAAAATGTGAGAATGAAGGCCAACCTATTCAGAGCCAGAACAACATACTCATCTTTACACCCACTCCCACTAATAGAGCCTTTGTTGGCTGATGTCCCACACCGCCTCTCTACTTTGTCTCTATGATTCTTTGACTGACTTTGTGCCATCTCTTCTGCTTTCTTGCCATACAAAGAAACGAGTGAGAGCTGCCTCTCCTCTGGTTTTTAAATGAATTTGAGAGCTTACTGTAAGTACCAATAACCAAAGAAACTATTAAATCATCCTGAGAAGTCAGACGATTTCAAACAGTCGAACAGACTCTGCTGGCGTCACATAATTTGATAGTTAAAACTGTTTTCATCTTTCGCTCACACACACTTTGAAGGTTCACGGTTTATTATGGCCAAGATTAACTCAGTGCTCAAAGTGATGATCTCACAGACGAAAATGGGCTTGGTAATCCATCTTATATGTTGTCAAGATCTTTGTGTTTACATATCTGACTTATGAGTTAGAGAGGGTTTGTCTGGCTTGGCACTGCATAAAAGTGACCACCTATGAAGCGGCTGTGCTGCCTTCCACACTTTGTAAAACTGTTAAGCAAAAACATATTTTTGGCTACTTTGGCTAGCAAAACCCGGCTGTGAAAACACTGAGATGTGATGTTCATTTAATTTTATATGGCTAATGTTACCCTACTAATGCCTGTACACACATTACAGCAACATTAGCATGTGTTTGAAGTTGTGTTTATGGTAACCAGAACCTTAAAGTCCAATATGATTTGAAAGTCTGCTTTGTACTTCACATACTATATAATTGGGTGCTTTTATCAGTTATCATCACTTATTACCCGGCTCTCTTACTGACAATCCGGTTGTGTAAGAAGCTTGATTCTGATTGGTCCAAACCCCTTGAACAACCCCTTGACGACAGTTAATAACTTTCACTAACATGAGCAACACCAGAGGCAAACTGATCGCACGTCACGTCAAATCAATTCGCGGAGAGGATAGCTGAATGAGGACAATTTCATGTTAAATCCACCGCAACAGAAAGATTAGAATCCATCACCATGGAATGCTAACTGACGTGGAATCACTGGGACAGGATGGTCAAGACCCTGGGATTCCTTTTCCAATAACAACCTGCTAACCATACATTATCCCTTACTTGTCATATCAAAAGTAAACTGTGTCCTATACACTGATGTTACCAACATACCAGTTTGAAATGCAAAGGCAGGTATTTCATGTAGAGGACAGAACTAAGCTGCAGAAAGCATTGTGGATCCATAGCAAGGTGGACCAGTGTGGCCCCTTTCTAACGGCGTTCTTTCAATTTGAGATAAGAATTGATCAGCAGAGGGGGGTGATGCAAGTCAAACTGGTCAGTAAGTCTGTCTGCGCCTCACGACTCAATGCCATCATAGGCTTAGCTTGTCTAGCGTACAGGTAGTTAGCATGACGGCGAAAAACAGATGGTACTTGAAAGAGCTACACAGCTGCACAGAAATTGCATGTTGCTGAATGCGATGGCCACAAGTCTTCATGGAGGAAGATAGTTCAAACTTTCTTTCCCTCCAAGAACAGATATGTATTATACACTAGTGCTACTATAGTCCACATTTTACAGTCATCATACTCTACAGTAAATATCTTTTGGAAAAAATACCTGCACAGCACTAGCAAACAAACAAAATCAGCATTCAGCTGATCAAAGTTGATCATTTAGCAATGATCAACTTTGATCAGCTGAATGCTGATTTTGTTTGTTTGCTAGTGCTGTGCAGGTATTTTTTCAATTGTCTTCACATCAAAAGAAGCTGCTGACAACAGCTGCCAAGAACGAAACAATGAGACATTTTAAGAGCAGTGAGACTGCACCACAACATTCAAGCTACCAGTGAGTTCAAAGAAGTTATACGGCAGGTATGGAAAGTATTCATACCCCTTCACTTTTTCTTTTTTGTTATGTTACAGCCTTATTCCAAAATGGATTCAATATTTTTTTTCCCCTCAACATTCTACACACAATACTCCATAATGAAAAAGTGAAAATGTTTTGTAGAACGTTTTGCAAATGAATTACAAATAAAAAACTCAAATATTGCATGTACATAAGTATTCACCCTTTTGTTTTGAAACTCAAAATGGAGCTCAGGTTCATCCTGTTTCCTCTGACCATCCTTGAAATGTTTCTACAACTTGATTTGAGTTCACCTGTGGTAAATTCAATTGATTGGACATGATTTGGAAAGGCACACACCTGTCTATAAGATCCCACAGGTGACAGTGCATGTCAGAGCACAAACCAAGACATGAATTCAAATAAATTGTCTGTAGACCTCAGAGACAGGATTGTATCGAGGCACAGATCTGGGGAAAGGTACAGAAAAAAATCTGCTACATTAAAAGGTCCAAAAGAGCACAGTGGTCTCCATGATATGTAAATGGAAGAAGTTTTCAAACACCAGGACTCTCCCTAGAGCTGGCTGCCTGGCCAAAATGAGCGATCGGGGGAGAAGGGCCTTGGTCAGGGAGGTGACCAATTACCCAACGGTCACAATGACAGAGCTTCAGTGTTCCTCTGTGGAGATGGGAGAACCTTCCAGAAGGACAAGCATTTACTTATGTACATGCAATATTTGAGTGCTTTATTTTTAATTAATTTCCAACAATTTCTGCAAAACATTTTTCACTTTGTCATTATGGAGTATTGTGCGTAGAATGTTGAGGGGAAAAAATAATCTAATCAATTTTGGAATAAGGCTGTAACATAACAAAATGTAGCAAAAGTGAAGGGGTATGAATACTTTCCATACCCACTGTAGAGCTCTGTAGAGCTGAAGGCAACTACAGTTGGGTAATCATTCTTTGTTGGTTTACCACTGAAAGTAACTTCAGCACTACAATCAGTCAGTTACAAATATATTATCACTGCTTCAACTATTTTTCTTTTTGATTAAGTTATTTCTACAGACAGCTTTATGAAGAAAATCAAGACGAGTTGATTCTTGTCGGTGATACATCTTTCTCATTTAGAGTTGATCTTGTCGCGTGCTTCCTGGCGTTCCTCCTGTATGAGATTTCGAAGATTAAACTGCGTTTGCGAACACAGGCTCTTAATCATGTGTGTTGTTGTTACCTAATCTGATTAACACTCATGCTGATATTGACTCTCTGATCTGGCTTTGTGACTTCTGTAGTCAGAGGGATGGGTGAGCACAGGCTGCTCAGTCCTTGCCCGACCTTTGACAGCTTTAAAATAGAGGAGGAAGAGTCGAGGTCCCGCAGGGTATCCAAGGCACAGGATGTTTTCCAATAACAGCTTATGGCTGAGGGGAATAGTACTCTCTCCCAGTGGCAATGTGATTCTATCACTTTTAACCATGTGCTGCTGTGACTTTTCCCTGCTCCACTCTCTCTCCCTCTCTCTGAAACCCCTCAGAGTTTTGACCTGATTCTGGGCTGTTACTATCACCAGACCGCTAGAGAAAAATTTGATAGGAAGAAGAAATTCTGAGATCCTAATTTAAATTTTAAGCATGATATTTCTGTGTGTGTGTGTGGGTATGTGTGCTCATGTGCAGGAAATATAGAACTCACCTCATTTTCATTTTGTTGAGGTGAAGGCAGGTCTATTAGTGCCAGTTGGACCACAGTCTCCCAGACCTGTGTGTGTGGACCGCTTGCTGTCAGTTTAAACTGGACTGGCTCGTCCAGGCTGGCTCCCTCTCCCTGGGCAAAGATGGACCCATCTGTCCGCATGCTGAAGTTAGGGTCACTGCTCTGGAAAACCACCGCTTTGTTGCCCATGCAGTCATCAAACTTCACTGTGGAGCAGAGAATGGAGAACAGTTTTAAATATATTCAGTACAGCATTTTATTTTAGTGACAACTTAGTGAGTAAAAGTAATGACGGTGTATGTGACAGCAGTTTCACGATCTGCAAACACACATAGTCCACCTGCAGCGATTTACTATGGGAGGTACACAGTGAAGTGTTTACTTAAAAGATTTTACCACTGCGCTTATTTTGACACTTTGCTTCTCTCCACTCCATAAGGCACTATAATAAGAGACCAAAACATCGCAAGCATAAGACCCTTGAGAATTTCCCACTGCAGCTGCTGCATGTGAAAATGAACTGCCAAGTGATGGTGTGTTGTGCTGCAGAAGGGGTGAAACACCGGTCTTTCCTGGAACTTGCAACTTAATTTGTTTTTAAGCAAAGCAAGCAGAGTGTTTTCGTAATTAACTTCATAAATTGCAGAGAAGATGTCGTGTCATAATATAAACATACTTCTTCATCAAACCGCTCTAACTTCAAAAAAGAAAGTCTAAAAGGGAAACAGAATGAAATATACTGGCAGTTATGTGCACATTCAAATCCATACAAATTTTAAATGTACTGTTCTGTCAGGAAATATTGATTCCACTAGTGCTGTGGTATTCAAAAGACACAAGGCTTTCTATTTCCTGAGTGACAAATACATGCTTTTAGCTTTTAATCTGAAGGCAAAATCGCTCTATTCCTACTATTTCTGCAGTTATCTCTGGCAGCTAGACTCAGCTCCTCATCATGAGGTCATCATGCCTTCACTATGTTTGCTGCACAAGTCGACCCACCCCCCTTCTTTCTACAATTTGTATCTGAGATGAGATAAACTGAAGACATATATGAAAACCACAGCTAAAGAATGCAGTCCTTAAAACGTCTCATCGTGCTTCAAGACATATTTTGAGGGGAATGACTTCAGGAGGGTTCAGGAGGGCATGTGGACTTCATGTTTCATCCATTTACTGCATCCATTCACTTTTAAAAACTTAAACTTGCTGTTACACATCACTTCAAGATTTTTTTCACACATCTACTGGTTTCTTTCACATTTCACACTGGAAATATGCCTGAAGAGAAAAGGAACTTGAGATGGATGTCAGGTCTGCTTACATTAATGTAAAGACCTTGTTGTACCTGTGTGGCAATGCATTTAAAGGTGACGTAAACACACTGTAGATAGATCTACTAATATGTTCTCACATCTAATGACCAAACCTATATTTTTTCCTCCTCATTGGCTCATGAATCTTGTATGAGTTTTAATCTTTATTATTATTAGAACTTCCTAACACACAACAATTTTTTGGCATAAACAGAGTCATGCTAATATATTCACTGTTATCAACAAGTCTGCAGGGAGCTGTTTTCACACACTTACAAGGCATTGCTTTTTTTGTACAGTGCATTTGAATATATATTCACGTCAAGCTGACTTTGTGGGTATAGCTCAAAATCGCATAGCACATAATGGATCCAGTTTTAGAAAAGGAATAAATTGCACTCAGTGATGATTTCTTTGTTGTGTTTTATGTGTTTGAAATTGAATAAAACCTTTTGATTGAGACTGGTGTTATCAAACTTCTTAAATGGTAAAAATTACAAAGAAAAGGTAAGAACACACAGGGCCTGATCTACTGAAGGTTTGCATGTATAAAAACACATTCAAACTTGATAGCACACGCAAAGCTGATGTACTAACTGGGAGCACCGAGGATTGTGTCTGTCAAATGAGCAAAATAGCACGCGCAATCCATTTACTGTGTTTGCCTTCATGATATATGCAGAATACATGCAGATAATCAGAACACACAAAATACTGGAAGGAGGAGATGCAAATGTAATCATTTAGCACCCGCAATGTGATTTATCAAACCAGAAACAGACAGTGGTCAGTGTTTTTGCATCTATATTCAGCACATTTGAAAGGCAGATGCAAACTAGCACAGCGTTATGCAAAAATGGCTGCGGTCATTGTGGCGAGAAGGAGGCATAGGTGCAATGACAGACGACGGAGAGAGAGAATCTTTCGTGCGCGCGTCAACATATTTCGACTGTCAGAAATAAAAATAGTAGAGACATATCGACTATCCAGCAATGCCATTTTTGAGCAAATGAAGCAAATTAATTTTAACTAATTAAATGTGTCCAATATTAGAAATTCGCTGAGATTTTATTAAGGGAAAGTTTTCCCTTTTTTCTTCTGCAGATCTTCTGTTTTTTCTCACAGCATTCACCTTTTCACAGATGGCCTCTTAAATCACATTTCTTCTGGCAACGCTGAGATGTCTCTGCTGTAGTTCACCGATGTGTTTATTTGCCTCCTCCACCAAGACCTCCAACTTCATGGCTTCAAACTTCATTTTTCGTATACGGCCACTCTGCTCTCTCAAACTCTCCATGGTGACAGCCAGTACCACACGCGAAATCCTCATTAAAATAGGGCGGTCCACACCACTTTTGCACTTGTTATCATTTGCGCATGCAATCATAGTAGATCACCCACAACATGCCCACTCATAGCATGTGCATTATAGTTTGCACATGCAAATGAGTGCTTGTTATTTGGGATCTTAGTAGATCAGGCACATAGAGTTTATCAGGTACACCAGAAACATCTTGGTAAACAAAGAGCTGAGCCACAAAGAGGCCATAACAGAAAATAAAATCGATGGGGTTTTTCCTTCTCCACTGTCCGCATTACATCCTTTGTTTGTCACATTACAATGGTACTGTAATGCACAAGGTCAAAATAGAGAGTTCTGCCTTCTCAGTGAACTCCCTGATTGATCTCTTCAAAAACTCAGCTTATGAGAAGATGAGAGGATGAGTCATAGGCAAGTGTAGCCTTCACTGGCCTCCCATCCTCATCTTCTTCCTTCCTCACGGCACCAGCAGCCCTCCCTCTCTGGGATTACTATGTCTAGACGGCATATCATAAAAAAAAACAGAGCCAAAGGTCGTAACTCACTGCTGTATCTTCTCTTCCTCACTTCCCACGTCTCCACTAAAGCTGAAATGAGGCGTACATTACTGAAAGTGGACTGTGAGTAAATCTGGCTTTGGTTCACTTCGGACCTGTAGTCACGTCAGCACCGTTTCGTCTGAGGCCAGATGTCCACAGAGCGCTCAGTGCTCAATCTGAGGGACAAGTCTCCAACAACAGGTGTTGTACAAGTGTCCTGGTCTAGACAGGAGGAGATAGGACAAAGGAGATGGATTACATCAATGTGAAAGGCATTAAAGCTTTGGCTGTTCATCAACTTGTTCCTGTCTTTGTGTAGCTCAACATTTCTACCCCAAACAAACTTACAGAAAAAGCTTGTTTGCTGTTTTCTTTTTGTTCTGTTCTCTTACCTTTTTGTTGAATCCTATCTCATTTCTTTTGCCATTATTCTCAAAGATTCTCAAAGATTAGATTTGGAACGTGGGGGGGCGACTATGACAAACACACCAGTTGGCAAACATGTATCTGTGCAAATAGAGTTTTGGAAAGCTGCCTGATTACATTAACAAAGAGAGAGACGGAAATAAAACTCAAAGCACGCTTCATTGTATTTCTAAGTCCTGCTCCTGCAGACAAACATGGAGGAACAAACAACAACAAGCAGCAGGTGGTGTGTTGCCCCTTTCTCTCACTGTCCTCCAATTATTGCCTCGTCTCTCTATGAGGCAGGCACGCAGCCAGCAGTGCAGCACTGTTGCAGTCATGGTTGGTAGAGGGCTGTGGGTTGAGATTTCCCACTGAGGCGAGTGGGGGATCTTTAACTTTATTAAAGAGCGCATGTGTGCCATAGGTCTGGACAATTTGGAACGTGGGGGGGGGGGACTATAACAAACACGCCAGTTGGCAAACATGTGTCTGTGTAAATAGAGCTTTGGAAAGCTGCCAGAAAAGTTAATTATTAGTACTTTTCTTTTCTTTTTTTTTTTTTTTACAATAGTTACAATATCAAATTATAAAATACTAATCTGTGTTCATTCTGAATAAAAAAAGAGTGTCTGCTGCAGTAATGTCAAAGGGTTTTAGCAACAAAGACATGGGTGGAAATGATCAAGAACCAAAGGACACTTACTCGGGCTCTTTAGACTTCATGACAGTCTTATCTATCAACTATTTTACATTTTATTCTGCTTTTCTATGCATAGAACAGCTAATTGTGCAGGCCCTTCATTTCAAATTCAATACAAAATTAAAATATAATAGATCAACAGATCAGACACACTCAAAAACACTGGTAAGCAGCAAGAAGTATTATCTGTATAAGATATACCCGCAATATGGCATTCATATAACATAATTAAAGCTCCAGTAAGGAGCATTTGACTCTGCATGAATAGATTTAAATTAACAGTGTAATCTTTTAATAATCTAAATAAAGCAAACAAGACCCTCAATTTTAAAATGGACAATATCTATCTTTAATTTTTTTTAATGCCTGTACTGCGGGGACCATAGACTGTATATATAATGGACAGCATCGCTCCGCCTTTTCCCCTTGTACGGTTTTGAAGCCAAAATATCCCGTTCCAGAATGCTGCCATCTTGTAAAACCGGATGTAAAACTCAGTTTTTTAACCTCTAATAACGGAAAAGAAACTTTTCAGAAAAAGGGGCCTTGAACACAAAACAGTCAAATAATAACTACATATCACCACAGCATACGGATGTGAGAAACATTCGTACGACGTGTACTTATTTTTTAAAGTTTGACCGCAGCCCCATTCAAAGGTGGTGGAGACATAGTTTTTGACCTATACTGCAGCCAGCCACTAGGGGGAGCAGTTTTTGTGGCAGCCTCCCTTATAGCCGAGCGAGATGACTTCCATTTTATATACAGTCCATGGCGGGGACACGGCAGGCGTCAGATAAGTCCTTTAAGGCCTGCTGCTGAAATAGCCTTATTTGACATTTTCCACTTCTAGTTCATAGCAAGTGATTTCTTTTCCTGACAAAAGTAAATATGATGAGATATTCTTGTTGGAAAAAAAGAGTTGTGCATTAGCAAAATGTGCTAAAATCAACACAAACAGAAGGTTCCTCACAGGACTTTAAATGGAATATATAAAATTAAATCAGGATTTTTGAGCTGCTTTAATAAATGGTTTGTTTTTTAAGTCATATCTTTTTTTTCTCCCTCAAGTTATTTTTAGGGAGCGTTTGCCTTTATTTGATTGGACAGCTGAAGAGAGTAGGAAATGGAGGAGTCATGGCTGTGAACCAGCAACCATTGTGATGAGAACTAAAGCCTCTGTAGACGAGGCTCACACTTTAACTTCTATGCCAAACTGGCACCCTAGAAGTATCTTGCATTTAAATTGAAAATCTAGAATGAAAAATCAACGAGCCAGTAAATCATGGGATAAGAAGTTGTGCAAATACTTCAGGGGTATAATCCATCTGTGTGTTTATGTGTGGGTTTCAGTGTGTAGGCATTTGTTTTCTATGATTGTCTGCATGTCTCAACAATGACAAGCTGGGCTAACAGCACCAGTGCACACACATACACACACACACACACATGGAGTGACAGGCTGCACATAGAGTACCCAGAGGGTCTGGCTCTTGCACCAATTAAAGAAAAAGACAGTGCCTATTTTATCCCACGATCAACACACACATACACACACACACACACATCATCGCGCAACAGCTCCTCTTTCACTCAGTCGGGTCGATACTGCTATAAGAGAGATTATAAAATCGTCAGACAACAGAGCAATGAGGCCCATCGGCACAGTGCTGCACATTAACAAGTCGTCTAAAGCAGTGGCCCAGGTTGTGCATTGATCGGGCCAGACAGCCAGTCCAGCACTTCTCTGCTATGTGGGCAATGGAAACACTCACATCCCTGTAAAGTTACTAATTGGCAAGAATAGAGGCATTAATGCCACAACATTTTTATCAATACTGGTTTGAGTGCAGTGAAATGCTCCTTTCTGTGTTGCTCGGATGACATCACACCCTAAAGCCTCATCTTCACATCGCCCCCTCCACTTTTCTAATTAAAGTTTCCTTCTTCCTCCAACAAGACAAGGACAAGGAGGAGTGCAACACTGAAAAGAGTTGTGACCTTATTGCAGTGTTCTCTGGACAGCCTGACAGGAAGTAGGTGACAAGTGTTGAAAGGGAAGTGAGAAAGAGATACGGCCAGGGGAGAGAGAGAGAGAGAGAGAGAGAGAGAGAGAGAGAGAGAGAGAGAGAGAGAGAGAGAGAGAGAGAGAGAGAGAGAGAGAGAGAGGAGCTGAGAGCAGGGGGAGAGAGAGGAAAACGGTGAGAGGAGAGGGGGAGAGAAGGGCAGAGGAAGGAGGGAGGATGTGAGGAGGTGGAAACTGGAGAGACAGCGAAATGAATGAAAGAAGGTTAAAGAAGAGACAGGAAAGAGGCCTTAAGGCTCATAGACAGATAGCAGTCGCTTGAGTGGAGATGTCCAGAGCTGTCAGAGTTTACAGCTGCAGTCATTAAAATTGTTCAAAGACTGGTGCAGTGAATGCATCATGTCACTCTGACCAACAAAACAGCAGAGTAACTAGACCTGATCTGTGCTGCATCAGTTTCATTAAGGGACAAGAGAGAAGGAGGCAGAGAAAGGAGGATGGAGCTGATGGGAGGGAGGAGCAAGGAGTGGGAGGTGAGGTGGAGTGGAGGCTGGGGAGGGCAGCGGGAGGGGAGTCCTGGCATCGGAATCCTGGCTCAGTGCACTGGCTCTCTCTCACACAGCCACATTGGAATGGATGGGGCGCTCAGATGGCTGTTTAAACAGGTTAATTGGGCTGGCCTCCCGAGAGATCAGGACAGATGGATGGATGGATAGAACGAGGGAGGAGAGATAGAGGGAGCAAGAGAGCGACAAAGGGAGAGCGATGGAGCTCAGAGGGATGGAAACAGAGGGCGGGGTGAGGAGATGGATGGTGAGGGATGAGTATGGCTGCTGATCAGAGGCGCCGTGGGGAGAGCACAGTCTAATCAGAGAGGAGCGGGGCTCTACAGTGGGCCGGGCCCTCAGTGAGTGACTAAACAGATCCAGGTCCACCGTCCACTACTGATAGACTATGAAAGCAGAGCAAACTTGATGAAAGGGTGTTTAAAGCAAGTTAGAAGCCCAACAGGGAGCGTTTTCATTGAAGCCAATCATAGCTCATCCCTCCATCCTGTCAAGGAAGCTACAAACGGATGACAGCGGTGACTAGCTACTATTACAAAAATGCCCACAGAGGGGGAAACACAGAGTAGCACTGAGCTGTTTCCAACTCTGCACAACATCCAAAAAAAGAGAGCAGAGAAAAAACATCCAACCGATGTGATTTTTTGATCTCCTTTCATAAAAATAAATGGAGCTTTCACATAAAGTGAAGCACTAATGTATCAAATATTTCACAAAACTAAACTCATCAGTCAAATATGCGTCAAAGCAAAGCTAATGGATGACTTTTCAAACCTACTTGCATTGCTTCATTATCACAGTTTTTCATGTTGTACTGTGTTTTATGTCCTAATGCACTTAGGAAAGTAAGACACAGAACTGCAGTCGTGCACAGCAAATTCAAAGAAGCGCTTTTAATAAGGTTAGAGTTTTTAACTCTTGCAGCTCACAGAGAGAAAAATGAAGTTGAAGTGGCAAAAACTTAAAAAATCTGTTTTGTCCTGTAACCTTGTCCCTGAGCTTGTTATCTTTGCCACAGGGGATACGGGCATCCGCATCACACGCACAAGCTTTCAGTGAAAAATCAAAAAAATCCAGTGAGCGATGGTTTAAAGTTGCTCAAAATATTGTATTGCAAAAAAGAAAAACAACAAATAAATAAAATGAAAACAATCTTTTTTAGTTTGAGTTAATCTTGGGGAAATGTCAGTATTCTTTACTCCTGCAGTCAATGATGGTATGCGCTGTGACCCGTCTCCTCAACATCAATTTAAATGCTAGCGCCCTCACCACCTGTGGAGGCCACAGACAAAGTTCAAAAGGCAAAAAATAAAAATGCAGAAAATGAACAAATTATGCAAATAAGAAAATAAACTAGAATATGGCTCCTACAGAAGTCCTAGTTGATCACAGCTTCACAAAGTTCATTATTTTACTCAACTGAAGGAGGCTTTTTTTGGCTGGAAGGAACTTTCGAAGGGTTATAAACACATCCTTGATTGAAATTTCAATCTTCAATATCTTTAACTGTTTCTTATAGGAGTGTAACAATTCATCTTCTACATCAATGTATCGATTTATATTCCTATGATCCAACTACATCAATCTGTGCTCGGCAAGTTAGCCTTCCGGACGACATATATCGATCTAACATCGTTTTAAAAGGTAATAAATTGATTGTATCGATACTAGGAAATAATTTATTGGATCTAAGCAGCAGACTTTATAAGGATGTGTTTTTTTTGCACTTTTAATGATAAAGACGTTTAACTTCACTCAATTCAGGCTGCCTGTCTGTGACATCATCGCCACAAGCCAGCAGACAACATAACATAGCATGGCGGATGGCTTTCTTGAGGCCAGCGAGCAAGAAATTATCAAGCCACCATTGCGGTCCAGCGTGTGGAAACACTTTGGCTTTTGCAAAGACAGAGATGTTCTAAATAAGTCGCTCGCTGTTTGTAGGATATGTAAAGGTCAAGTAAAGTACCACAGCAACAAGACAAATCTATCCAACCACCTGTTAGGGTGCCATGGGATTTCACACAACGACGACCGTCCAGGCACCTCTTGCAGCGTTTCCGCTTCAGCAGCAGCGCAAGGTAACATCAGCTCTGCAGAAGCCTCAGGCCTCACCAGCATGTTTAGTCAGAGACCAGGCCAAACCTCGGCTCGGGCGAAAAAACACCAAGGCAACAACAGGAATCTAGGACTGTCCAGTATAAAGGTATTTATTTCACAGTCACACTGGTTTTAAGTCACCGAAGCATTTTGGATGGTATCGTTCTAAATGAACCAATATCGTCCTTTAACCGTATCGGCAACCACAAATCATGATATGAATTCAATCGTTGTTGAAAAGAATCGTTACATCCCTAGTTTCTTAGCTTCTGTTCTGTCTCTAAACTTCCCCAGCCCTGCTTACACAGCAACACTGCACCACTGCAGCAGACCATAAAGTGAATGGAGAGTTTTGTGGTGTGTGTGTGTGTGTGTGTGTGTGTGTGTGTGTGTGTGTGTGTGTGTGTGTGTGTGTGTGTGTGTGTGTGTGTGTGTGTGTGTGTGTGATTGTGTATGTGTCCTGGATATGGATGGCCTGTGGTGTCTTATGTAAAATTAAGTAGCTTTACTCTGTGTTTTTTTTTTTTTTTTTTGGTTGAACAGCGATACACATTATTTCACCGCTCGGCTTTCTCTGGCTGAGAATCCAAAATGTCAGCATGAAATATTAGGCTGCAGATTGTGGATGGCAACTTTTTACCCTAACGCTCGTCTGTAGGTTTGCATGAAAAATCTCTCTCTGACGTTGGACATCAAACTTTAACTGAATGAATCAGACAAGACTTGGATACAAGGGAAGACTCCAGGCAAACACAGAGACAATTATAGCAGTGTGTATGTGTGTGTAGGCTGACGGGTAAATCTGGGGGCACTCCTGCAAATGTGGAGGTCATACGCCTCCGGAAAACATCTGTGTTTATTTTAAATCTCTCTGTCAGCAACAGTTAAACAGCAATTAAAAAGATGCTGTGCATGGAGGCATATGCTGCTGACTTTTCATTAATGTGGATAAGGTAAAGTAACCTTTAATGTGCAAGATTGTTTAGGGGATTTTCATTTGAAAATAACACTAGGAGCGTAGTTTATGGATTCAGCATTTTGATTATTACAACTGTTCATTACTGACAGAAAGTCATTAACTGATGTTCAAGGTACAGCCACCAAGCTGTAAAAGGGCCCTATGTAAACATGTTGACCAAGCTTGTCCAATACAGAATAACTTACTCTCTCATGATTAGCTAGTTTAGCCTTAATTGTAGCCCACTCTTAATTTGGATGTGCATGCTTCTTCTTTAATTTGTCAGCAGTATCACTTTTGAAAGCCAAAGGGATCCATGTCTTTTCAAAGTCAGAGTCGTGACGTTCAGTGGTGGAGCTGAGAATAACCAGTATGACATAGCCTGGGAACATCTTTCTCAGTTCTTCATAAATATTCTCTTGGATTTTGTTCCACCTGTCATAAAGTGCTGGGCATGCCAAGAGTAAATAGAGGAAAAGAGGCACCACTCTCTCCTCACGTCTCCACTAAAAGTTTATTGGTGTTAGTTTCCACTTCTATAACTGTTGTTATGTCTGGTGCCATCTGTGTATTATTCTCAGTTGAGTGAATTTAGTGCAGATTTCTTTGTTCACTGAATTGATGTTCTTCCATTCTCAGAGCCCACTGGCAATCATCGTCTTATGTCAGCTGACGGCAATAGGCGATAAGCCTCTGGGAACTAAATGACTGAAATGACTCAGAGGCGTCAGTGTGGCTTACTTTAGTGGTGTGAAACCAGGGAATCAAGTTTCTTGTGATCTACTTGAGACTAACGGGTCTTGAGTTGGCTGAAATAACAACTTCATGATTCAGATTTAAAAAGTGTAAAAATGCTAGCTTCGTCTCTCTGTCCACAATAGGAGAAGAAAAGCATTTTTAAAATGTTTGTTTATTAAACGGAAGCCTGATTATTTTTTATGCATTCAAGGAAGCCAGAAAACTTGACAGCTTTAGTGACACAGTGTCAAGCAGAAGTTTAGATCGTTTAGTTCAGAAGAACAGATTGTTAGCTGAATGGGCAAGCAGATGGTTGTTTATTGAAGAATAAAGGGTTATCAGATTGTTTCATATGAAGCTACATTTTCACCATTGTGGAATGAGTTCTGCCTGATTTTGCTCTCCACATGGACTGTTTGTCCTGCATACACCCAAGCCTGCTGATATGTAATTGGTCAATACTACTCAGACTGGAAATATTCTAGAAGTGGAAACCTGACCATTTCCCATACTGAAAATCCAGACCCCTGAACAATCGCGAAAACCATCTGCATGGCTGTAGCCCCAAGCTAAGCTTCTCTGCCAGGCTCAACAAGCAAGTTAACAAGTTTGTTTGCAGTGAAACATGCTTTAAATGACACAGTCCTGATATCTGAATTTTAAAAATTAGACCACACATTGTTTATTTCTCCCAGATAAAACATTGAAAACGATGCCTAATGGCCCTTTTCCACCGGCCCGTCTTAGCCCTACTCTACTCAACTTGACTCGACTCTACTCTGTTTGTGTTGTGTTTCCACGGGCGCGGTACCTCGAGTCAGATACCAGTTTTCATACCTTCTCTGCTCTAGTTCCAAGCGAGCTGAGCTGATACTAAAATGTGACGTCGACAGACTGCCGGCCACAAATTGGTCAGAGAATGTCATCACTGAAGAGTCATGAGCGCGACGCCCAACACAGGAATCAAACCCGCCATTTTAAAAAAACAACATCAGCACTGTACAATGTCTGCATTTAAAGTTTATACATGGTCCATTGACGAGGTCCAGACTTTTTGGAGTCTAGAGGCCGACGAACGGATCCAACTGGAGCATGTCTTCCATTGTTTGTGTCGTGTTCAAAATGACGCAAAGGGGTGGTGTTGAAGCTACAGTTTTGCCCATTGGTAATAGAAAGAGAGATCTGATTTATATCTGAACCATGGTATTATAAGGGCCTATATTGAAACATGCAAATACAATAAGCCAGAATGCATGCACAAAAATGAATTCATAAACCCACCTCAAATAATAGGCACAAGGACACACACACATATCCATAAACATATTCAAAGAGACCAGCCACAAAGACACTTTCTGAGGACTCAGCAGCTCTCTAATGACTGATTAGTATTTCTCTAAACAAGCACAGAAGCGCCTGATTGGTCTCCATCAATTCTCAGCCATCTCTCCCAGCGAGGAGAGCTGAACTATTGCCTGAGCTCGTACCAGGACTCCAAACAATCACAGTGTGTGACTGCCTTTATCACTAAGGACTCATAAAAACAACAGTGAAGGCAAAAGCCTACATTATATGAACACACAGTCTGCAAATGCCTGAAGCATTGCAAAATAATACTTTCATCAAATATGACTCGTAAAACCAACATGGAAAATATCGATCCCACTCAAAAACTGCCAACTAAATAAAGAATTTAACAACACAACTAAGTACAGGATGTCCTGTAAATACCCCGATGAAGCCACATCTTCTGTTTATGTCCCTTTAATCAAACCAAAGCCTCAGATTTGTTTGTTCTTTTCTGATTTGTTCGAACCCCTTCGGCTCTTCTTTTTTGGAAGACAGAGTGAGAGAGCAAGAAAAGGAGTGAATGAGAAAAGGAGAGAGAACACGTCTTTTGGCAATTAGGGCTGGCTTTAGTGGTGATTAGTAGAGAAGGCAGTGTGAGAGAGAGAGGGATCAGGCAGAATAAAGCTTCTTCCTAGAAGAGAAAAGCCCTTTGTAGAAAAAAAGAACACGAAATAATAACAGAATGAAAGGGAGCACAAACTTCTGAAACTATTTTTACAGCAGCAGGTTTGTTCTCAAGCACACACAAACACTACGCATGCTCTCACACACATGCACGAATACACAAGAAGCCAACACAGTCTAAAAGTACTTAGCAGACCAAAGCCTATGTGTTCTGTTCTCATCAAGTGGCGACACAATTTAACAGTCAACCAAACTCCGTCCAACAAACGCAGAAGGGTGAGGAATCATCTTAGTTCGTCCTTTATTAAGATGCAGTTGCATTTGTTCAAACAAGAGTGAAAGTTTAGAAAAACATCACAATACAAAATCAATCCACTTTTTAGCTTACTGCATAACTTCAAATGAGTTTTAATCAAACACAAAGATCTAAATTACTCTTAAGAATTTGCATCAAATTACATTACCACAATATATATTTAAAAATTTTCATTTAATAGTCTCCTCATAAATATTAAAAAATGCCATAGAAGGTTCCTGTGCCCCCATTGTTGTCTGCGTTTCGACCACGGGCTGAAGTCCGGGCAGATTGTGCAAATCAGGCCAGTGATGTATGGAGGGGTAAAAATTGAATGCACTACACCACCAGACCAGTAAAGGACAGTACAACAAAAACAAATGCCATTCATCACAGATGACACCATATAAGCAGACGGACAGGCAGGTATCATTATGAGCAACACAACAGTTAGCCTGTTAGCATGGAAGAGACTCAGCTCGCACTGTTTTAGATGGTGCTATATTTCATTACAAATGGATTCACTGACTCAACACGTGAGACGAGATAAGCGCGAGTAGCAAAGACGTTTCAACACAGCTTTAAAATAATTTTTAACTCAAAAAGCTGTGTCAGAGATAGACCGGTGTTTTGGTTTAAACAGCGACCCTGTTAACTGGAGACTTTCAGCCGGGTGCATCCCTCATAAACGTCTTTAGACGATCATTAAATGTCTGATGAGGATATCTTGAAATCTTAATAAAAACTAAACTAGTTTGCATTCCCAGGAACTCCCTCTGTGTTTCAACAGCTGTGTAAACTCCACAAACACCATTACGTTCAGCTCAAGGTCTCCAGTTTACAGGGTCACTTTTATAACTGTAACACAGGGAGAGATGCATTCACGGTTTAGAGAAGACTAATGTTACAAGCTGCTAAATCAAGGGAATCACAGATTCCTCTTTTTTGAAAAGTACACACACATACAAAACAGATAGAACAAATAAAAACAAATGAAAGAAAGAGAAATCAAGTGAATCACAGATGTGTGTGATGTTATTGTGGACGGCGGGCCAAATAAACACAATGCGGTTAATCTACCAATCAGACATGTTCAGCATTGCAGGCCCTACCCCCGAAAGCCCCTGGACCTTTGAAGTACTACCCCCCTAGCAGGGGCCTTTTAGGGGGTAGATTATTAAGTCCCTGGTTCCGGGGTAAAGTTCCTCTGGTCAAAAAACACCTAATGTCCCTGAGCTTCCCTGGCTCTCACTCGGCACTCATTTGGCCTTTTACCACAACTGTCTGTGGATCTGGTGGATTTTCCTTCAGTGTGTTTGTCTGGATCAATAGCCAACAAATTCAATGATGAATTTGATACACACAGCACAGGTTAGTGTCAAGATGTGCTATCACTCCTGTCTGCCTAAAGCCCCCTGGAAAGATATCTGATACAGTCTGACCAGCAGGACTAAACAGAAGATTGCAGCAGCCTGAGGTCAGCATGTGTGTTTGTGTAACATGGTCTGGCGTCTGCAGGACTGCTCGTGGCTCCAGTGGCTTTGAGGTTAGAGTTAGACTGAAAAAGCGTGATGGCTTCCTTTGAGAGCATAAAGTTTACTCTAACAAGGGCCGCTTCTGTCAGCTGTTTACATCAAGTCAGGCTCTGCTGGATTTGGGTTTGCTTCCACGCACTTTTATTTTGTTAACCTTATCCCACCTCTTTTGTCTGTTCAGTCCATCCTAAAGATAACAAATGCTGTAATCACATGTGCACTGAACTAATGAAAATGTCCTGATGTTTTCAGGGTGGGCTGCATGTGTGAATGCAACCAGGCAAAGTTACCCCTACTTCTGTTAGAGGTTGGGACACAGCAGGTAAAAGTAAAGGAATGTGACCTTGAGCAAGTGGGCAGAGCAGAGGATGTCTAAATCATATGACTAGTATTAAACTGGTGAGCGACTGGTGGGTGACAGATGTGTGAACTTTGTGCTTGTAATGAAGTTGCTTCATGATCTTTCCTGCTCACTAGCATGTTCTTTTCCACTTGTTTGTTCACTGTGAATAGGTAAAATTGAACGCAGCATGACAAGGAAATGAAAATAGAATCCAACTCATCTCCCCATCTTGTTGTATAATGTTGTAAACATTGCACTGTGATTTCCTTTTTACGTCATGTCCTGACCTCTGAGACCCCTGCCCCCCTCCTGTCTTGCACGGAAAGCATTATGCTGTGACAGCCATGTGGGGAGTGTGCAACCAAGACTGAGGTACCATTTGTTTAGGACAGTGATTTAAATCCATGCCCGATTATGTTTAGATATCCTTTCCTTTCTCTGACTCTTATACCCTACAACCTCCCATGGAACATCTTCCAGTCATTACCAAGCCCCGATCCATTCCAAAATCAGCAAATGCTTCTTTTTATTTCCTCTGTCAGACTGGAAAACATGAGGAAAAACTCAGCTACACTAGCATAAAAAGGCAGCTTAGTAGAGGCCATAAAAACCAAAGGCTTCAACTTTGCTTTTATTTCAGTGTTTGCCTGCAAGCATCAAATATGCTTGTTGTAAAGAAAAAGAAATCATTTTCATATTGTGTTTTTTCTTGAGCTTCCCCAAGGAAGCAAACAACACAAAATTGCTTTCCCCGACTGCTGGAGGAAATGGAGGCTGTATTTCTCAAATCTAATCAACATCTCTCCATCAAAACTTTAAGAAAAGGTTCTGTTTTTCCAATTGTCAGGTCAGAGCATAAACCAGAGAAATCCCTCTAGCCTTTAAGCCCTGGAAAAACATACATGTAATTACACATTCTGTATGGAGGACAGGGAACATGGTTTTTCAGTAGGAGGGTATATCACTTCTTTTTTTCTCCCTTGAAAGATAGCCATCGGGCTGTGATCCCTGTAATCCGGGGGCTGCTGGTGGACTAAAACGGCTGAACCATGCAATTAGTGGGTCTGAAGTTTCGCAGAGATAGGAACTCAGCTGGAAGTTCAACAAAGGGCCAAATCAGAACAACTGAAACACTGTAAAATATGTCTCCACACATAACACTTTGTATCTAAATTAAATAACTGGTTATTGATTTCAAAGTTCTTTAGTTTGAACTGGATCAAACACTACTTTTCCACTTATACATCAAAAGGAACAGATAAAAGCTTGAATAGATAAACTCACGAAAATGAGCAGTTGTCTTTCATGTTTGTAATGGCTGATAAACTTGAACTAGTCCAACATCCCCTAAAAAACTGTGTCTGCAGTGGATGATTAAGTACCAATGATTCAGATCCAGTGCCAACAGTTCGATGTGAATGCTGGAAGTGGTGGCCTGTATGTAAAGCAACAGGAAACAAACTCAGGATGGGTCATCTATGGGTAATGGGTTGAAACCACAATCTATTTATTTTACTTATTTAACCATTATTTTACCAGGTAAGTCAATTGAGAACCAATTCTCATTTACAATATCGACCTGGGAGAAGAGGCAACACAGGCGGCATGAAAATATATAAAAAACAAACAAACAGAGAGGACACACAGAGAAACCTAGAAACAGAACAATACAATACAAAAATATGACAGGAGTGAACAACTTAAAAGCAACTGCAGTGATGTTGAGTTATGGGATGTAATACGTTTTGGAAAATGGCAAGTTGAATGAAAGAGGTCAGCTTTAGGGATTGTTGCAGGTGATTCCAATCATTTGCAGCGGAAAACTGAAAGGAGGTGCGACCAAAGGAGGTCCAGGCAGATCAGGTGAATACAAGAAATAAATAGATAAATAAATGTTAAGGCCATGATTAAAATAATAACAGTAAGACAATACACAGTATGCTTGCAATTTTTGTTGGCCTTGTGCTTCTCCTCACCGCTCTGAATAGATGACATTGTTGATTAAAATAAAAGTACCCCCTTTCAACAAGGCAAATAACCAATCATACTTCAGGATTTTGGGGTGGCATCTAGAGCAGAGGTCAAGGGAAGCCCGGGTAGTGCTGGGCGATATTGAAAGTTATGTTATCACGATAAAATGTTTCGTATCAGTCGATATCGATAATAATCACAATAAGAATTAAATCATTATTTCATTTAAATGTATAGTCAGATTTTTGGTCCTGATTCAAAGCTGAAGAAACCAGACAGTTTGTTATCTGGATTTAGTTTTCTGATAAACTCCTTGAATCCATAATTTCTGACTGTGCTAACAGGAAGTAGGTCTTTTGTGTGAAATGAGATTTTTGTTAAGTTTTAGTTTGTAATTCTTATTTTTCCTAGATTGAGGTTATTTCCATAATTTGATTTAAATTTACAACAAACATATATATATATATCAAATTGTGTACTGTGTATCAGTTTAGTAGAGTATTGTTTTGAGTTGTGCTATCCCCTTTTAGATTACTCCCACAGTGCAGTGAATGCATCACGGTTATTCAGTGTTCAGTTGTCCTACGGCTGCAGTGGACATTAAACGTGTCTAAAATGCACACATCCCACATCCTGAAAGTATATTTAATGAAGTGTCTTAAGTTAATAGTTAACACAGAGTCGACACAGTGTCAGACTAACGACTCTGCTTTGAGCTGGTAGGTTTTGAGTTTTCTTCAGTGTCGCTGTTCAGCTGTGTTTACATTTCGCTCCGAAAGTATTTAAGTCCCGCCTACCTCTCCGCCTGATTGGCTGTTCAATGCTGTCTTCTTCTTCTTCTGTCTAATGTTGGGTGGCAACTAGCATCTAAGGCATATTAGCGTCCTCCTTTTCCAGTTATTCGGACGTGTAATTGCAGGTTTATTTACATCAAATTTTAATCAAACATTTGTCATATTTATATTGAGAAAAATTGTATTGTGATAATTATCGTTATCGAATTATCGCCCAGCACTAGGCCCAGGTCAACCCCTGGAATATGTCCCTGTTCTCAAAAACCAGCAAGTAGACATGGATGTAAAATGCCAGTGGAGTTTCCTTTAAAGCTTCCCTTGAGACTGCTGGGAATAAATGTGTGCCTCTAATACGGTGAGATTCCTTTACTGACTGTGTATTAGTGATGTGTCATGATCAAAAGCTGCGGCTCTAAGAGCCGATGCTTTATAGTGAATCAGAAGAGCCGGCTCGCATCGAGAGAGAGCCGGCTCCCATTTTTTTCCTTTCGCTGCTTAGCTCTCACAGTGCTCAGCCCCAGCTTTGCTCACAGCAGAACTTTTGATTGGTCAGCATGGCGGCCATGCGGTCAATCACATGTGAGGATATAGGATACAGGTGATGGAGGGGAGGCTGTGTATCCTGGCTACATCTGTTCCTTCAGAGAGAGTCTTCTTGAAGACCGGGCAAATACTCACTGAGAGGAGCAATCGGATCAGCCCATCCAAGCTGAGGCATCGGATTTTTCTCAATGCCAACCTGCACTGAGGACATAAATAATGTTTGCTCCAGTTTGGTTCTGTTTGCATTAGTTTGGTTCTGGTTCTGTTTTCTCGAGTTTGGTTCTGGTTCTGTTTGCTTGAGTATGGTTCTGGTTCTGGTTCTGTTTGCTTGAGTTTGGTTCTGGTTCGGTACTGGTAGGGTTCTGGTTCTGTTCTAGTTCGATTCTGGTTGGGTTCTAGTACGGTTCGTTTCTGGTACGGCTCGGTTCTGGTATGGTTCTGGTTCGGTTCTGGTTCGGTTCAGGTTCGGTTCTGGTTCAGTTCTGGTATGGTTCTGGTTTGGTTCTGTTCTGGTTCTGGTACGGTTCTGTTTCGGGTCTGGCTCGGTTCTGGTTGGGTTTACTTGAGTTTGGTTCTGGTTTTGTTTGTTTGAGTTCGGTTCTGTTCTGGTTCTGGTTCGGTTCTGGTGCATTTTGGTTGTGGTTCGGTTCTGGTACGGTTCTGTTATGGTTCGGTTCTGGTACGGTTCGGTTCTGGTTAAGTTCTGGTACGGTTCTGTTCTGGTTCGGTTCTGGTAAGGTTCGGTTCTGGTTGGGTTCTGGTTCAGTTCTGGTATGGTTCTGGTTCGGTTCTTGTAAGGTTTGGTTCTGGTTCGGTTCTGGTACGGTTCTGGTTCGGTTCTGGTTCGGTTCCGGTTCTGGTCCGGTTCTGGTCCGGTTCTGGTTCGGTTCTGGTTCAGTTCTGGTATGGTTCTGCTTCGGGTTCGGTTCTGGTTCTGTTTCGGGTCTGGCTCGGTTCTGGTTGGGTTTGCTTGAGTTTGGTTCTGGCTTTGTTTGCTTGAGTTCGGCTCTGATACGGTTCTGTTCTGGTTCTGGTTCGGTTCTGGTACGGTTCGGTTCTGGTTCGGTTCTGGTACGGTTCGGTTCTGATACGGTTCTGTTCTGGTTCGGTTCTGGTACGATTCGGTTCGGTTCTGGTTCGGTTCTGGTACAGTTCTGGTGCGGTTCTGTTCTGGTTCGGTTCTGTTCTGGTTCGGTTCTGGTACGGTTCTGGTACGGTTCAGTTCTGGTATGGTTCGGTTCTGGTTCGGTTCTGGTTCAGTTCTGGTATGGTTCTTGTTCGGTTCTTGTTTGGTTAGGTTCTGGTTTGGTTCTGGTTTGGTTCTGGTTCGGTTCTGGTACGGTTCCGGTTTGGTAATGGTTCAGTTCTGGTTGGGTTTTTATTGAGTTTGGTTCTGGTTGTTTATTTAAGTTGAGTTCTGGTTCTAATCCTAAACCTAACCCTAATCATAACCCTAACACCAATTCTAACCCTAACCCTAATCCTAACCCTAACCCGAACCCTAATCCTAACCCCAACCCTAACCCTAACCCTAATCACAACCCTAACCCTAATCCTAACCCTAATCACAACCCTAACCCTAATCCTAACCCTAATCACAACCCTAATCCTAACCCTAACCCTAATCACAACCCTAACCCTTATCACAACCCTAACCCTAATCACAACCCTAACCCTAATCAAAACCCTAACCCTAACCCTAACCCTAATCACAACCCTAACCCTAATCACAACTCTAACCCTAATCCTAACCCTAATCCCAACCCTAACCCTAATCACAACCCTAACCCTAACCCTAATCCTAACCCTAACCCTAATCACAACCCTAACCCTAATCACAACCCTAATCACAACCCTAACCCTAATTGTAACCCTAACCCTAAAAACAACCCTAACCCTAATCCTAACCCTAACCCTAATCACAACCCTAACCCTAACCCTAATCACAACCCTAACCCTAATCACAACCCTAATCCTAACCCTAATCACAACCCTAATCCTAATCACAACCCTAACCCTAACCATAATCATAACCTTAACCCTAATCACAACCCTAACCCTAACCATAATCATAACCTTAACCCTTATCACAACCCTAACCCTAATCACAACCCTAACCCTAATCACAACCCTAACCCTAATCACAACCCTAACCCTAATCACAACCCTAACCCTTATTACAATCCTAACCCTAATCACAACCCTAAACCTAATTCTAACCCTAATCACAACCCTAACCCTAATCACAACCCTAACCCTAATCCTAACCCTAATCACAACCCTAACCCTAATCACAACCCTAATCCTAACCCTAACCCTAATCACAACCCTAACCCTAATCACAACCCTAACCCTAATCATAACCTTAACCCTAATCATAACCTTAACCCTAATCACAACCCTAACCCTAATCATAACCCTAATCCTAACCCTAACCACAACCCTAACCCTAATCATAACCTTAACCCTAATCACAACCCTAACCCTTATCACAACCCTAACCCTAATTGTAACCCTAACCCTAATCACAACCCTAACCCTAATCACAACCCTAACCCTAATTGTAACCCTAACCCTTATCACAACCCTAACCCTAATTGTAACCCTAACCCTTATCACAACCCTAACCCTAATCACAACCCTAACCCCAACCCTAATCACAACCCTTACCCCAATCCTAACCCTAACCCTAATCACAACCCTAATCCTAACCCTAACCCTAATCCTAACCCTAATCACAACCCTAACCCCAACCCTAATCACAACCCTAATCCTAACCCCAATCACAACCCTAATCCTAACCCTAATCACAACCCTAATCCTTACCCTATTCACAACCCTAATCCTAACCCTAACCATAACCTAACCCTAGGGTTAGGGTGAGAATGGTTTTGTAACAGAATAAATGCACAAAATTATTCAAATATAAGTCTTCTCTAAAAACACTGTACGTAAAATGGTTTTCAACACAAAACATTATTTTTTGCAAAGTTAAGGTAAAACATACGGCTACAAAAGATCCTAAATTAAGAGCCGTTCGGGAGTCAAAAGAGCCGACTCTTCTTTGGGAGCCGAGTTAAGAGAACCGGCTCTCTGAAAAGAGCCGAACTTCCCATCACTACTGTGTATGGTGGAGCAAATGGGAATCTGTGAATGAAAGTATAACCTGGAGTATAGTATCATAGAGAAGACTAAAGGGGAATTACTAGTCACTGATGATTACTACCACCATCATCCTGAGGGCATCTGTGTCATTATATGTGTTAGTACATGATGTTTTGCTATAATGTAGCAGCACTGAACCTTCTCTGAGGCTGAACGAGCAACCTTTAAAGAGAAGTGACTGATGGGTCATAAAACTGTCAGCTTAATGTGTTTTAGTGCCTTTAAACAATACCGGGATATAGCCCCAAAAGAATGGCCGAGCCTTATGGCTGCCATATTTCTGAGTCTATGTGAATGTGTGTGTGTGCACCCAGTGGCTGAACGGCTCAAATATCTCTCCAACGGGTGAAAGTGTGAAATACAGAACGCTTTGCTGCAACAGTTGATAAGGTGCGCGCTGATATGACGACGCTGTCAGGTAAAACCTCTACACTGGCAAACACCCTTGGACTCATTTCCCAACATGTGCGCACACACTCACACTCTCTCACACACACACAGAACGGAGAGAGAATCACAGAAGCTGGGGGCTGAAAGAGGCTGGCAGAGAAGGGCTCCCAGAGGTACAAACACAGACAGCAGTGTAGCAGCCCACCCTCTTCTCAACCTCTGAAAAAACAAATCCTCCAGAACACACAAACAAACACATATGCTGTACAAACAAATGTGCATTTATCATTTGTCAGACTGTCATAGATATTGTACTAAACCTTAATTGCAGCTAATTGTTGTGCAATCTAGCAGGAGAAGGGCCCTGGAGCTCAATTGAAGAGGCCATGTGGCGTGTGTCTATGGGTGGGCTTTTATGTGAGGTGAGCTGTTGTGTCTGTGTGTGCATAAATACGCACATGTGCATCAGTGGGGACGTGTGTGTGTATTTGCGGTTTGATTTTGGTATGTTTTGTGTGGCGGGAAATAAATTAGCAGTGCTAGCAGGTTGCTCTGACAAGTCCTGTTAATGAGAACATCCTCCAGAGTCTTTTGGGCTGGGGAGAGAAACCAGAGGCCGTGATCATCTGTTCAGCCTGAAAGAGGGCATGGAAGGAGGGAGGCTGCAGAACAGCAAAAAAAAAAAAAAAAAGTCTGCGCAATTAGACCACACCATCTGCAGGAGAGGTGCAAATGTGTTGTTGGAAGTATAAGTCAGCAGAGGAAAAGACAGAGAAAATAAAGAGGAGGGAGAATCAGAGGAAACAGATTAAAGTTTTACATCAACGCCTGGATGCAAACTAAACTGGAATGAGATTTGTATTTAATCTGGTCATTTGCACTCAATGCACTCAGAATGCTAAAACAGCATATGGCAGTTTAAAGCCAGAAAGCCTCTAGGCAAACATGGCTCAGTGATGTACAGCATTGTAGCAAAGTCAAAAATTGCCAAAGGCAGGTTGTCCCCATAGGGCGTGTGACAGCTCCATTTGACTGAGTGAAACAGAGTCAAACATGTTATGACAAAGCTGTAATGTTATATTAAAAGTCTGAGATGTGAAACAATACTTTGAACATTAATCTGTCAAACTGTCCTTTGATTTATGCACTGTGCTAAAGTGTTTCATACTCACGCCACTATATGATTAGGAATCTCTGTGGACATACAGTGTACTCTATACGTGTGTTTGATCCGACAAGTGCGCATGCAGTATTCGAACACACACTAGCACTTGGAATAAGCTGCCAATTTGGCTGTAGTTGACTCACCTGCACCTGGCTCAGTGTGGCAACGACAACTGGCTTCTCATGTGTTGGGAGAATCACAAACCAAGTGGAGGGGGTTTAGAAATGCATGAGGCGCTCTGCTGTGTAGCATTACCATGATTCATCTTCACAAAACTGCAAAAGCTTGTGATAATCGCTTTAGCTAATCCTTGCACGCTTTGGGCAAACAAGCATGGAAAGAGTGAAGGGGTGGTTCTTTTACCCTGGGGGGAGGACTGATCTGGGGGATGGCGTGGGTGAAACATGGTCAGGGTTGGAGAAGTGTGGGTTTTATTTACTGGTGCGGAAGAATCTGTGCAACCTGTTGCTACATCTCTAAATTTAGGATATTGTGGCTTTTGTTATTAGACCAAATAATCTATGATTTACAGCAGGCAGAAAGAAAACCTACTGTGATGTAAGAATATATCACAAGATGGTAAAAATCAATACAAATAAGGGTGGATTAAAATCGATTCAACAAAATTTGTATTGCGATATTATTTTTAAACAGTAGAAGGTGCTATCTGCATTTCACTCCGCTTTCTCAACATCATTAAGTCTCTTGCGCTGCTCTCTCGTCACTCTCTGAGAGGAGGTGTTTTAAGTTTAAAGCATGTTTCAGAATCAGCTGACTGCTCACAGCGGAGACGCTCATCTGTGGGCTGCAGCTGAGTGACAGGTCTCCATGAGCGCTTTTTTTCTCTGCCGCTGGACTGACTCTGCGTTTAAATGCTTATTTTTCTCAATGAGAACGAGAAAACTGGACACTGAGTCCAAAATATGAATCTGTTCAGTTGTCCTGTTGCAGTAAATCCACATGTTGTAGTCTGAGTCTTCACTCTATGACCATGCGTCCACAGAGATTATTTATAAGCCTGCTCTCCTCACGTTGATATTCAGCGTGTTTGACATTTTAAAAACCTCAATATGAACCGTAGCTGTTTAATACCGTCAGTAATATACACTGTGTCGTGAAGGAAAATTAGATTTAGGGGAAAAAAATGCATTTGGCATTATTTTTTGATAATTATCTTTAATCATTAAAAAAATATGAGTTTTTTCCATGATTAAAGATAATTGATCGATAACATTATCGACCAGAGATCGATCACGGAAAACACTTGAAATTGACATCCCTAATTTAAAGAGATTGACCTTATTTGTTTTAATATTTAATACTTTCATTTGGGAATTATTCACTTTCCATTTCTTCTTCTTTCCATCAAGGTATTTTTGTACGATGATTCTAGTTTTTTTGTGTGCATTGGTTTTATTTGAGTTACAACACACCTTAAAATTGAAAAAGGATTACTTTGTTTACAAAGAAATATAAGAGAACAAACATATGCATTGCATCTGTCTATATCTGAGAATTGAAATAAAATAATAGTTATTTAAATTTTGAGTTCAATCCAGTTTTCTTGAAAATCGAGAATTGGGAGTGAATCGTATCGTGAACAAAATATCGGGGTTTGAATCGAATGTGGATTGAGTGTATCATTACATCCCTACTACTCTGTTTGTTGGTTTCATTATCTAGATTGATAGCTCTCTCAACCTCTGCATGCTTGCATTTCTAATCCATCATTATCTGTTATACCTTTGACACAAATAATGCCTCTCACTCCCAGCTCTGCCGAGTTGCAAAACCTCACCTTTGCTACTTCTATTCCGAGACTTTGGATGCCTCCAGTAGAGTGGAGGCACTACGGTTAGCACCTGGACTGACACTTTCCCAGGATATGGCCTACAGACATAGCCACAGGATCACCTCATTAGCATCTGAAGGCGATCTGCTCCCTGACAAGTGAGACTTCACTGCACCGCACCAAAAAAATAATGAGCAAATATAACCTCTAATGGCTAAATATAGGTAACCACAGTCTCAAGGTACTTGGAGCAGAAACCCTGCGCGAGGTTTCTCGGGCCTTACAAAGTTCTGTTGCCGTGTGGGCCTGAGGAAAAAACAAAGTAAACAAAAGGCTTTAAGAGAAGGAAGTGATAGTTGAAGAGTGTTTGATGAGAGCTTTTAGCCTGTAGCTATAGCGCATTAGGCACAGATGAGCCACAGCCAGCTCCCACACTGTTAATGTGGAACACATTACAGCTGCACAATGACTTATGATTGTCATTAAAGAGCAAATGATTCAGACTTCACCGCTGGATTTAAAGGGCTGCGACTGCTGTGCCCTGTCCTTTCTCATTCCTGCCCACGCTTCCTCTGGTGACACTCGGGTGATAATCGCTCCTCTGAATGTGTCTGCTCACTTATGACTTCAGTTTTCATTTTTTTTTAAAAAACCACAACGTTGTCTTTTGAAGATTCTGCCTATGTACGCATTTGCGTCATTCTGTGCGGAAGCGACCTTGAGCTGGGAAGTGAGTGATTGCATTGACTGTGTGAAAACCTCAACATATTAGTGTGAACATTTCTTACACCTCACAGATTAAAATGGTCCCAGCTTTGTCTGGGCTTCTAGGTGAGCTCAATCTTCACTCTCGAGCTGGATCATTTCTCTGCCTCTTCTTTTTTTTTTTTTTTTACAGCACCAGCAGGACTCCTCACAATGGCATCATGCATTTTGGTAAACCATGAGGGATCGGTAGATGAGGACTCGAGCGGAGAGAGAAGGGGAACAAGTGGAAAAGGGTTAGAATCACAGACAAAGAGACCTCTCTTCCGATAGCTCTCTCTTTCTCACCCACATGATCTATCTCTCCCTCTGGGGCCAGGAGGCTAGCTGTGAAATGAATGAGAGGCAGAGCGTGGGCAGGCGCTAACGCTAAGATAATGACGCCATTTTGTCAGCCCTGGTCTAAATCTCCTTCTTTTGGCACATGAAAGAGGAGGGAGGTGACTGGACGGTGTGATGGGCGAGAGGCTCTGTGGTCATATGTGGTCATAGGCGACCAGAAGATTACCGAATGTGTTTTTTTTCCCCAAGTCTCTAGGCATCGGCTATAGACGGGAAAGAAAGCACTTGAAACTGCAGTTTGATTACTACAAACACAGCTAACAGGCTACAAGAGCTTCCACAATGTGTCAAGAGTGTCAGCGGTCAGAAACCTTAACTGCTTCTCTCTATCTACAACACAGTGAGAGGAAGCTTTTTGAAATTATGGCGAAGAGAAAATGTGCCCTCTGAGAACATGTATCAGAGGTAGCGAACAATTCTTACAGTCTGTTTGAATGTGTGGACCCCTGTGGGCTGGCCTTGACCACCGTGGAGAGAACAAAGCAGAGAAACCTGCATTTGTTATGAGGCTGTGATTCTGAACTGTGAAAAGTTAACCAAATGAAACCATCAAAGCATCGATTGGTACAAATAATCTCTGCTGTTTAGCATCAGACAAAGAAACAAGCAACCACAGAGCAAATAATAAATGCGTTCTCCACGGGTTAGAGGGAGTCTAATTTATTTGAAGTCCTGCTGGAACGTGATTTGTGCCTATGAACGCTCATGCTGGGAATCAGATACCCGGCAGATGCTTTAGTTATGACTAAACCAGTAAAGACAACACTTAATGGTACAGTCACGCAACCAGGAGGAACGGGAGAGAGAGATAGAGGGATGGGGGGGGGGGGCAGAAAAAATGATAAGCTGTGAGAAAAATCATAAAGTGCAGAGCTTTGGAAACACATAATTAGATCTGTGACAACAGAGCACAATAAGAGTGTCAGCGGGGATGGGGACGTCTACGTTACACGAGACAACAGCACAATGCTCCCATTTGAATGATTCGTATATATATCATATTCACTCACTGACTCATATTTTGTATCACACGAGCGGCTGATATGAATAATGATGCCAAGATTAAGAGGAGAAAAGTTTATTGTTCAATAAATCACTGAGTTTTTTGGGTAAGCGTCTCCCTGAGTCATGGGTCTTCTCCCTCTGTCACAAGCGATCACTGACGACAGCGCAGCCAGAGACAAAAGGCCTGTCAGTGCCTCATTAGGCTGCTCATTAAGAGGCTGCCTGTATATTCAACCATGCTCCACGGCTGACCATTTGAGTCAAGGCAAAGTCATCTCTCTTTTCTCTCGCTGGCGAGGCCGAGGGCTCGAGGTCAGTAGGATCCGTCATTATTAGTTCCGTTACATTTTCTCGGACTGGTTTGGATCTAACGACCCGTTCTTGGGGTCAGACAGCCCCGGGCCCTGTCTGCACGCCTAACCTCTGCAGAGACACAACTCTGCATAGTCTCCACGCTGTAGAGCACCTCCTTTCATTTTTTTGCATGACCCTTGCCTGAAGGCACCTGACACTGTAATTGGACATGAACCACGCATTCAGACTAGTTAGCAGTCAGCTCTTGTTTATGAAACTGTGCAGTACATTGATCTGCCATTTGAGATGAGCAGAAGGCTATGAACGAGCTTTAACACTTATGTGTTTAGTTGGTAATTGAGCAGCAACAACAAGAAAAAACTCTCTATCTGACTTAGTTACGTGTGAAGCGGCGCTGATGTCAGGTGAGTTTGGCCTCAGATGCTTTGTACAGCAGCACTAGCTGCGGTCAAAGAGGGGCATGTGGAGGAGGTGGCACTGTCAGCCTCTGACAAAACAATCTCTATGCTGCTGTGTTTGGCATCTGTGTGCCTGGAAGCCAAGCCTCTGAGTCTGCATATAAGCCTCTCTCTACATCTCTACCAAAATAAACTACATTCCTGTGAAGAGTTTTGCACAAATAACTCATCTTGCCTCCTTTCCAACACTCTTTCATTTCTTTTCTCACGCTCTATGACAGCTTCAGTTGATTCTTAGCATACTGCCTCAACACAGAGCTATAATAAAGGCAGTAACCAATGACTGTTGTGACGGTAGTCTAGTCATCGATGAATAAAAGGTCTTAATGTCTTAATGTTTATTTAACCTTTATTTATTGATTGATTTGTCTGTTTGTGTTTTTGATTGTCCATTGTATCCATATTTATTATTTGTTTATAACTGGTATCTTTTGTATTATTTAGCTAAGGATTGTTGTTGTTTGTTCTTATGCAAGTAATGTGAAGTTTGAGTGGGAGGGGCTTGGGGTTATGGTCATAAAAAGGCCAGTAAAGTTGTTGTAATTAAGTCCTGCTACTGGTCCACACACTATTTGTTTCTCCCTTTTCTACACTGTGAATGCTTATTTGCACTGTAATTACAAAATCAATAAAAATAATTGTGAAAGAAAGAAAGAAAGGATATTAGTCGACTAATCAGACATTGAATAGACTTTTACTTCAAGATTTTTAATTACCAGATAACTTTCCAGCAGAAAATAATAAGTAAATAAACATCTATAGGCTTCTGTCCTCTGATCTCAAGCACACTGATCGTTACTTCACATAAAGTCCTGTAAACACTAGGTTTTGATTATTCCTGTAATAACTTCAAATTACTTCTGAAAGAGAGAGATAAAAAAAAAGCTTCATCTGTCCTAATATGACTCACTTTACTAGCAAAGTGTTTGAACAATGCAGACTATCTCTGTTAAAAGAGTGATGCTGACATACCCATGACAAGAACTGGAGAAAAGGGACCACATAGAGAGTGAGAACAACAAGTAACTGAACAGTCTCGAAGTGACTAAGAGGGAGGACTCACGTCCTACTGAAAATGTTTATGTATGTTCATGTACTGTACTAGAATTTTTTTCTAAAATGAAAATAAATAAAAAATAAAGTATTAAAAAAAAAAGAAATAAAGAAAAGAGTAATGCTGTCTCAGAGGAGCTGTTTGAATGTGTGCTCTCATCTGCACGTCACTTTTATCAATGACTGAGGATTGGGGTGAATCTAGCTTCTAGTTGCTGTGAGGTCCTTGTGTTTGTGCAAGCTGGTTTGCAACGGTGGAAAATATTGGAGTTGCATCGCTTCAGGATGTATTATAAACAGGTTATAGATTTCTAGATGATTGACAATAAATATATCATGGCCATGGATCTTTTCCCCCTCAAATGTCACCGGAGGGGCTCCAGAGTTTTGGGTTAAAACAGTGAAAACAAAATCAAATGGTGCTGTTTCTGTTTTTCTGTTTTGCCTTTTTCTTTTTTCCTTTTTCATTCTTAAAACTGAGAAAAAGAAAACCAGGTTCTTTGCTTTATGATTTGGATTTCAAACAGATTAATGAAAGAATGAACAATACAGGGATTAACTAGTTTTGTCAGTGAATACGTTATTTAGTCATAGAACCCTGAGTTATATAACATTGCCTTTTTGAATCAAATATGCCTTCATTTTTGTAAGCTTCCTTGTTTGGATCCATCAATTTAGAGTAGTGCATGATTATAGTGGCCTTTAGGTGTTCAATAGTGTTACTGAGATAAATTATTTGAAAGTATTCAACTGGACACGGGGAAAGGCAAAGCAGCCAAAAATGCAGTGAACAGGAAGAGCTCAAACAAGTCTATTTCATTTATTTCTGTCCATTTCCCATCAGTGGAGACTGAGCATACAGAAAAATGGCAGGAGGGACTTAATCAAAATGTGAACTTTGCTGTTCAGGTAGAAAAGCTGTTGAATAGTGAAGCTGAAAAAAGTTGGTTGAAAAATGTAAAATAATAAGAGAAAGAAAAACAAGTAAGGAACTGACATAGAAAAAAAGGTATCTACTTGTTCGATATCAACTCCTGTTAGTCCAGTAGACATATAAGGGGAGATTTCTAAGGTGAGAAAAAACAACAGGAGGCAGGGCTGGAGCAGGAGGTGCGGATGCAATTAAAAGGCAGGGTCAGAGGTGAGGAGGATTGTGGGTGATTAATGCCCCAAGCACTGCTGACAACATCCTGAGCCACACATACTCACACCTAGACAACCAAGTTTCATGTTTTTCCTCCCCGAGCAGCCAACTCTTGTTTTTAAAGTTCTTGTGTTGCAGTAAATTGAGCTAAAAAGTGAGGCTTTTCATTAACTTGTGCATTCTGAACAGGGCTGGCCTGTGGCTTCAAACCTCTTTGGGAGGTTACAACAAAAGCCATATAAGTTGAAAAGCCCTTTCTCACCACAGTCCATTATAAATTAAATTGCATTAGCAAACAAGCAAGTCCCCAATCACGTTTAATTGTTTTTTCACACTTAAATGGAAATATTGAATAACAATAAAAAAAACTGTAGAGGCCTAATTTGTGTGCTCATTTGTTTTTGTGTATTTTGCTTGCTTAATCTGCTTTCTTCCCTTCACAGTGGGTTAGAGCAGTGGCGCACACTTACAGAGACATAATGAGTGTATCTTTGTGCCATAATTACTGGGTGCAAAACAAACTGTCGATACACTTGAAAGGATGAGCTTCTAACACACACACACACGAACACGCACACAAACACGCACAAGCATGAAGACAAGGACAGAAACACACACTCACACGCACACACACAGACACACACTCAGGCACGACAGCAACACACAAGCACAATGGGACCAGAAAGTATAAACGGCTTTCATACGATCATTGATCTGTCCATTCAGCTGCTTCACAGCGGGACGGCAGATGAAACAGCACTTTTGTTTATGCTGCCGTAAATAGTGAGCTTGTCTGGAAAGAGAAGGGCGAGGAGAACAGGCCACATCGATAACAGCCAAATGCTCATTTCTTGTTATAGTCGAGAATACTTCTGTTTTAGACTGAACACAATAGGCCATGACCGCTATTTGAAAGTGCTGCAATGAAAAGGAGTTGAGTGGCAACATCAGATTGAGGTGCCTCACAATAGAATTAGTCATTGGCTCAATTACTACACAAAGATTCTGTGACTGAAAAAAAAGGTGTGCTGGTAGTTGTCCTTTATTATTACCCCGCTTTCTTACTAATCTTCCGGTTGTGAAAGAAGCTTGATTCTGATTGGTCAAAACCCCTTGACAACCCCTTGACAGCGGTTATTATCATTCACTAACATGAGCAAAACCAGAGACAAACTGATCACACAACATGTCAAATCAATCCGCAGAAAAGAGTTCAGACACACGTCATGTCAAATCAATCCGCAGAAAAGAGTTCAGACACATTTAGCTTCTGCTTGTTGACACCACAGACCGTAAGGTGAGGGGAAACCTTTAGCATCCATTTTACCATATGGGTAAACAATGTGGCTAAAACGTTAGCTTCGGTTAGGATGCTAAATTGGATCCTGTCCAGCAATATTAGCGACAGCAGCAGAGCAGGTGAGAGAAACTTTATGTTACCGGTCTCTACAAAGAAACTAAAACCATGAGCGGTGGGGATGACAGCAGCAGGGTTTAAAGTTGTGACACTTGTTTAATTTAAAAGGTGTGTGAACCGCAGAGCTCAGAGAAGAAGGAGAGCTGAATGAGGACAGTTTCATACTAAATCCACCGCAACAGGCAGATAAGAATCCATCACCATGGAACGATAACTGCAGTCGAATCACAGGGACTATGTTTTAAAAACTGTAAACATAAATCCCTTTAAATCAATAAAATAATCTTTAATTAATGTTTTTGACAACGTGTTTGTATTTTAAGTTAGTAGCCGGGTAATAAGCGGGATAATGTATGGTTAGCAAGTTCTTATGGGAAAAATCATCCTGACAGTGTGAGATAAGACAATTTACAGTGCAGTGACCTTAGAGACTTACATTCACTTACATTCACATGCAAAGACAAGCTTATACAAGTCTGGGAAAAATGGAACACAGAGGAAAAATGATAATCCTGCAGTAGAGTCATGAAGAAATATATCGTTAATACTGTGTTATTATCAGATTGTAATAATGCAATTACTACTCATGTAACAGACTGTCCTGTGTTTGATACAGGTTTTTGCATTTTGAACCATATGTCCCTGGACAGTTTCCGTAGGCTGCTGTAAAGCAGTTGTTGTAATCTGGCTGGTTGTGCACATGTATTTGTGAAATAAAAGCTGTGGCTGGTGTTCCACATTAATGTCCAATTTAATATTTTCTTATAAGCATACAATTAGGAGAACCACTTTAATATATTAAAGTATTAAATATAAAATGTCATATATGACATCTGAAAATGTACAATGAAACGGAAAACGCCGTGTTCAAGCAACAGGAAAAAGCTGATGCGTTAAAAGCAACAAACTCTGTACATTGAAAGGAGGGGTATGAAGTAAGCTTTGTTTTGCTGTCTCTGCTGCATTATCTTTCACTCACAGACTTGTACCATTGACTTTAAAAACAATAATAGAAAAAGCAGTTACACTGATGAAATACTAAACTACTTTAAAGCAAGATTCACCTCTCTCTGAAAGTGACTTTTAATTCTGTGGGGAAACATATGCCACTCTCTGCCTTATGGGTAAGTAAAATGAAATCAATAAATCTATAACTCTGACCTCTCCAAACATGACAGTGACAATACATGAGGGATTTAAATGGTCTTTGAGGAAATCCAGATGTCAAACTGATAACAAATCAACTCAAAACAGGCGACAAACAAGAAATGACAGAGAGAGTTAAAATATATGAAAACCCAACATCTGTGCAATCTTCCACATAAAATGCCATGGCTGAGCCAACAGAGACTCTTCCGCAATTAATGTTGCTTAGCAGCACTCCAGTCTTAAGTACCAATTAGGACTGGCAAAACTTGAAGATGGTCCCAGCGGAGCCGTTCTCTTTGAGTGAAAATGCACCTATTCCCACAAACACTCAGTGTGGAAAGGTACCTATTAGTCACTTGTTATTGCCCTCAAGGAACAGACATGGGATTTTATGGCTGCTTCAGGGAAGGAGGGGAACCCAGCACTTCTGGAGTTTCTCGGAGGGCTTGGGAACTCTGGGTAATTCAGAATTAAGCTGTCAGTGCCAAACCTGCTGGACACTGGGAATACAATCAAATTTGTACCTCTCCTTTTCACAAAAATTAAAGATAAATTAAGTGTAAGCCTGTCAAAATGGATAGAAAAGCAGTTCTGCTAAAGGGGTGGAGGGTAGAGGTGGAACTGGGTTGGGAGCATTGCTTGGAAAAGACAGTTTCAAGTACAACTAAGATCAAGTTAGCGAAAAAGAGAAAGATAGAGTGGATAAAAAGGATAAGTGTATGGTGTAGTATAGCGTATGGGTAGATAGTGGAGGGGGATGTGTGGTCCGTCAGTGGGTTACCATGTGGATGTGTGTAATCAGAGGGAGGGAATGGTGCATCATCATTCAGAGTGTGGAGCCTGTGGAGAGGTAAACCAGATGATGGAGAAGCCTATGATTCCTCTACTCCCTGGTATCGCTACTCCTGAGTCCACCCCTGTTAAACTCTGAATGTGGAGCTGAGAAAGGATGAGTGCTCAGCAGCAGGCGTGGTGCTACTCATCAGTATCACAACAGTGAACATGGTGCAGCATTTACTCCTAAACCAGAGCAGGCTGGTGGGTTGAGTGAGCTCATTGGTTTGTGGGTACATGTGTCTGTTTCATGTGCTCTCTCGAATTCATGAAGAAAACAAAGACTCTGTAAAAGTCGATCAGTCAATGAAACTGTTTATGGATCTTTCTTGATTATTATTTTTTCATTGACTGACACATCAATGAGTCTCTAAAGTAATAGAAAATTTTAATTTATTATGTTTAAGACATAGCCCTGTGATAGGTTGGCGACCTGTCCAGGGTGTACCCTGCCTTCCGCCTGAAGCCAGCTGGGATAGGCTCCAGCCCCCCGTGACCCCTAACGGGATAAGCGGTCAAGATAATGGATGGATGGATGGATGTTTAAGACATCATCAAGGCACTTGGCGGTCAAATTAAGTACACCACTAATGTCAGAAGTTCATGAGTTGGTAGTAAAACTTATATCACTAATATTAATGTTGTTTAGATTGTGAATGTGTTTAGAGATCACATCAAACAGGGCAGGTAGGGATACAACATGTCTGCAAAGTAGTGGCTACACAGGATACACCAGTAGGGTTCCAAATACGCCATTAGCTGGTAACATCCAGGGTCTTCAATATTGAAAGAAGGTGTGTCATCAAATGCAGTAAATTCAGTGATTTTGTCATTAAATGCTTTAGTTCTGGGACTCTGTAATACACTTGCTTCAGTTCTTAAATGCATCTTGAATCAACACCATGGCACATGACTGTTTTGATGCCAAAGCTTCCAGACGCAGACACAGATGCAACTGTGTAGCTGTAGCTGTAGCTGTAGCTGCACCTGTGTCTGTAATGATAATCACTTAATAGGTGACTTAAAAGATGCATGTTGGCTCTGTGAAAGGCTGGCGACCTGTCAAGTGTGTACACTGCCTCTCGCCCAATGACAGCCAGGATAGACTCCAGTCCCCTGCAACCTCTAATGGGTAAGCTGTAAAGATGGATAGATGGGCACATGTTGGGATTGATGGATGCTTTATAGATTATTTTTTTCTTAAAACTTATGGACAATTTTTCTCGTCTCAAATATTTGAGGCAGGTTTTCCAAATTGCAATTTTGTAATCCTGCTCTGAAACAGTGATCCATCCACACTGGGACGCCAGTTTTACTCTTACATCAGCTTGTTGCAGCTGCACTTGTTCTTCTCCTCTGTATGCACAGAATATTCAAATGTTAAGATATTTTACCTGATCAAAAGATTACTCCACTAATTACACGTTTCATCAGCTCAAAGTGACATCTTCAAATTGCTTTATCTATCCCACTGACATTCAAAACAAATACCCTAAAAAACAACAATAAAACAATACATTTTAAAAAAAAAAGAACATATTCACATTACCACTGTGTTTCTGTTTCCTCTCAGTAAAAAGGTAACTGATCATCACAATGATTTTTTTGACCTCTCACAGCCAGATATCTTGATGTTTCAATTTCCATTTTTATTGGTTAAAACATATATTTGTAGTATCTTTTCTTAATACTAATGCATATAAATAATTTTGGTATCTTATAAAAAAAGAGAGAACCTGGCTAATCTGCTAGAATATATCTTAGCGAAAGATAAACAGCAGCTTTGTATTGAGAAAACCACAAAGCAAAGATCTGCGTTTGACATCAGAGATAGGTAAGCAGATGGGTTTTGTTTCTTCTATGTTTATGTGAATAGAGATTAAGTGGATAGATGCAGCTCTCATTCATTCTTGAATTGTCCTTGCACCAGATCTCAGGAGCCAAAAGAATTACAGGCTACACTAGAACAATTAAGTCTGCCTCCTGTCCAGATGCTATCAGAGCTGGAGGAAAGTAAACAAGAGCAGATAGGAGCAAGCCCCAGGAAGTGAAATGAATCACAGTCTGAGTCTGAGACAGACGCTTCTCTCTGTCTTTTCTGAACAGATAAAAAGAGGAAAGAAAAGACAGCTACAGCTGCAGTCGGCCGGAGATCTTATTTTCAGTCTATTTTCAATCAGCTCTTCTTAAATGGTGAGATCTCCAAATGATATAAACTGTCATAAACTTGGCAGCCACTGATTGTGTTTAAATGTGCACTGAGCAGCTTTGTGTTTCTCCAATGTGTTTATATATATATGTGTGAGCATGCACACAGTTGAGATTCTGAGAGTGTGTCTGAATATTTTAGGTTCCATCATCTGTCGTCCCCTCGCTGTGCGCCTTTATATCTGTGTTTGGGCTTTTCCAGAGTACACAAGCTATAGGTGGTATAAAAAGCGGAGATAGAGATGACAGAGCTGACATCGGCTCTGTCAGCCAAGAGGTGGCTATCTGCTGCCTCACGTCTGCTCTGCTCTTCCCACCAGATTAACTGTCTGGTTTCCTCGCCCTGTGCTGAAACTGACAAATGTCACTCTAAATAGTTGTGTGTGACTTGTGACGGATTTGTGTGAGCTCATCTAGCCCAAGAAACACACCCCCAAAGACATTTGGCAAAGTGAACCCGGTTTGCACCCCACCGTGACACCTCTGATGTCACATCAGTGGCATTCAAACCACCTCTTCATGAATGCTGGGTTATGTTTCCCGGTTGTTGTGAAGTGGCATTCTGTGCGCTTCATAATGCTGCTGCCTGATGTGGGAACAGGGAACAAGATGCAGTCGTATAGACCTGCGAACTCTGTCATCATTTATTGAAGATGACATGTACTTTTAGCACACATCGCTCCCAGGCTTTCTCCTCCGTGCTGTCAGTTTTAAACACACTACGGGGAGCGCTCACTGCAAAAGAGAGCACTGCAGACACACATAAAACACACAAGAGCTTGTAGTCTTTGATTCTCCCACATAAAACACACCGGGATAGAGATACTTACTGTACACACACGTATATTCACACACCCTCAGATTTAAGTGTCTCCTGGGTCGTTCTTTTCTGTACAATAATCCTTGTTAGAGATGCAGAGGCGCTGTAATGATAGCCATAACCATTCTGAAGCAGTTAGTCTTAGTATCACCTCAACCCCCAAGTCTGCTGGGAAGACCACTTCACACACTCGTTTATTGCCTTCATGACCATTAGTATCTCCATTTTATTGCTGTCATCGTCACCATTTACCTGACGAACGCAGCCTCAGCAGGATTTCTTGGCCGCCCCCTCTCTCTCTCATATGCATACACACTCACACACGTAGATCTTAACTTTGCTTTCGTATAAAAACTGCTATGTATTGATGAACCACAAAGATCCTCATATTGTTGCCTGTGAAGGTTCTCAGTCATCCAGGTCATGGTAATCCAAAGCTTGATCCGTAAGGCAACTGGACTCAAAAGAGTGCCCCTTGTTGCACCTCAAGGACAAGGGACACTCCTTTGAGGACAGCAAGGTTCAGATCCTGGACAGATAAGAGGATTGGTATGAAAGAGGGATGAAGGAAGCCATCTTTGTTAAGCTTGAACACCCTTCTCTTAACAGAAGTGGTGGACTAAGACACCATTTGTCTCCTACATACAATGCTGTTTTAAATTCTTTGTCAAAACAAGTAAGACCATACTCACACCAGAGACCATGTGACTCTAACGACTCACAGCTGACCCATCACCCTAATGACAGTCAGGAACTAGGTTAACAATTTTCAGGAGGTACAGAATGACTGACAGAAACTAGATCAACGACCCCACTTAAGACCCTTTGTGTCTCCTGGACACACCCACGACTGTTAGTGGCTTATATCTTCGAGCTCTTCCCCAGTCTGGTCAGAACTGAAGAAGCCTTTCGGAGGAGAGTTGAAATGTCTTCAAGAATTTCTACCAGTCCCGTTGCCTTACGGATCAAGCTTCGGATCCTCATATTTTTGTATATATGTTTTAAAACGTATTAAAACAGATCAAATTATCAACTGATTCTGAGTATTCCTCGCTGTTCTCTGTGCCAAATATTCTAGAGAAAATGTATCTGATGGGTTTCAGAATTAATCAATTTTCCAAGGAAAAACAAAATCCAACATTCGCTTCATTCAAGCTGTGTTTGCTTGCCTTCTTTTATGAGCCTCTGTAGTGAATTGGATTTTGGTTCAAACATGAAACGGCTCTGCTTGAGAGGAATATCCCCTCTGTGTCTGCTGTAGCGTCTGGAAACAAAGTGGTACTATTTTCTCTTTGCCAGTCCTGTCCTGTTCATCATTTTGTCTTCAAAAATCTTGTCCAGCTTCCTTATGTGTGTCCTATGTGCTGCACACAGTAAAACACTGCAAGGAGAAATGTCAACAATGGCTCTATCAGTCTGCATGCTGTAGATAATTTCTTGCCGAATTAGACAAGTTAACAACAGGTAGGTGTTAAAGTTTCTCAATGGGGAGTGTGGTGGCAGCAAGGTTCACATTAGCTGGCATCTACCAGCTTTTGGACGGTTTTACGTGAGGTTGCCCCACAGATAAAGAAACCAGTCAATATCTCCAGTGGGAAAAATTAAGTGATAACCATATTGATCTGAAAAAGAAGACACTCAGGGTCTTCACTTTCTTTTGCCAACATATGATCATAATGGGGCAGAAAAGTATCAGATTTTTTTACTTTTACTGAAACGCCACATATCAAATTGACTGATTAGGCGTTTTTCAACCGGAGGAACTTTACCCCTGAACTATGTATTTCGACCGGTGGGCCCAGGGTCTAAATTTAGTTCAAGGGTAGTTTATCTCCCCCCTAAAAAGCCCCTGCTAAGGGGGGGAGTACTTTTCAAAGTTCCCAGGACTTTTGGGGGGCAGGGCATGCAATGCTGAATGTGTCACACACACATCTGTGATTCACTTGATTTCTCTTTCTTTCATTCGTTTTTATTTGTTCTATCTTTTTTGTATGTGTGTGTACTTTTCAAAAGAAGACACTGTGACTCACTCGATTTAGCAGCTTGTAACAGTATTCTTCTCTAAACCCACCGCAAATGTGTCTCTCCCTGTGTTACGGTTATAAAAGTGACCCTGTAAACTGGAGACCTTCAGTTGAACGTGTCAGTGTTTGAGGAGTTTACACAGCTTTTGAAACACAGGGAGTTCCTAGGAATGCATCTAGTTTAGTTTTTATTAAGATTTCAAAATATCCTCATCAGATATGTAATGATCGTCTAAAGACTTTTATGAGGGATGTATCCGACTGAAAGTCTCCAGTTAACAGGGTCGCAGTTTAAACCAAAACACTGGCCGCTCTCTGCCCCGGCCTTTTGAATTAAAAAGGATTTTAAAGTTGTGTTGAAACGTCTTTGCTGCTCGAGCTTATCTCCTCTCCAGTGTTGATTCAGTCAATCAATCTGTGATGAAATATAGCACGATCTAAAACAGCGCAATCTGAGTCTCTTCATGCTAACAGGCTAACTGTTATCCCCAATCGGGGCGCCCATTTGTGTGTGTTCAATTAATGTGTGAAAACATTTAATATTCCCTTGCTTTTGTAGCTTTTAATTTCAGTACCAAACTTCAGCCCTGGCTAAATTTGCTACTTTCAGCATTTTTTCCTTTATAAGCCAAATTTAGCCCATCAAAAACTCCTCACACAGGATTTAAAATATGGTGTAACAGCCCAAGTTTGGATAGCTTGATCCTCTGTTTTTGAACTAATCTGAACCAACCTGATAAAATTATGTCACTGTTGCCATGCAGAGTTTATGGGACATGTTCTGTCTATGATGCAGCTTTTTAAACAAAATCATGAGCTAACATATTTTCTAAGTCCTACATATTGTACAACCCTGAGGGGACTCTTGCAAATGTAGTGCATCACATAAATCAAATCAAATTTCTTTGTTTAGTGCACATCTATCTGGAGCTCTCTCAGGACACTGGTAATAGAAGATAGTAGTGGAGGACTACAGTTTGAGCTATGGAGTGCTGGGATCAATACTGACCGATCCGACTGTGCTGACAGGCCAGTGCACATTCCTCTACGGACACTTATGTCTGGCCCCTGGCCTGAGAACCGCTGACATCCTGAAACATGACGCTACAATGATGGACAAGCGGTTTTATGTGTGTGTGTGTTTGTGTGTTGGGGGAGATAGATGCTAACAGCCAGATCTCCAGGGCCACTCGGATCTATCCAGGGATTTCTCTGTTAGTGTGCATTGTTTGGTGGCAGTGGTTAAGTCTGGTGTGGCTGCGTGTCTCGGATATCAAGGATACTCTTTCCTCCTTCATGGCTCCTTCCTTCATTGGAGCTGAGATTACTTTTAGAGACGACACGCACACCATAATCCACGAAACACCTCTGTTCCGGTAACTCTTGGAGCAGTGGGATTTCCTCTGATGTAGGTGCTATGTCCTGGGTTTGTGTGAGTGTGTGTTTCTAATACTGAGTTTGTGTGTCTGTTTGTGTGCATAGTACAAAAAATGCAATCACGGAGAGATTAGAGCTGATGATGTGCTGGGCAGAAGTAGACACAGACGAGTGTAATCTGAGGAGTGAAGCAGAGGGAAGCTGAAGTGTGTATATTTTGGCTCTACCTTCGGTGCATTAGTCTGAGTGTTTATGTGGGTAAGACCGTACACAATTTGGTGTATATTTGTGTGTCCATCTTCACATTCCTTCATTTAAACGTCACTTTCTTTCCCCTTTTCTTCAATCTGAAATGAAAATATATCTTTAAGATGAAGGGGAGATCTTTTCTTGTCCTGTGCTTTTGAAAATATATAAATAAATAAAAATTACTTGGCAAGCGACTCAAAAATCAAAGTATGTTTGTTGTTTGCTTCACTTATTCAACCTTAACTGCCTTTTGAGTGGTTTCATTGGTGGTCAAAGCCAAACCAAGCTACATAAAAGTCCCTGACAGGTAATAGCCTTCTGTATTTGTGGCAAATATACTACTAAAGTGTTTCCTTCCTGTTGTGGGCTGTAAAAGCAAACTAATAAATTAGCAGATTGGACTTGAAATGGACACAAGATACTAATGAGGTGCCCTGATGAAAAGGATAACAGTGAAGTGAAAAACTCCTCCCCATTTGAGCCCTCGTCCCAGTGCTTCTGCCTGACCAATAAGGCACATCGACTGGCCCTGAGCTCACGGTAAACTTCTGATAATAAGCAACCCTCTACTTAGCCCAAATGGCCAACACACCCTAATCGTGAAATTGGAACTGAGCACTGAGAGCCAACAGATCCAGGCTTATAAAAGGAGCACCTCCTTTCACCAGTGTTTCATGAAATGGGACCAACAACAATGGGGAATGCTCAGCAGATCCAGTGTCCATGTCAGGTCTCAATCAATCAACCAATTTTTATTTATATAGCGCTAAATCCCAAAATCTCAAGACGCTTTTGCAAACATAGCAGGTCTAGACCTTACTCTATGTTATATTATTAGCAAAGACCCAAGATCAAGACAGAATAAGATCCAGTCTGATCTTACAGACAGTCTGCTCATCTTAATCCACTATGAGTAACAAGGAAAAACTTCCTTTTAACAGGCAGAAACCTCCAGCAGAACCAGACTCATGTTAGACACACATCTGCCTAGACTGAGTTGGGGTTGAAAAGAGGTATAGCCTCTTAATAGACATAAAGAAGAGACAAACAGAGAGAAAAGAGATGTAATGGTAGGAGGACAGGGAAGGCAGAGCCAGGCAATAAGCCTGTTGGGGCCACACGCCACCCCCACAGTGTTAAGGCTGATTTATACCTCTGCGTCTCCCCCTACGTAGCAGGGGCTGGCGCGGACATTAGCTCCACCTAGTTGTGCGTCAGTGTGTTCGTGTCGGGCAGCATTTCCACGCAGAAACTCTTGAGGGCAGTGTGGTCTCTCTGATAGCCGGTCACCCGCTAAGATCTCTGTTTACTTTTCCACAGCGATTGGGAGCATGTTATGTTAATCTACAGCTGATACATGTTGCTGTTTATCATGCAGACATGATTAAATGGAAGAATAGAGAGGAGGAGATGAAATATACGGCCGATGAGCGGGGATCCCGGAAGTGCTATAAATGCGGGAAATACAAGCTGCCAAATCGCGGGGCTTGCGCTCCATGTTGATACTACGGGTAGAATCCCTACATTTTGGAGGAGGTGCATGTCAGCTACATGTGTAGGCCTCTGCGTTGGTACGGGAGCTACTCGGACCCCTGGCGTAGGATACGCCAGTATAAATCAGCCTTTAGGCTTTATACTTTACTTCCCCCCTACTCCCCTATTTTTACAAGGAAAGAGATCTCCCATCTTCTTGTCTCCAAGCGAAATTCTTTGAAGTCCTGCTCAATACAGTGTAAGTGAACAGGACGGTGTACAAGGTATGGATCAGATCTTGTTAAATGGATAACACTTTCTTCAATAAATGTGCACATGGCTAATTGTCTTAAATAAACCATCATTATCCACAATACTGGCGTTCTCCTCAGTGGACCCTAGATGAATCACCAACACTAAATTGCTCTAATAATCAGCCCTTGTCTTTCGTGAAGCAGAGGATGTATGCTAAGAGTACGGAGAATGCTGTAGTTTAGATAATAGATTCTTCATGTCAAAGGCGAATGTTCTGCCTCAGGCCATCCGCTACTCTCTCTCAGCAGAGCCATCACCTCCTTTTGTCAGAGTGAGAAAGCCTTGGAAGTTCAATGAAAAACAGTTGAGTTTTGCAAAGACTGACAGTAATTACTGTATCTTACCAGCAACCTTCTGATCCCTGAGAGTGTGATGTCAGAGAATACGGAACAGTGATAGTGTCAACTCTGTATGCAAATGCAACACTCAAAAAAGTAGTTGCACAATAATCTTTTCCAAACCAACCACGGTAGTGCAAGTTTCTTTGATGGTGATTGTAAAATTACAGCAAAGTATTAAATGTCTACCAAAGAATACATGTGAGGTGATGCCAATCTTTTTAGATGCTGTCTGTCTTGTACATTTTGTACTTTCAGTTGTTCACAATGAAACTTTATGACAAGAAGCTCTTTAAACAACCTTATTGCCCGTCTTTCTTACTGATGTTCTGGTTGTGTCAGACGCTTGATTCTGATTGGTCAAAGATTCTGAGTAGCCAGGTAATAAGCGGGATAATGTATTGTTTATTGTTTAGTTTCACTGTAAGCTGATTATCACAAGTCTAACGGCTGTCTAAAACACTCCCCTTTTTTAAGCAGTTAGCAGTTTGTTATGGGAAAAAGAATCCTGACAGGGTGAGACAAGACCCCAATGCAAAGCTTATTACCTGGCTACTAACTTAAAATACAAACATGTTGTTAAAAAACATTGATTAAAATATTATTATATTGATCTAAAGTGATTTATGTTTACAGTTTTTAAAACATAGTCCCAATGATTCCACGTCGGTTATCGTTCCATGGTGATGGATTCTTATCTGCCTGTTGCAGTGAATTTAATATGAAACTGTCCTCATTCAGCTCTCCTTCTTCTCTGAGCTCTGCGGTTCACACACCTTTAAAAATAAACAAATGTCACAACTTTGAACCCTGCTGCTGTCATCACCACCGCTCATGGTTTAAGTTTCTTTGTAGAGACCGGTAACGTAAAGTTTCTCTCACCTGCTCCACTGTCGTTGATCAGAGTGGTGGACAGGATCCAATATGTAAACGTCCGTAGCCTGCTGATTTAGCATGCTAACCGAAGCTAACGTTTTAGCCCCTTTGCTTACCAATATGACGCCAACCGAAGCTAACGGTTTCCCCTCACCTTACGGTCTGTGGTGTCAACAAGCATAAGCTGAATGTGTCTGAACTCTTTTCCGCGGTTTGATTTGACATGACATGTGATCAGTTTGCCTCTGGTGTTGCTCATGTTAGTGAATGATAATAACTGCTGTCAAGGGGTTTTGACCAATCAGAATCAAGCTTCTTACACAACTGGAAGATCAGTAAGAAAGCCGGGTAATAATGTCTTATAACCAACCCTCAACCTATTCTTTGCTAATCTGCTTTTGGTTATAAGTTGAAAGAAATTTACATTATTGCAAAAACTTACTGTGAATAAAACAACTCCGCCCAGAAGTGAGCTTCTAAAGTTTGACCTAAATGAAAGAAAGAACAGACTTTTAATTAGTAAACTATATAAAACATGCCTGGAAGTTAATGCATTTGTTTTAAATTGTGCCTTTCAGATCCATTTTGAAAACATTCTGGAAACAGATCGTCTCATATTCAGTTGCTGAAGGCATGCGCATGATATATGTAAATGTTATATGTAAATTTCTGCAATTCCAATGAGCCTTTGCGAGCTCGGCTCTCATTCCATAGCATAGTGGTTTAGATGAGGGTAGAGAAGAAGAAACACTCATTTCCTGTGCAGCACAGCTCAGCAGACAGATGGACAGAGGGCAGATGGAACACAGAACCTGAACATGATTTTCTTATCCATGCTGAAGGATTGTTGATTTAAACTGTCAGGTCTAGAGAAAGAGGAAAAATCAAGCTACCACAACTCTCTTCTCCTTGTCCTATTCCTGCCATGTCTTTGAAGAGAGCGCTTTGTTCAGCTGTGTTATTACATTATCAGCAGACAGACAATTTGTTTGACAGTGCTTCTAGAGAAAGCTGTGATGTGCCGTACACATCCCTTCATTCCCCTTTTTCCTGATTTCAATTAACGCTTCTCTGCTCTCCAAAACAGTCGGTGCTCTTTTTTTTCAATCTGTCTTTTCTGTAAGTCAAGGACAGGCTGTTAGGAATCCGCAGAGCCGACAAGTTCACACAAACACACACAGACAAGAACACACGTTAATTGCTTGGAAGAGAGAAAATAAGGGAATAAAAGATACAGAAGAGAGAGAAAGCGTGCAAAATCCAACAAATTTAAACAACTTTGAATGACACAGTGTGTTGGTGGAAGCGTTGACTTGAAATTAACTTTCATATACTTACACATGTTGTGAGTTTGACTGTACTCTTTTGACATGGCTGCAGTTTTCCCCACCATATATGCTGTTGTGAGCAGTGCTTTGCTTGCACACTATTAAAATTAGCAGAGCTTGGAATACTGCCCTTTAATCATTCTTTCTTTTAATAACTTTTAACTGCCTTTAAATTCAGTTTCCTTTAATGTTATCATTTTTGCAATGCCTGACTTCACTGAATGAATGCAGCACAGTGGCAGAAGACATCTACACTGAGCTGGGGAGCCTAGTGATGTGTCACTCACGAATGACTCGACTCTAAGGGCCAGCTATTGTACATGAATGATGCTATGAAGAGCCGTTTTGGAGTCGAAAGAGACGGTTCTTCATAGCATCATTCACATCCCATCACTAGGAGCATATATGGTGAGGTTGTTTACCTGAGAAAGAAGAAGGATCCAAACCCTGTTCTTCGTAAGATGGATCACAGACAACCTGAGCAAGAACATAGGTCCTTTGTGCATTTGAAGTAATCCATTAAACTTTATGGATATAATGTGTTTGGATTAAATCTGTTACTGGACTTGGATTGTGGCCTCCCTCTCTGTTGCAGTAGGAGGGGATGACCTTCAGACTTTCAACAGGTTTTAAAGGTAGAGTTGATATTGAACAGACTTAAAGGATTAGCTGTCATCTAAATTGGTGTCATTGTTAACATAGTTACATTTTGGAATAATTGTGCCCACCTCTAAAAGTACGTTGTAGCAGAAGTTGGAGCTGCCAGAAGTCAGGTGAGTTCAACTCGTCGAAAAACGTGGAAACAGAGTGTCCCTTTTCCGCATATTTAGTAGGGTCTATGGCGGGCGAAAAGTGCCACATGGGTGTGAAAATAAAATGTTTGTATGTTGGAATATTTTACCTCCTAAAAACGTGGTTTAGGGTAAAGTAAATTACCACCAGAAAATTGTGATAAATATATCGTTATCGGAGTTTGTATTGTTGTTGTTGTTTTAATTGTTACAAAGTAATGTTTGTTAAAACTTTTGGCAAATAGTGACGCCCAGTGGGAGGAGTCACTGGCTATATAAGAGGGCTGTGTTGAGACCCCTCTGGCAGTTTTTTTGTCTGGCATGAAGGAGGTAGCTTGCTGAGCAGTGTCTGTTCACTGAACCTGTCTATGATTGTTTTTTTTTTATAAGTAATCTTTTGAGTTGTTGTTCTTTTTGGTTCCTCACTTTGTTCCTTGTAAATATCCTGCACTGCACTGAGACCGGCACCAATAAATATTTCACCTCAATTTTTCTGACTACACCTGTGGGTTTTTCGAAACGTCAGTGAAGAAGAGAACCTCGCAACAGTGTGGTTTAGTGTATTTTTAAGGAAATGCATTTGAAATAGTCAAAAGTGCGATCACATGACCCCCAAATAAAACCTTATCTTATTTCCTCTCAAATGTTCAGTGTAGCAAGAAAACAGAAGTGACACAGAAATGACAGGTAGGTCAGGAGAGTGTCAGAGAGAGACATGTCCAGTGTTACTTTTACAATGCTCCTTTTTAAATTGTCAAAGCAGAGTTGCAGTGAGTCGTGATTTAATACTTACTTATCATCTCCCACTGCATAAAAACACACTGTAATTGTCTAACACTTAAAAGCTTGCAGAACCTTTTTTTAGAAGTGTGCAGGTACAGAAACACACATACAGGGAACACAGACATACCAACATAGTGGCTGTACGCTCTGAATGACAGGGTTATACCAGCTTTGCATGAGAATACAGATAATGCAGTCAGATGGCGAGGGGAAAGTGATGTCAAACAGACAGGTCTTCAAAAGAGGCACTAGCCCCCATCCCTACACACACACATACATACACACACACACACGCACACACGCACACGCACACACACACACACACACACACACACAGACAGACACACACACACACACACACACACACACACACACACACACACACACACACACACACACACACACACACACAGCTCAGTGAACTGACAGCCTCTGGCCTGAAATTCAAGCAGCGTCAGGATGTCAAACTGCACTGTGCTTTGACACCCGGTGCTGTCCTCAGCAAAAATAGAGCGGCAAAACAGCAGTGGAGGCTTTTGTAAACACAAAAATTCACAGTCCATTTGTGTTTTAGTTCCCATTGAATGCACAAACAGACCTCGTAGTGAGGGACACACAATTGCACAAACACACCAACCACAAAGAGGGAAATGTAATACACAAGTCCTGTCAGATATTCATTATAATGGATACTTCAAGAGCAGTTCATATGCTGGCATTACACTTTTTGTGAGGCGTCTTTCTCCTGGAGATGGAAGAACAGCAGTCTAAGAGGACTTTTTGGAGGTTTTAGCCTTGACTTGATAGGACAGCTTGTGAGAGACAGGAAAGGTGGGGAGAGAAAGAGACTTGGAATCAATCCTGCAACCAATGCAATGAGGGCTGTAGCACCTGTACACAGGGTTACTGCTGAGCTAAACAGGTGCTTTTATAACAGTTCCTTAGTAGTGACTACAGTACTAAGTATAACAGAGAGAACCCACTGCACCCAGCATCTTTTTCAGGCCCCTCTGAGTGTTATGTTATTGTATAATAACTTCGGTTGCTGGCCTGCACTGTTCATTATTGTTCTAATGTCGCTGCCCTAGTCAACCATTCATAAACTAGACTGGGTTACCCGGGTAACCAGGAAAATAGATGCTTGTCAGATTACCATCACAGAGACAGAGAAGTAGATACCTGGGACAGTTCTTTATGCATCAATATTGAATTGAAGGAATATGGCCTTATCTGAGTGTACTCGTTTCTTAATATGACCCCGAAAGTCCACAGGATGCGTGTGCACCGCGTAACGGCTGCAACATGGCTCTTCTCTGTCCGAGGGCTTGCACCCTGCTCCACAGGATGCGTGTTGGGAGCGTAGTGCCAGCTCAGAGCAGGCAGGATCAGTTGGGTCCAGCATAGAGAGAACTACATACAAACAACAGGTTACAGAGCCTTTCTGTGGTTAAATTTCTGCTCATTTGGACAGTATTTCATTAATTTTGTGCTTAAATCATCACTGAGTATGCTGCATAACCGTAAAGTTTGGTTTTTGCAAGTTTAGATGGGTTAAGAATAATGATTATGCTCTATTTTGTTGTCCTGTTACCTTCTGACCCAGTTATCATCTTAAAGTCCTGTTGTAGTCGACCTGGATCACAGATATGTGGCTGTTTGTAGCTTACATCCATAATCAATGAGTATTTCTGATCTAAATTATCTTTAAATGGTCGAGAGTCCGTATATGATGTTTTATTTTGAAATTGGCGGATGTTGCATGCGATGCTCGTGCCTGACTTCCTGTCCAGGTCGTTCTTTTCTGTGCATATTGAAGTGTGCTGGGCACAGGCTCCGTCGAAAATAGACTTGAAGTGTATATCTGGTGGAGTGGCACAGGGGCACGCTCCCGAGACTGAGCTGAGATGCGCCGCTGCGCTCCCTGTGGGCCCTAGAGCATTGACTAGAATGGAAACGTATCGGCTGCGCTGTAACGCAATGGGACACATCCTGTGGACCTTGGGCTTGAGGGTGCATTCTACAGTAAGATTGTCTGGCCCTCTCTCCATGAAAGACGCAATATCCATTGGCATCTTTTTATCTATAAATCTGTCTTAGAAAAATTAACAACATACCACACTGAACTTCTTAATCACCCAGACCGTTTTTTATCAGACTCGCACCTCAAACCAGCTGCTTCTGCATGTTCCTCGAGTTTGGTCAGAACTGGATCTGCTTTTTGTTTCTCTGCTCCTGACTCCTGGAACGAGTTGCAGTTGTTTACCTGTGTTTATTTATGTATCATTTTAATCAACAGTCCCTTCCTATTCTAGGGCTTTTATAGTCGATTCCCCTACACCACCTTTTATTTGTATTATTTTATTTGATCTTTTAATCATTTTTATCTCCAAATCAAAAAATACATTATCCTATTTGATGACTTTTGATACTCTTGATGCCTTGTTGTTTGTTTGTTTGTTTTTGTTTTGTTTTTCTAAATGTCACTGTAACTGACCCAATATCATTGTAAATGAGGGTTGCCCCTCAATGATCTCTCAAGTAAAAATAAAGGTTGATTGATTGATTAATATACACTAATCAATTATTTCTTTAATTTTTTAAACTTAATATACATGTTTACTCATGTTCCAAATCTTCTTCATGTTGTTTTTAAGTACAATAAATTGTGCTCAATGGAAAAAAAACCAATTACAATTATTCAACAGATGAATAAACACAACACTGTCAAAGTCTCTATGTCAGGATGTTTGAAACAAAGAGGAAGAGCGAAGTAGGGAGAGAGTGAGAGAGGAAGAGAGATAAAGAGGCAAAGAGTGAGAGCAAATCTATTACTGATAGTGATTTGGTGCTTGCTGGCGAGGATGGGGAACAGAGGGGTCCATTCATGTGATAAGAGAGTAGTGGAGCTCAACTAACTCTGTAATTACACTGCACAAAAGTCTGCAGAGAGGATTTTTATTTTTTCTACTGCTGAAAGCTTCTTATAACACATTTCAACAGACAACGCAAGGGTTAAAGGCATTTGAGTCACAAGTAATCCCAAATACACTCTATCTCGTCTGCCATCTGTAAATCCTGTCTGGATATCATTTGTGTGTCCAGGAGGATGGTGGATATGTTGCTGTGCCGTTCAGCATGTCCCTCCTTTGGGTCCTGTGATCTGTGTGAATATTTGTCTCCACTAGCTTTCCTTGAACGCTCTCCATGCAGCTCTTTCTTCCCAGCTAGCGTCACAGGAGCTCTGACAGGAGGCAATTTTCTGATGTTATTTGGGTGATTTTATTTGCTCAGTAGGGCACCATGCCCCCCAACCGTCACTGACACATTTCTACTTCTCAACAGTCTCCCTGGTGCAAAGCCCACCTGAGACATGGTGGAATCAGAGTAATGAAGTACGTAGCACACTGGCAAAGGCATCAGTCAGATGACAGCAGGAGGATAGACAACAGAGGAGAGGAGAGGTGGAGAGGCAGCACACAAAAGGAGAATAGAAAAAAAAAAAAAAAAAGCTGAAACTCAACCAAGGGGATGAAATGTGAAGCAACATGATGAGGAAACCTGTGCACATCAATGAAATATTACACAGCCATACATTAAAGGGAATTTAAGAGCGTGGAAAGTGGAAGATAAATGTTGAAGGGTCTGGAAAAAAAAAGAACAAGGCCAATAATTTGAGACCGGATATACCCTCCATGGACTGTGTCCGCTTGGGTTCCCCTCTCTGACAGCTTATTAAAGTTTCATGCTAAAATGAGTCAATATTAGAGATGACATTTTCAGGGTGACCAGTCTGGGGCTGATATGGGAATAAGGTAAGGCTCTTGTTGCCATGGTGGCCAAATGACCAGTCGTGGCCAGAGGGCACAGAGACAGGAGGAGGGATGGACGAGGTTCCACCACACCAGCCAAATTATCTTGTCTCAATTCAAACTAAAGAGATGTCAAAGGACCAAAGTGAAGCCCTGAATCACAGTTAATGTCTTTGGAAACATTAAGAGGATAAAATCAGTCGCTGGAAACTCTATATCACCAAGAGACAAGGAATAACCTCACTATCTACCCAGTGGTGGAGAAAGGGTGTGGCCAGGGGTGGCCATGGCCACCTATAAAAACTGATTGGCCACCCCATTGGCCACCCTGAAATTCTTAAACATGATTGGCTATTTACCATGTCAGAGGCATTACTTATATTGAAATCTGCTATTGTGTTTTTAAGCTGCAGAGACAGTAGTTTCTGTGGATTTGAATATTATTTTTGTTGATGCTTTGACTTTGGACAATCTACTTCATTTTGAGTCCTTAAAGAGTTCAGTTCAGCAGATTTAAATGTTGAAACTGTCGAGTTACATTTTTAATGTTAACTGTAGAAATTGACAAAAATGTGACATTTGTTAAATCATTCTATAAAAAGAAGTTAAAGTAGATGTGATTATTGGAAGTAACTCTCCTAGGTTTGGGGTAAGCCCCTAATGTTTTCCACGCCTGGCCAACCCCTCAACAATCAGTGCTCCAGTTTGACCACCAAAGTCAAAACTGTGTGGCTGCGCCACTGCATCTACCCTACAGGTGCTCCATAAAGTTTATGATTCAACATATGTTGAGGACAGCCAGAGTCAACTCTCAATTCTTAAAACTGATCTCTGTACTTTTGTTTTTGAGCTGTTTTGTTGTACACAGATCAATGCAGGAGACAGCTTTGCAGACACTAAACTTTACAATCCTTCAGTGTTCAGTAGCCCTAAAGTCTTAACCTGAGGCTGAATTCATCACTGAGGTCTCCTTCTTCCAAGAAACAAAAAGACAAGGGGATAAAAACCTGGAAAGCACAGAATAAAGGACTTGAAAATAAAAATAAAAAGCTTGTCGGGTGTATTCAGCGGAAGTGTCAGAATGAGAAATATAAGCTATTTCCAAGTTGGTCCAGATTGTTTCTATGAGCTCCACTTGTTTTAGGGTTAGGAGACCTGCTGCGGTGAGCTTTCACAAGGTTTTTACGGAGAGGTTTTTTATGCTCTCCTGTCCTCAGATATTACTGTTATTACAGCAGTAAAAACCATGCACAAAGCCTCTCACTTATGTCAAGCTTTGATGGCTGCAATAGGCTGACTTTGGCTTAGTTTGTTTTACTTGCAGCTGCAGGTCTACATGTCTGATGACTAGGGGTGGGAATTGCCTGGTAGCTTGCGATGGGATAGGACACCATAGTGTATATGATACACGGTCTGAAATAACAATAATATAACAATATATACTAGTGGTGCAACGGATCATCGTTGATTAGTGATCCGTACGGATGCCTCTCCACTCACTCGTGAAGTGCAGCGGTAGTCATGGCAAGTGAAGGAACAGAGGAACTTGAAAACCCTCCTGCATCTTGTAAGTCACATGTATGGGAGCATTTTGGTTTCCCTGTGAAATACAGTGAAGGCTGAATGTGCTTGAGCCACGTTATGAAATTCCGTCGCACACCCACTAGACCAGAGGCCGTCAATACGCGGCCCGCGGGCCACATCCAGCTGCCTATTTGTGGCCCCCGAACTGTTATTCCTTCACTCTGTGTTTTGGTCGGGTCACCTCGTGTTTACCGGGACTTGCCTCCATGTCAACAATACGCAGACAGACTGTTACTGGGTCACTTAGAGTCCACTGCTGCGAGTGCAATTTTTAACTTTCACTTTCATTTATGGAGCAGTTCGCATATTGGCACTTTGCCAGCTGTAGGACCCTAGAATCCACGAAAACGGTGTGTTCCAAGTTTGCAGCTCAAAGAAAAGTGGACGGTGAAAATCAGCAAATGAAAGAAGAATGGAGTGAAACTTTTGAAGTTCCTCTGCTCCTTCACTTGCCATGCCATGAATGCAGTGAATGAGGCAAGACTGGGCCCACAGTAAATTTTGAGTTGAATGTTGTTTTTATTTAATGGGCAAAAGTTTACAAGTGTTTTACAAATTAATTGAGAACAAAGTTATATTTGTCTTTTTTTTTTTTTTTTTTTTATTTTGGCTGATCCGAAAAATTTTCTGATCCGTGACTCAAAACCGTGATCCGATCCGAACCGTGAGTTTTTTGATCCGTTGCACCCCTAATATATACTATATATTTTTCAGCCACCACTGAAATATTACTTTGCCCTGGACTGTTCACTTACTTTCCCGAGAACCAGATCACTAACTTTCCCCAGGACCGCTTCACTAACTATCCCGGGGACTGGTTCACTAACCTTCCCCAGGACCGCTTCACTAACTTTCCCCAGGACCGCTTCACTAACTTTCCCCAAACAGCTCAGAGTTTAGACAAACAGCCCATGGTCCTACTGCCCCAAAGACTATGGAGTGATAAAACTTATAAATGATATAAGTTCTGATTCTGAGTTTGTATGTCTTTAGATTCAGAGTCAGATGGCTCAAACATGCAGGCTGTGAACTCTCTCTTGACCTGTCAATCAAATAGTTAGGCCACGCCCACAAAGTCCTGAGAAATGCTCTGACCTGTACAATAAGCTGTTTTCATTGCTATATCTTACTTCAAACCTTGAAATTAAGAGACATTTAAAGTATTTGACTGACATATCCGTTTATTAAAGGTATTAATCTGCAGTTAGGGTTATATATGGACGGGTTGCTGGGTATAGGCTGATTTTATGACACTCTAGAAAATCTCCCTATTTTCCACAGTCCAATGTAGGCAGGTATGGTTAAGTACAGTTTTTTTTTCATATAACTATCTCCCAGAAGTTCTACAAAATAGGCCCCCCTCAATGACCTGCTTTTATGCACACATACATACAGCCTTTAAAAGCCTTTAGAAAAGCAAAGCTTTGTACGATGTAGTGTCTCATTTTCTTAAACTTGGGTTGCCATGTCTGTTCCTCATTACTTTCTTTTTGTCGCGTTCTGTGTGTTTTAAGCTGTCTTGATCATTGGCAGCACAAAGAAACAGAGTGACTGGGATCAGTCTGTTCTTTGCGATCCCCCAGCGTGAAAGAAAATCAGCAGCAAAGATGGCTGTAAAAAAAAAAAGAAAAAGAAAAAACAATCCCTGAGTGATTCATTTTCTTTGAAAAGCGGGGAAGAAAGTGAAGATTACATTTAAAGCCATTTGAAGCAAATCACACAGTCATGCAGACCTGCAATTTGTTACAATGTTTGAAGATTCCCCCTGCTCTTCCTGTGAGACCTTTAGGAGGTCGTCTGACAGGCCTGAAGCTGGCCACACCGGAACCAGGCAGCAAACTATCACAGTGCCTAACCTTTCATTTCCTGGCTTCAAGTGGGAGATCAAAGACTTCGAACAAATGATTCAGGAGGAGGGGGTTGATAGAGAAAAGGCGCTTTAAAAGACAGTGATAAGGGGAGTTAAAAGGAGGAGAGGAGTATAGTTCAAGAGCAACCTGAATGAATTGATTGACAGTGAATATCGGAGGTGACAGAGTCAGCGAGAGTGCTTTTGAAAGGGGTTGTGGGGAACAGAGAAGCAGCAGGAAGTCAGGAGAACTGGCGGACCAATTAGTTGAAATGGTTGAAAGATCAGATCCTTTTTTTATTAACATGTTCTTCCTTCATGAAGTTTCTTCACTCATGACAGCACACGCACACACATGCCAAGTTGCAACAAAAGCACTACAAAAGGTGCATTTTGACCAAGAGTTCTGGGGGCTGAAAGACCCCAGAACTACTTTACCCTGAACTAAAAGGTTCTGGGCCCTATTGTTGTCTGTGTTTCAACCGCGGGGCTGAAGCCCAGGGTACATTGTGCAAATCAGGCCAATGACATATGGAGGGGGAAAAAAGTAAATGCACTACACCACCAGACCAGTAGAGCGCAGTAAGTTAAAGACGAATGCCATTCATCACAGATGACACCAGAGAAGAAGACGGACCGGAAGGTATCACAACAGTTAGCCTGTTAGCATGGAAGAGACTCAGCTCGCACTGTATTAGATGGTGCTATATTTCATCACAGATCAACACAGCTTTAAAATCCTATTTAACTCAAAGATCTGTGGCAGAGATCGCCGGTGTTTTGGTTTACACAGCGACCCTGTTAACTGCCAACTTTCAGCCGGATGCATCCCTCATAAACGTCTTTAGAAGATGATTAAATACTTATCTGATGAGGATATTAAATCTTAAAACTCCTTCTGTGTTTCAACAACTGTTTAACTCCACAATCCCTGTTACATTCAGCTGAAGGTCTCCAGTTTACAGGGTCACTTTTAAAACCCTTACACCGGTAGAGACGCATTCGCGGTGGGCTGAGAGAAGACTACTGTTAAAAGCTGCTAAATCGAGGGAATCACAGTTTCTTCTTTTGAAAAGTTCACACACATACAAATAAGATAGAACAAATTAAAACAAAAGAAAGAAAGAGAAATCAAGTGAATCACAGATGTGTGTGGTGTTATTGTGGACGGTGGACGGAATAAACACACTGCAGTTAATCTACCAATCAGACACGTTCAGCTTTGGAGGCCCTGCCCCCCCAAAAGCCCGGGGGCTTTTTGAAAAGTACTACCCCTCTAGCAGGGACTTTTTAGGGGGGAGATTATCTACCCCTGAACTAAATTTAGACCCTAGTTCCACCAGTCGAAATGCACATAGTTCAGGGGTAAAGTCTCTAGTTCCGGGGTAAAGTTCCTCCGGTCGAAAAAAAACACCTACACAGTACTTGCTCAGGAACTCTTTCTTCGTGTTTTGCAGAGTTTCTATGAGATCAGGCGGATAAGTGAGGTGAAATATTTACAGGATAAGTAACAAGAGGACATTTATGTACTGCTTCTTTCATGTGGCTTTACAACTCAACACAAATCAAGCATGTCACATGCAAATGAATGCTAATTGTGACCGGGGGTGTAATCTCAGAACACCTTTACTTTACTCTTTACACAAACTCCATTCAACATGCTTTGATCTGCTAATATCAATCTACAAGGCTGCTTAGAAGGGCATGACTGTAGATTTAATCACGCATACATTCTTCTTTTTCATCTTTTCTTGTTTAATCAGTTTAAATTCGGAGGAACTTTTCTGAAAATAGCTCATGATAGTAAGGTGAGTCAGTGCTTCACGGCATTAGCTGCTGTCCTGGTTTTTCAGTTGGAGAGGAGGAGATAGTGTTAGGTTGTAATTTCACACCTTAACTTGCATTACTCGCACAGCAGCTGGGGAGCGAACACAGAGAAATGTTTAATTTTGATTCGAAGAAATTGGAAAATGTGCAGAGCGAATTAGAATCCTACTAAAGGAAATTGGTTCTGATTCGATCAAAGATGTGTGTGTGTGTGATAAATATGCCTGCATGTAACTACACTGTGCACCGTTTCCAGCGAGTGTCTTCTAGGGGAACGGAGATGCTAAGACTTGGCATCCCTCTTCTTTAATGAGGATCTCTGGAGATGGCAGGTGCGTGTTCAGCCATTCTTTTACAAGCTTAGCAACAAACAGGCCGGTGTCCCCCCCCCCCCCCCCCCCCCCCTCTCTCCTCTCTCTCTCTCTCTCTCTCTCTCTCTCTCTCTCTCTCTCTCTCTCTCTCTCTCTCTCTCTCTCTCTCTCTCTCGCTCTCTCTCTCTCTCGCTGCAATTACCACTGTCATTAGCAGAATCACATTATCAACAACAGCAAACGAGCAACACTGCTAATAAACCCACACAAACACCCCAGGAAAAGTGGCGTCGCATGCACACCTAGATATTAAAAAAGGAGAAGCAAAAAGAGGAAATGATGTCAGAGGCAGCACATAGAGATTTGTGTGATGTCCTGATGTGCTTGATTCAAAGGATTGTTGAGCCTCTGCCATCAGATGGTTTCTGTTTTTGGAATGACCTCCTTAATGAGTTCAGGCTCACTCAGTTTCCTCTCTTCAAGCCCATTTTTAAAAACAAACATTTACGTAATTAACTTTACTTAATAGTCCTTGAACTTCCTTTTTCATGTTTCATTTTTTTGATTACTATTTGGGTGTTTCAAGTTTCCCCTTTAATGTAATCTTTTCTGTTGTCATTAGGTTAGAAAGTCACTTAATGTGCTTTCAAAATGGCAGTGGCTTTTAAGATAATGGTGATGATGATGATTCATGCTAGCTGAAGGAGCGCTTGTGTGGTTTCATTAGTTGTGGTGTGATTCAAGATTTGTACCCTCATGGCAGCCTCTCTCCCTCACTGTGGAGTTGATCAACATAGAAGGTATATTCAGAGCTGTGCATCCTTAAGTTATACTGAGAGAAACCCAGCCCCTTCTGCAAAAACTCCAGATACCAATAGGTGAGCACTATTATTATGTTTACTCTTTAAAGCCAGAGTGGTAGCAGGGGAAATCATCCACTCTTCTCTCTCAATCCTAATTTCTTTTTCTCCCTGTGTTTTCTCTCTCTGGCTCAACTTTGTTCCTCAGACTATAGACAACAAGCCCCTCCTGTGAGGTGCAGGGAGGCATTTAAAAAACAAATAATGAACACATTTGGAGTTTCAACTCCAGAGGGGGACAAATCTGCAGTGGCATGCATAGGACTTTCACCAGCTTTTATAAAGTTCTAACTTTTAGGTGAGTTTGTGGCCCCTTGGAAAACAGCAGGGGAGTGTAATTACTTGCTTTGTACCCTATCGAGGTGTGTGTGTGTGTGTGTGTGTGTGTGTGTGTGTGTGTGTGTGTGTGTGTGTGTGTGTTTGGGGGTGGGTGGTAGGCATGTCCAACCGCATAGATAGATTGTGAATGTCCAGGGGCTGCAGTTAAGGAATAGAGAAAAGGTCACTTGTCATTATTGGTGGATTGATTTCTGATTAAAGTCTCTGTATGTCAGCGCTCGAACAGGCAACCAGGTCTAGTGTGATAAACAACAAATCCAGATTCCGCTTCACTGAGTTAAGAAATCCGTGAGAGCTGTCGGAAACCAAAACAAGTTTGTCATGCCGCGGTTGTTGTGTGTAGGTTGGTTAACCTGCTCACACAGCTGGAGACGCGGAAGGCAGTGGGACCATTAGCCTCACTGGGTGGTCACTCCTAGATGGAAGATCACACACAAACTCACACTGCCACTACCCACCTCCCACTCCCTCCTCTGGGGTCTGTGATTCAGACGAGCAGGAGTGGAAAGGGAGGGGAAGGTTGGAGGTAGTTCATGTCTTTGAATTCCTGGAGAAGTCTGCTTCTTTGTGTTGTCTCCTGTCAAAGCTCGCCGGGGGTTGCAGGGAGTTTTTTATTTACTGGAGCTGACATGCCAGCGGCGGCAGGGAGCCCTAATTGCTTCACGGCCTCCTTGAGCTGCATGATGCGTCCGCTCTGAACATGGATATCTCACGGAGAGGAATTAAGGGGCAGTGGCAGGGAACGTTACCCCTGTCCACTTTATAAGACAACCTCGATGCACGCATGCACAGTGTAATGCACTAACACACACCCAAACAAGACAAAGTCAACGCTGTGTAGGGTGTGAGGAGAGAGGTCTCTAATAGCCTGACTGGACCGGAATGAGTACCAGAGAGAGCTTAAGCCCTCCACGCAACACTAACACCCAAACAGAGTGCACAACTCAACACGGACTCGACTCTGCTACATCTTTTCATGCCTCCGATTATAATGAGGAAGCTACTCCTAATATCTAATCTTTGTTAGGCATAACAATGATGCACAATGAAACTAAAAGACCACAGCACATTATGCCGATCCACTCACACAGCTCAGATTCTGCATAAACCCTGGTTTAATCAAGACTAATTGTTGAGATTAGGAGGACTTGTGTATGTTAATTCCCAAACAAACACCAAAACTGGAACATTTATTGTCCCTTAGGAGGGGTTTACTCATTTCTCCTCTGCTATTAGTACATGTTAAGCTGCGAGTCAGCTGGAGACAAATATGATAATAGCTTGTGGATTAAATTAGCGCTTCCTCAATAAAAGTCATCTGGCTTTATTCATGACTGCCAATATCAAATTCTGAGGAAACTTAGAACTGGGAATTTTTCACAAGAAGCTATAAAACATTTAGAAGACAGACATGTTTTGGGTGTCACGCGCTCTCCACTATCGGACTCATTGATTCAAGACGTTGGCGTGCTGACAGCTACCTTTTTACCTTCCATTTGCTCTGTAGCTCAAACTTTGTTCTGCAGCCACTTCCCTTCTGAACACTCTCATCCAAACAGATAAGAACAGCATCTGACAGGCTAATTAATAATGAAAGCTTCCCTCCACCCTGGACTTCTATTCCCCCCCAATAGGATTTCTATTAATGTTGATTGACCCAAGCTCACATTGTGCCACTCCGGCACAGCTCACTGCTACCCCAGTACCTCCTTAGGTGCCAGCGCAGGTTAGCTGATACATGAATAATTCCCGGTGGACATTAGCAGTAAGAAGTAGGGCAGAGGATTCGCTGGTGTGCTCCTCTTCCCACCCTTGCTCTCAATCCCCTCATCAGCAGGATGTTAATATTTAATTATACAAGCTTCATTTCATACTCTCCAGCCGAAACCATGAGGTGGAGACGGAGGTGCAGGGGACCGCTATGAGGAAAATGATGAAATAGAATACTGGGTGTGGAGAGGGTTGGATGAGGATACGGGAGGGGAAGAAAAGGGTAAAAGAAGTAGAGCATAAAGGAGTAAGATACTAGAGCTATTATGTCTGAAAGTTTGAGAAGTCAATCAAACGCCATTATGTGTGTGGTGGCCTATTAAAGCATACGTTTCCAACAGATTTTAACACTTTAAATACATAGTGAAAATGACTTGTACACAGAGACGTCACACTGGAGGGAGAGGGGTAATGAGTAGTGGTGGGAATCAGGGGGTGACTCACAATACGGTATACGCAATACCTGGCACAAAATATGGACAATAGCAGGATCCAGAAGGGGGTTCACTAAGTAATTAACCAGTCACTTTAACCACTAGTCACACTCTAGGTCAGGGGCTCCCAAACTTTTCAGCCCACGACCCCCAAAATATGGGTGCCAAATACTCGCGACCCCCACTGTCCCTAAAAGTGATTTGATGTGGCTTTATTTAGCCGGTCTGCAGAAAATGACCCTATCTATATGAGCATGTGGCTGTGTTTCCTGTGCTGTTATGAATTAACCTACTGCTACTGATGCTTTTGATAATTAACTGTTCACTTACCATCAACTTAGGAGTCATTTGGCAAAAAGAAAGGCAGAAAACTCATTACATTTTCTTTTTTCACGGTTTTATTTCAAGTTTAGGTGGTGGGTGGTTAGACAGAGGGGTGGTTAGACAGAGTCCTGAAGAAATGCTACATTCAAATTCATGCTAGTTTTCAGTGGCTACCAACCCTTGCTTTAGAAAAAAAAAAACATTCTTGAAGACATCCCACGACCCCCTATTTGTGTCTCGCGACCACCCCTGGGGATCCCAACCATAGACTGTGTATAAAATGGACGTCATCTTGCTCGGCTCAAAGTGAGGCCACCACAAAAACTGCTCCCCCTAGTGGCTGGCTGCAGTGTAGGTCAAAAACTCTGTCTCCCCCATTCTTTTGAATGGTGCTGCGGTCAAACTTTAAAAAATAAATACACGTTGTACGAATATATGGTATGCTGTGGTGCTATGTAGCTATTATTTGACTGTTTAGTGTTCGAGGCCTCTTTTTTCTGAAATGTTTATTTTCCATTCATTATTAGAGGTTAAAAAAACTAGGTTTTACATCCAGGTTTACTTTGATTGACAGCTCCCGTAGAGAGAAACTCCATAGGACCTCGGGACGGTACGCTGTAGGGCGGAGCTTGTTACTGTGGAAACACACAAATTCCCTGCTGAAGAAAATTTACAAGACGGCAGCGTTCTGGAACGGGATACTATGGCTTCAAAACCGCACAATGAGAAAAGGCGGAGTGACGCTGTCTATTATATATACAGTCTATGGTCCCGACCCACACTTTGGGAACCTCTGCTCTAGGTGATAGTCAACTATAGTCCAACATTTTCACATTTACTACTGCAGATTCGATAAAGGGCATTTATTATTCAGAAAAATGTTAACACTCTGATGTCAGCAAAGTTTAATTACCATAATCTCTCCACATGTTAACACCACTGTACTCCAATAGTGTGTTGTAACAAAAGGCCTCCCTGATCTCTGCTCTTCTTCTCCTGCATCGGTTCTTTTAATCTTCTCTTCTCACTTCATACAGTGGGGAGGCGTTTCAGGCTTTTGGGCGCTTCGTTTCCCGACTAAATAAACTTTAAACTTCTGCTGAAGTTCACACTGTAAACTGCAGATAACTCTGTGTCAGAGCAGAACGTTTCTAATCTTTGAAGCATAATTAACTGTAATAACAGGGGATAACTGGATTCATGCCTTCCTAAAATGTTGCTAAGTACATTTTTTTTTCTAAAAAGATAAGTGCTCGGGCTTTCCGAGCGGCACATTATCAGACAGAGGAATGGACTTTAATGATACAAACAGACAAATTAGGCTGCTGTGTGTACTTTAGGGTTCCTCTCTGTCTGCCTTCACACTGTTTATATTTCATCTGTGACATCTACTGTCAGGTTCCATGAGATTCATGAGGTTCAAGGTGCTGCTGGAACTTTTTTAACAACGTGCAGGTGAAATGTACAGTTTCCAGAGACACCATATGGAACATTCAATGTTGAAAATTCATCCTAATATTAGACCTCTGGCCATTTCCTTTTCAACCGGTCTTGTAGGAGTGAGATCTTGCAGATGAAGTGATGGAGCATTAATAATGTATGTGTGAGCCTTTTTATAGAGCACAGCTCTTGAGATTCATAATTCTATTCACATTAGGTCTTGAAAAAAAGTTTAAGTTTTAATAAATAGGTATTAAAACTTTAACTGATATTAATAGCAGCAATTAAAGGGCATACTGTGGAGTTATGCATCATTCTTGTACTGGTAGAGTGGAAAAACCCATTCAGCAGATCCTCCTTGTGTCTCTCCCTTGGCCTCTCTCTCCCCCTGTCTCTCTTTTATTCCTCATCTCACTTAATCAATGTCTCCTTTCCAAACTAAGATACTATTCAGAAGTGACACTCCATTGCAGGCTTGAATAGAAACATTAACATCTGTGCAAACCTTTTATGGCCGTCATAAATAAATAAAAATGTTCAGTCTGCTATAAATGTTTTGGACGCAGCGTTTTACTCCACCTCATCATTCTATAATCAATTCACCGAACATTACCACTACAAGATGAGAGTGCCCGACCATCCGTGCTCGTGATTGATGAGCAATTTTCCTTGTCTCCCCACATCACCGTTTCCTCCAGTGTGCCAGGTCAAATGGTGTGTGTTAGTCGGCCGATAATCATTCATTTTAGTTTATGGAGTGGAACCTATGCTGGGTGGTCGTGCCATTAGAGACATTAGAATGCACGTTGATGCTGGAGGTAGGAAGCGCATGCATGTGAGGCTGTTTTAACCTAAGCTTGATTTCACAGGTGACTGGAAGAGCCTGCGTGCATGTTACTGCTGTTTGTCTCTGCTGGCTCTCCAAAGCTCTTTCACCATGGCCAGCTTTAGTAGCACTAGAGGGTCTCAGTGCTCAGTGGGATTCTTCCGCCCCCACCTCCCTCTCCCTCTCTTTCTCTCTCTCTCTCTCTCTCTCTCTCTCTCTCTATCTCTCTCTCTCTCTCTCTCTCTCTCTGTTTTACTCTGATGCCCTACACTATAAAAAATGATTTTTGTGGGTAGTAAATATAATCCATACAAATTGTCTAAATTATACAAAAAAAATGTAGGTCAGCAGGTGAACTGTACTGACATTCTCTACCTATTTTTTAACAGTAAAAATCTCTACTATTCTACTATCTACCCAAAATATATTGCACACTGAAGGGTGCACGTGTCATCACTTCTTCTTCACAGAGGACAGTTTTGGTTGGCGGGACTCTCTGGTTGTGGTTTGGCATCGTGGTAGAATGTAGGATTGATATTAGGGATGCCACCTTCCAAGCAGAAAAAATAAAGGACACCCCTGGCAGCGGGGGTGCCACTCTGCAGGGGCCCGACCATCAATGGTCTAATAGTGGGGTGGGTCACCAGTTGTGGTAAATCATAATAAAGACATTGTTTTAATAACATGTTGCCTTAGCTGTTAACTTGTTTGCTAATCACATACTGCCTGTAATCTCTCTGTCTAACTATGGTGGCTGTGGCTCGGTGGGTAGAGTCGGTTGTCTATCAATCGGAAGGTTGGCGGTTTGATCCCAGCTCCGGCAGTCATCATAGCAGCCTCTACCCTAAAAAGTCCATCAGACGGCTGCAGCTCATACAGAATGCTGCTGCTCGAGTCCTAACAAGGACCAAAAAAGTAGACCACATCACTCCAGTTCTTAGCTCCCTACACTGGCTTCCTGTCTGTCAGAGAATAGACTTTAAAATCCTGCTGATGGTTTATAAAGCACTGAATGGTTTAGCCCCAAAATACATTGCTGATATGCTGCTACTTTATGAACCACCTCAACCTCTGAGGTCATCAGGTACTGGTCTGCTTTCAGTCTCTAGAGTCAGAACGAAACATGGTGAAGCAGCGTTTAGTCATTATGCACCACATATCTGGAACAAACTCCCTGAAAGCTGCCTCTTACAAATCACAGACTAGGACTTTTATATTTGCCACTGCCTTCCAATTTTAGCTTATTTTAACTCACTTTAAATGCAAATTTAAATTTCGTTTTTAATATATTTCTAATTTTTAATAATCTAATATTTCTATTTATTTTTTCTTTTCTATTTTTCATTATATTTGTCATTTTAATTGTGCTCTTTTATGCTTGTCTGAATGTTTCCAATGCTTTTAATGTTTTAATGTAAAGCACACTGAGTTGCCCTCGTGCATGAAATGTGCTTTACAAATAAAGTTGCCTTGCCTTGTCTCTACCATCAGTGAGTGAATGGGTGTGAATGCATGAATGTGACGAGTAGTGTAAAAGCGCTATATAAGTAAAAGTTCATTGACCATTTAATAACATTAAAGCACATGAGTTGTTATTACTTATTTTTAAGTTGTGAAATTTATTTATAAAAAATATAAAATATGAGTAGCTTTTACCTAAATCATTTTAGTATTTCCTCATAATAAAATATAGGTAGTCTTCACTTTAAAATTAGGTAAAATTTACACTAATAAATAGAGTGCAAATTGTTACCTCAATTTTATTGAGTATAATCTATAAGTTGTTTTTTATAGTGTACTCTTGCAGTGTAGATCTAGTAGAAGGGAGAAAAGACGGTATGTTTCCTTTGTTCTGCAGCTCTGAACACAGCACTATCATTTTCTCACTGGAGCCAAGAGAAAGGGTTGACTTAAATAATGGCTTCTGTGTTCTAATTTGTGTAGGGACTTATCCCGCTGCTTGGCTAGTGTAATGTGAGAGAGTCTTGTGAGCAGAATGAAATAGTAGAGTAGGGAAATGAAGACAGATGGAGAAAGAGAGAATGAGACAGAAAGAAGGGAAGGCTGAAAGAGGGAAAGAGAGAGAAGTTCTGCTTCTGTGCTCCGGGATTCCCGATGAAATTGATTCTCATACCTCCAGAGATTTCCCACTGTCCCTCTTTCTCTCCCTCGTTCTCCTCTATTACATACCTGTCCAGAGGATGAATGATCTACACATTTACCCATGAGTACCGCTGACCGGTACACGCATCAGTGACTTCCAGTGCTTAGGGACCCCCTGAAGAGACAGAGGGAGAGACAGAATGGGGAAGACAATGGAGATGGCAATGGAAAAGGATGGGGAGAGTAAAGAAAGACAATTGTGCTGTAGATAGAGCAGGCATGGGAATTAGAGAGTCAAAGTGAGTGAAGAACAAGGGAGAGTGATGGGGTGACAGAGAGTGGAGGTGTGGCTAGGATGGGTGATAGAGATGTGCAGGTGAGAGTAGTGCTGGGCGATAATTTGATAACGATAATTATTGCAATAAAATATTTCTCGATATAAATCTAAAAAAAATCGATAAAAATTCTATATAAATAAACATGTAATAACACCCCCATCCACTTAAAATGGAGGGGGCGCTAATGAGCCACTTAAATGCTAGTTGCCATGCAACATTAGACAGAAGAAGAAGATGGCATTGAACAGCCAATCATGTTGCGAGATGAGAGGTGGGAGGGGGCTTATATATGTTTGGAGGAGAATGTAAACACAGCTGAGACGAGCGACACTGAAGAAAACTCAAAACCAGCTCAAAGCAGAGTCGTTAGTCTGACACTGTGTTGACTCTGCGTTAACTATTAACTTAATACACTTCATTAAATATACTTTCAGGATGTGGGTAAAGGAAGAGCACAGAGACAACTTCTGCTGTTCATTTTTAACACGTTTAATGTCCACCGCGACTGCAGGGAAACTGAACACTGAACGACGGTGATGAATTCACTGCACAATGGGAAACAACATCACTCTGCCCGTAACCCTTAGTAATCTTAAAGGGGAGAGCACATCTCAAAACAATGCTCTACTAAACTTATACATAGTACTAATTTTATATATATATTTGCCGTACATTTTAATCAAATTATTGATATAACCTCAATCTGAGAAAAATAAAAATAACAAAGTAAAACTTCACAAAAATCTCATTTTACATTAAAGACCTGCTTCCTGTTAGCACCATCAGAAATGATGGATTCAAGAAGTTTATCAGAAAACTAAATCCAGATACAAACTAACAAACTGTCTGGTTTCTTTAACTTTCACTCAGGAGCAAAAATCTGCATTTAAATTGAAAGGAAATAATGATTTGATATTTATCATGATAATTATCGATATCGACTGATAATAAATATTTTATCAGGATAACATAATTTTCAATATCGCCCAGCACTAGGTGAGAGCAGCAGATAATTAGTTAAGGTATTAAGATGAATGACACGTGGCTAAAAAAAGAGGAGAGATTCCCGCTGAGACCAACACATCAGATGGAGAACAAGTTTCAGCGTACAGGTGTATAGGTGGGTTCCCCCCCACCAAATAGCTCAGAGGGAGGCAATCAGGCATGTGCCTGTAGCTTCAACCCTGCAGTTCACAGCTGCTATTCCCAGGGGATAGGTGTCATTCGTGTGGAGAAAGAGAGCAGCCACTTTAATGAATGGAGCTCTTTATCTGAGGCTGAACAGCGAGTTATTACCTACTGAGTAGACACTACGGAGCGGGATCTATTTCAACAGCCGTGATCCCCAGGGCAGGGCAGGGGAGGGGAGAGCAGGAGAAGGAAGGAGGGATGGAAGGGGGAGTTCATATCTGGTGCCTTATTTTGTAACAAAGTATGACATCTCTGGCCTCCATGTTATAACAAAGCCCCAAAGCATGGCTGAGCATCACTGACGAGAGGAGCATTAGTGTGGAAGGCTGCAGGAAAACCGCACAATAATAACACCCACTGGGAAGGCCTCAAACTCTTCTGAATCTTTGCTACTTCCTGCTGCATTCCTACCAGGGAGATGTGAATATCTTAGAAGTAGTTAAGAAAGCACCATCCTATTGTTGAAAACTTCTCTTACTGAACTGCAAAGCTTTCATCAGTGTTTTGAAATAAGGTCATAAAAAAGGAGGGCCTGGAGTTTACAAAGTAGGGCGGGATTTCAATCATGAGCGCTGGCAGAAAGTTGGAGCTGAATTCATTCTCTACTGGATTTCAACTCGTGATTCAAAGCAGAGAAATGTACATATTTGAGTTTTATTCTTGTTTTGGATGACCTAAACCACATTTAATAAAAGGTGGGAATTTGTAGTGGATTTTATGGGCAACCCATGAGGCCTGTGGGGAATGTCAACAACCTCCTAAATCCCAGAGGTGCTGGATTGGTGATTCTTAACCACTCTTTAAAGGAGGTATGAGTGATCACTTGTCTACATCTGTTAACCATGTAATAGACGATCCTGAGTATGGTTGCAAAAATCTGTGAATTTTCAAAGCTGTAAACTTTCCATGGGAATTAACAGGAATTTACAACATTGAAGGTTGGCTCTTAATAGGGCACTTAAATATAGTTGGGGAAAATATATTTTATCATTATCCTGACTAAAACAACCAGATTTCATGCAAGTACAGTTGAATATCTATGCTATTCCTCAATCACATGCACATAGCACACTGCTTACTGCAGGGCTATAGAGACCACGCCCCCTACATGCACTGTGTATTCCTCCATCACATGTACAGATGATTTCTAAAATCCTGGACCACACTTTTGAGCTCATAGCACAAGACTATTGAAGCCAAACATTCGAGCCTGTGGACTTCACAAAGTGAAGTACGTTTTGATGATATTATGTGGTAATATATTTAACAAATTTGATGTATGGTACTGTCTAACTTACAATTATCAAATTTAATTTTATTATTTTAGATGGATGTCTGCTTATAACAAAACAAATATTTAAGCTTGGATATGATACCTTTCCATTAAATTACCCTCAATTCACAATTCATTTCCATTAATTCCCATTAATTCCCATAATTCCCATGGAAAGTTTACAATTTCGAATATTTCCAAAATTCCTCAGCTTAACTTCCCATGGAAATTTACCGGAAATGTTCCACCCCTTTGCAACCCTAACCCTGACCTCCTGCTGGCGCATGCAGCAGCCCAGCCTCATGTGGTTGCATTTGAAGACAACTCTTATACAAATTTTATTATGGTACTCTTTATGTATAAAGCACATTAATGCAGATATATGCAAAGCATGATGCGTATATTTCCAAGAGATGAAACAGAGAAAAAACAAATAAAAAAGCAAGAGCAATGAATTCATCTACATCCCTGATTCAGGAGGTAGTTAACCTGTAATGGTCCTGAATCTCCCCATTATGTCTGTCTGCAGGTAGAGCAGTGCTGATAGAGGAGGATGGAGCCAGTCTAAACCCCTCTGTTCTAAAGCTCCGCGGGCTCTGAGAGCAGCGCGGCTCCCCTGACGCTGCCTGATGGCTTTAATTGGCCTCCTCTGTCTGGGAGCAGAGCACAGGAATCCCTGCCCACTAATGGAGTGAGCTGCAACAAAAGTGAAACAGTGGAGTGTGCACATACATGCCCCTTTAGACAGATACAGAATGTGCACACTCACCTTCATGAACACGCAGTTACACACACAAACACAAGAAGCATTTAATCCACCTGGGAGCCCCTCCATCATGGTCTGTCTCACTCAGCTTCGCATGCAGACATAAATCCATACACCTCAAAACCTGCCATAGAAATATGATCCTATGTGAATATACTCATCCACTAAACACCCTCAGGAAGTGGCTGTTTGATTTCTACCTGTTTGAATGTACTGTTCAGGGACTATTTTATGGAAAAGAATAAGTGTCACACTTCAGAAAGTAGAAAAATACTTCTCCACAGACTGGTATCAGGTTGTCTGATTCGTAAGGCTGCAAGAAGCGTAGGGAGGAGACAAAATGAGAACAGCTGGATGTATCACCGACTGTTTGGAAACTGTTGCATTTTGAGTAAATCTACTGAAGTATGTCAGTCTTTTAAGTTATATACTGGTTAGTTTGAGTTTCAAACTCAGAAAGGAATGAAAGACATCTGTTATTTACTGTTAACTCTTGGGAACGATTATAGATGTTAATATTCTTTTTGACAGATGCTGTTTGTACTGAGCAGGCCATCTCCAGAGCATTGCAGAGATGAGAAAGAGTGCAAGAGAGAAGAGAGAGAGAGAGAGAGAGAGAGAGAGGAGAGAGAGAGGAGAGAGAGAGAGAGAGAGAGAGAGAGAGAGAGATAGAGAGAGAGACAGAGAGAGAGAGAGAGAGAGAAAGAGAGAGAGAGAGACAGAGAGAGAGAGAGAGAGAGAGAGAGCGAGAGAGAGAGAGAGAGAGAGAGAGAGAACATACAGACGGGCAAACAGACTGTAATACCACTGTTGGAAATACACAACTATACATGAACTCCCTCTTTATCTAATGAGCATCTCACACAGACAGAAACGGAGACCACTCCCTGTGTTTCATTGTTGAACTGGGAATTACAGCGCTGTACAGGGGGGAATCGCTAAAAGCTACGTAAAAAAAACACTGCACATCCAGCAACTCCCCACTGACTCGATATCACAAACAGACCTTGATAAAAGTACATGAAAGTAGAGAAAGAAAAAAACGGGCTGACAGGAAACGTCAGAGAAGTCAGTGCGAAATGATTTTGGAAAAGGAAGAGTAGAAGTGAACTATACAGCGGTAACGTGATCCTCTTTAGCATCTGAGCTGTGTGCATTTACAGAGCGAATGAGAGCGTAGGTTTCCCATATCTGTGAAGTGCACAGAAACAAAGCTGACAGAGAAGATCAATCTGCAAAAACTCGACACATCCCAGCACCAGCTGTCACTCTAATTGCTTCACTGTACTGTCATCTTTAGCATCAATAGCATGCTAGCGCTGCTGCAGGTACCGCTGGTTATGTGTGCAAAAGATTCTGCTCCTTCTAATGAGAGCTGGGTTTCCATCAAGAGCCAACATTTTTTTCTGTAGTGGCTACAGACCCTCTGTATGTAGAGTTAAGTTGTGTACTGTATTCACGGCATTATGGCTTTGTGCCCATCTGGGTTCTTAATGGGTAAGCAGTGTTTACTTTTCAAAGACTTCCACATGAATTATTGATGGCTACGAGCTGATTTGTGCACAGATTTTGCCTTGAATAATCCATCTGGGCCCACCTCTCTTCCTAGGTGCCATTTCTCTCTCCAGGGTAAACAGGCTGACTGGAAACTTAGGGAGCTTTGCACTTTAATTTGTTATCCTGATTTGTGCTGAGTGTAAAATGGTTACTTAAAGTGGTGCACTTAAAAAAACAACGTTTAAGAGGACAGGCTCTGTGAGCACAACAGGAAGGTGATGTAAAGGCATTAGTTCTCTGACATGAACTCAGAGACATGCATGGATTATGTAGAATGAGTAAATTAACAACAGCTTTTAAATAATCCTTCATTTGCGCCTATGCAGCTGGCTGATCTTTTAATCATTCACAAATTGTTAATACCCTATCTCTTGGGTCATTTGGGAAGCATGGAAACATTTCATTCATCCTCCTTATCTTTTTTCAGTTTGAAACTTATCATGATGTTATTTAACGGCAGATTCTTATCCTCCTCTTTCTGAATCTTTCATGGCTTACTGTCATTTTCTGTCTGAGACATGGATTTCTGCTCCTTCTTCTGGTTGAAAGATGTCTGTTTATTCACTGTGGTTGCCTTCTCTTACCCCTGCATGGTTTCCAGTAGAGAATGCCTCTGGGGTCCCTCCTTTGTTTGGTTTCAAAGCACAGAGGGATTCCTGGGAGATCCAAGGTGCTGAAGAAGGGGATGTGCAGTCTGAGAACCTGAAGCAGCACACACAACTGAACATTTGATACTTCATCACACCCACTTTCGCTCTTCTCTCTGTTTCAATCCTCTTCACTATTAGAACTCATTTTTATTCCATGTGCCTAAAAAGGCTAGAATAAAGATTACTTTTAAAAGAGTTGTTATATTGGCTTGTTCCATTGAACGCGTCACGAAGGAAAAATTAGGATAGTTATCAGAGAAAGTGCGAAAGACGCTGGAGAGGAGCTGAAGGAAGACTAAACTTCTACATTTGAGATTTCCTTCCCACTGCGCACATGTGAGTGATGCCAATTTGTCCAGACCCCGATTAATTTTTCTTGGCCCTCTTTGGTGTCAGAAAATGAAAAGGCTTTTCATCTGAAGTTTGGTAATAAACTCTTGGATTGGATCCATCCCTCGGACAGAAATGAACCAGCCTAAGCAAAGAATAAAGAGACGTTTCCTCAGCAGTCTGTCTGAGGCAACTGGTTTTGCTTTCTTTCCTGTTCGTGTATGTGTGTGTGTGTGTGTGTGTGTGTGTGTGTGTGTGTGTGTGTGTGTGTGTGTGTGTGTGTGTGTTCGCGTGTGTGTGTGTGGTTTATCATTTACATGTATTTATTTTGTTTTGGCTTGAGAAAACCCATCTGCCATTACTGTGGTGACATGCCTCTGAGCAGTAGACGAGGCTTGGGAGCATTGCACTGTAGACGGAATAAGCCTGTTTAATTAGTGTGACTGTGGAGTCATGAGATGTGTTTATCTCATTATAGGAATTTGAATGAATATTCACACATTCTCACTAGGGTTGCCACCTTGGATTTGTGGAAAAAAAAAAGGGACACTAGACCAATTGTTTGGGGTGGAGGGCTCGGCCACTATTACCAGTTCAGACTGACCAAATGAACATCAAATTCGGACATAGGACACTGGTAAGCTCTGCCGCTGCAATCTTGTCTTCTTCCGGTGAACCTTTTTTGGTCATAAAAGTTGCAATGGCTGCCTGTTTTTGTTTGTTTGGTACCACAGCTTGATTATTTTTTGTTTTTTCCAATGCATTTTTCCCAGGGGTGCATCTCACTCGGCTGGCAGTGAAGCTTTCAGCAGAGCGTCTGCCCCCTGGTGGCTGGCTGCAGTATAGGTCAAAAAATCTGTCTCCCCTATTCACTTGAATGAGGGAGCAGTCAAACTTTAAAAAATCAATACACGTTGTAAAAATGTTTCTCACATCCGTATGCTGTAGTGATATGTAGTTATTATCTGACTGTTTTGTGTTCAAGGCCTTTTTTTCCGAAAAGTTTCTTTCACGTTAGTTATTAGGGTTTAAAAAACGGGGTTTTACTTCCGGGTTTGCTTTATTCACAGCCGCCGTAGAGGGAAACTTCAAAGGGCACACAGCTTCTTGTGACGCTACGCTGTAGGGCGAGGTCGTTACAGTGGCTTTGCAGGCTCTGGCTGCACAATGGCTGCACCCAGGAGCAGGATTTTTTGGCTTCAGAACCGTACAACGGAAAGAGGCGGAACAACGCTGTCCATTTTTATTTACAGTCTATGGTTTTTCCCTTCATATTTTGCGGAGATTTTCCCCGGACACAAAACGCATGTGGCTGAAAAATGATCTCCCTGGGTCGGCTGTACCCATTCAAACTCTGACAGTGTCGCCCAGTCAGGATTGTAACTAATGCATCGTTTTCTTTCGTGCTGGTGGCTTGCATGTATTTGCTCCATCTGCTTCCTCGTCAGTCGTCTCTCCTCCCATTTCAAATTGAGACGCTGAAAGTTGGTGAAGAGAAGACTTCAGCGCAAAGTATGACGATCAATTCAGCTTGCTGTCTCTCTTCGATCAAGTTTCTTTCCCTGCTTGAGCCACTTTAAACGCTAGGGTGTGACATACGCATAGACGGAAAGAAAACCGAGACAATTTTAAATAGCCGCAGAAGCACAGGGTACCTTTCTAGACTACAAAACGAAGGAAATCAAATTAGGTTTTTGCGTTTTCCCCCAAAAAAGGGACAAATTGTGTCCTGGGAGAGATTTTAATTTTCCCGGGACAGCTGGTAAGAAAAGAGAACAATTCTGGGAAGAAAACGGGACAGGTAGCAGCTCTAATTTTCACACGCAAAATCATTGGCTGGTTTTACATGTAAGAGAAAGAAATTACCAAGTGTGAAAAGGGGAATACTGTAATACTATTCCTAAAGTTGATGTGTAGTGTAATGTGTCATTGTTGTGGATAAATGTGGCTCTCGGTTTAAAGAACCTGACTGAACTTATAGTGGTTGTTTCCTGTTTTTACTGGTGTGTGGTGTGCACCGGTGCATGAAGAAGACTCTCCATGAATCTCTCAGCTTTCTCAGGTGTGCGTGTCCCGAGCAGAGATTGATGTACTCTGTCTTGCACTCCTTGTCTGTTCCTCCCTGTTTTTACCCTGCTGAGCTAATCCAAGCTGGCCAAATCCCTCGGCCATGCAGGCCTGCATAGGAGCTGTCCTGCTGGGTGCAATATGCCACCCGCTTCCTTGGCAATGCCAGCTTCATAGGACGTCCAGCCCAACTGTGGTGCTCTGTCAGTAAACAGACAAAGATGTATAATTCGTTTAAGTGACTCGGTGCAGGCAGTCCTTTGACAATAACATGTTGTTGATGTGCGACAAAGAGCTATGTGCTCCTTGGGATTTATGCAGCTCTGTTCCCGGGTGACTCTACTACAGCAAAAAAAAACATCTTTGCAAGCAAGCTCTAATCTTCGGGATACCTTCCACATAACATCAGAAACAGAGCTGATGCACCTTTTAAATGCAACCAATGTACCAAACAGGGAACAGTTGCCTTGCAGCTCTGCATTCTCTGTTATGTTAAGCCTGCAGAGTTGGCTTGAGGACTCCATCCACCATTGCAGTCAGTGTTTTACTCCACCGAGCAGGCCAAAGAATATCAAATTAAGTTCATCCGTCAAGGGAACAAGCTGTTCTCATATCTAATTGGCAGTCGAGGCTTAAGAACAGGATTCTATCAGAAGACTAGACTAGTGATCAGTTTACTTCCATCTCCACTCTTTTTGTTACACTCGTCTCAGCTTTTATCTCGCTCTCTTTGTCTTTTACGGAGAAGTGTTTCTATACCCAGACGGCCTTAATGAGTTGAAGATGGGGGTCTGGTGAGGCTCTCTTTGTGTGGTTTTGTCTTTATCTTATCTCTGGCAAACACTCAATTGGACATGTTGCAAGGTTTAGCCTGGCAAACAAAATGCATTATCAGCCTCTTGTGAGCAATAATGAAAAGCCTTCCACATTGCTGCAGCAAAAAAAAGCAACTTTTCTTCATGAAACAGGTGACATTATCCACCGTGTCATCTTTTTTTTCGCCAACCCTGTCACCGAGATGTCAACTGTGCTCATGTTCCAGGGTTGGTGTGAACCCACAGTGTGCTGTGGTGGCATTTAAATTCCATATATACTGGACCTTATTAGCTGGCCTGAGGGAGTCTAAATAGGAATGTCGTGTCCATAGTGACTCTTCTCTCCTGCAGAGAACACACAGCTGAATTAAGTCAATAAAAAACTGAAGGTCAAAGTAATCATGGCGTCTTCATAGAGATTTAGAGTAGCTTCTGCGAGATAACCATGCATGGTTTCAATAAACTAATTCAGTTCCTGCCAAGGATATAGTTTGAAAGCAGCTCCTGCTACTGAGGTAAAATAGAACAAAGAAAAGCTTGAAGTAGGTTCTTGTTATTTTAAATCAAACCATGGAAATTAATGCTGCTGGGGTTCCCTTAAATCTTCAGACAGCCTTTATCAGCCTGATTTTTCGAATAAATTAAAGCTCCTATAGAATTCTAGAGATTACTGATACAAACAACCACTAAAGAAGGTTGCAAGAGTTGATGGGGATTACGAAATATCTTGCTTAGAAATAGATCCTGTCTCATTTTTTGTGGCTTTTTGTGGCTGGGAGTCAAACCAGCGACCGCTATAATGAGGAGGATGCCTCTGTATATGGTGCATCACTAGGGTAACAGGCACCCCTGAACCTGTCTACTTTAATATAATTCTTGCATATTGCAGTGACAAGAGAGGATGATGATTGGGATAAGTAAGCTGGCAGAGTGATAAGCATGTGTGCTATCTTAGTTTGAAATGTTAGCTGAAAAAGCTTATTAGAAATGAACAGCTGTGGCTCATTTCCACCAAGTGGTCTGGTGTGGATCAGTGCAGTTTGGTACGGGTCGGATTGGTAACGCCTGATCCTGTTTACGTTTCCACAGCCAACCGTGCCCTACTTGGTGGGTGGCGTGTAAGCCGGGTGCCAATAGCCACGTCAGCTACGTAATAGCGTGACGTCATGGCAGCGGGACAGTGTACCCCGCTAATAAATGCAATGAAAAAGAAAAACGCGAGGTCCTCCTCCGCGGTCGACCTTGGAACGCTGTTTCTTGATGCCATTTTCCAAACAAAATAAGTTATCTTCCCGAAGTCCACTGGAGATCTAAACATTTATGGGGGTTATGTGTAGTTCTTTATTAACGCTGTCGCACGGGAAGTGGCAATTCTTTCCACCAATCAGCGGACTGCAGTGTTTCTAACTCCACCTTTTGGGGTGGGGTCGGTATGCCTCGCACCCCAACAGAAGGGTACCAAAAAGTGGGACGGTACGGCTCGGTAAATTGGGGACCTGTCCCGGTTTTAGTCATGGAAACGCCACAAAATGCGTGGCGTACCGAGACGAACCGAACTGAACAACTTGGTGGAAACGGGGCTTTATTCAACTGTCTTTGGTTATATAAGCTACTGATCATCAAAAAGGGTTAATTCATGATGTTGCTAAATAAAGACTTGATTTATCCTTCACAAGGCATGTGACAAAAATGTTTAGTGCCTAACTCTTTGATAATTTTCAAGTAATTTCACTCCAAAACAAAAATGTCAATCTCATTGCTTACAATACATCACCAAAGAACTGTGGATGTAAGGAATTCTTCACCTGATTAACCCAGTAGATATTGAGCTAAGTCGCTGACTGAGTGAAAAATTTGGCCTGCAAGCTGAGTAATTGAAAGACCAAAATCTTTAAAGGTATAACCACAGGGGACCAGGAATGGAAGCAGTAAAATCCATACAAATTTACAAGTTAACATATCTGCATCTGGACCAAGTTGTTTGACCCACCGACCGCATGATTCTGCAATCCTTGAATCATGCAGCAAGCCCAGCATGAAATCATGAGGTGAAATATGTATTGACGTAGTACAATGAATAGAAAGCTGGCCGTCTAGCTCAGCTTTTAACAGTGACGAACAAACAGCAGTGAGAGTCAGGACAAAAAAAAGCCGAGCAGGTAGACTGCTGGATGTGCAGGTTGTTGCTGAGAGCTATCTGAGCATTGTTAAGAGGATATGCCATAATGTTGCAAACATAAGCAAACTCAGGGAAAACAAGATTAATGACGGTGTTTTCCTACAATTACACTGAGTGTAGACAGTTGGGAAAACGTAAGGATCAAAGTAAAACAAAGAACCACCTGCATCAGCAGATGATAAATATGTGATCAAAAAGCTTTTAGGTTTAACAGCTATGATTGCAGATGTCTGAAAAATAACTGAATCCATTACTTCAGTGTGTATTTCCACAATTAACAATATTATATCATCACAAGGAGATGAGAGGAGTCAGCTGTTATTTTTTTTCTCATTACAAAGCTTCATTACTTTTTTATATCACTGATAATTGTGTGTAATCCATGGAATGTCTTTATAAATGTGTTTGAATGGAGAGTCGGAGCTGCTACAAGAAACTGCATCGTTTATATGAATCACTTACTATAAAAGGCAATGATACAAAGACAGGGCCACAACCACCAATGTAAAAATGGATACCACTCCGTTTTCAATATACTGCAACTGCTTCTACTACTGTTATCACTACTACCGCATTTACAGTTATCAAAGCAGCAACAGGAGGACAGGGATCTACTGAGATTATTTCATATTAACCGCGTTTATATTGTCATCTATTATTTCATATTAAAGCTAGGGTTGGTAGTCATTGAAAACTAGCATGAATTTGAATGTAGCATTTCCTCAGGACTCCGTCTAACCCCTCCCCCTCTCCCCTCTGAGCTCCTCCAAAACGACGTTCCCGCTCACATGCACGAGCGCCGCTGATTCACAACCATATGATCGTGACTGATTCAAAACCGGTCCTCTGCCTGTCGTTTATGTTTCGCACTACATCAACTCATGTCTCACTCAGCGGTAAGAAAACACCAAAACATTATCATAGTGAAAGTTAAAAACACAAACAAACATGAAATGTACGCGCAGGAGGCGGGCAGAACGGCAGGACAGGATTTGATTGGTTTCATAATTTGGCTCCTGATGGCAGGGATTGGTTGGTGTTTTCCCAGGTTTACTCCAGCTGTAGATAGCGGCTTTTTTTAAAAGAACACATTATGTATTGATTGCCATCGGGTCATAAAGATAATTTGAACCTTTATAACAAAAAGTGTATCTAAATCTGACTACCAACCCCAGCTTTAACTTGGCTTTATTTCCCGACATATTCTACTGTGTGCTATATTTTCTCTCTTACTTTGTCTTGGTTATTCTATTCACCCCTCCAAACACAACATGCTACACACCAGCAGTTAATACATTCGTACTCCCAGATGCTTGTCCCGCCCCGCCTCCTACAGTTTCTCTTTTCTGCGTGTGTAACAGTTTTCACCTGCAGCATGATTTTGCATTGGATTATTATAATGATACACTCTGCACTCATTTTGAAATCTTTCACTTAATATCTTGTTAACACAACAGGTGCTTCGTGTGTGGACAATGCCTGTTGATTGCACAGCATTCAATAACATTCCAAAACTTAGAGTGCAAACAGCAACTGCAAATAACAACTAAAACAGCAGTATGAGAAGGTTTGTATTGACATGAGACGTTGCACTAGGGCTGGGCGACATGGCCTAGGAATAAAATCCCAGATTTATTTTTTACAAAAAAATAAATTTACAATTTTAATTGATTTTGTGTTTTTCTCCTGAAAAACTACAGACAAGTTTTGTTTTTATTTTATCAATAAAAATTAGACAAAGGCAAACAAAATTTCCCCTTAAAGGTACAGTGTGCAGTACAGAGTGACAAAACAGACTTGGTAGGAATGGAAAACAATACATTGTACTGACGAGACCGACTTCTTTTGCGAATTAACCGATTAAATCAATTTATCGTACTGCCCTACGTTGCACCTGTAATGGCTATTTCGGTTCCTTTTGCGTTTTAAATTGTGATGTCTAGACCTCCTAAACCTCCTTTCTGAATACACAACCCTGCCCTGGTGTAGATACCTGCAGCAGAAAAAGGGTGTGAAACATACCCTCAGGTATAAATGTTTAGGTTTTCCCCAAGTTCGGGGTCTTTCTTCATTCTGACCACTCGGATGTTGACTGACCTTATCTTTGCAAAGAAAATAAAACCTTGTCGGTTGGCAGAAGTCTCTATTTCATTATTCACCAGTAACAGGAAAACCTTCCACAACACACCTCAATAGGTGACTTAAAAGGAGGGGGTTACCAAAGGATCTTTCTTCTCCCTTCTGTTCCTCAGCAGAGGATGTGTCAGTAACAGCAGGCGATCAGACATACAGAGAGCAAGGAGAGCTAGTTTAAATCCTTGATTGCGGATTCAAAAAGACAATGAGTAAAAACGGTCAACAGGTGAAAATCTACTTGGGCAGCCTGCCCAGGTATCTTCTTTGAGTGGGCACTGATGGGTCATAGATACGTGCTGCATGTAGTTAAAAATTAGTCACAACTCCAGTTGGTTTTATTAGCAAGGCACAAAATGGGCGATGTAAGGCCACGATTTGTTGCTAGGAAACATGTGATGAGATTGCTTTTGCCAAAATTCATCAACAGAAGTATAAAAATGTAGCCAATTAAAACTAGCAAATTTGCCTGGCATGTTTTGATGCCTTTGAAGAACTTAAGAAGTTAGGAGGCTGCTTCATATCTCAGCTCTCAGGTTATGACCCTAACTTCTACCACCTCCTCCACTGAACACTTCTACATGAGAGAGAAAGGGATCAAAGGGCATGGTGTGGTTTTAATTGTGTTCCTTTTTAAATGAGTGCATACATGGTCTCTCATCAGTCATTATTTACACCCTAGTTAGTAATCAACGTTATGTGTTTTACTGCGTCTCATCTGAGCAGCAGTGCAAACTCATTCCCCTCTGTCGGAGAGGCTCTTTGTGGCTGGATTTACAAGGCTGTTAATAGCTGAGAAGATCACATGAGGATTACTGTGCTGTGATTATCAGTAACCATTTTAGAGAATTTTAAATTCTGTGTTAAATACTAATGCATTTTTCAAGAGTGCAAACATAAACCAATTGTCTAGTTTCCGCACTGAGCGTTTCTGTATTCTGTTTTTGAATTAGAAACATCTTTTATTCTTTTCTATTAGTCTCTGCTGTCCTGTCAGATGTAGCCTTTAGCTAATTACTGAAGTTACCAAACCATCACAAGAAGAGGGAGCTCAAGTTTAAGATGAATTATTTATACATTTAGATACTTTTAAACAGCTTCAGGCATGAGATAAAATCAGTTACAGCAAATAAATCCTTGATTAGGCTGCATTAGATCTGTCAGCATAATGTGCAGCAGCAGTTGGCTTTTAATCATATATAAGAATAAAACTCAAAACATTAATATTATTATACTTTAGATATCATCACCCTATTAAAATAATGGCCCATGTCATTTTTTTTGTATAAACACAAAAAACCTTACCAAATGCAGAGCATATTATATTTCTTAATCATTTTAATCAAAAAGGCCTTGACAGTGGATGACTGTTGACATACATAGAACGTTGTGTGTCCATTATGTAACATTAAAGAATAAAGTGACTTAGGCCAATTTTCAAACATTTTAGTGTGACTTAGCCAACTTTAAACCTGGCTTAAACTGTCATTTTATAGTGCAAACTCAAAACTGAAATTACCCTGAGTTAAATTAAACAAACGTCAGGTAAATCAAATTGGTCAGGGGGCAGTCCCTTTCCTCACATCTCCAGGTCTTCTTTGCTGAGTTTTTATTGAACTTAACCCATTTCCAACATCCAGTTTTGACAACTTTTTGAAACCTGACTATTAACTGTTCTTTAATTCCACAAAGCAAACTCAAAGCGTAAATAACTCTAACCTAAATTGAACAAATGTCAGGTCAATCAAACGCTGAGGAGGCATGTCCCTCTCTTCACTAGTCCAGCTCTTCTTTGCTGGGTTTTTGTTCCTATCCAAGTACTATTCAGTTTATCCCCTGAATCTTCATTCTCTGTCATTTTGATGTGCCTAACTATGTGGCAAATTGTCAAAGAAGTGATGACACTCGATGGGCATCACATGTTTCATGGACTGAAGGTCCTGGAACTTCCTCTCTTTGATTGGCAGAGCATGCAGGAACACTCTGATCCATGCCATCGGCTTACTTGGCACCTGTACCCTCTGTGGTAGTGCATCCCACTCAGACAATTTATCCTAAAGAATCAAAAATTTTGACTTAGGACAAGAATAAAATGGCCTATGTCACACTCTTGACATAGGCCATTGTCCTATAGGGGCATAAAGAGCATAATCCTTTCAACTAAGGATTAAGGCAATTTTAACAGAGGTGGCCAGAATCATCAAGAGATGATTTAGGCCAAAAACTGATTTTCATCAAAAAATGACATAGGCCATTATTTTAATAGGGTGACGATATAATACTTCCTTCTAAATCTGACACTTTTTCAGAGAGTGTAAGACAAAAAATAAAAAATCAGAATCTGGAAAATAACAAGCTAAGAGTCTACTCCTCTTCATGGTAGCTTTGCTTTGACTCAACTTCTTGAGCCAAAGAAAGTGTTTCCTTGTAGAATTATACCTTCAAGTAGTTTCTCAAAGTCCTTCTAAGACGGCTTTGCAAAGCAAGAGTAACACTAGAGTCTGGAGGCAGCAGCCCACATTGTCAGAAATTCACACACATTTATCTGAAATCCTGTCTTCAGATTCCTCGACATGGAGCTAAACAGGTAGTTACACAAGAAGAAGGGGAAATTACTGGTGTGAGGAAGGAGTATATGTTTCCAATTTAACAGTGGAAGGAAGAAGGGAAGATTTATAGATGAATAAAGGAGAGGAGAAAGAAAAGATAGATGTTGTGAAGAGTGAAGTTTCCTTTTTGTAGATGTGTGCTGACAGGTAAATTAGCATGTGCGGCTAATGGGGGCAAAAAGCGTCCGAGCCCTCGCCGGCAGCCTTTCAGTCTGATAAACAGGCAGCTTGTTGACCCAACCAATGCCTGTGTCACTCTGTTTCTCAGCTTGTCAACACACAAACATCCTCCTTCTTTGACACTGACTGGCAGAGTGACACACACACACACACACACACACACACACACACACACACACACACACACACACACAGACAGACACTACACCATGCAAGTGCACATTATGCTGCCATGCGTGTCCACAGAGGAGGTAACTTAATCTAATGGTGAAGAATGCGTAAGAGATGAATCTTGAAATGTTCAGAAAGCCTTTTGAGATGTGAGATTTTTTGATTGATCTTCTGTCAGGCTGCTTTTTTAGCAGAATTGAGAGGCAAGTGAAAATCCCGGATCACAGCATGCATCTTGAATGGAGCGTGTGGAGTTGTTTGCAATCTGCTCATCAAGGCAAGGGGTAAATCTCTCTCATGCAGCTTACTTCTATTCTCCACCTTCCTGCACATTGAGGGAATCAATAGGCAGATTGCTGTCTCTGAATCTCTGTCATCCTGTGTTTCTTCTAATCACTTTGGTGTGAATACTCTTGGTACCATGTTAGAGCAATGAATCCACACCCTTGTGTTTGTGTGCATGCACACGTGAGTCTGTTCGTGCGTTGTGTTCGTGCACGTGCATAAACGGTAGTTGATATGCATTAAAGACACTGCGCTTGGGTATTACCACATATCAATGTGCCTGTCTTCTCCTAGCGGGTGTCTGAATGTTTCATCTAATCATTAAACGCTGACAGGCTTCACAGAGTAGTGCCACTGATCCCCGTCAGAGGACTAAGGGGCCTGACTTCATTAGCCCTGTTAGTACAAAGCTGCTTTACCCTCACTCACGCCTGGCTTAACCTGCGCAGCGATAAACGCTGCAAGGAGGATGGGAGATAGGCAGAGGGAGAGGGTGAAATAAACGGAAAGAATGAACAAAGGTGTTTAAAGAGAGAGGCAAAGGTGCCAAAGTCAGGTACAGAGGAAGAGGTAGTGAGAAAGGGGAGAGTGCAGAGCGTGTGAACCTGCAGTGTTCAGAGACGGGGGAGAGGTTGAAGCTCAAAGTGCCGTTTGAACTGAGAGGGATTTACAAATGTAAGAACGAGCACAACAATCAATTCACTTGCCTCGTAATTAATCAATTATCACACTGTCGCATTGACAGGTAAAGTGCCTCACCGAGATTCCAGCGTGAGGCTCTTCTGAGTTGAAGAATTAGCATTGACCTCTGTGCACATTTGCATCCACACTCATGCACGAGCTAATCCATGCCTGCACACAAGCGCATAAAAGATATGCACACACATCGTTGTCCTCAGCATATTTCGCCACCACAATTCATATGGTTCCCCTCCCACCAGGACACCCCCTCCCCTACCAAAACACTCTGTCTTTTTCTCCTGCCAGCAGAGGTTTTTGGCCGGCTTAAGTACGCCCACAGGCCCCTGAGGGACAGCCTGTGACGGATGGCACTGCGTGTGACTCCGATTCGATTCAGCCCATTTGATAAATTTATTGCTGGCATTTTGAAAATGAAATTAGAGGGACAACTCCTGGAGACTGTTTTTCCAGCACAGGTGCCATAAATACACTTCATTTGGCAGAGCTGAGGGAGGAGGACAGTGAGGGGGCTGTGAGGCGATGGATAAAGGATGTCATGGTAGGGGGGCAGATAGTGTGGATGTTCCACTGGAGATGAGAGCTAAGGAATAAGGTCACATTATAATGAGGTCCTGTATTAATCATTTTATTGGTGAGTTACAACAGTAAAGGTTATTCAACCGCTGCATGACTACTGTGGACTTTAATACTATATGTGCTGGCCTTCAGTCTTACATGTGTAAAGCAGCATTGTACCTGCAAAAGCCACATCGTTCAGGTGTAATAATAGCAGACTAAGGGCCTGATCTACTAAGATCCCAAATAACAATTGCATGTGCTATTTAGGGGCGTGTTGCGGGTGATCTACTATGATTGCGTGAGCAATGGATAACAGGTGCAAAAGTGGTCCGGACCGCCCTTAAATAAGGATTTTGCGGGTGCTACCAGCTGTCACCATGGAGAGTTTGGGAGAGCAGAGAGGCCGTAAACCAAAAATGAAGTTTGAAGCCATGGAGTTGGAGGTCTTGGTGGAGGAGGCAAATAAACACACTGGTGACAATGGCCGTCAATGCCCTGGCAACAGTCGGGAGGTCATACAGTGGCAGTCCTTCAACTGAGCCGCCGGTGGATGAAGAGGGAGGAGAGAGCACAGGAGATGAACGTTCATTACGCACGTGCGAGACGCCAGCACCAACTGTGATGGTGCGCTGGAATAATCCAGATGCAAGAAAATGCAGTGTTGCAAGGAGCTCAAAAATGGCATTGCTGGATAGACGATACGTATCTACTATTTTTGTTTCTGACAGTCCAAATACGTTGAAACGCGCACGGAGGATTCTCTCTCTCCATCGTCTGTCATTGCACCTATGCCTCCTTCTCGCCACAGTGACCGCAGCCATTTTTGCGCAACGCTGTGCTAAACATGCTAAATATAGATGCAAAAACACCGACCGCAATCGGTTTCAGGTTTGATAAATCACATTGCGTGTGCTAAAGGATTACATTTGCATCTCCTCCTTCCAGTATTTTGGGCGCTCTGATAATCTGCATGTATTCTGCATATTCATGACGGCAAACACACTAAATGGATTGTGCGTGCTATTTTGCTCATTTGACAGACGCAATGCTCGGTGCTCCCAGTTAGTACATCAGCTTTGCACACGCTATCAAGTTTGCACATTTTTTTATACACGCAAACCTTTAGTAGATCGGGCCCTTAGTCTGCAGGAGGTTGACATAGCAAGTGCGCACAAATGTCGTGCTTTCACCCCGTTTCATTCAGACACATTCAAAACACACACACACACATTTTCAAGCCAGTCTTTTCAGAAAGTGCGCACACAAAAGCATTGGTTTCTGTGCATAATGTTTGCCACACTGCCCCGTGGCTCTTCAGTACCAATAGCACTGCCATAAGTGCAAAACCATCTCTATCTGGCAGTGTATGGATGAATACGGCAAGGTGTTTTTCTTCATGGCAACCCGAATTTGTCGCACAGAGAGACAGAGAATGTTTCTGTTGATGCTTCCGACTGCGCACACTTGACTCGGGTATATTGGAGAAGAAAGACATACAAACAAATACAAGTCAGACAGAGGCATGGACACACATGTGCTAACAAAAGGGAGCATTCATTCACTGTCAGGGATGTGTGGCCTTACTCATCTCCCCTCTCATACAGAAGTGGGTGTTTCTATGTGTGTGTGTGTGTGTGTGTGTGTGTGTGTGTGTGTGTGTGTGTGTTCGGGCTGTTATGTAGGGATGATGTACACCATGCCAGCCTCTGCTCTCCTCCAACATTCATCAGAGAGGGCGGCCCAGGCAACAACATCACTTACCTTTATGGGCCTCTCTGACAGCATCATACACTGCATAGTCGTCGAATGCATAGGCCTCACCAATCTATGTGTGTGTGAGGTTGAGGGTGAGGGCACACTATGTGTAACCTGTCAGCCTGTTGTACTCTATCAGTGCCTCTTGTGTTGTGATGACACGCAGCTCCAAACAGATCTAAAGCATTGTAAGCTGAAACATGTCCCCATCCTCCAAAGATAATCTCCTGCTGTTTAGGTTTGTTCAAATCTACATGTTGAGCACATCATATCAAGATCCAGGTGACAATGGAAATATTTTCACCTGCATTCTGCTCTGCTGTGGTGAGAGCAAGTGAAAAACAACAGATAAGTTCTTATGAGCACAGCTGGAATCCAAAGAAAGTTTCAACAAAATCAGTGGGGAGTTTTTCCTCAGTGATTGTATGCTCCTGCTTTGCAATCACAGAGCGTGACACACACTCCGCCACGACTGTACTTCCACTCTGAATCCTGCAGGCTGCCACTCACAACCAAACCCCCGGAGCTGTTCAGGGAAGTTAAACCATGTGGCCCTGTTATTGCTCAGATATAAAACAGCCTACAGTTACATCTCTACAAACATCTCCCCCCTCCTACATCTCCTGTGTCTTCCTGAAGATCCGTTATGCAAAACATTACCTCCCTCAACCTCCCATTAACAAGCACATGAAAGTGTGGAGGAGTCGGAACAGAACTGTGATTAGACCGAACATGAGACTTACAGAAAGTGATGCATAAACACAGGCTGTAGGCTGTCTATCATCGCGGGAGAGCTGGATAATTTTGTCTAGGTGTCAGTGGGTGTGAGTGATTGACTTTGTAATCAAACAGATTGTTCTGTAACAGAAACACTGGATGATTCAGTTTCAAATCAACATCAACAACACGGTGAAATGTTTTTCATCTCATTAGTAAAAAAAAAAAGAAAAGGTGAACACACAGAAGCGCAGAGCAAAACACCCACATGACACCCATCTGAGAATTCATGGGGATCCACAGGTGAGTGATGGAGTGCTGTCTTACCTTTTTGTGATGACATGGTGGTATCTGCAGATAAAAGAGAGGAGACACACGGAAGAATGTGTTAGCAGCTGTCAGCAGAGTGTATAGCAGACACATAAAATGCAGGAGATGACAGCCGCAGCAGTGATTTGCTGCGAGGGAAACAAGCCACCCATGAGGATAAACAGACAGGGGGGGAGGTTGTGCAGAACCAGAGGGGGGTCTCTCATCTCAGGCCTGCGAAGAATATCCACTTCACCCAACTCATGCACACTTACTTGTGCTCGAATATGCAAACTCACAAAGCGACACACACAGCAGGAGTGCTGAGTAGTATACACAAATACAAAGCAGTTTTTATTCAGAGGGACCAGGTGAAGGAAGAAAAGCATCCAAGCAAATATGTGTTTGAAAGGAGAAGAAGTAGAAAGATGAGAGTCTCCAGACCCCTGAAAAAAAACCTGATCTCTTACGCAATTTCCCCAGAGTGAGCTTTCTAATAGGTAAAAGTAATGTCTTTGAGGAGCAGTCAGACAAAGCAAATCAAATGCTTTCAGAAAGCATTTTTGGTTTAGAACCCGCCAGAGACACACTCGTAGCTCGCGAGGTGTGGATCAAAACACGGGCAGCTAGGAGGAAGGATATACTGCAACATTCACACACAATAATAAGCAGAGTGAAAAAGAAAATACAGTAAATGTAGCTTATTGCCCTCATAAAATATTTACATGACAAGTGTTTGTAAGATCCAAGGTTTCATTTTTATTTAACAGACTTGTCAAACCTACAGGGAGGCAATTCTTTTCACAACTTCTTTTTATAACTTTGTACTTTCAGCAGCTCAAATCCTACAGAACACTTTTCTCCTGGCAGTGTGCCCGAAAAGCCCAAATGGCTACAGACATGGGAGGGGAATAATTGAATCCAGGTGGATTTGTGGAGTGCTGGACTGAGGAAGCGATAATCCAAAGCTCTGCCTAATTGCCAGAGTAAAGATGGCGCCCATTGTGGGGGTGGCATCAGTGTGTATCAAGGCAGTGTGGCGTGGGATTGGACTGAGCATTACGGCTTTACACACTTTTGTTTTAGGAGGTGTTACAGTGGATTTGAGCAAATATTGGCCCTCTGGTTATTACATGGTCTGATTGTCTGCTATGCGACTGTCCATAAGCTCTGAACGTCAACCCTAATCTGAGAGGGGGCTTCAAATAATTAGTCAGTGAAGCACTCTCACAGCCCAGCGCAGTCAGCCTTATCACTAAAAGAAAATCCTTGGTCCATTTCCTTCTCCCCCCAAAGGCTTACAAACTCTCACCACTGTTAAAACCTTCAGAATAGAAACACAGGCGATAAAAAAATTACCCAACACGTCAAATTTGCAGGCCCGTATCCTGCTGTTCTTGCCTTTAATTATGGAAAAGAATGTCTCAGTCTGACAAAAGCACAATCTTTCATAGATTTCTGAAAAAGGAGAGCTTTGACACTCATGAATAAAATGTTTTTTTTACATTACAACTTATTCCCAACATCTATCTCTGATAATGAAAACATCTTATCCACCGGGGAGTGCTTCAAACTTAACAGCTTTAATTTAACATGTTTAAAAGAAACTACAAGTCTTTTAAAAAATGATGTGACACTCTGTTTCAGCGCCTCGTTTAACAAAACTGTCTTTCTGCAGGACATATTACACCACACAACATTCATCAGAAGTAAAACAAATGTTCTTCAGCAGAGTCTGTGCCAGAAGACAGCAGCAAACTGAGACATAGTTTAATGTGTGAATTAAAAAAAATAAAAAATCTAAAGTATTATGTAACATTACTGAGAGCCCATTGGATCTTTCCATGTATTTGAAGCTTACAGGGATTAGAATGAAAGCCAAAACCATGAGTCTTACAAGTTTGAGCGACTAAGACAGCAGCAGTGACAGGTAACTGGTGGGCATCAGACACACATTTCATTTATTCTAGCACCTCTCATGATTTACATGCACTTAAAGCTGGATTTCTGCAGCACATAAGGAGCTCAACAGACTTCCACTGCTGCTGCTGCTAGGAAACATTTTTAGAAGTAAGGTTGAAATCTAGCATCAAGTTAACCCTGTAAAAAAAGACACCGCACATCAATTTGAGTTGTATGCTGCATCCTCGATAGACACTCACAGGGATAAATTAAAGACAGCACAACTAAACCGTGATTCAATTTGATACAACAGGGCATTATGATTATTATGGATTAATTAATTACCCCTACACACAGTTACCTGCAGTACACAGCAGGGTGCCACATCATGTTACACTGTCTCTCTTTGCAGGCTGGTCTATGTTGAGTAAGGGAGACATCTAAGAAAGCATGGTTCTTTATTTCAACAGACAGCACATCTTCACTCTCCAGAACTTGCTGAATCAGAGCAAAGACACCATGCTGATTAGTGTTAGCACACATAAACAACACTGCTGTTTAGGGAGGTAAAGAATAACCCCATCTGATAAGAGCATTTCTTCCCAGCTATCAGTGGCTTATATGGATTTGGAGACTAATTTGCCGGGGAATATGTGAGTGGCGTTTTGATGCGCTCGTGCCCCCACAGCAGTGCTCCCCTGGGTTTGAGTATTATGTAAAGTAGGCCACATGTCAATACAGGTTTCTCACTGCAAACTATGCATGCAAGTCTGGTAAAGTTGAGCCTGGCCAAGAGGTGCCCGAGGACGTACAGATAAAAGTTGTTGATGGATTTATGTAATACGGAAATAAACATTGTACAAAATGTTGTGCTTTCCTTTTCACAAATTAAGAGGATGAAAGAAGGAGATAAAGGAATAGAATGCAATGAGAGGAAGGCTGACACCACGACAATTCATTACTCATTTTAGCGGACATGCAGACTCTTATCATAGGACTTAAATGTAATACGATGTTAATACTTTGGAAGGAGACGAGTCAAGCAGGAAACACAAAACAAGTAAGGAAGTTACTTCACACTAAATGATGGAGATGTTTCTGTGCTTTATATAGTGACTGACGCCAACTGAATTGAGTTTCCTGTCAAATTACTTTGTGTCAAGAAGGATCGGACTTAAAAGTAAGAATTATTAATAATGCAAGATCACAGGCAGGGGTTGCTACTAATTATGTTACCCTGTGATTTTTAATGACCAGAGTTGCCATGACGGTTGCAATGTTTTCAGTGTTTATTACCCAGCTGTGTTGAATCCTTGATTCTGATTGGTCACAACATCATAGCATTGGTAGTTAGCTAACCTGTTCACACCATAGACTGTATTTATATAATGGACAGCGTAGCTCCGCCTTTTCCCATTGGACGGTTTTGAAGCCAAAATATCCTGTTCCAGAACGCTGACATCTTGTAAATATTCTGCAGCCAGAGTCTGCGCAGTAGGGATTCTGTGTGTTTCCATGGTAACAAGCTCCGCCCTACAGCATACCGTCCTGAGGTCCAACAGAGTTTCTCTCTACAGCAGCTGTCAATCAAAGTAAAACTGGATGTAAAACCCCGTTTTTTAACCTCTAATAACTAACGAAAAAGAAACTTTTCAGAAAAAAGAGGCCTTGAACAGAAAACAGTCAAATAATAACTACATATCACCACAGCATACAGAGGTGAGAAACATTTGTATGACGTATTTATTTTTTGAAGTTTGACCGCAGCCCCATTCAAATGAATGGGGGAGACGGAGTTATTGACCTATACTGCAGCCAGCCACTAGGGGGAGCAGTTTTTGTGACAGCCTCACTTCGAGCCGAGCGAGATGACGTCCATTTTATAGACAGTCTATGGTTCACACATGTCATATTAAGTCAGTCTATCTTAACATTTTACATTTGTCTGTTGAAAATGTGGCAAAATGTTCCGTTAGTGTTCCAAATGAGTAATCATTGTAGCAAGAACTAGTGAGTGTTGGAAATGTAAATATACAGTTGAATGTGACTTATTACAACTAAGCAGGCTAAAGTTTGAACTTGACAGTGAATTGAAACATTCAGTTTGATGTCTATTTGGAGGCTGATGAAAAAACATTACCATGGAAGCTTTACCGACCAGGGAATCAGATAACTATTATAAGCTGCAGCTCAGGTCAGATGCTGTTTTCAAAATGGCCTGCTACATACTACATACTGCATTTGAATTTAGTATGTAGTATGACTGCTCTGTTGGATCTGATCTACAGTATGCTGAGCCAGACGTTGCTGGATTTCCAGTTTTGGGAAAGCGGAATTAAACAACGGTCAAGCTGATGGAGAAACTGCTTCTTTAGCATCACCAAGGATTTAAAAAGTTAGGAAGTGGTTTATATGGAATTTAATAGTTAATAGTAAAATCTGAGTTCCCCCCATCAAAGAAGAAGAAAAAAGAAAAAGCAGAATGAGCGCTGTGCATTGTGGGAAACAGTATGGGAAGGAGACTGGTCTGATGTATAGTGAGACATTTTTCCGAATCAGTACGACATCCGGGAGTTTTGGCATACTGCAAATTTTGTTCTTTTTCATATACTACATACTGAATTTAGGACAAATCAGTACGTAATACTGCTCACCCTGTGAGGATGCTAATTTGTATAACGTCCCATTCACTGTATATTATCTTTTATTTTCTTACCAGAAAAGTAAATATTAAAATATCTGTTAATTGGTCCAAAAAGGATCCAGTTGCTTAATGTTATTCTGCTTCCTGTGGTTGCCATTTAAAAACTTCGTGGTGAAAAATTTAAACAACTTTAAGAGCAGCTGCCAAGAAGATAGTGAAAAGAACCACCGGAGCATTTTCTAATGACACCAGAAAGGTTTTGAAAAGCCTTTATTTGTCGAGAGTCATTTTTAGAGACATGTAAACACACTTTGTAGAGAAAAAGAAAAAACGATTTCTCAAAAAATAGACAACGCTCTAACATGACCAATAACACAAAAGTTGCCATAGTGAGCAAAAGTGCTGTGTTGAAAAGTTGACAAAGCCTTTGTACAACTGCTGATCATCAGCGCCAGGCTGTTGTCAGCACTTTTTTGCACAGTTTGGCACATTTTGTACCATCTGTCACATGAGGAGATCAAAATATAGAACATTATATGCAAGGCAAGCTTCAACTTGATTGAGAATGCTCTCTCTGCTGTAACCAATGAGCTCCTTCTTTCTACCCTTACTGCATGTCTAAATGAAAAACTGGCACACCTGCTCAGGACTAGATTGAAGCCATAAACAGCATGTGATGGATTTTACTTCAGTTAATGATGATAGTGAGAACAATGATCAGCAGCGAAGAGAGCAGCTTCAAAAATAGTATCTCTCAGGTGCAAATTTCTCGGATCCTGCCCTTTTTCCCTCTTCTTCCTCTTGTCTCTCCTAATTTATATTTTCAACCTTGACTACTGTCACCAACACTTTTTCAGCTCTTTGGTGTGACCCCTAATGTGAGGACAGCTGGATAATTTTACATGCAAATGCTGCTGATCAGCCATTTCTAAAGGGACAGACTGTACTGCTGAAACTAAGATCAGTGAAATCCTCAGATTAAATTAGGGACACAAACTTTAGTTCCAGGTTGCTGCTTTGCATTTCCTCTCTTTCAAGCTTTAACAGTTATATTTGTGAGGGACCTGAATGCTCTTAGGTTGTCACACTCTGCATTCAAAAAAACAGAAAGCAACTTGTAATGATCAGCAACACAGCCAAAGCTCTGCAGACATTTGAAGTTCTAAACGACAAACAGAAGTCAATGGAATCCTGTCATGCAGATGGTCTTTAAGAGATGATAAGTACAGGCATGATGACATCCTTGTTCTGTAAAATGTTAAGTGTATACCGGAAGGAATCATCCCCTGATCCTTAACATAGACTATTCATCCCAGCCTGATTGAATTAGACTGCTATTGGAAACCTGTCGCCTATTGACCTCTTAAAGTTGTGGCCTTCCAGCGGTCCGCTGTGGGAATAGTTTTAATTACAGCCAGAAATTGGGTTCGATTTTATCCCCATCATGAAGTGAGAAATCCGTACAGCTAATCATCGCTTCATCAAGACAAATGAAGAGCTGATCATCACTGGAGGCTACGGCAAAAATGCATGTATGAATGAATTGTTGCTGTGTTGGCATGGCTGCATGTATGCGCACAAGCACATGAATGTAGGTATAATTAAGGCCCGAGCACCGACAAGGAGAAGGTCCTATTGTAACCCTAAGGATTTTTCTTTCTTTCTACCTAGTAAAGTAAATTGCCTTTTTGGAGCCTTCAACATACCCGAAAACTCACCAAACTTGACACACTCATCAGGCCTGGCTACATTATGATGGTCCCGTGCAAAAAGCCCCACAAATCCCTCAATAGCACCCCCTTCTTTCCAACTGGGCACCCCTCAACACAGTTCAACTTATATGCATGACATTTTTTTCACATATCTATCAGGCCAAGTCCTACATACCTAATGTCATGGTGAAATCCCAACAGGAAGTTGGCCATCTTTTTTTCCCCAGTTTTTCACCTGATTTGCAAGGGTACGAATTTAAGAGATCTTGCCCTAGGCCTTTTCTCCGATCAATTCCAAACCACACACATTTTGTAGTAAACACATTAACGAATCAAAGTTATCAGAAAAATGTTGGAAATCTAAAAATTGTGGGCGTGGCAGACATGCAGGCGATGCATCAAACGCACATGTCTCGCCATAAACAGGAAATTGATTTTTAGGCAAAATCTCACCAAATCAGCCACACGCATAGGATGCGCATCCCATTTTTATATTTTGGGACTCTTGTCCAAAAATTAAAAAATCTGCTCCAAAGCGCTCCCTAAAGGGTTAAAAAAAGGGTAAAATAACCCTACCCATAGAGTTTTGGTTTTTTTTGCGAAGTGCACGATTTTGAAAATGCATATTCAGGACATCAGGACGCACAAAAAAGCCTCTTGCACCCATATCCTAAAACCAACAGGAGAAGCGCCACCTAGCTTTTAATGTGAAAAATGGCCCCCAAGTAAGGGTGCATACTTTTACGGTACACAGCAACACCTGCTGCACATCAGGCGGTGGCGTACATCAGGTGGTGGTTGCAAGTGTGCGAGGGCCCGTCGATCGCAGCTTGCAGCTTTAATTATGTTTGTTTCTAGGTGTTAACTTCATGGAGTACAGTGTGCAGTAAGGCATGAAGACTGCAGTGAGAACAAATGTGGCTGTCTACAGATGATTAACCACTATTGATATATTGTCTCTATAATGTAATTAGGATAAATTCCAACAATGTAGCTGTTCGTCTGTTAATCACTCTCACTATGGTGGACAGTGACAGAAGGAACTGTGTGATGGATGGTGACACCAGTTAGTTGTTAACGGTGACCTAGATTTTAATGATTCTAGGAGAACTAAGTGATGGCACAGCTCTTCTCAGATAAGACAAATAAATCACAGAAATCTTACATGAAAGAGGCAGAATTCATGTTCAGTGCTTTAAAACCTTAGAGGAAATAATGTTCCATAAGAGTTGGGATATTGTGCAAAATGTTCATAAAACAGATTCTGATGGTTAGAAAATCATGTAAAATCTATATTTGATAGTACACAGTGCAAAGACAACAAATCAAATGTTAAACCTGAACATTGTATTGTTTTTATGAAAAAAATATATGCTCATTTTAAATGTGATGCCAGCAACATATTGAAAAAAAAAATGGGACAGGTCCATTTTAAATAGTCTAGGTTCCAAATAAGTTGCAGGCGCTTCTGGATCATGTTTATTTATGGTTTCCTCATTGCATGGTACAGTTTTAACCTGCATTTGTGGATGCGACAAACTGAGTTCACAGATAATGTTTTCTGGAGTGATTTTGAGCTCATGCAGTGACTTCCACTACAGAGTCATGTCTGTTTCAGGCAAAGCAGTCTGAGTGCCCAAAGATTGTGTTCAGTATTGGTGGTGAGCATTGTCTCTTCCTGTGCTCACCCAGTCTCTCACAGAGTGATAGACCTCTTCCCATCTGTCTGTCTAGAATGCCCTTTTTATACCCACTCATGTTACTAACCTGTTGCTAATCAATGTCATTGATTTGGAGATGTTTCTCCAGTGTTTTCTTTTAGCATTACACACCTTTTTCTGTGTTTTTTTGTCCTAGTCCCAACTGTTTTGAAATGTGTTGCTGGCATCCAATTAAAAATGAGCATTTAGTTTTTAAATGCATTTTTCAATTGCAAAATTTGATATGTTGTATTGGTACTGTTTCAATGAAATGTAGGTTTTAATTATTTGCAAACCATCAAAAGGTGTTTTTATCAACATTTTACACAGCGTCCAAATTCATATGGAATTGGGGTTGTACAAGTCTTTAAAATAGGAGACTGGTGTTAAAATAAATATGTCACTTTTTGCTCCAAACTACAGTCAGGAGAAAAAAATGAGAAGACTTTTTTCATACAGCCAGACTGTCTGAGGGTTTAGAGATTACACTTCTGTTTTTAACTATTGATGAGAGGAAGGCAAATCATAAACTGGGTGGGTTAATCTTTAAACCAGCAGCCAAAAAATTAGATATGAGTGAGCTTCAGCTTATTTAGCGCTTTGTTTCTAACAGTTTGCAACTTGGAAACGTAAGATACTGCAGGAAGAGGGTACATAGACTAGAGTTGCCACCCGTTAGTTTTTCCCAGAATTGTTCTCTTTTTTTCTCCAGCTGTCCCAGGAAAATAAAAATCTCTCCCCAGACACAATTTGTCCCGTTTTTGGGGAAAATGCAATAACCTCATTTGATTTCCTTCGTTCTGTAGTATTTAAAGGTCCCTGTGCTTCTGCGGCTATTTAAAATTGTCACTATTTACTTCCCGTCTATGCGTATGTCAAACCTGCGTGCCCTAGCGCTCAAAGCAGGGAGGGAGACTTCACCGAAGAGAGACAGCAAGCTGAATTGACCGACGTACTCCGCTCTGAGGTCTTCTTTTCAACTTTTGGCGTCTCAATTTGAAATGAGAGGAGAGACGACTGACGAGGAAGGAGATGGAGCAAATACATGCAAGCTACCAGCACGAAAAAAACACATACTAGTTATAATCCTGACTGGGCGACACTGTCAGAGTTTGAATGGATACGGCCAACCCAGGGAGACAATTTTTCTGCCACATGCATTTTGTGCCCTGCGAAAATCTCCCTAAAATATGAAGGGAAAACGCATTGGAAATCCACGCAAAAACATAAAAGCGTCAAGCTGTGGTATCAAACTAACAAAAACAGGCAGCCATTGTAACTTTTCTGACCAAAAAAGGTTCACCAGAGGAAGACAAGATTGCAGTGGCAGAGCTTACTAGTGTCCTATGTCCAAATTTTATGTTCATCTGGTCAGTCTGAACTGGTAATAGTGGCTGAGCCCTCCGCCCCAAACAATTGGTCGAGTGTCCCCACAAATCCAGACACTGTGCATGGTTTAAATATTCATAACATGTTTTTTCTCTGGTGCACAAACACGTGTGTACATCACATGTTCCATTAAACTCATATCTTAAAATTGTGTGTCTGTGCCCTGTCTCGACAGAAGAAAACAAAAAGACAGAACACAATCCTAGGTTTTAATTAGCTGAGTGTAGCGCATGCTCATCTGCTATGTGCTGCACGGGGAGCGCGGGGAGTGCTGCCTTCTTGCTCATTATGTACTAATGAGTTGTCTATTAATGAAAATGGAAAGCATTTATTTTGTGAGCACAAAGGGTTCAGCTGGATTAATTACTGCACTACAGCAACAAAATGAAAACAGAAAGTGCAGCATCACTCTTGTGTGGCACATTACCCATTAACCAACTGTTATCAGGGCCCGGCCAACGCTGCTGCACGACACACAACAGGAGCAGAAAGTGTTCGCACAGGCCATTTAAACTTCATGTACTCTGAAGGTTTGATGCATTTTTCCACAACTTCTGAAATGCACACATGGTTATTATCGTACAAGTCCACTCAGAAAGAACACCATGTAACATAAAACACTGTCTGCGATAATTATGATGGCATTTAAACCAGCAGGCACCAGCCATTGAAACTACATATGGACTGAAGGTTTGATACATTTTTTCACAATTTCCGGTATCAACACATGATTATTCTTGTGCAAGTCCACTTAGAAAGAACACCATGTAACATAAAACACTTTCTGCAATAATAATGATGGCTGTTAAACCAGCAGGCGAGAGTTTCAAGACAGCTTTTTCTTCACAGACAATAAAATGATTTCAAGGTTACTGCATGATCGTGTTGTTAAATGTCAGAAATACAGCAGAAAAAGTAGAATCCTTTTAAGAAATATCACTTTGTTGTGCCAAGTTCCTTTCCAAACGGTGATCAGAATCATTCTAATAGCCTGTTGATAGCTTGATTTCCCACTGGGCTCTCCTTGGGGAGGTCAGGGGCATGGAGAGCGTGCGGGCCCTGGCAGCCTCAGCAGATGGTTCTTGATCAGATATTAGAGTCTGGGTAGGGAGGTCATCTGGCCATGAGAACGTGCCCTGCCTGGGGGATAACAACCCTGTCTGAACCTCCATTTCCAGCTCTGGTTCCAGCGCCAGACCAATCGCTCTGAGTTGCAGCCAGACTAGAGGGACATTGGAGCAGTGACAGGCTTCAGTCTTTAAGCCTTCTGACAATCTGGGTGAAAAAACAAACTCAGAAACATGCTTTCCGCTGTAGTTTATTCTCCTCCAGGAATTTGGTGACAAATGCTTATGTAATTGCTACTGCTGTCTGTTCTCTCTAGTAAAAAAAAAATAATCACACTGATAACCAAAATCCTACTTAGCCGGATTTGAAGAAAAGCTATCCTTTCATTATCCATCACTCCCTATCCCTATTGTAGTAATGTCTGGAGGAAAGACAAATCATTGAATAACAAGGGTGCATTTTAAAAATGTGTGATTTGAAGCATCAATTGTGTCGTATTAAACGCTGAGAGACGGAATAACAAGTGCGATCAGGTCTTTGTTGTTAAAATCGAATATTAATCTTTGGATGACAGTGCGTGAATGTCTTTTGTGGGAAATAAGAGCGATAACATAAATCCTACTTAGACAACTCTAAATCATCTATTGGCATTCCTGTCTTCCATTTTCTGCCTCATCTCTCTCAGCCTCTGAGTCCTCTGCATTGACTAACCTACAGAGAAAGTGGGGTGAATAAGCACAACACTCTGAGCTTTATTTATCCTTTCCCCTGTGACAGTGGCAGTCTAAAATGGCAGGGCTTCAAATATGACCTTCAGTTAGAGTGCTTCTCCATAAGTCATCACTGCCACCCACAGATCAGACGGAGGATGAGGAGTAGTGGCACCCTTTGTCCTCTTGCCCTGTCCACGAGATATTTCCTCTTTTTTTCTTTACTTCCCTGTCCCCTTGTTTTATTTCCCTCCTCTCTTTATCTTGCCTTTGGCCCCTTTTTTCATCATGTCCTTTCCTTTGTTTTCTCTTTGCATGAGGTACAGTCCTGGCAGGTAGCACATGGAGGATCTAGCATCAGTGCTGGATTATTTCACGAAAAATTTAGCCTCATGGCTTTTTAAAATACACTGTGATGAAAACAAAACACACTGGAGTTAATCTCTATTCACAGATTCTAAAAAAAAATGCAGAATTTGTAAGAAGTAGCTTGGATTTTAGAATGAGGAGTGTTCTGGTTTCTGTATGTATTTCACCTAGGCTTTGTTTTCTGTAAGTAAATACAGTCTGTATGGAGAGCAAAAGCATCTGAAACACAGTTTGCTGTATTGACATTTTGGCTTCTGTACACTAAACAGACATCTGCATGCAAGTGCACCTAACAATCTGGCTTGGTCGGTACATCATTTCAACTCAAGCGACTAATCTGCCACCGATACATCACGAAGCGTATCAGCGTTTAGATTTCCTGACTTCCTTAAAGGCATCTGAAATAATAGTTCTGACGTCCATTTAATGACCAAACATTTAAAAATGTGTTTTCTTCTCCTCTTGAGGATAGGCCTGACAAAGGTTGCATTTTTACTTTTTACAAATATATCAGGATTTTGTAATTTTGGCAAACTTAAGACCCTTAAATTCAGATTCATATGCTACAAGTCACAAGTCAAGCACCAGGTCTGTACATGGGACCAGAGGGTCTGTGGAAGAAAGCAATAAGTGAATGTAATAAATAAATAACAGTAAGAAATGACAACGATTGTGACCAAACCACAATAAGTAGTGTTTCTTTTTGGGGGTTCTACCGCTAAAGTAAGCCAGAGTTCAACCTCTACAAAACCTACATCTATCAGTCATTACATTACAATTGCCTGCCTAATATTGTCTAGCCTCTCCTCCCATCAGGTCAGGTTGAGGCTGTTTTTTGCTCCCACAGCCGGGTCAGCACCTTGAACTTGTTGTGTTCCCCTGATCAACCTTCTTCTATTGCTCCATGGTCAAGTTCTAACGCTAACTTACACTGTGGTAGCTTTTGGCGGTGACGGTCTGCATGGGCATCCTGACTGGTCTGCAGCTACATGGCTCCATATCCAACAAACTGCAATACAATGTGTTCCAACACCTTTCTATTAGATTAGATTTTTTCCGCTGTTCAGTCTCTCCGGTTGACCAGACAACATCCCGTTCATGACCTCGTTACTGGTTCACTGGTTCACTGTTTTTTCTTTCATGGACCACTTTGGTATGTACAGACCACTGTAGTTCAGGTACACCCTTGAAGGGCTGCAGTTTTGGAGATGCTGTGACTCAGTCTAGTCATCACAATTCACATTATTACACTTGTCCATTGTTTCTGCTTCCAATGTATGACTAAAGTTCACTTGCTGTGTAACATGTGTCCACTCAGAGACATCTGCTCTTGTCAAGACACAGTTGATGTCATTCACTTCACCTGTCAGTGGTCTTGATGTGATCGCTGACTGCTGTACTGTTTACACTAAAACTAAGACTTTCCAGAAACAGATGAATTTTACTCAGGGGGATGTAATGACCAGATAAATGACAGTGTTTATTTTTCAGACATATCTGGAAGGGCAAAATCTACTTTTCTTTTGATCCAAGCACAAGGTCACATCCAAAGATGCTAATGAGATTGTAAACAATGCAGCGCAAAGAAAGGAATTCTAGGTTGTGAGATGATGAAAGAGGAAATAAAGGAAAGAGGGAGTGCGACTACAAAAATGAAAGGTTAACACTTCATCAGAGTCATAATTGTCACATCCAATTGTCCTTGAGTCAACCCACTTTGTCCAGGCCATTAGCCAAATGTCTGATTATGTTACACTCCAAAACAGTAAATTATGATATTCCATGTTTTGTGTTGTTGGATCATTTCGTTCACAGTAAATCAGACATGAGAAGCAGCATCGCTTTGGCTGATTACAGCATTCAAAAAAATGGTTTTGAGTGGCTGTTTTACTAAATGCAGGTATGAAGCCCTCACACTTATACTCTTGAATTAACTCAACACCCATCCTGCCCACAGCCTTGATAAACCTAAAAGCATATCCTCCTTCAGAGGTACTGTTTGTGTGAAAAACAGAGATGAAGAGTGTCCAATCTGCTTAATAGAAAATATTTTGCAGGTGACACTCTGAGAACACTGCTTTATATCCTGAAGGAAATCAAATATTGACATGTGTTTCATAATCAGCACACACACACACGCATACACGCATACACGACACCTATTTCCTGAAAACATCAATACCAAAACAAAGACAGCAACAACAACAAAACATTTTCTTTTAGTTTTGATACAGTACCAAATGAGTGGGAGCGTTCTTCTTTTATAAACTTGCTGTTTCATTTGCCAACTTATCAAGCTCCTCTAAATGTCTCATTCTTCTTCTTTGTTCAATGGATGTTTGTTCTGACAAAATACTAATTTTTACATAATTTTCCATAAATGTAAACCAGGTGCTACATGATAGGTACCGCTGTGTACTGTATACACTTCATGCTGCTTTGAGTGAAATGAAAACAGAGGAGGGAAAAGGGCTCAAACTGAGAAAAGTAAACTATCTGAAGGTGAACCCACTGAAGCACATTATTTTAATATCTTGTAATCTACATTTTCAGACTTCTTATTGCAATAAATAATATGACAAACTCATATGGAATGCAATCATCTCTGTAGGAAGCACATGTAGCACAAAATAGCTTTCAGAAAAGCTTCGTTGTATTTTTTAATGATTGTTTATTGCGTACTGTTTCATACACACACAGAAATATTCATAAGGAATGTTCTTATTTCAGGCCTCTGGCTTCTCTATAAAACCTTAATAATGAAGACTCGGTTTGAGCATGAGACGAGGAATTACACAGGCCTCAGGCTAGACTGTGCATCTCCAAACTATTCATTCAGGCAGAGCGAACAGTGTTCAGCTTATCCTGTGTGGGGAACATTCTAGGATTATATTTTATGCTAATGTTGAACATAAACAGTTTCCTATTCTTGTTTTTGTTAACATATGATAAAGAGGTAAATCAATTACATGTAAGAAAGGTGTGAAGGTCATTGCTTTTAGTCTGCTTTTTCTTAATAAGCAGAATAGATACACATAAACATTTCCAGAAGCAGCTATTCTTAACTTGTATTTATCAAAAGCACTGTAGTAATTACTGATGGTGCATAAGTGGAAACATTGCTGCAGTCGTGTGCATGAGGACACTTTTAAAATAAAATGTTTACAAAGCCACCATTCAGTCACTTCTTCACTTATAACATTAAACATCAGTGCAACTACATAGCATTGTGCAGAAACTTGTGACGTTCTGCTGCTGCTACAAAGCTATTGATATGGAAAATAAACGCAGCAGGGTATAACAAGTACAGATGTTAAATGAAAGTGCATTAACATATTGAGTCACTTGAATGAAACAACCCCATGAAAGAAAACTCACTTCCATCAAATCTATTGTTTTTTTGTAGAGTAAAAAAAAAAAAGGGTGGGCTCAAAGCAGTGGTTTGTTTCTCCTGGCTCAATATCTTTTCAAGTCCAGGCAACAATTATTCAGTCATTTTTTCAAATGTCCTCTTGGATGTTGGAGGATGCAGCAGGTTAAATAAAGCTCAGGGGATTTAGTGAGCCACCTACCACACATCTATGTGGGCAATAAGCTGAGTCATATCTCTGTGATCTGCATGTAATTAATATGATACAATATAATGTGATACATTAAGGTACGATGCAGTCCACACCACACGATACAATACAATTTAATTTATCAATTCACATCTAATTCAGTACAGCAGAAGAGTCAGTGGGACTGAACCAAGCGGCAACCTCCGGTCTAAAAATATGAGTCCAATGTGGTGTGTTAAAGTGTTAAAAACTGCAGTTCATGGAGGATCCGCTTCAGGCTGGCTCCGGAAGTACCGGAAACCACATACACACATTTTCAAAAAAGATTATCTTTACAGCAGAAATAAACATGTTTACAGCCTGGTACAAAAGACGAGTGTAGTCTGGATAGCTCATTTCTGGATCGGCACACACTGTACAGGGGGTGAATTTTTTTCTAATGCGGCAATTTCAAAGATATTGAGATTATGAGTCTTCCAATGAGAGACACAGCTGACTTGATTGACAGGTGGGAACACTGTAGCTGTTGGCTAGGAGGCTCAAAGCCCCGCCTCTTTACATCACAATCGCTTAACAGAAGCAATATGGCTGCCGCGGCCGATTGGCCTCAAAACAGCTCTTCAGAAACAGATGGGTGACATCACGAATACTACATCCATTTATTGTAAAGTCTATGGACTGAACCTATTCATCAAAAAGCAACACGTTGCTTTGAAACTTTTCATTTTTAAAAAGTATTCATAGTTGAGTCGCAATACTTCTGATGGTGGGTTTATAACAACTTGATATAGTCACATTGTGTTGAATACAACCACTAAAGCTCAGTCGTCACTCACTCATACTAACAAGTATGACCAGCCTTTGTATAACCCTGGCTCTGTGGATTGTGTAACTCTGAAGCTAACCATGACATTTAAGCAACCTGTTGTCTATTAAAACACTATCACAAAGGTTACAAATAACACTTTTATATATATATAAAAAAAATCAAATTAAAAAAAAGAACAGAAAAAACAACTACACAACAGCCTCAGGGCCGGCAGAAAAGCCTCAGTGCTGCTACCTGAGTGCTGAATTCAGGACCTGGGACAGCTCCCTGAGCTTCAAAGGGAAAGGAAGATGTTGTTCCTTACAACACTGCAATATTTACTGTTGAAGGCTGATTTAGCCTTCAATGTCAAGTGTTTGTCCTTCCATAGCTTTTGTAGGACTTTTTTTGTACATTAGGAAGGAATTGATGGGATGATGTTGTTGCACCACCTCACCATCAAGTGAATATGTTGTATGGTATTGTGCAATGGCGATGAAAAGAAGTGCTCTGATACCTTGTGAGAGTCTAAGTACCCTTCCTCAGTATACTCTTCTGTCTTTCATCCAGCTCTTTGCTATGTCAGCTACAAGAAATTTTCTAACGACACCACATAGGAAGGATTTTTATTATTGCGTTGTGCAAGGACAGAAACTATTCACTGAGCCCTAACTGTTTCAAACCTTGTCTCAAATTGTGTACCTTTTTTGTCAGTGAACAAACTGTGCTCAAATTAATTAACTAAACCTTGTTTACTTTCTTTCATTTAAGATCAAAACAAGTTTAGTATGCCAGATTCAGAAGGCTTTATATGTTATCCTAATGTGTCAGATGCAGAGATTTATAGATAACGGATCCAAATTGCATCTATTTTCATTATTCCCCGGCTTTCTTACTGATCTTCTGGTTGTGTAAGAAGCTTGATTCTGATTGGTCAAAACCCCCTGACAGTGGTTATTAACATTCACTAACATGAGCAACACCAGAGGCAAACTGATCACTCGTCGTGTCAAATCAATCTGCGAAAAAGAGTTCTGGCACATTTAGCTTCTGCTTGTTGACACCACCGACCGTAAGGAGAGGGGAAACCTTTAGCTTTCGTTAGCATCATATTGGTAAGCAATGTGGCTAAAACGTTAGCTTCAGTTAGCATGCTAAATCGGCAGGCTACGGACGTTTTACATATTGGATCCTGCAGCAGGTGAGAGAAACTTTACGTTACCGGTCTCTACAAAGAAACTGAAACCATGAGCGGTGGTGATGATGGCACCAGGGTTCAAAGTTCTGACATTTGCCTTGTTTATTTCAGTGAAGAAGGAGAGCTGAATGAGGACAGTTTCATGTTAAATCCACCGCAACAGGCAGATAAGAATCCATCACTATGGAACGCTAACTGCAGTCAAATCACTGGGACTATTTTTTTAAAACTGTGTACATAAATAACTTTAAATCAATAAAATTATTCTTTAATCAATGTTTTTTGACAACATTTTTGTCAAAACAACTATTGATGATCACGTTAAGGATCTTGTCTCACCCTGTCTGGATATTTTTCCCATAACATTATCCCTTACTTATTTTCTATATTTACTTTGTATGGTTATTTTAAGTTTGTACAGGCCTAAACATTATTTATTTTACTAGGTAGCACTGGTGCTCCCAACGTCAAAAAGTTAGGGGCACCATGCAGAAAAAAAACGAGGAGCACCACAGCTACAGTATACTGCGAGTGCATTGTCACCTGCAACCTCCATCTCACAGGCCTTACAGTGAACGCAGTGCATTGTCCCATTTTCATAGCGGAGCCATTTGAAACCACTCTCTCTGAAAACTGTGAGCGTTCTCTGCAGCACGTGCATCTACATTAACACATCACCAACATCAACTTCAGGAGATGGACTGACTGAGTAGGACATTTTAGATGTCTAGAAAATAATTTAAATGATCAATGAAGGTACCACACTGTGTGTCATGTATAAACACACACACACACACACACACACACACACACACACACACACACACACACACACACACACACACACACACACACACACACTGTGCTTCTCTAAATGGGGGGGATGCACTCATTAATTCTGCTGCAGTGGGATCACTGCAGGTGTCTAATGAACTCAAAAATACCTGCAACCCACCCATAATTAATCAGAACTTTAACTAACCAAACATCTAGAACCCAGTACATAGTCACTTTAGAGGCCAATGTTGCCGTTAGCTTTCCAACCATTGCATAATGGACAGTACCAGTAGGCTAACTCCAGCATCTCTCTTTCTTTTCTGGGTTCATCCTGCACATATGTCTGTCAAATTTTAAGTTTGTCCCTGTCTTCTCCTTGATGGTTCTTTTACATATTGCATATTTAAGACTGCTCTTTGGACTGTAAAATCTTAGAAAGCAAAACATCAATCACAGCGTCTCTCTGGACATCCTGGCAGGAATTGTTGCTGATCAAGACAGCACAAGAACACACAGGTGAACACATAGCAAGCCTTTGCTCAAAACTGAATAAATTGTTAGGGCCTTGTACTAAAATACTGACAAAAAACAAAAGCATTAAAACCGTCTTTATCAACAAATAAGTCCATCTCTCCATCTTCTGAGTCCTAAAGCAGTCAATGCTCGAGTACAAGTCTGAGTCATCAGTGCTCAAGCCCAAGCCGAGTCAGGAGTCCTGAAAATCAGAACTTAACATCACTTATCTACCACCGGTCACTGTATTGACAAACGTGTTGAAGAGAAATAGAAAAAAAGTTGCACTTTGACAATTATTTGGACTTGCATAAAAGCTACCAAATATATTTTGAAGTTACACAGATTACATTTTGGTCACAATTATGAGTTCTGTTGTATGTTATGGTTTTCAGATTACAGCTTTAGACTGCTCTGTGAAGTCAGGGTGGGCGGATCAATCCCAAAATATCGATTCTAGCGTCTATAGGATCGATACCAGTTTCAGTTTCTCTCTTCTAGGTTTTATCCACGTCATCAAAGAGTGGGGCTGTCTGTGTAAACAACGTTCCATTCTCTTGAACACGCTTAGTGCATGATCTCTTTGCTTCTCCACTGCTACTGTCCTGTGTGCTCAAACAATGAACAAACGTATCACGCAGAGCGCAGCACACCACAGCGCGCACCCTGACTAACGGTGCCAATCAGACAGGCATTGCATGTCGTGATGGCTGAAAGTAAGAGGAGCATCTTGTGGAGCTATTTTACAGCTGTCACTGAAAATGTAGTGAACTGCGACGTGTGTAGGAAGGCTGTTCACTTCTGTGGTAACACCACCAATTTGTAAAAACATATAAAAATCCACGTCAAAGAGAACTCTGAGTTTCAAGAGAAAAGAAGGGAGGAGCAGAGAAATGCTTCTGGCAGAGTATTTGTTGTTTGCCTTTAAAAACTGTCCCGTTTTTTTAACACGCATGTAATTTATCAAAGTACCTAAGATGCTTTTAATAATAGAAAGTATCGGTATCGATATCAGCGATTCTGGCCCTGTATTACTTGGTATCAAAAACAAAATTGCACACCCCTACTGTGAAGATTCTTTAGATTTAAGGAGTTAGATGGGGATCAGTGCCAAAAGAAGAAGCTTGATAGAGACATCCCATTACCAACGTAATCATACTCACCGTTCACACTGAGAATAGCTTGGCCAGATTATGAAACATACATTTCTTTGTCATTACAAAATACATTTTCTACATGTCGTACCATCTGTGCTGTAATTGTATTTGTGGAGATTTATGTAATATGACGTGACAGTAAACCTCAAGAGTCAATTCAACACCCTGAGGCAGAGGAATAAATTCTGCCCTGGACTTGGACACACCTGAGGCCCCTCATCTTATCAGTGGAGCCTTAAATCGCCCAGCATGTGGAAAGAATGGTTAGTCGGTGGGAAAGAAAGTAAGAGCCAAGCAGACAGCAGCTCAGCAAGAGCAGATCAAGCGAATGAGTCCTGTTCAAGTCCAGCTGCAACTCTGGGAAACTAGTGGACCTCCTGATGAGTTTTGACTCAGACAATCAAATGTTTATTTATTTTATTCTCTCTGTCCATTCATACCCAGGTTCAAAAACTACTGTACAAGGTTGAAGAAGGGGCGAAAAAAAGTCACCATGACACAGCTGTTCTCTCTGCTGTCGTCTGCAGGGAGAACTGCAGCACTCCCAGTGTGACGATGAGTGAGAGAGAAGGATTAGGCGGAGACGTTGGGATGGCTAATGGAGATAAAACACTTTGAGAACAACAACAAAAGACAGGAAGTTAAGACAACAAAGACATATTTGCCCAGTGGAATGAAGAGCTAGATAAATACAGAGTGGAAGATGAAGGGAGTGAAGTGGGGGAAATGTAGCGATGCAGGGCCAGCCGAGGGATCAGGACACTCTGTCACACTGTCACACCCAACAGGCACTGCTGTCAATCACACACTGAGTAGATTGAGTACCCCAACAAAACAACACACATATAAATACAAATATTACTGCTTTGTTAGAAATAGATAGTTATTTGAAGATTATCAAACAAAGGCTCATATTTAGTATGACGGAAAAATAACTTTCAGCCCCCCAGGTTTTCAGATTTCTCCCTCACAGGAGGAAAAAGATACAGCATATTTTCTGTCTCAAAAGCCACTTAGGATAAAGGTGATGTGAGGATATGCTATTTTTACAGAGCAAGTTTTATTACAAGACTTTTATTCTCTTTTTTCATCAATTACTGAAGGAAATAGAGAATAAGGAACAGCGTAGGAGAGAGGTGAGAACATGAACTGCATCTTCCAGAAGAATCTCAGGCTGTCTTGTCAGTAGTGATTACTTCACTTTGCTCCCTGCTCCTTTTCAAGGTTTACTGCACAGAACTTAAAGCGTACCTTTTATAATACAAGTAGTTTTGCATCAGAGGCTGTGTGTGTGTGTGTGTGTGTGTGTGTGTGTGTGTGTGTGTGTGTGTGTGTGTGTGTGTGTGTGTGTGTGTGTGTCTCTGTGTATGTGTGTGTGTGTGTGTCTGTGTGTGTGTGTGTGTGTGTGTGTGTGTGTGTGTGTGTGTGTGTGTGTATGTGTGTATGTGTCTGTGCATATAAACACAAAGTAAAAGAGAGATTCGGCCCAAGAGGTGGAACTAATAAGTGTCTGTGACAGAGTGTGATGCAAGTGAGGTTAGCTGGTGGGCACAGAGAAGTAGAAAAATGCAATGTTCATACCAGACTACTTCAGACTCCGCTTTAATATGTGATGATGAAGTACTCAAAGTTCACGACTCAAATCTGACTGGAGCCCTGATTTTCAGGACTCGTGAGACGTGACCTGACTTGGAGTCTAGCTGGCACGTGTGCTAATCTTTTTGTGTGTTCACATGCCGTCTTTGTCTTACAGCGCCTGCCAGGGGGCTTAGAGAGGTGTCATGAACTGTGAGTCTTACTTTCAGAGTTTATATAAATGAAAACGACCAGTGCAACATGTCAGATATGTAATCGAACCATCTTGTTGATGATGGAGAAAACCTCAAAGTTTAACAGACCTGTCCAAGATGGACCAAGAAAAGTAAGAGAAATACCAAAGTTAACTTACTTGGACTATCGATTACCTCATTGTTAGCATTCTTATGATTATGAGTAGGGTTGCAAAGGGGTAGAACATTTCCAGTAAATTTCGGGAAAGTTTCCGGTGAATTTCCATGGGAAATTAAGCTGGGGAATTTTGGAAATATTCCATATTGGAAACTTTCCATGGGAATTATGGGAAATAACTGGGAATTGAGGGTCATTTAATGGAAAGGTATCATATCCAAGCATATATATTTGTTTTGTTATAAGCAGACATCCATCCAAAATAATACAATTAAAACAGATTTATTTCTAAGTACAACTTTATCTAGTGTTAAATATTTTATTGAACAATCAATTATTTCATTGAAGAATAAAAACATGAATGTTGAGTTAAATATTACTCATCCCCTCGACCCTACCCATTCAAAAATTATCAAAAATGCAATCCCAACAAAGTCCCATTCAAAATGTTAAATGAAAAGAGACCCTCTCCCTCCAGAAAAGTCCCATTCAACATGCAAATAAAAAAGCATCTTCCCTCAAGCTTCTCAAGCCTAGCCTCTGCAGGATTCTAGAAATCATCTGTGCATGTGATGGAGGAATGCAAAGTGCTTGTAGGGGGCGTGGTCTCATAGCCCTGCAGTTAGCAGTGTGCTATGTGCATGTGATTGAGGAATAGCATAGATATTCAACTGTACTTGCATGAAATCTGGTTGTTTTAGTCAGGATTATGTTGAAATATATTTTCCCCAACTATATTTAAGTTTCCTGTTAAGAGCCAACCTTTAATTTAGTAAATTCCTGGTTTATTCTTGTTTATTCCCATGGAAAGTTTCCAACTTTGAAAATTCCCAGAATTTTGCAACCCTAGTTATGAGTAATTTAAGGGAGTCAAATCTTTGGTCCAAGACGTTTGGGTAGATACAATTCTGATAAATAGCGAGTGGGCTGCAAGTATTTTTGAGTTTGTTAGACACCTGCAGTGATCCCACTGCAGCAGGATGAATTAGTGCAACTTCCCATTAAGGGAGGCACAGTGTTCATTTATTTAGCACTGCACTGTAACTTACTGATAATTTGAATGTTCAGTGAGGATCAGTCAGAATCTAATGTTAATACATGAAAAGTATTTTCTAAACATTGAACAAGTCCCACACATTCAGTGACAAGTTTGTGAAGTAGAAGCCTTTCTTATAATAAAAAAGTTATGTATACAATCAGGTCTTGGACTCAGGCTCAGACTGATCTAACAGGGACTTGAATCAGATTTTTTAATGTTGGCTCTGTCTCCACTGAGACCACTGAGAACTCAACACTCGACTTAGACTTGAGGTTTGGGGACCTGACAACACTGGGAGAGACACAAACAGTCCCCACAGATGATTTAATGCAAACACATTCACCTATTAGCACTTACTGTTAAATAAAACAACATTGTCAGTTCAATTAATCACTATGTATCTTTACAATGTGCATTAAAAAATAAAATCTAACCTCTGCTAATGGACCTTTGGTGCTTTCAGCTTCCCTTCTCCTTAAGCACAATTTGTATTGACAAACAACAGTGACACCTGCTCTCTTCATTAAATTATATGCACTGCACTGATGCCAAAACACACTTGACAAACCTGCCACCGTGGACCCTTTTGGAAACTCATTTAACTCCTAGCATTAAAGCTGTTATCACATGCACATATTAAAGCATGCCAGCTTGTCCTGAAGTACAGTGGCAAAGCTTTTAAGCAAATGGCAGTTGTGTAAACTGAAAAGGCAATGTTGAAAAAGTCAGTTCAATAATAGCTGAAAGCCATTACAACATTGTCATTAACAAGGTTGCTGGAAATGCAATTAGCCCTCTCACACGGCTCATGGCAATGAGCAGGGAGTGACCTGGATGAATGATGGTGTCCATGGAAATATATAAAAAAAATAGATTACAGAGAAACCAGGTATTGTTTAAGAGACATTAAGTCCAAATCCATAACAGAGGTATGACAGGGAAGAGAGACACCTGCATCTTTACGATGGACAGTTTAGTTTACTCCAGTGCGGCTTAAGTTAAATCCCATCGCCCCTAAACACTGGCTACATTTACATGAGACTTTTAATTCCTCTTGAATTCAGCATAAAAATGAAATCCTCTTTAAGAAGATTAAAAATTACCTTGTAAACACATAATTCCGAATGAAAATGACCATTCCGAATTAAACTTAAATCCGAAGTAAGTGGCTGGTTTATTCTGATTTTAAATCCGAATTGAATAATTCTTCGATCATGTATACGTTCATTCCGCTTTAAATTAATTCCAGTCGTTCTGCATGCTCGTTCCCTTGTCCTGTCGTGATGACGCACATATTCCACGCTGGCGGGAACATATTCCAGCATGGCCACCCGAAGCAAGTGTTGGACTAGAGCCGAGACTATTTATTTAATAGGAGCCTTAGAGGAAATGGATATCATGAAAAGATTTGATGGACTGAGGCATAAAAATGTGGACCTTTTTAAAGCTGTAGCGTCCAAGTTAATCGAGGGACTTGTCACTTGTGTGGTCTTCCATGTTGTAACCAAAAATAAAAGAAGCAGGAGCTGGAGTCTCTTTTCTTCCGGTAGACGTGAATACGTCACGCCCGCCCCTGTCCAATCAGAACCCTTCCCAACCCCCAGACCTTAAAGCTGCTGTGAGGAACTTTTAGCTTGAATCAATTCTGGTGCCCCCTTGTGGACAAAGTGATACCTCTTATCTCTTGTCCTGTACATGCAAAATAAGTGTCTTCAGACAATAACCTCATCCTGTTGTTTTCTAACATTTACATTTATTGCACAATGTGATTATTTGCAATGAAAACAGACAAAAAAGGGTGTTTCTAAAGCGAGATGTCTATCATCTGTTCTGACACCTACCCCCTCAGAGCAGTTTCAGGCATTAAAATGGCAACAGAGAAGGTATCAGTGTTGTTGTAGATGGTCTTGTTTGCTTTTGAGGGTCATAAAGAGGCATCAGGATCAGTTTCAGTTGGTTTCTCAGCCAGTTAAAAACCCAGATTAAACGGGTTTTCCATGTAAACCTCAATTTGAAATTACTATTTCCATGTAAACGCGAAGGAGAATACTTTAATTCCGATTTATTTAACTCTGAATAATTAATCCTGAATTAAAAAACATCATGTAACCGTGGCCAGTAACTCTTTAGCAAAAGAAATCCCCAAAGTAGCCCCAATGACAAAACATCCACCAGGTCCTGAGTTTGACCAGGGACAAGAGGAACATGTTAACAGCTACAAAGTGAGTGATCCATTAAAGCGAGAGGAAAAGTGTATTAAAGCAACCCAGAATCATAGAAAAGCAGATGATTTGTCCTAACTCCTCCTCTTTCTGATGTGACGTTTACAATACCTCACTTCCTGCCACAGTTTTAACATGTGAGAGCCAAGCCAGCCGGATCCTCCCCTGGTGCTGAAGCTTTCAGCAGTGTGTCTGACCCCTGGTGGCTGGCTGCAGTATAGGTCAAAAAATCCGTCTCCCCCATTCATTTGAATGGGGGAGCAGTCAAACTTTAAAAAAGAAATACACGTGGTACAAATGTTTCTCGTATCCGTATGCTGTGGTGATATGTAGTTAGTATTTGACTGTTTTGTGTCCAAGTCCTCTTTTTCCTAAAAAGTTTCTTTTCGTTAGTTATTAGAGTTTAAAAAACAGGGTTTTACTTCCAGGTTTCCTTTGATTCACAGCCGCCGTAGAGAGAAACTTCAAAGGACACACAGTGTCTTTTGAGGTTACGCTGTAGGGCGGAGCTTGTTACAGTGGCTTCACAGGCTCTGGCTGCACAATGGCGGCGCCCAGGAGCGGGATTTTTTGGCTTCAGAACCATACAACGGGAAGAGGCGGAGCAACGCTGTCCATTTTTATTTACAGTCTATGGAGTGAGCATTGAATGCCCCTACTTGTCCAAGTTTTAGATGCTGTGAGACTGTTTGTTGAAATATGAGTGAAGGAGGATGAGGTCGTGGCTAAATGAATGATAGGCATCACTGTCACACAGCAGACTTCCAGCAGGTCTCCTCAGAGATAAGGACCAGCTGTCTATCCCCAATACGCTGTCGTCAAGGTCACTACTCAGCTTATTATGGAAAAGACACTGCTCCTCCAAGCTAATTCTGAATCACTAAAGTCTTGTAGCACTGACATTCTTTGTGCTGCATAAAAAAGATCTTGGGATCAAGGGAAGTCATTGTACTTAGTTTATGTGTCCGCCTCTCCTTGTCAGCATCTGTAAATCTAGTAATGGCACCAGTTCATAAGGAGTGTTTAGAGTGTGGAGTATTTTGTGGTTTGTTGTTCATGTACGAGGGCGGGGGCCGTTGGCTGCCATTGATATCCCAGCGCAGCACTAAGGCAGCAGACGGGAGGGTAATGAGGAGGCAAATATGATTAAAACCATCTCCTCAGGCTGCCTTGGACCTGCCATTAAACCAGCGGACGCTCCTCATGCCTAATCCATCACACTGCTTAGCTCCCACTGAGAGCAAGGGGAGAGATGACGGTTTGTTACAACACCCCTTAAAACCTCCAATCTCTCCTCCCTGAAACATAACTAACACTCCAGGAGGCTCACTCTTTATTAAAGATCTGCCACTGATGCCCCAGAGCAGCAGTCTGGAGGGAGAGGGTTTGTGACATCCTGATAAAAACTCTGATATCCAGGGTACAAATCTACATGGACCGGAAAAATTGATTCAAACAACTTTCCAAGACCAAGTCCATGGGCAAAGTGTTGATTCAGCTCTTTAAAAAAATAAACAAAAGTATATTTCTTGATCAGAATGAGTTTTGCAAAAACAACAGGCCTCTGTAACCTTTCCGTAGTTGGTTCAAAACTCAAATTATAGGCCTTCAGTGAATGAAAGCAAAAACACAAGCTCATTTCTGTTTGGGAAATAAAGCATGAAGCGTTTGCCCAATGATGGAGATTCTCTGCCAAGACACCTAAGTGTGCAAAACCGTGCGTGCCAGGGACAATAAATTACACAGAAAATTAGCATGTGATAATAATATCTCATTCACTGCATCTCCTGCCAGAGAGAAACACAGGGACACCAGTATAATGGACTACCTCAACTGACTTACCTGTCTCTAAACTTTTAACACTTGGAAGAAAATGTTGACGCATATCACTCTAGAAATCACACATTCCTTTTTCGCTATTGAAGATACCTCATGGTCGTAACTGTTGTGGAATTTTCATAATCTTATATATATATGTATGTAAGAATGTTTAACTCTTATATTCTTCCAGTCTAAGTGTCAGGGGCAGAGTAACTTCTTCTATGCCAGCTGTGGCTACAGGGGTGATAGACGAGACAGGGTCAGTGTAGTAATTAAGGTCTCTCCCCCTGTTCCTGTCTTCATTCTGTGTGTTGTGACCAACTTACTGTCTCCAGACTAGAGCACAGCTCTTCTTCCAAATTGTTTTGTTTCCTAATGTCCAAATATGGTTATCTAACTGTAGTGTCATCTTTGGGAGAATAAAGTTACATGCCTGAGGATTTGTCTGACAGAACTGACTTGGCATTGCACTGCACTCCTCTGCCTGTGTACTGTTATGTTATTTCTCCTTGATCATGTTCTACATAAACTATTTCAACATAAGCCGTCAAAGTCTCCTGAGTCTTCTGTGTCCAGTGTCCAGTTTATTAATGAATTCCATCACCAGCTTTGAGATCATCAAGGTCTGGACCTTAGTAATTTTTCAAAACAAGAACCCCTAAAATGGTATCAATTAATTTTTTCAAGTGTTAGATGGCTTTTACTTTGAAAAGCTCATCAAGGAATGCTACAAAGTTATGGCCAACCCTACACTGCCAGGGTTTTCCCTGCATATGTAAGCACAGTGCATCAGAAAAGATGCTGCCAAACCTGCCTCTGAGGAAGAAAAGTGAAACGTTTTTCACGACATGCATCCGATTTTTTTTCCCTATGTAAAAACATGCTGGAAATTAAAATGTGATACACACGTATGTGTTCATATTCAGTTCTATTAGTTTGTCCGTCTCATTATCTATCTCTCTCTCTCTCTCTCTCTCTCTCTCTCTCTCTCTCTCTCTCTCTCTCTCTCTCTCTCTCACTCTCTCTCTCTCTCTCTCTCTCTCTCTCTCTCTCGCTCGCTCTCTCTCTGCCTCCTCATCTTTCTCTTTGGCACCATTGAAGTGTAGTATGGTAAGGGTAATTATCAATTTAATTAATACTGAGCGTCCTCACGTCTTTGTTACAGCATGTTATCATGTTATTAAAAGCTCTGTGATGCACAAGGGTTGTAGAAGAAAACATGTTGATATAAAAAAGGATAAAAACAAAGTTAAAATGTCAGTGCCAGAAATATTCATTGAGGCAGAGAGAGAGGCAGAGGTAAGAGTTCATAACACTGGTAGGCTGATAGGCTACAGTCAGGCCATGTAAACGCTTTGACGTATCAATAACTGTATTCCAGACCTGAGGATGAAAAAAAGGCAAACTTCTGTGGTGCATCAATAAACCCAACATGTGAAATCCCTCATTTTGTTCAATCTGATCATTCTTTAAGTGCAGCTCAGGAGATGAGCTTCAAAAGACCAATGTGTGTATGTTGACACATTCTCTGGAGTGTGAAATGTGACATTCATGCAGGAAGTACCCAACATTTATTATTCACATGAAATAAGTTCTACAATACAAATATAGAGACAATTTCATGCCAAGATGGTGAATAAAAATACACCAGAATATAAAATATTGAGTGTTTAATGCTCAAAATTTCGTGGAGGAGGACTCAGGAAACCTTTCTCTGGTCACACAATTAATAGAATTCCTAAAATACGTTGCTTGTGTTGCATGCTGGTGTGTGTTGGTGGTGTGGTGAACAGTAATGTAGCACATTGGGGAAAGCTTGGGTTGAATCTGAAGGTGGCATTGGGCATGAATTTTGCATGCCTTGAATGTGATACGTTCTGTATCTCACTTAATTCTAAACCCTGGTTGCGGCCCTGGAGGCACTGCTGATGTAGATGTAACAAATCTCATCCTAACATTGCTACTTTTAATACATCCTCTACTGCCAAAAACGTCTGCAGGCAATACTGAAAAACCCCTGTGCAACCCCCTAAAGACACAAGAATCATGGAGAGTCCACGGGCGGCTCAACATGTTGGATTGTTGTGCAAAAGCTGCAGGATAATTATCAGCAGGAAGCGTAGCCTGTGGAGAAAGAAGGCATCTTGTGCCCTGGGCCTTTTAAATGAGCCTTGCAGACCAGATGAAAGATGCTAATGCCTCTCTTTATAAAGGAAACGGGAGGCGGTTCGATTTAAAGGACAAGGACTCACAATTTGAGAGGTACACTATAGGTGCTTGAGTGCTGCATGACTGTTTCTGCAAATGGAAGTGTCTGGGCTTGTGTGGACTGAAAGAAATCGGATGTATCTGTGTGTGATACAAGGTTCAACAGGATTATGAAAATATTGTGGATTTTCTGCATAGCACAAGGTAAATGGTTGATATAGGAGCAGCAGATTTCAATATGCTTTTCTACATCTGCTGGTATATGTAAAAATTCAGGGTCAGCAAACTATTGCCAACATGATTAAGTGACAATATAAGAAAACTATCATCATAAGCATACTGCACTACTATTCATACTCAGATGGTGTCACATTGAGCATGGAGTACATTCTAAATGTATGGTATGAAGTGTTGGAATGCAGTGAGAATTTAGACTAGATGTGCCAGAATATAAGTGTGAGATTGGAGCTCAACAGTCATATACAACCGCTCAACGTGCATTGCGGCTGTCCAAACTACACAATAGGAGAGCAGGTATGCTAGCACCGCAATTGGAAATACAGACGACAGATAATAACACAGTTGATGAAATCATGTGACTCAGACAGGACATGCATTAGTATGTTGTAAACAGCATACTAAATGCCAAGCCCCTGTTATTCTTTCATATCCTTGGCCATAGTGCTGGGTGATATTGAAAATTATGTTATCCCGATAAAATATTTCATATCAGTTGTTACCGATAATTATCACCATAAATATCAGTACTTAATTTAAATGTAAAGTCAGATTTTTGCTCCTGAGTGAAAGTTGAAGAAATCAGACAGTTTGTGTGTTTGTATCTGGATTTAGTTTTCTGATAAACTTCTTGAATCCATCATTTCTGACGGTGCTAACAGGAAGCAGGCCTTTAGTGTGAAATTAGATTTTTGTGAAGATTTAGTTTGTAGATTCTTGTTTTTCTCAGATTGAGGTTATTTCCATAATTTGATTGAAATTTAAAACATATATATATATAAAAATTGTGTTCTATGTATCAGTCCAGTAGAGTATTATTTTGAGTTGTGCTCTCCCTTTTAAGATTACTAAGGGTTACAGGCAGAGTGATGTTGTTTCCCACAGTGCAGTGAATGCATCACGGTTATTCGTTATTCAGTTGTCCTACAGTCGTGGTCGACATTACACGTGCTAGAAATGCACAGCAGAAGTTGTCTCTGTGCTCTTCCTTTACCCACATCCTGAAAGTATATTTAATGAAGTGTATTAAGTTAATAGTTAAAGCAGAGTCAACTCAGTGTCAGACTAACAACTCTGCTTTGAGCTGGTAGAGTTTTCTTCAGCGTCGCTGTCGCTCGTTTCCACTGTGTTTACATTCAACGCCGAATGTCTTTAAGCCCCGCCTACCTCTCACCCTGTAACATGATTGATTGGTCAATGCTGTCGTCTTCTTCTGTCTAATGTTGGGTGGCAACTAGCTTTTAAGGCTCATTAGCCCCCCCTTCATTTTAAGTGGCTGGTGGGTGTAAGCACATGTTTATTTATATCAAATTTTTATCGATCATTTTTAATATTGATATCGCGATAATTATAGTTATCAAATTATCGCCCAGCACTACTTAGCCATATTTGAACCAAAAAATGAATCAAGTTGTTAAACCTGATGCCAAAACCATGAGGGGCATGAGGGATATTAAAAGCATGGTGGGAGATTACAGCTATGTATTCACACAACAAAACAGTGGCCTTGTTTAAAGAGCATCTCTGATTAATTGAGTAGGCTGTGGACTCAGAAGGACCCAATGACGAGACATTCTTGGACACAAATTGCAGTGAATTATGATTACATTACTCAGAAATTGCATCAGAATTTACAAGAGTAGGCAGGTGCAATGTCCTGAGCTGATACTCAACAAGTCCCTGAAATAAGCTATTGGAATGTTAAAGGTTTATGACTGAGCCTCTGAGCTTTTAATAATTTTAAATAAAGAACATGAGGAATGATAACCCATCAGCATCAGCAGAGTACGACAATCTTAAAGTGCTTGCGGACACACAGGAGAGTACATACCATACATATCACATAAATACTTAACCATTACGGCTGCTTTTTGAGCTCTCTGTTCATCATAGTTGCAGTAGATAAAACACAAAGAAGCTCATAACATAGTAGAACCTTTATGCTTAATGCAATACAGAGTTAAAGTACCAGGAATTGCTAGTAACCTTGAAAGAGTGTTGTACTTAAATGTCTTATAACTGCAGAATTCCAAGACAGAGCATTTGGACTGCAATTGATCTTCTGAAGAATTTCATACTTTTATGGAGACTGTTATCTTCAACAAATGTGTATAGATTTAACATACTTTTAGAAATGACACTTTATTTTCTTGTCTAAACACCAGAAAGTCGGTTATATAAAAGCTAACTTTACTTGCTTGAATATGCCTTTAAATAATATGACTGGTTTGAGCCTCTCAACGATACCCAGACAGACTCAGATCATGTCTCCAACATGGAAATTAACCTTATCGACCACCTAGAGTGAGCACACCTGGGCTGTTCAGAGGTATTTTCTGTCAGTGGATTATAAGTGTTGCAATGACGGCGCAAAAGAGAGCAGTCTGTCAGATGACAAGCAGAGGGTGCCAGGTCCAGCAGCCACATTACCATCCCTCTCTCTCTCTCTTCTGAACATTACACAAACAAGGAACATAGTAGGGGCACTGCTCTGTTTAACGGAACCGCAGGAAATGGGATTCTAAAAAGACACCCTGCCTAGAGCGTTCGCTGGTCCAACTTTTTGTTTCATGTGTCCTGCTCTGTGTTTAGTAGAGAGATATTGTTTTGTTTAACAGCTACTGCAGGAACCAGAGCCACATGTTTGATCTGGTCCTGATTTCCTCCCTTCATGTGAGGGGGCTATACTTCACTTTCACTGCCTAATGATGACAAGCCAAGTATGCCACCTTTGTCTGTGAGGATCTAATGCCAACACCTGGCCAAGTTTCCCACAGAAAATATTTAGCGGCTTGAGCATGTGTGTTGCATTAAGGCTCTCCCTGGGGCGAGTCAGTTTACCGACACAGAGAGCGATGAGAGCCAGATAAGTACAAGACCTTAATGTTTTATGACACCCAAAGATGCTTTCATCTCCTCTGCACTGACTTGCACAAAACATAAACACTCACGCATGGAACATTGAAGCATATGTGCTAGTACAAACACATACATACACTCACCCGCCACTTTATTAGATACACCTTTTAAATTGCTTGTTAACACAAATAGCTAATCAGCCAATCACATGGCCGCAACTCAATGCATTTAGGCATGCAGACGTGGTCAAGTCAACGTGCTGAAGTTCAAACCGAGCATCAGAATGGAGAAGAAAAGGGATTTAAATGACTTTGAATGTGGCATGGTTGTTGGTGCCAGATAGGCTGGTCTGAGTATTTCAGAAACTGCTGATCTGCTGGGATTTTCACACATAAACATCTCTAGGGTTTACAGAGAATGGTCTGAAAGAGATATAATATCCAGTGAGCAACAGTTGTGTGGATGAAAATGCCTTGTTGATGTGAGAGGTCAGAGGAGAATGGGCAGACTGGTTCGAGATGATAGAAAGGCAACAGTAACTCAAATAAACACTTGTTACAACCATGCAGAATACCATCTCCGAATGCACAACACGTCAAACCTTGAAGAAGACGGGCCACAGCAGCAGAAGACCACACCGGGTGCCCCTCCTGTCAGCTAAGAACAGGAAACTGAGGCTACAATTCGCACAGGTTTGCCTGGTCTGACGAGTCTCGATTTCAGCTGCGACATTCAGATGGTAGGGTCAGAATTTGGCGTAAACAACATGAAAGCATGGATTCATCCTGCCTTGTATCAACGGTTCAGGCTAGTGGGGATGGTGTGATGGTGTGGGGGATATTTTCTTGGCACACTTTGGGCCCCTTAGTACCAATTGAGCATCATTTAAATGCTGCAGCCTACCTGAGTATTGCTGCTGACCATGTCAGTCCCTTTATGACCACGGTGTACCCTGTATCTTCTGATGGCTACTTCCAGCAGGATAATGAACCATGTCACAAAGCTCATATCATCTCAAACTGGTTTCTTGAACATGACAATGAGTTCACTGTACACCACTGGCCTCAACAGTCACCAGATCTCAATCCAGTAGAGCTCCTTTGGGATGTGGTGGAACGGGAGACTCACATCATAGATATGCAGCCAACAGAGAATTAAAGCAGGTCTGAAGGCAAAATGGGGTCCAATCTTTTACTAGCAAGGTGTACCTAATAAAGTGGCCGGTGAGTGTATATCTCAGACACACATACACACTTCAGCCGCAGTTACAATTTAATCATTTCAGTCAAGCATTGCATTGGCCGCCTAACCATGCGTATCTCTCCATCTCTTTCTCTATTTATTTTCTTCACTTGGAAGAAATTTAGATTTTATGAATCCTCGCTGCAACTCTGTCTACTTTTGGCCCGCACTGTCTGTACTTCCACATTCTGTTTCCATAGTGACTGTGACAGAACGTTTCCTCTGCCGTGATGGATTCTAAACTAACGAAGCAGCCATGATGACACGCAGATCAACTCTGCCGACAGCAGTGATAACTTTCTCCTCCTCAGACTCAAACTCCTGCTCCCAGCACCTGTTTCATCATTCCACACGTCCATTCACTCACATGTAAACATCTGTAGCTCTGATGGATATGCATCTTATGCACAGCAACTGCAGTGCATGTCAGCAAGAGGTAAAATATCTAGTTACAGGCAGGAGTATAATCATCAGGCTTTCTGGTGTGCCATCAAACTGCAGGTGACAGGAAAATGGAGTCTACTCATGAGTCAAAAAATGCAACATGCACAGCAATAAATAGTTCTAATCCCCAGCTTTTGCAATGGAGGCAATAAATCCCAAGAGGGATTTTTCTCACACACCTGTTCTGTTGGAATAGATTTACAGCTCAATACAATGAGTGCTATAAGGCATATTGACATTTACATGCAGCACCTTTCTCTATCTCCACCAACGGACCCCTGGATGACCTATATCCTATTCGTTGCCAGCCTAATGAACTTGCCATTATCAATTATTTCTAGAGAGTGGGAACAGGTACAGCGTTACTGCGTGCTGCAGGGCACTAATGGGAAGACTCCGCTCCTCTTCCCCATGCCTGTTCCTTTTGAAGTGGTAATGGGCTTAACGTGCGTGTAATTTCCTGCCGATAGCGGATGTGGGAGAGGGCCACACCTGGGCGCGTAGGATAAGGAAGTGGGACTTCGGTTTCCCCAGGGGCTCTGTGCTCATCGTCCCTGCTATCGCGCAGCTGATAAAGAAGCATGTGTGGCACTGAAGTAGGATACTGATAATGCTAGCAGACCTCTAAACCATGAAGAGGTGAACTGCCCAAACACTCATGCTGGGATATGTTGAGTTAAAAGTCATGGGGTTGAGCAACCAGTGACTGGAGCTGAATGGGGATAAACTGGAGTCTTGTGAGGGTGCACAGGATTCTGGGTAAGCAAGGTTTGTATGAGGAAAACATTATTTTTTTCAGAGCATGGAGCCTGGGAATGATACCTCACACAGTGTGAACTGCAGAGTCAACCCGTGGTAATCTCTCCTGCTAACGGAACACATTTACGGCAGGCGGTGAGATGCAATGCCTAGTTAGTCTGACACATCAAAATCATAGATTCTTTGGAAACCAGGATGCTGCAGTGTGTTTGAGCCAACGCACTTCATAAAACTACACAATGCACAGCAGAAATTCACTACAGTTTGCAGTAAAAGTTTAGGCGTATGTAGGTGGCTGGGAGGATGGATGGCAGCCTCTGTGTCCTCTAAAGTCTCCTGGTGTAGTCCAGAGCCGAGTTCACCTTCATCTATCAGCAGCATCGCTGTGACCACTATAACTCATCTTCACCTACACAACAAGATATGGAGGGTGAATGTGGAGGCGTGGAGAAGGGACAGAAAGTGGAAAATATGTAAAGAGAAGAGGAACAGTGGCCTGCTTGATTACACACTATTGGTGTTGTTTCTTGCATGCGTTAGTTGTGCACCTTTTATTAAAGGTCACATATTATGCAAAATCGACTTTTTAATGGTTCTCTACCTGAAATATGTGTGCCTGGCATGTCTACAAACCCCCAAAAAATGAAAAAAAATCCATTTTGCCCCTGTTCTGATTTCTCCACCTTTCTGTAAATGTGTGCTGAAATGAGCCGTTTCAGTTTTCAGTGTTTTTCATACATCACAACGACTTCCGGTCTGTAACGGAAGTCAGAGTTTGGAGCTTGTTCAGCCCATAGACTGTATAAAATACAACTCAATTCTGCCTTCGTTTTTCATTACCTGCACACATGTGTGCTAACAACGAGCTTAGGAGGGAGGCATGCTAGTTGTAGGCTGTCTTAATAAAACAAAGGTCGGTTTTACTCCCCACATCTGCAGATTTAAAGATCTAGTGGATGATTTTTATTTTTTATGGAATAGTGCTAGCACTAGTTAGCATAGCCACATAGGTACATGTTCGTAGCTGTGTACCAAGACACACGTCGACATACTGACAAATAAAACAATAAGAAACACAAAATCTGTGACTAATCATTCAGAAAGGTCCTGCTGCAGGCGCCTCTCCGTCAGGATCAGATTCTGGATCAAATTCAGAGGGTTGAAGTAACGCGGGTCTGTGAGTATATACAGCCAACATGTAAACATTAGATCAACGTGCTGGAGAGCCGAGGCCACATCCATTCCCTGAGGGGGCGTGGTCAGAGAGAAAACAGACTGTTCTGAGCAGGGCTGAAAAAGAGGGGTTTACAGGCATGCCAAAATCTGCTTTTTTGAGCAATAAACTTTAAAGACATGTTTTGGGGACCTCTTATACCAATATATTTTGATGAAAAAGAGCGTAATATGTCACCTTTAAGCGATTCACATGCGGGCACAAAAAAACGCACAGGTGGTGAAGGCACACACACACACGAACACAGTCCAAGACAGCGTATGTTAGAGGCCAGCTCTATTGAATTACTGGAGGACACACTGTCTGTCTTTATTGCAGAGGTCCTTGTCGATTAAAGTTGCTGATAAATTGATTACGCCTCAAGGCCACCTGCTGGGCGCCGTCTGGCAACAATCGGGCTCAATAGCAAATCAATGCTGCATAAACCGGTTATCATAGCGCATATTGACCTTATCAGGATATACAGATGGAGATCAGAGCTTAAAATACGGTCACAGAATAACAGGACCATGTTTAACATGCCCAACGGAAAGAACTACAAGTCTTTGGCTACAATGACTATTCTACCATTTCACTGAATAAACATTTGCTCTTTGGAAAAGAGAACAGACAGGGAGACATCGTGTTGATGCATGTGTGTGTCTTTCCTTCGGAGCAGGTGTTCCCCATCTCCTGAGGAGTGTGCTACATACAGTCACCTTGGGCTGTGTCTGTCCTGGTATAGAGTACAGGGACAACCTGGCTTGCTAACTAAGGGATTCCGGCATGTTTGAGTGGCTGCTTGTTGCAGCAGCTCTCTCTTTGTTTTTCTTTTTTTAACTTTTTTTCATATCTGTTTAGTTCTCTTTGTATTTTGAGCCTGTCATGACTTTTAATGACTCATTTGTTGGCCATATACACCAAACTGGCTACGTTTACAGTGGTGTTTTTGTTCCTGTGTGTGTCCCCAGAGATCCTGCGTGTAACCATGGTCGCATTGTTTACATACGAGATCAGCTGTTAGTAGCCCGTAGCATGTCGATGCTAAACGATGCTAGGCCTGATGTTCCCTGCGCGCTGAGGAGAAGGAGGCAAGGACGACATGCTGGTATTGAGGTGCAAGCTAAAAAAGACGACATCGACCTGTCCTTCCACACACCGTTATGGGGACTGTAAGATCTATCTACGATAAGGACGACGAGCTAACCCAGCACCAGAGGGAATACTGGCAGAGTAGCATCATGCTAACAGAGCTAACACCAGACATGAACGCCACATTGGAAGGATTTCACCTGCTATGGACGGACAGGATACAGGAGAGCAAGACTGAAGAAACAGGTGAAGAAGGCCAGCTCAGTCCTGGACCCTATGGAGGTGGTGGCTGACAGGAGAATTATGGCCAATCTATCGTCTCTGATGGACTTTTTTATATATATATATATATATTCTTGTTTAATTTCTTGTACTGTGCATCTTCTTGTTTGCTGCTGTAACTCCATGAATTTCCCCATTGTGGGATGAATAAAGGAGTATCTTATCTTATCTTATCTTACTAGGATGCCGAAACAAGTAGTATGGGAGGGAGGTAACACATGCATAGAGAGAAAGACAGTCTACAAGTGACAGATGCAAGAAAAAAAACAGTGAAAAAGAGTTAAAGAAGCGACTAAAATGAAACTAGGAGGAGAGAAGGGGTGATACACTGCAGAGAGAGGGCAAACAAACCAAACACCTTACCTCCAGGATGCCAGACAGGAGTAAGGGGTGTCGTAGCGCAAGCATCGCCTGCTAACTGACATTGTTTTGATGTTGCATGACATGTTTGTGCCCATGTGTAGCGGGCAGCATGGTGTAGCAGAGCTGTATTATAACTGTGGAGCTAGAAAATGAGAGTAAAAAAAAAAAAAAACAAGAATAAGGAGGTCGGAGTAGACAGACAGAGAGATTGAAGGGTCTCTGTCCCTGTCTCAAACTTTCACCCTGCTCAGCAGAGTCTGTCAGATGAGAGCAGGGAGCGCGGCTGTGAGTGAGAGTGGTAAGTGAAGCAGAAAGATGAGCTGAGGAAGTGAGAGAAAGACTAAATGCACTGCAAAAAAAAGAGGAAAAAGTCCACCTTAACGACTCATTTAGCCACACATACATTTTTAAAACTGTCGTAAATCCTTTTTTAATTAAAAGGAGTGAAGTTTTCCTGCCAAATGGGCTGTGATGATCCCACCTGTTTCAATTTAGTTCGTCAGCCTTGATTGGGGATTTTTATACAAAACAAGAGTAAATATCCCTAGGCAAAAAATAGACAAACAAAAGAAACGTGTCGCCTAATTCAAATGATATCCTTTGTTTTTATACTCATTAGACGTCTTTGTTAGATTCAAATCTTTATAAGGAAAATGTACCTCTAGGTTGAACAATGTACTTTTTACAGTGTGGAATGAGTGCATTGGAGTTTGAAATTAAAATAAAGATGGTGGAAAAAAAGAGAGTGATGGATTGGGACAAACATGGCTGAAGAAAAGAGCAAAGCATAGCGGAGCAGAGGAGGATTGGTGGGGAGGATAAGGGGGTCCATTTTCATGCAGTGTGGGGATTAGGGGCATGACACCAATCCAAACAAAGCTAAAGTCTAGAGAGGGGAGTTAATGGAGCATGGACCGAAAGGGCAGTTGGTGTTACAGTTATACACTCTCACACACACATCTATGTGGAGCAACCAACATAGCTTGGTGTGGGTCATGACAATAAGGGAAGAAGGGTGGGGGGGTTAAGAGAAAGGGTTGAGCGTGGAAATGCAGAAACTGGAGACCGATCCAGCATTTCAGAATCACAGAGAGAAGCTACTGGAGTACAACTGGTGGCATGCGTGTCTCTTCATGAACTGTATCCCCTTCTGTTTCGGACCTGTGATCAGGTCTTTGAAGCCGTGATGATGAGTGATGAAATGATAAGGTCTGCCCCGGAGATATATCCTCTCTGAAAGAGGAAACGTGTTTCTGAAGATGCAGAGATAATGCGGTTGCCTGAAGAGACAGTGGAGATATGAGTGTGGTGATAACGGGCGCACAGAGAAATTCAACCCCTTATCAGGTTTCAGAGGGGTGAGAGATGAGAGCCTGTGTCTCTGAGACGAGACCTATCTGTTCAATAGCAGCTAGGAAGACTGACACGCCTGTCCACTGTCACCCTCTGTACTCATGATCTTTCACTTCCAAGTGTCTCTGCAGTGTTCTTGGCTGAGTTATTCTCTACCAGTATTTTTTCAGCTTCCTTTACTTCACTTGAGTATTAAACGGATTCTAAAATGACCTGCTACGTTTGACACAAATTCACTCCACTTTATGATTCTTACATTTTCAAAAAAGGCTCATTACTGTGGCTTTTCAATCACTTTAGCAGCACCATTGATCATTTAGAATTACAATTTTGTGTCATTAACACAAGAAAAGGACTACTGTGTGGTGTGTCCATCAATGCAGATTGCAACAGATGTTAGCAGCAGATGTTAAATGATGGAAACAATGTCAAATATTCAAAAAGACAAAGCAGACAAAGCAGACAAAAAAGGGAATCTGAACCGTCAGGGGAACCAGGCAACACTGCTTGTGCCTCTAGAGGAGTTTAAGACAGGGCAAGACATTCTCCATCCGGAAGGTTTAACAGTAAACCAGTTTAGTTTAGATTAACCACTCGATCAGAGCAATACTACCAGCACAGTCATGTGGATGTTACTCTGCAAGGCTGGATGTGGTAGCTCTGCTAGTGTTAGCCACAAGCAGCAATACAGTTGTTAATAATAATAAAACATGGATGTTGTCTTTGTGGCGTCGACCATTGTTTGCCGCTTGGTTTAACATTTTTTTCACAGTTTTCTGAGTGTTTTTATAGCTTTAGACCAGTGGGTTAGTCAGACTTTGAATTTCTGTTTTAGTGACCAGTTGCCTCAGATCATCCATGATTAGCAATGAGCAAAAACCGAAAGCAGAAATTATGTTTCCGTTTCACGTTTTTGTTTTTCACTTTTACATCTACTTTTAAAAAACACATCTTTCTTTTTAAATTACAGATGTTTTTACTTTTACCTGAGTAAAGAATGTATACTTTTGTCACCCCTGATGCAAAAGCAACCCTTGGTGTCACCACCAAGTGGCCAAACCATGATTCTATCCTCACATTAAGGAATAGAGATTGTTAAATCAATACCAGGATTGGATCGGCTAGTATCGTCATCGGCAGATACCAAAGCCCAGGTATTGATATCGGTATCGGGACCTAAAAAGTAAGATCGGTGCATCCCTAATGCATATGTGGTGTTTAAAAATGTTAAAGGGTTAACAGGTAGGCTTATACAAGTAAAAGTGTCTGCCAACGCAAACTCTGTAGTGTTTATGTGTTCTTTTCTCTCTGGCACTTTAACCTCTCCACATTTCTGCATAATTTAGTGCACCTCAGAGAAGCAGTCCAACTCCTCTCTCTTCTGAAATGACAGATTTAAAAGCAATGTCCTTTGCCATGAGTGCAATCTAATGCCACATAGCATATGAGGCACTAAATGCCCAAGTTGTGCCATCTCACAGCAACACCTTCTCCCTCTTCTCTGGAATGCAATACAAAGAAACATGCTTCTTGTTATTCCATTCCCATTTCCATTAAAACTGACATTTCATCTAAACTGAAGCCTCCAGGGGAAACTAAGAGCTCGGGAGGAGATGAAGCAATAAGTCTCTGTGTGAGTCTGTGTGTGTCCATGTAGATATGTGTGTCTGTGTTCTGCCAGATGCCACAGTGTATGCAGTCGACGCTGAATGTGAGGAGATGATGACCTGAATGTGGTTGTAGGCAAGTGCTTCTCTGTGTGTGTATGTGTGCACGCGTTTTTGACATAATGTTTTTAAAAGGCATCATGATCCGGAGCCTGAGCGCTTGTAAGAGCCTGTGTGCGTGCCCCAGGGCCTCACTACCCATCCTGTTCTTCCCCTGGATCAAGAGAAATGTCATTATTTGTAGCCATCAGTGAGAAATCAATGCTATTACGTTTTGAGTCTCCGCTCTGCTCTTGCCTTTAATGCATAATTTGCAAAGTCATAAACGACATTAACGCATGCTCCTTTCACAGCTTGCCTCTCTTAACCCTTGCCGGTTTGATCTCTTTTGATATAAAATTAATTATTCTGTTTGCTGTGGATCTTTGTGAACTCCACGCAATGGATCTGACACTCTCGTACCACTTGGCTGAGGTGAAGGCTTTTTTGTGCCTTTTATGCAACCACAGTAGAATGAGTGACAGGGATAGAAATGCAACAAATGTACACTCAGACTCACACTCAGACATGCAGACACTTTCAGAAACATAGACTTCTACAGCAGGGGGAAATAGAAGTGGGTGAGCTCTGTGGTTTTTGTTATGGGGCGAGACATACTTCTGTTAGCTTCAAGCATGCAAAGCTCAATCTCTGGCTAATCCTAAAAAAAACACCCAAGAGTTAGTTTAGGAGGGGAACTGTGTACATGATAGAAACATGCCTCCTCAGTGTACCCGAGGACAGAGCAGAGGCTGATGTTTAGAAAGGTCTGAAGAAAGACGCCAGATTCTGACTTTCATTAGTTTTGGAGCGGAGTAGGAAACATACAGATGCACAGATTGGAAATACTGTGGGGCAAAAATAGATGACATTTGGGCACACTCAAACAGAAATTAATCATCATCAAATTTAACCATGTGATCACAACAATCAACTAGTTTTGCATTTTGATTTTGGCATTTGGCATCAGTAAAATACTGTGAATTATCTGCCTTTATTTGAATTGAAGATGATGAAGATTCAAGAGGTGAACTGTAAAGTGAAAAGGTTTTTTTTTTCACTTGTCTAAGTGTAATTTGTGAAAACTGAGTTGACACAGTGATATGATATTGCAGAAGAACAATTTAACAGAAAGCCTAGGCAGAAGATGGAAGCAGGTAAAAGTAACAATCAATAAAAAGGGAAACTGAGGCAAACCTTATTTAGAGTGGCAGCGAGACAAACTTTGTCACTGCCTGTCACAGAGCATCTCCCCGTGCCAATCAGATCTGTTTTTATACTGAAGGGAATGAAGATGTATTGTGGCAAAGACCAGTTTATTTCTCGAACACTGAATACTGACTGCAAACTAAAAGGAGAGCTAGAGATGTTTACAGCCCTACTAACAGTATATCTACCCCCCTGAATATTTATAATAATAAAACCTGGACCCTTAGATTCATCCTGGTTATTATAGAAATTGTAATTAGGAAAATGTCCTCATACTTAGTCCAGAATAACTAAAGGTAAACCAATCAGCGGAAGTTACAATGTTGAAATGAGTGTGATAACATTACCATGACATCTGGCGATCCTTATTCAAAGTGTATAAGTAACAGTCCTGGTTAGTGCTGGGCGATATTGAAAATTATGTTATCATGATAAAATATTTCATATCAGTCGATATCGATAATTATCACGATAAATATGAAATCATTATTTCGTTTAAATGTAAATGCAGATTTTTACTCCTGAGTGAAAGTTGAAGAAACCAGACAGTTTGTTAGTTTGTATCTGGATTTTTCTGATAAACTTCTTGAATCCATTTTCTCAGATTGAGGTTATTTCCATAATTTGATTTAAATGTACAACAAATAGATATAAGATTGTGTATCAGTTTAGTAGAGTATTATTTTGAGTTGTGCTCTCCCCTTTAAGATTACTAAGGGTTACAGGCAGAGTGATGTTGTTTCCCACAGTGCAGTGAATGCTCATGGTTAATCATGATGGTCACAGTGGACATTAAACGTGTTAGAAATGCACAGCAGAAGTTGTCTCTATGCTCTTCCTTTACCCAAATCCTGAAAGTATATTTAATGAAGTGTATTAAGTTAATAGTTAACGCAGAGTCGACACAGTGTAAGACTAATGACTCTGCTTTGAGCTGGGAGGTTTTAATTTTTCGTCGCTGTCCCTGATGTTGTTTTAGGTGTTTACCTTCTGCTCCAAACGTCTTTAAGCCCCGCCTACCTCTCACCCCACCATATGATTGGCTGTTTAATGCCGTCTTCTTCTTCTGTCTAATGATGGGTGGCAACTAGAGTATAAGGCTCATTAGCGACCCCTCAATTTTAAGTGGCTGGGGGGTGTAATTACATGTTTATTTATATGGAATTTTTATTGAACATTTATTATATAAAAAGAAAAATTATATCACGATAATTATAGTTATTGAATTATTGCCCAGCATTAACCCTGGTATTTGTTCTCATCAAACTGAAACATTCCTACAACCATCAAAACCCTCCTCCAGATTTGTGCTGTCGAAGACGTTCATGTTATCCAGTGTTTTAGACTCTCCTCCTGTTCTGAACCCAGACTGTGAACAATACTTCAGTGAAAAAATTGTGTATCGGCTACTGAGTGATTTTCTGCTCTGCAGCAAAGAAAACAGCTGGTTGTGGTAATGCTAGGTGAGAAAAGCAGCAGGAAGTTAAAACAAAGTGGTTCTATTCAAACAGACAGGGTTTGAAAACAATGACTGTATTTATGGTGGAGAGTCAATGCTGCACTAAGAGCTGGATCAATGGATACTGTATAGGGGAATAGGTAAACTGTGGCTTCATATTGGCCTTTTGTTAGATTGCAGCGACACATATATCCATGGGGACTGTATGAAAAACAGTCGATAGCTGTAGTCTCAACATGCTTCATGTAAGTAAATAAAACACTTCTCTGTGTTTGAAATTGTTAGAGTGAAAAAGCGACTTTAACTTAAACTTCCAGCGATTTTAACAGGAATTGAAGTTGCAACTAACCGACTAGTCTAAAGGTCTAAAGGTAAAAGCAAACAATCCAAAGACATTCAAAATTTAGCTAAATATATTTAAATGGCTAAACACAAGATCAGAAAGTGCTAGCATCCCCAGCCCTCTGCCCTCCTTGCAGGTTACCGTCCACATGCATGTGCTGGGTAAGCACTGCTGCAGTCTAGTAGTTATGACTGGACACAGGATAATTCATTTCAACCCTCAAAAATATTCCAACAAGGCCACTTGCTTTATCTTAAGTTTTCCTGTAGAGCAGCAAATAACATGGCTCTTCAAAAATAAAAAGAGGTGACTGCCTTTCTGTTGTTATTTGTCTTTTATATGGAGAGACCACAGAGCAACGCAATGAGCTCAGTTAGAGTTTGCAAAAGTCAACCACTGGTCACGTTCATATTAACAGGAGGCTGAAAGAGTCCTCAATATGAGCCCTTAAGGTTGGCTCCCATACTGCAGCCAGAAACACAGAAAACAAGCCTCTATGACCCGTGACATGTTGAGAGTAAGAACCAGTGATACCAACACTGTTTGCAGTCTGTGGTGTGAAGATACAGCAGAATGTTTTTTCACAGACAAAAAAATGTGCGTGTGTTGTTGTTGTTGTTGTTGTTGGGGGGGGGGGGGGGGGGGGGGGGGCTGACCTATACTCACTCTCCTCTTGAACAACAGCTTGGGTGAAGGCAGAGTTGTTGTACAACCAGCAGTGGATGACTCGAACACCAGCTCTGACCTTTGACTTCCTAAAAGCGCTGCAACTGAGATGAGAGCTACAAAGAAGTCTCACTACTTCACTGACTGATGGTTTTTTTTTTGGTGTTAAATGACACCATATCAGGCCTCGCTGTGCTGACTCTCACTGTAGAGAGGAACATGACCTGACACATGGTTAGCAACAGTTCAAGTGGGAGTTTTTGTCTGTCTCACCATAGGACTTCGGAAAGAAGTCGAAATGGGGTTATTAAAGTTGTTGCTTAGTGCTGCTGACCAGTGCTTCATCAAAGACTAAAGCCCAAAGTCCACAGGATACGTTCCCATTCTAGTCAATGCTCTAGGGTCCACAGGGAGCGCTGCGGCGCGTGTCAGCTCCACCTCCGGAGCGTGCCCCCGCGCTGTTCCACTAAAGATACGCTTCAAGGCTATTTTCGACGGAGCCTGCACCCCGCACGCGTCAATCTGCACAGAAAAGAACAACCTGGAGAGGAAGTCAGGCACGAGGATCGCATGCAACATCTGCCAATTTCAAAATAAAACATCATATACAGACTCTCGACCGTTTAAAGATTGTTTAGATCAGAAATACTCATCGATTATGGATGTAAGCTACAAACAGCCATATATCTGTGATCCATGTTGACTACAACAGGACTTTAAGATGTCAAAAGGTAACAGGACAACAAAATAGAGCCAAATTATTATTATTAAACTCATTTAAACCTGCAAAAAACAAAACTGTACAGTTATACAGCATACTCAGTGATGATTTAAGCATAAAAGGAATAGAATACTCTCCAAATGAGCAGAAATTCAACCACAGAAGGCTCTGTGACCTGTTGTTTGTATGTTGTTCTCTCTATGCTGGACCCAGCTGATCCTGCCTGCTCTGAGCTGGCGCTACGCTCCCAACACGCGTCCTGTGGAGCAGGGTGCAAGCCCTCGGACAGAGCAAAGCCGTGTCGGAGTCGTAACGCAGCCGTACACGCATCCTGTGGTCCTTCGGGGTAAGTTCTGCAACCACTAGCTTAAATTTAACTTACCCTATGGGAGGAAAACAGAGAAATAAGTATGCACATAAAAGATGACTGTTCCTACATTTGAATCTCCTGACACAACATGGGGAGCATTTTCTATTGAAAGCAACAGAAAAACTTTAAAACAAAGAAATGAAATATTTTTAGAAAAAACTATGTTTGAATCAATATCTCCCCATAAGGACTGAAGCCCTCGCGTTTTTCCAAAAACAATTTCTAAATACATCGTCTTTGTTATGGGATGCTCACACGTCTGAGTCATCCTGAGGAGCTTTATCACACAGCTGTCAGACATGGACTACACTCCTCTGTGTTCTCATTCAGCTGATGTTGTTCAGCTACATTTAGTCTCTCTGTGGAGGCTCTTATCCACCAATGTCACACTGTGAGAGCGTTTTTCAACTTCAGTTGAAGGAAGACACAGGCAAAAAGGTACATAAAGATCCTGAGGCAATCAGTGATACAAGACACACAGTACAAAATCCACTCTGGGTTTGCAGCATCTGGCTGCTGTTTGTGCGGCTGCAGTTAGAATGCGATATAAAGCACATAGTGTGCAGAACTGTTTGAGAACTAAGTGATAGTGGTCGCTCTCATGATGGACCTTCGAATCATAATCATCTAAATATGCAGCTCTGCTTTATGTTACAGAGCTATGCAGAGATTTCAGCTCATATTTTAACCATCCAGCCAACACCACTGTTTTCATTTGCTCTTACCCCTCTCATAAGCCTTGTTTTAGGTCGCAGCAGGAAGCTGTTTTCAGTGAAAGAGAACTAAAAGAAAAAAAAACACTGTATACTGTCTGCTCTGCGCCAGACAGCAGACAGACACAGTTAGCGATATGCTTACAAAACCAGAGTTAAAAGAAAGGGGACTGCTTGATGTGTAAATAAGCAACAATTTGCCTTGAAGTAAACCATATCAGCTTAATAACAGATTTCGAGGCATTCAGAAATAAAGTTGCAGATTCCATATACTGGATATAACAATAGTTCACCTCATTTTACCCTTACAAGTGTCTAGACAAGCCCACAGTGGCTGTGAGTCTCACAGAACAAAGCAAATACGGCTGTTTAAAAGCAGTGAAACATGATGCGGTCTGTATGAGTGTGAGATTAAACAGTCGCCTATCATGCCATTGTTTTTGTAATTTTGGTTCATTATGATTAAAAACTAACAGAGGACATGGACAACAGAGAGCTGTGATGAAATGATGCAGAGGAATCAGCAGACTGACAAAGAGCTGGATGTTGGAGAGGAGAATGGAAGGACGATGAAGCCTGCTGAGTGTTAGAGGAGATCAGAGTTCAGGTTGTTCAGTGAACCTTTAATGGAGGGTAAATTAGTAGACTGAGGGGTCAGCTAATTAAGGGGTGACTCAGACTATACTACCTCAATAATTCACCCTCTTTTGTAATTATTCATTAAAAATCTGCATGCAGCCTGCCTCCTTTTGTGAGGGGAAATTCCCACAAACATGAACCTTAACATGAAGGGGCATATAATCATGGAGCAGAACTACTGCTGAAAAGTGAACCAGATTTTATTTTGGAAAGCTAAGGAAAGTTCAAAAGTATCCCCAGCTAATTAGACCCACATAGATTTGAGGTCTTCTCGTTTATACTTTTAGGGTAGCATCTGGAAGAATATTTGAATAGTCTTAGTACTAGTTAAATATTTCATTATTTAGTTTAAACTAAGTCATCTGATTTCTGTATGCATAAATTCATGGAGCATTTATATCTTATTTTAGCAAAGTACTCCTTGACATTTATTCAAAAAAATAAGTTATCAGCACAGATAGTGTTTTTAATATTAGAAATCACATTAAATTTGAAGTAACGCTAACATTTTGCACAAAAAGATGATAAACAGCAACAATTCAAACTGTAGAGGTTTGAAAAAAAGCAAAAAGGTAACATCAGCTCTGGAATTTGGACTTTTCAAAGAGATCGCTTTTTGCTTCAACGTTTAACTGAGATTCACGTGTGCAATAAAAAATGGTATTAAATGCATGGGGGATGGGAGTTTCGATTTCAATGTGACTATTCGTAATCGAGCGGGACGAGGTGCTACTAGTAGAGGGCACTGGCAGCGTCTGTCTCGACCTTTATGTCTGTGTTTCTGTGATGCAGCAAACGTGCAGTGTATGATTACATTTTACAGCCATGCTCAGTCTCAGCTATTATCTCTGTTTCTGATTTTAACACCACTACACATGTTTTTCCAGCGACTGTTGCTAATGTTTTTGATTCTTTCGCTATTTAATGCAGTTTCATCTTCTTCTGTTATTGAATGCAGTTAGCAAACAGCTTTAAGACGCTTTATAGACACCGTCTGTGCGGGAATACCGTATCATAACCAGGCACCAGTGAAAACTATGAAAATAAAGCTTTCAAAATGAAATACAATTCACATTAACTCTTCAATTATTAATAAGTGAACGAATATTTGAGCACCCCTAAAATGCGTTACATGTGCATATTTTAACACGTCATTTATCAGTTTTTATTTTTCTTTGTTGTAGACAAGGGCAAAATGGGGGCAAGTCAGCCACCAAGTGGGTCAATATCTAGGTGATGTATAGAGTGGCTACCTTGGATTTGTGAAAAAAAGGGACACCGACCAAATGTTTGGGGTGGAGGGCTCGGCCAATATTACCAGTTCAGACTGACCAAATGAACAAAAAATTCAGACATAGGACACTGGTAAGCTCTGCCGCTACAGTCTTGTCTTTTTATGGTAAATGTTTTTTGGTCATAAAAGTTACAATGGCTGCCTGTTTTTGTTTGTTTGATACCACAGCTTGATGCTTTTTTGATTTTGCGTGGATTTCCAATGCGTTTTTCCCTTCATATTTTACAAACATTTTCTGCCAGACACAAAATGCATGTGGCAGAAATATTGTCTCCCTGGGTCAGCCGTACCCATTCAAACTCTGACAGTGTCACCCAGTCAGGATTGTAACTAGTATATTGTATATCAAGCTGGTGGCTTGCATGTATTTGCTCCATCTCCTTCCTCGTCAGTCATCTCTACTCCCATTTCAAATGGAGACGCCAAAAGTTGGTGAAAAGAAGACCTCAGTGCGGAGTACGTCGGTCAATGCAGCTTGCTGTCTCTCTTCGGTGAAGTTTCCCTCCCTGCTTTGAGCCGCTTTGAGCGCTAGGGCGCACGCGTGTGACATACGCATCGACGGGAAGAAAACAGAGACAATTTTAAATGGACACAGAAGCACGGGGGACCTTTCTAGACTACAGAACGAAGGAAATCAAATGAGGTTTTTGTATTTTCCCCAAAAAACGGGACAAATTGTGTCCCGGGAGAGATTATTATTTTCCCGGGGCAGCTGGTGAGAAAAGAGAACAATTCTGGGAAAAACAGGACGGGTGGCACCTCTAACTGTGACACTGAGTTTGTACACTCTGGTTGATTTACTTAGTTAAATGCAAATGTACTATGGTGTCACTAACTTCTGCATCACCGCACGGTTTCGATTAGCACTGTTTACCAATACAGAAGGCCTAAATGGGCACAGCCACAGTTGAAGTTTTTGTATTTCCCCCAAAAACTGTACAAATTGTGTCCCTGGACGGGTGGCAACTCTAGTGATGTATGTACACCACTGGCTGTTCTAGAAGTATAACCGCAGTCATTCAAAGCTTTTGTTAGGCAGTTCTTCCCTCTTCTTTGGGGTCGACAACTGGATCTTGCAGTCTCTGAAACTCTTAAATTCACCATAGAGGAATGAAACTGGAAAACAGCATAAAAGCAACTGCTGTGATGACGCTTCTAAACTGCAACAGTTGGACATAGAGCAGAGTAGCAGATAAAATTGTTCCCCGAATGCTGAGAGACATGAGTGAGACTGTAAAGCTAAAACATCCCCTACAAAAATACACTCCACAAAAACACAGTGAGTCAGACATAAAAGAGAGACATCAGCGAGATATGAATCACAAATAGCTGGAGGCATTTATAGATATTTGGGATAGATACAATTATTGTTATAAGGGTTTCGATTTTGAATGAAACCTCAAATCAAGATGTGATTGATATTAGAATTATCCCTGCATTTGTAATATTTTCTAATTAAAGTTTGCTTCAACATTATTTTTCTTAAATCAGCTGTTTCATTGCCAATAGTGTCTTCAAAGTAAAACCAAGAACATAGATGATCAACATTAGGACTCCTTCTTTATTCCACTGCACCAGCAAAGCAGCCCCCCTTCTCCCCCCCACATACCAGCTCACATTCACTCCCCCCTTCTTATTCTGCCCAACATGTTGCCTCAGATAAGTAATGTAATCTCGGAAAAGGTTACGTCTCTAAAACAGGGCAATCATATTAAAAGCTAATGGATACATAAAATCAGGAGCTCAGAGGTGATGATTAATCAAGTGCTGAAATGCACTGAGTTTTAAATCAGTTAAGACTGAATTAATCCCCAACCAGCCACTGTTCTTCTCCTCAGGGCAATTCAGTGAGAAAATACAATTATGGCCTATGAGTTACACCTGACTGGTTCATCTCACCTCTGTGTTCCCACGGTGTACCAAACCATAACTGCATGACTCAGTGTGAGCCGACCAACGCCCGGCTTCAGTGGTTACATGATTAAAAAGAAATATGCATAGAGATTTGAGGATTCTTTAAACACTGCATGAAATTCAGATTGCAGTATGTAGCCAGACTCCCCTTTTTAGTGTCAGTTGACGTACTGCTGGCTGTTTGGTGAGCTTTCATGTCCATACCATGACAGTGAAAACTTCTAACTTTTTAACACTCTGGACTTTGCTGTTGCCCTTTTTTTTTTTTTTTTTTTTTTAGCTTGAAACCACATAGATAAAAGTGATCTTGGAGTTCTTCCTCTCTTATCTGACTTGAATAAGCTCTTGCAACATAAATCTAAACATTTCATCCTTACATTTCTGTTTCCAACTCAGCCAGGGCTCCAGAAATCTGCTCTACCCCAGGACAAGCTTGATTTATCTTTGGACCCACATATTTTATGGCCCTGTGTTTGTTTGTGTGTGTGTGTGTGTGTGTGTGTGTGTGTGTGTGTGTGTGTGTGTGTGTGTGTGTGTGTGTGTGTGTGTGTGTGGGTGGGTGTGTGTGTGTGTGTGTGTGTGTGTGTGTGGGTCTGTGTGTCTGTGTGTGTATGTGTGTGCAGGATTTGTATTTGTAAATGTTAACAAGAGAGCTACAGGGCTGAAAGTATTAGCATGGAGTTGCTCAGGAAAGGAGGCATTTGTACACAAATCCTTCCACTATAAATCCACAGAGCTTGAAAGTGGCTGACCAAAGCAGATGCCTGTGTCAGAACTACAGTGGACATTATGGATTATTTGTCTTCAGGGTTATAAATTAAAACTGCGTTTGTGATAAATTGGCTCAATTGGTCAATCTTAGATCAATCATGAGTGAGACACTAGCTGTGTTTCAATCCAGGGGCTGCAGCTTTGGAAGGGACCCAGCCCTCTTAGCCTGTGTAGACCGGTCAGGCCAAACTGGATTGAGACGGTCTTGTCTACGGAGGATTCCCATACCTCATCAGCCGTTCCCGCCCTTATAATGGCATCGCATGGCACTGCCCTGTTGCCCATCTGGCTAACCTGTTTGCAAAGCTAGCATCATGTAACCTAAACACCATCATCAACATTTCAAAGATAATTTCAAGTTTCACCGTGTTTGTCTTTTATATCATTTGTACAGCTCGCTATTAAAGCTAGGGTTGGTAGTCATGGAAAACTAGCATGAATTTGAATGTAGCATTTCCTCAGGACTCTGTCTAACCCCTCCCCCCTCCCTCAGAGCTCCTCCAAAACGACGCCCCCGCTCATGATGGTGACTGATTCAAAACTGGTCCTCAGCACATCGTTTGTGCTTTTCACTACTTCAACTCGTGTCTCACTCAGCGGTAAGAAAAGACCAAAACATTATCATAGTGAAAGTTAAAAACACAAACAAACATGAAATGTACACGCAGGAGGCGGGCAGCACGGCAGGACGGGATTTGATTGATTTCGTAATTTGGCTCCTGATGGCAGGGTTTGGTTGGTGTTTTCCCAGGTTTACCCGGCTGTAGATAGCGGCTTTTTATCACTCTTTCTTAAAAACACATTATGTATTGATTGCCGAAGGACAAAGGATGCACCCGATGCATCCTTTGTGGCCCAGGAAACACATTTGTTTGCCTTCAAATGAGATAGCCTCCCCATGTGCCGCATTCCGTCTTCAAATGAGCCTTAGAATTTCTGAAATTAGAGGTTGCACCAGTTTAGGTGAGATACTGTTTAGATTAATGAATTCTACAAGAGCATCTACGATAGATTTTATGTCTAAAGAGACAAATATTTGATTGCACAACACCACTGCTCGTAGATATTAACTCAAAAAATAAAAGCAGTCTTATAGTTTGAACTGGGGAGGTCTGCTGCCTTTCATCTTGCATTTGAAGTAAAAAGTCAGTTTTCTACAAGAGATGAATTCAGCTTTTTTTTCAAACTCAAATCTGAGCCAAAAGAGTCTGGAAACGGATTTAAGTGTTACTTTACTCCCTCTTCAAAGCGGATGGTTTCAATGTTTTCCAGGAAAGGGGCACTGACATGATTTGTTAAAGGATGAATGGCAGCGAGGCAGACTGTCTGGCGCTCACACACTTAAAATTTTAAAATTTAAATGAATGTCTCCACTTCAATGAATCACCTCTCTGCCCCCTCTTTTCTCTGCACGTCTTCCTTTTGCAAACTTCTTTCATCAGCTTAAAAATTACACCATGTGTCATGCTTCTTCTTATCATGTCAAGATTTCTAAAGCTGAACAGGGAAGTGAAGCTGGACTCCTGTACTAAGAGTATGTGTGTGCGTGTTTATGTGTGTAAATCACACTTTCTGTTTGTTGGTTGCCTTTTGTCTGTAAATATGTTTTTGGTTGGGAGTGTGTGCTCGAGTGTGTGTACTCATTCTGTCATTCTGTGTTCTGTTGCCTCAGATGCCCACTGAGAGAAGCAAATCCACTCAGAGGAACAAATAGTTCCCCTGTTGTGAGTGTGAAGTGGCCATAAAGAGAAATGGCCGAGTGAGGAACAAAAGAGCGCGAGAGGGAGAGGATAAAGGTGCTTATGAGTGAGAATATTTGTGAGACCAGGTATAAGATGTACTCTTCCTTTCAATCCTTCTATCTATCTATCTTTGCACTTGAACAGTCTGTCCCTTTTGCTTTTACCAGCTGCCCTCATCTGCATGCCTTTTCATTGAAAAAAACATCCCCACGCCTGACAGTGGAAATTAATTTCAGTATCGCTGAATAAACTTATAAAAGTGAATTCTACAGTGGTTTGCTGAGGAAGGATCTTGCTTTGGAATCCATTTATCCTGGAGGAAACCTTATAACTCAGCTGCAGCTTGCTTTGAAACACACTGATAATAACACACAATGTTGAGTTAGGGGGTTTCTGCTTGGCTTACAGTTTAGCTCCGCTGCTGTTATTACTGCGGTCAGTCCCTTTGTTCTCAGATCCATATTCAAATATTGGGGATTTATGGGTATTGATGTTTTTAACCTCATTCTGCTGACATGTTCAAATTCAAAATAGCATTCCTGGGTAATGGCAAAGCAGTGATGCGGACGCATATTTTATGGATACTGTTTGAATGTCAAACTGTGAAAACCACTAGCACAGCACAAGAGACAAAAGCGGAGACAGGGAGGAGGGGGGGGTGTAGGAGTAAAACACGAGAAAGGGAGACGTGGAGGAAAAAAGGAGACAGAGAAAGACAAAGAAAGAAGAAAGATTGAGCAGATCATGTGTCTGAGCTTCATACGCATATATAAGCTTGATTCATGCATATCAGTGTGCTTGTCAGATTCTAAGACGTGGTCACAATGGTCCTTTTGTGCTGGCTGAAGCTTAGCACTTTTCGGGATTGCTACAGGGCAATAATTATTGAACATATCCAGCCCATACACCACGTCTTTGGTTACAGAAACTGTCTACCCCCACATTTAAACGACGGCGGCTTGATAATGCTGAAATATCACATTAAAATGTAGCTTTGCTCTATCTTACACATGAGCACACAGACTCCCTTCCCTCTCATTGACTCCTATTTTGAATTCCATTCTGTCAGCTCTGCGAGCATGGCTAAACAGCAGCAAATGAATTCAGTAGGTGGTGATGTGTGTCGCGTACTGGATGTAATAATGCATATTAAAATTCCATAATTGGAGTCTAATTGGAGCGGTAATAAAGTTTATTCAAAACCATAATGTAGTCATCTCTGAGTCTAACTTTTCTCCCAGGAGGCACTTAAAACTGAGAGGAAAGGTGCTCCATGCTTCCCGTAGTGATAACAGCCCGACTCAGATCATTTTCTACTTTAAATGTTTCTGTGCGAAAGGTGAGTGCTCATTTTTAAAAACACTCAGAGTTTTAATGTGTTTCTTACAGAACTAACTTTCTGCCATCCCTTCAGAGTTCCATGACTATCAAGCTGAACTACAGATTAGGCTCAACATTCAAGCTGGAGTAGTATTTTATTCAAAAATGTCATAATGAGTCATAAGAGCTGGGGGTGATCACAGACCATCCAGGTGTTTCAGGTAAAGTGTTGTCTTTGCCTTTTAAATGTGTCATTAGCATCAGGCCTCGCAGAAACCCCTCACACACAGACGCTGCTTCCTCCAGAAAAAGACACATTTCACATTTCTCCATCTTCAACAACTGTGAGAGCAATGGAGAGATGCTGCGAGTGTTTTGGCCTTGTATGGACTGTTCACCTCACATAGCTACTCAGCTCTGTTTCATCCTGTCAGCAGTAAAACGCTCATACCTTCTGCACCATGTCCCAGATTTGGACCATTTGCATAAATTGCCATCTTAAATTATTCACAGCTGCTGTCTTGGCTTTTCTGACTAATTATATTTTGAGCTCCTGTGCTTTTCTTTTTCACCGTTTAGACAAGTCCCAACACAAGCTCCTATGCTCACACCCACACACAATACAGACTGCACATGTATGTTCAGCTGCGTGAAAAACAGCACCTGGCCAGTGCTGATTTGGGTTTAATGTTCGAGAATACTTTCCACCTTTAAATGATTTTTCTCTATCACTTTCATAGACTGTACAATAAATGAACATAGTATCCATGACATCACCCTTCTGTTCCTGAGCCCTGATTTGAAGCCGACTATCGGCGGGAGCCATATTGGAAATGCTGAACTCAACCTGACTTCTGTCGAGGTAGTGTGAGATTAAGAAGCAGGCTAACAGCTACAGGGTGCCCACCTGTCAATCAAGTCAGCCATGCCCTTATTTGGGAAAAACTTGTTAGTTTAATAGCTCAAAAAAACAATGAGTTATTAAAATATTCATCCCCTGTTCAGTGTGTGCCGATAGAGAAATTAGCTATTTAGACCTAATAAATTTGAGCCAGGCTGTAACATGTTTATTATTGCTGCAAAGATCGTCTTTTTTGAAAGGGTGTGTATGTGGCAAGCCTCGGCGGAGCCAGGGGGTGGCCAGGGGTGGCCATGGCCACCTCTGAAAACTGATTGGCCACCCTTAAATTCTCAAACATGATTGGCTATTTGCCATGTCAGAGGCATTACTTATATTGAAATCAGCTATTGTGTTGTGTTTCAACAAGCTGCAGAGAAAGTAGTTTCTGTGGATTTGAATATTATTTTTGTTGATACTTTGACTTTGGACAATCATCTTCATTTTGAGTCCTTAAAGAGTTCAGTTCATCAGATTTAAATGTTGACACTGTCGAGTTACGTTTTTAATGTTAACGTTAGAAATCTACAAAAATTTAACATTTGTTAAATTATTTTATAAAAAGAAGTTAAAGTAAATGTGATTATTGGAAGTAACATCCTGGGTTTGAGGTAATACCCTCACGTTTTCCATGCCTGGCCACCCCTTAACAGTCAGTGCCCCAGTTTGGCCACCCAAGTCAAAATTGTGTGGCTCCACCACTGATGTATGCTCCAAACATTTAGCCGATTATACCTGATCCAATCCCAAAAAATGAAGACCAACATAACATACAATCAAGCTGATATTTTCCTTATTTTAACAATCAGGAGTTTCTTAAAGGACAACCACAAGCATAAGGTTACAACTCCAGCAGTTTTAAGAGACCTGATAACATCTGCTGTATTAAAAACCTTCAGTCTCAACCCCAGCTGAGCTTTGAGAGTCTGCAAATTTGCAAAAAGCTTGAGAAAACTGTTTTTTCGAAAAATGCATCATGTTTCAGGTGTTACAGTACAGTGTTTGAAAAAACATTTAAATTCAGTATATGTCTGATCTGTGTTTCCAAACAGAATTTGGCAGCATTCATTCCTGTCTGTCAGAGAATAGACTTTAAAATCCTGCTGATGGTTTATAAAGCACTGAATGGTTTCGGCCCAAAATACATTGCGGATCTGCTGCTACTGTATGAACCATCTGGACCTATGAGGTCATCAGGTACTGGTCTGCTTTCAGTCCCGAGAGTCAGAACTAAACATAGTGAAGCAGCGTTTAGTCATTATGCACCACATATCTGGAACAAACTCCCTGAAAGCTGCAGGTCCGCTCCAACTCTCACCTCTTTTAAATCAGACTAAGACCTTGCCTAACAATAATTAATAAACAGCAAATTTCTCCCATACAGCTTGAATTCCTGTTAAAGAAGAGCAATGCTGCATTTTCAAATGTTTGTTTCTAGCAGCATCATTTAAAGCTTTCTAGTAGGCAGCTGTTTGTTTCCTGTCCTGTGGATAGTACAGCAGCTAATTAACGATAGTGCATTTAAAGTAACTCTGCTGTGGCTGTGCCCATTAAGCCTTCTGTATTGGTAAACAGTGCTTAATCGAAACCGTGCGGTGATTCAGAAGTTAGTGACAGCATAGTACATTTGCATTTAACTAAGTAAATCAATCAGAGTGCACAATCTCAGTGTCACAGCTAGAGTTGCCACCCATCCCCTTTTTCCCAGAATTGTTCTATTTTCTCACCAGCTGCCCCGAGAAAATAATAATGACTCCCAGGACACAATTTGTCCTGTTTTTTGGGGCAAAGCAATAACCTTATTTGATTTCCTTCATTCTGTAGACAAGAAAGGTCCCCGTGCTTCTGTGGCTATTTGAAATAGTCTCTGTTTTCTTCACGTCTATGCATATGTCACACGCTCCCGCCCTCAAAGCGGCTCAAGCAGGGAGGGAAACTTGACCGAAGAGAGACAGCAAGCTGAATTGACTGACGTACTCCGCGCTGAGGTCTTCTTTTCACCAACTTTTGGCGTCTCCATTTGAAATGGGAGAGACGACTGAAGTGGAAGGAGATGGAGAAAATACATGCAAGCCACCAGCACGAAAAAAACTATATACTAGTTACAAGGGTATGGCCAACCCAAGGAGACTATTTTACTGCCACATGCGTTTTGTGTCTGGCGAAAATCTCCTTAAAATATGAAGGGAAAAACGCATTAGAAATCCACGCAAAAGCAAAAAAGCATCAATCTGTGGTATCAAACAAACAAAAACAGGCAGCCATTGTAACTTTTAATAGTGGCCGAGCCCTCCACCCCAAACAATTGGTTGAGTGTCCCTCTTTTTCACAAATCCAAGGTGGCAACCTTAGTCAGAGCTCATGTGTATAACAGATGGGAGAGAATAAAAGTGGTGCAGACAAACATCGTAAACACTCCCTCCACTTCGGAAGTGTGTGTGTACAAACATTCAACAATGCTGTTGCTGGCAATCCACCCCACTTGCATTCCCTCCTGCCTCCGCCTCTCCTCACCACCCATTGATTTCCCTCATAATCAGCTAATCTGAGTCAATAGTTGAACTCAACAGAACTTGACGATTCCTTAATTACTATGAGGTCGTCCGCATCCCTCCGAGCAAATACTGATTTATACGTTCATTAGAAAGCATGAGATATTTCATCCTTCCTCTCCTCCCTTCCTGCACGTTTTCCTGCCTTTTTACACCCCCCCCCCCCCCCCCCCCCCCCCCCCCCCCCCCCCCACTGTCCCCTGTGTGTTTGTGAGTAATTGAATAAGTGTGCGTGTGTTGTACATTTTTTATATTCTGTTCTATAATGCGCATAAAGTGATGTGTCAGCGACAAATGCACCGCTGAAGGGCATTAGTCATCATCTCCTGGAAGCCGCAGATAAATGCTGCCAAGAAGATAATCACACAGTTGTTCTAGAGGCCGCAACTACATGTATAATGCACATACTTCATCACACAAACTACACACACACACACGCACACATGTGGTGGCATGTACGCCTGTGTGAAGGTTTGTATGTTTTACGCACCAGCAGAGAGCCCTTAATCTAATCCTGAGCACTTCCTCCGATAAATAAGTGAAATTGTGAAATTTCTCACAGGCGGAGATGGCAGCTGTTAATATTCCTCCTCATACCGCGTGTCTCCACTTTCACCCCTACACTCTCTTTATGCCTCACAAAATGACGTAAGTAATTCTTTGTGAGAAGCAGTGCCAGAATCTCTCGCACAGTGTTTCAGCTCTGACTCTCACATTCTCAGATCACATACCAAAGATTTCTTCTTTTGTTATTTTTTGGGACACTTTCTTTGCACAGAGTACATAAAAGGCAGGAGGGGGGAAAATACAACATGTAGAAACAGAGAAATGAAGATGTCGTTGCACATAAATCTGCCATCCAGAGCTGCCACCTACTTCCCCTCTATTTCTCTGTCTGTCTCTCTCTAGTCATTGTTACCCAGGGAGCTGTTTTTGCTGAATAACTACTTCCACATTAACATATTGTATTGCTCACTCACCTGCTTTGTTATGCAGGAGCCAAGCACTGGTATTAAATATTAAACTTAAGTGCCAAGGGGAGAAGATACACTATGTCACCTTTCCAACTGTAGATACGGCTGGAAAAAATCTTTACACAAGCAGCATTTATGCATCTGCAATCTATATAAATACTGGAGCAGTATAAAGGGCAGTTAGGAGGGGGTGGGGGGTGAGTGAAAGCAGAGCATGAAATCACCTCCATAAATCATACTGTTTACCACTGATGACATATCTCATTCATCAGTCTGAAGCCATCAGTTGATGTAAAATATGTCTGGGCTGATGATGAAGCTGCTGATGTCTGAGGGAACAATAACCTTGTGTGACTGTGTGTGAGTGAGTGTGTAATGTGTTTGGACAGAGCGCTGCTCCCTGATGGTTACACTTGATGGGAGGCAGGCTATTCTTTTCTAATTTGCATTCTGGCTCAGGACAAAAATGTTTGTTCCTTCTATAAGATACTGAAACAGACACTTTGATGATGTCAAATAATATGACACATTTGTCGCTGAAGCCTTCGAGAGCTGGCCGTCTTCTGCACAGTGTATTGATTTGTTGTTTTGCAAAGGCTTGTGAGATTGAGGTTTGTCCAGCAGAGTTTTCTATCACAGAAGGACTCAGTGGACATACTGTCAGCCATAGCGGACTGTAAACAACCTCTCACTCCGCAGTATGTGTGAGAGTCACTTTGCCATTTCCTCCAGCCCCTGTGCTGTCCTCGCCTCACATATGACTGCTAAAAAAGATGCTGGACGGAGGCAGAGGACATCTGCTGAGACGGCACTGCTAACAGACGGATGAGTAGTGCAGCCCGTAATGACAAACATTCATGCCTTCTGTACAGAAGCAACAATATTTAATAATAACAGTCTATTAGTCTGACAGAGGACCCTGAGTCATTCGCACTGACCCACAGTTCTGTGACTAACATTGGTGTTCCTCACTTGTGACTGAGCGACAGCTTGGCAAGACAGCTGATGTTACGCCTTGTCATTGTTTGCTTTGAGTGCTAGCCTGAGCTGAACCCCTGGGACTGCCGGTTATCTGCCTTGGACACACACGTTCATACACACACAGCCATTGGTGGTTCAAGGACAGAGAGGTTTCTGTTCACAGTGGAAATCAGAGTGTCAGTGCAGAATTCAGACATGAATGTGGTGATCACTGTGTTTTGCCTGTGTGGAGTTTTCCCCGGTCTCCCCCCGGCTCTCTCCTGCTCCGGGTGCTCCTGCACCTTCACACCTGTTCCCCATCACACTCATCTGGAGAGAGGAGTCGGGTGCCAGAGTACTCTTGCTTCTACCGTGGTACATCGGCCAGCTCGCCAGTTCTTGTAAGTATTGCAAGTTTCTTGATATTTCATGTGATTATATTTCGACTAACTGCAGCTGTCCTCCCTTTTCCTCCAGTACCTCCTCGAGCCTCCCGCACCTCCGCCCAATCTCTGCCACGCTCTCCCTCCAGACACTCACCTGCTTATACCCCGAGCCTCACGCTCATAGACTGTATAAAATATGGAGGTAAAATCTGTGACGTCACCCATCTGTTTCTGAGCGCTATTTTGAAGCCAATCGATGGAGGCAGCCATCGATTGGGAATGCTGAACTCAACCAGGCAGAGTGTGACATAAAGAGGCGGAGCTTGAGCCTCCTAGCCAACAACTATGTGTTCCCATCCAGGAGTCAAGTCAGTCATGTCCTTATTTGAGCAATAACTTGTAATCTTAATATCTTCTGAACCGCCACATTAGAAAAAAATTCACCCCCCATACAGTGTATGCTGATAGAGAAATTAGCTACGTAGACCCAAGCAATTTTTGAACAAGGCTGTAAACATGTTTATTAATGCTGCAAAGATTGTCTTCTTTGAATTGGTGTCTATGTAGTTTCCAGTGTTTCTGCTGCCAGCCTCAAGCGGATTCTCACGCTTCACTCCTGCATTTCTTGGATCTCACAGTCACCTCAGATTCTGGATCAGTCATCCTCCACCTCACCTTTAAAGAATAAAATCACTTCCACTGCTTCCTCAGCCTCCACTTGCTTTTGGGTCCTAGTTAACACTACTGGTTTAACAACCGTCACAAAGAAAGAGTCGGAGAGGACCGAAAAACCTTGTGTATGATCCACATCCGTATTATTCCCCTCCCACAATGGCCTCATATTCAATATATAAAACTGATAAACAAACTAAATATGTCTGAATGAAACATTCCTACTGCTCTTAATGAATCTGATGCTTCATAAAATCCATTGCTAGAAAATAAGACCTTGCAATTGAAGCACTTTGTTATCCACAAATTATTTCAAAATCATCTCCCATTGCAAAAACAAACTTCATCACTAACACATTTGATGTATCATCTTCATACACTGTCACAAACATTCATAAGAACTTATGAACTGCTGTATCAAATTCTTTTTTAAACAGATAGCGAACCCTGTTGTGTCTTTTTATGTCAGGTTCTGTTCACGATGAATGTTTCTGGTCTTTTTGATCTAAACCTACACTGTGTCAGACTTACTCTTTCTTTCAATAATGCTGTCTTCATGGTGAAGTCATATCAATCCAAAAACAGTCAGCTCATGGGAACTTTTTGTTTCATTTTACCACTATCAGAATCACATTACATCTCCATGGCACACTGGCTACTGGTCTTTACTCCCTCCAGCCCCACATTAACATACATCATGCTTCAATTAGTTTCAAACCTTTAGGCCCAAAATTTTCAGATACACTGTTTTAGTTTATTTAACCTTTTCTTTGCGAGGTTAGTCCCCCTGAGATCAGAGATCGCTTCTTCAAGAGAAGCAGGGCCAAGTATGGCAGCAACACAAAGGCTGTTTTCGAAACCGCCTACTATAGTAGCAGTACTGATTTGGACAAAATTCAGTATGTAGTAAGTAGTATGTGAAAAAGAGCAAAATCTGCAGTATGCCAAAACTCCCCGGATGTCGTACTGATACGGTAACATTTCTCAGTATTCCTCGGACCAGTCTCATTCGTGTACTTTTTCCCATAATGCACAGCGCTTATTCCACTTTTCTTTGTTCTTCTTTTTTGACGGGGGGAACTCCGTTTTTAGGTGTTGTGAAAATTATTAAATTCCATATAAACCGTTTCTTAACTTTTTTAATCATAAGTGATGCTAAAGAAGCAGTTCCTCTATCAGCTTGGCCATTGTTTCTGAAACCAGAAAGCGGCTCAGCTGACTCAGCATGCTGCAGACAAGATCCAACAGAACAGTCATACTACATACTAACTTCAAACGCAGTATGTAGTTGGCAGTACCTAGTGCCTAAAACAGCAGTTTTATCATTTTTTCTGCTTTGATCAACTTCTTTATCAAGGCTCCCTGTGATAATATCTTTCCGATCACACATTACAAAAGGTCAATCTGTGTGATACAGTTTGGTGTTAAGTTACTACATAGATGGTTCCTCTACTGGAAACTCTGTAAGACTTGGGCTGGCCTCACACTAGTCAACTTTTAAATCTTAAGTGGTTTTAAAACCATGGGATACCACATGCAGAAGGACAGTTCTGATGGATTTCTAACATTACAATCCCATAAGACTCCTCAGGGAGGCTCTGACTCGTTCAGGAGTAGTGAAATAGACGTATTTGCAAAACACACTTGATGATTATTTAGACAAATAATCTGTTACAACAAGTCTGGAATCAGGCCTCCAATGTTCGGGGGGGAACATTATAGGTGACAAATAGGCCCCGAAAGTGGGCCTAAAATAGTCTGGTGTGTTGCCAGCCTTTGAGTTGCAGAACATCTTGTTTTTCTGAATATTTTCAGTCTGGAAGGGGATGACTGTGTCCCAAAGCTGTGTCCTCATGTCCATGTATTTTGCACATTTATGAAACACTTTGGTCATTAAATCTTTCTCATTGATGCCTTACTTTGTCGAGTCAGCATGAAGCACTTTGGTCTATACTGTTGCTCTGAGAAAAAATCTCCACCTGCTCTGGAAACTTCTTTTCTGTTGCATCTTAGGCCCAAGTGCACGTTCACCTCCTATTTTCCAATTTCAGACATATCAGGCTCTCAAATAAGTTTCAATCATATGATTGCCATTTCAATTTTGGGGGACAGGCTAGATTCTTAGATTTTCCCAGCAGGCTTTGTTTTTCAGATCTTTCCATTTGTCTTCAGTTTGATCAGATTTTCTTCAGGTTGATTGTTTGAGCACAGCTCTGTCTGTTTTGCAGAATTAGTTTTAGACCTCTAACTGAGTCAAGTTTTTCTCAGTTAACTTGAAGTGCTTCAGTTTAACAACTAATGATTGAGTTTGTTTGTTTTGGCACATCCAATCTATTATAACATCTGTCAAATCAAAGCATTTCCACTCTTTGTATTGCATTGTATGTTTAAACAGTAGTGGTGGTCGATGCTGACTTTCAGCAGTTGGACTTACTGCACTGAACAGAGCGCTGCTTTGCCTCATGCAAAAGACAGAGAATTTTAAAGAGAGTTAGAGCGGGATAATGAAAATAAAATGTACATTGTAAAGCCCCAGGTTCCCTGGTTAATGACCATACTGAATGTAGCTACCCCGGGGAGTCTTCCCAACCTCTACTCCTCCCTAAATAATAGCTCCAGCTCCAGCTACTTCCAGCTCTGTAATCTAAATATAATTGGAGGGGGAGCACCGCTTCCTTAGCAGGGAATATGAGTCTTTTTAGTGAATATCTTCAAATTAAACTCTGCATATCAGATCAGCATCGCCTCGAATGCAGCATATGCTCATGAGACTGTGATAGTATCAGTGGGATACTGTCTCATTAGTCTGCTGTGGATATTCATGGGTGTTATATTTTGCATGCACTTATATGCATCTTAGTGGGCAGGATTACTTTAGTAGCTGATCTCAAACTGCATCAGGAATAAGGGAACTAAACAGAGAACAATTTGGAGGTCGGTGCAATTGTTTAGAAAACAAACTTTCTACCATTATTTGTCCATTGAGTTCCAGGTAAAACAAGCTTTTTTTCCCTCTATATGCTCATTTAAATACATGTGATCACTACTTTCTGTTACTAAAACACAATTAGCATCACTATATCTGGAGTGATTGTCCAGATGACAGTTATCCAGAGTGTTCTGCTTTCATCAGAATGTAACAGCCTTACATTTCAAAAGCCTCAATAAAGAATCCTACAAAATAGATGTGATGCTGCCACAGCAACAACCAAGTAAATCAGTAGTGTGAATTGCTCCACGGCTCTTATGAAACAGGTGCTAAGATCTTTTGGCAGTTGGGAGTGGATTGTTGTGGCTCAGGATAAAGGCGATGGGAATGTGATGGGTGAATACAGAATAGTGAAAAGTATGCAAGCTGAGGTACTGCTCTATAGCTCCTACTGATGAAAGTTACTTGCAATCATAACATTGTGGCGGCTGCTGCTGGCTTTTGACAAGAAACCCATTATACATACATGCACAGACACGCTGCACTGAAAAAAAGGGCACTGGCCCTCTGTTGGATATATTTAAGCATATTTTATACATTTAACACAATTTCTTCAGTTTGCATAGACTGTATAAAATATGGACGTAGTATCTGTGACGTCACCAATTGTTGGCGGCAGCCATACTGCTGCTGTCGATCGATTGTGACGTAAAAAGGCGGGCTTTGAGCCTCCTAGCCAACAGCTACAGTGTTCCCGCCTGTCAATCAAGTCATCTCAATATCTTCAAAATTGCCGCGTTAGGAAAAAATTCACCCCCCGTACAGTGTGTGTCAATCGCGAAATTAGCTATCCAGACTACTAATCGTTGTTAAGCTACTTCAATGATTAAATCACCTTTAGACAAAGAGTTCACAATAAAAGTCCCCTCATGTTACATAGTCCAAAAAAGATACTTTGAAAGGGCTATAACAGGAAGCAGCATGTTGTCAAGTGTGGTAACTTGACAGAACTCAAAGAGTAAAATGAAGTACCATTAGATGTCTGAATTATATTAACAGGGGAGGAGGAGAGGAAAGGAAAATTCAGATAGTATAGATTTAGTAAGAAGCTACAAAGTCCTGAGTTGTGGTCTCAGGACCAGACATGAGTTGAATGCTGCATGGCAGACTTGTTTGATGGGGATCATAGTGAGTTCACATATTTCCACATGCGTGATCAGTTATCATTTTGTAATATGGCAAAATATCATTACCTCAAAAAACAATTATATAAAAAGGAAATAATTAATAAATCACACAAAAAAAACAAAAAAAAAAAATATATATATATATATATATATAAATGAACCAATTAATATAAGAATGAATCAATCATTTAATCAATCAATACATAAATAGATACCTATGTGTGCCATTTTGTGAGTAACAGTTTTGTGTTGATCATTGTGTTTCTTGTTTCATGTCGTGGCTGGTTGCTGCTAGCAACTGCGTGCGTCAGGGTCTTTTCTCACCTAGTAGGGATTCTTTTTCCCATAACATCCTTCTAACCATACATTATCCCTTACATAATGACTACTCTCAACCTCCTTTCGTTGTAACATGTGAAACTTTACATACATTCTGGTCTCTTCAAACAGGCCCTTCAAGTTCTTTCACTCAGCCCATTTCACACCAAACCAGCCGACCAAAGTGGTACCCCCTCCCCCTCGTCAGTCCACAATCAAAGGCTGCCATGACTTTATACAGCAGTTAGCATTGACATTTATTGGCTATTACTCCCTTTGCCATTTTGTCTGAGAAGCTACCTGACGTAAGAGGCACACAGAGTTTTAGGTAAGAAGAATAAAGACAGCTGAGGATGAAGGGAGAAGAGGAAACGCATTGTAAACAAACATATTTTTTCTTACCTGGTGTCCAGAGAGCCAGTGCTGGAGGGAGAACATGTAAAAGAAAAGAAAAACAAGAGTATGTTAGGAATACTCTCCTACAGAAAAAAGATATAAACAACACACATCAGTTTTTTCAGTTGTATTCTATTATAAATAAAGGTATGCTTCACTTTTCTGGCTTTTCTTTCTCCTGAAACTTGCATCAGCAGCTAAAAGTTGGCACCCTCGGTACTGCGAGAGATCAAGCCCTTTTCCTAAAGTCCTCTCTCTTTAGTCGTGTTGTTCCCTCTCTTACACTTTCTGTCTCTCTTCCCGTCCCTTGCTCTTACATACATACATACTTGCACTCACAGAGAAGAAGCTCACACCTCTCAAGTATTCTTTTACAGATCCATAGAGGCTCTCCCCTGACAAAAATCTCTCCATGTCCCCTGGCACAAACAGCCATGCACCAAAACAGCACAGAGCACTGCTGTGAATAATTCATAACCTGTGATTGTAAAACTCTTGCAGAGTGTATGTATTGCTACTTTCTACCATGATAGATTTTTTTCGTTTGCCCATTAGCTGGCACATTGGACACATTGTGATTTAAATTGTGCAGCCATGCAGCACTATTCTCAAGCCAGGACAGAGGGCTAATGGAGGCACACACACACAGCTTTTATTAGCTGCGAAATCCAGTGGCATCAAATATTAAACACTTCATTATGGAGCACTGCTTGTCTTGTTCCACAGAACAGCCACTTAAACCTACAACAACCGGGAGAAAATATAGAGAAAATGAATATGTCATGACAGCTGTAATTACTGGAAATCTATTTCAGAAGATGTGCTTGTCACGGGCAATGCAGTGTGTTTATGTTTGTATATGTACTGTATGTGTGCTGATTTGTTTGCTAGTACTCATCAGCATGTCAGCCTACAACAAGCAAAATGTTGTTTGTTAATATTTAATCCTTATATATGAAAACAACAACAGTGGACAGAGGGGAGAGTGTTTAACAAAATGAAATGTTCCCATTACATCGAACATCAGAGCCTGTTGAGGCCTGACTTAGCAGCTTACATCAACACAGTGGGCAGTGCTGGAGAGGAAAGAGAGGCCTGGAACAAGAGGAGAGGGACAGGGATCGGAAAAGACAGAAGGAGAGATGGTAATGTATGCAGAAAGATGGAGACGGAGCGGGATGTACAGGCAGCGACAGAGAGAGACAGGGGATGGGAGAAGAACCAGACAGACATTCGTCAGAGCGCATGAGTGACAGCTCCACCGATGACCTCTGAATGATTTATCCCTGGACATGCTTCTGTCTATCAAAGCATCAGAGGCCATTAATATCAGGGAACGCAGCAAGTGGGGACAGAGCCGAGCTCGGGCTCACCGTCATTACTGAAAAGTCGACCCTCAGGAATGAGGGACGAGAGCGATGCTGCTCTGCCGGAGCCCTCCTGTCCTGCAGTCCGCAGACAGTCTTCTGACGAACATTTGCCCAGAGTTAAAGGTCTCTCCAATTTTCTCAGATTTAAAAAAAGAAAGAAAGTGAGACCTTTGGGCATATAACTTAAATCCATTGTAATCTGGTCCACCTTGACCGTTGAATCAAAGAGCCTGAGGAGCTGTATTTGACGGCACGGCCGCCCTCTCTTACTCCTGAGTGCGATTGATACCCACGGAGGTTTCTCTCTAAAAGCTACTACAAATGACGCCTGTGAGCTGTTCAGGCAGACAACTCCAGCTGCACTGCTATACACATGTCACTTGTCCCACTCTCATAACTAGGGATGCACCAAAATGAAAATTCTTGTCCGAAACCGAAACTGAAAATGAGGAAACCAAGGCCGAAAACCGAAACACCAAAATAAATATATAGACTCTAAGAGTGTACGTTTCATTGTTTTTACTCCGTGGTCCGTCTCAACCTCTTTGCTTAGAAGACGCTTCAGTGCTGCAATTAAAGGAATAACGTCTGCTACAGATGCATCAGAGGAGCTGATCTCTTTAGTTAGCTGCTCAAACGGGGCAAAAAGAGAGGGAATGTTCTCCATTAAGACCCCCTGGTGTGAAGTGAATGTCACGGGGAACTTGTGATCTGCGCTGCAGGACTCGCTTTTGCACAAAGCAATCCAGACGCGTTTTTTGCTTGCGTCATCACGACATTCTGTTTCGGCCGTGTTGTTTCGGTGAAAAAAGTGTTTTCTGTGGCCGAATTTTCGGTGCATCCCTACTCATAACCATCATCCAATCACACTCTCTGCCTCTCATTTTGGCTGTCTATTTAAACGGGGGAAAATCCCCCATCTCTCCCTCTGCCTGTCAACGCCTCTGCTGCCTTGCCCACCGCCACCCCAGCATCCACTGCTGGGGTGGCTGACTGAACAATGGTTAAAACGCATGTTTGACAGAAAAGAAGCACAAAGAGTTTAACTATGCTCACGCTGAGATGGAGCTGCAGCGCAATCACCGAAGTTATTCTATTCATTAATGCAATTTTTTTGAAAATTATTATACTTGAGTAAGCGCTTTGGCCTTTGGGCCCTGCAAACTGTAGCAAGCTGTGCCAAGATTGAGATCGCAACCCCAGCAGCTCTGGAGCAGGCCGCTGAAAGCCCGCTTTTCTGTAGAAAGAAAAAAAGAGAAGAAAGAGCAAGAAAAAACAGCGCAGAGTGATGGCGGTGCTGACATCTGTTTATGCCCGGTCTCTGCTTTAGGAAAGAATGAACAACAGTTGTGCTCATGCATTTTCAGCAACCAAATTCAGTGCTGATGGACCATTAAAACAGTAATAAGATAACAGCACTGAAGCCCTGGGCCATGGAAGAAGGCCGTAGCACTGGAGATAGAAGTGTTGAGAGGAAAAAAGAGAGGAGAGGTACACAAGGAGGAGGGGCTGGATAAATAAATGGTGAGAGGAATAACAAAGACTGAAGCATAATCATGCTTCCCTGGAAGGTGGAGTTTTATTTAACCCATCCTCGCAGTGATGGTTGGAGAATCAGAGTTGGCAGAGATGAAAGACAGGGGTAAGCAGAAGAAGGAAGTGTTTAGGATTCAATTAGCCTTGCCTCTTCTTGTTACAGAGGACCAGCGCTGACAGCATGAAGGAGGGCAGGGAGGTCGACAGCCACATACATCCTTTCTCTACCCCCGGCAGGTGACATCTCAGCCACGAGCGGCATTATCAGGTGAGAGACTGTAGACACTATCTAAAGAGGCTTGTTTACAGCTATCAGCAGCACTGATTGAATTACTCTCTGTCAAAATGGATGTGTCGCTCTTCATGTGAACATAAGTGCTGGCAGATCTTGAAACATATCACATCAAGCAGCACAGTCACATGAAAGTTATCTCACTGCACAGCATGTCAAGTTATTTGTGTTAAATTCCTCTGGAGTCGTGGCCTTGAATCATAGGATCAAACCAAAAATGTCAAGTTGTTTTTTTCTCCATCTTCCGCTGAATCAAAACATTACATCCCCGCTTTAGGGAGGGGGAAACTTTCATCATCTGAGTGTGTCTATAATGTGGATAAGGAAAAGACTTCAATCGCTGAGGCCAGAAGCCACTGCCAGATTGTCGCAGCTCTGCAGTTAATGGTTATTTGAACTATGAACATTAAGACCTGACCTGAGGAAGCAGTGGATTATGATGTCGCACCTGAATGAAAATTTCGGACAGAGCCAATACCAAAGTCATAAACAGGATCTGTCCACCGCCCTCGGATCAGTTAGTAGCAAGCAGAGATGGGATGCATTGATTTTCTCCATGGCCCTGGATGTTCTGTGGATCTTGTCTGCAGACTGCCAACTCTGTGCATCAATACGGACGTGCCTTGCTTAGCCAATGGCACCCTTCAAAAGCTGGAATCCAGGCAGAGAGAGCCTGTTTGTGTTCTGGGGTCATCTTATATGTTACTTGCCCTGGTTTGCAGTCGATGAGAAACTCTGTCTCTAAGTCGATAAGGACAAGTGTGTGCGCGTGTGTGTACATGTGTGAGTTTGAGGAAAGTGAGAGGCTGACGGAGATAACATGTTCAAAAGGCAGCGAGACTTGATAGAGACGTTTTTTTGTCTCTGTTGAAGTAACGATAAAGATGTTGGTGCAATGGAGATGTAAACAAAGACATCTTTTCATTGATGCAGAGGGCTTTAACTAACTTAAAACACAATCCACTCTTCAAACACTGAAACTTGGCAAATACTCTCCCTGAGAGCTACCTTGGATATCATGACATGACAGGTTTTACAGCAAATTAACCTTGTGTTTGTTGTTTTTATTCTCAATAGGTTATTGATGTTTTACCATTGTCATGTCCAAAGGAATATTACATTTAAATCTTAATTAAACCTTACCTGAAATATTTTAATCATTACATCTTAAGGATGTTTTTACAGGTTGGTTAAGTTTGAAGTATCTTTACTCAAGGCAATGACGAGAAAACACCAGGTCTGCATTTATTTTCACTGAATACTTTATAAGAGACTTATAATCTTATGTTCAACTTAAACACTTGTACTGTAGCTACATGTGTGGTGTGTATGCATGCTTATGTCCATCCAAAGTAGTATTTTACTTTATTCCGTAAAGGCACCAAAAACCAATTCAAAATTTGTCGTGATCTAGTGCACTCTGCATATTTATATGTCAAGTGCTTTGACCCCTGTAGCTCGATTGCATATTTCAGTGGGCCACTTTATGATCTCACTGAAATATTGTAAAGCAAGCCAAAGCACACACACTGCAGACTGTCCTTACATTATTACATCACAGCATAGTTTTGCGTTGTGGTTGCATCTTGTATAGTGGGAAGCCGGTGTTATGGTTAGAAGAGTGACCCTGATAACTGGTACCTTTTAGGGATGGGCAATGATTTTAAAATCTTTGATTTTAAATTGTAAAAACCGAAGAGTTACTTTGAATATTTTCTAAATTTAAAAGTACAATTTTGCATTGTTTTTACCAGTGCCTGTAATACGGTTTGCTAACCACATGAGCAAAGAGAATAAGAAGAATGCTAACTGCATTAAATAACAAAAGAAGAAGAAAACATTTGCAACAGTCGCGGTAATTTTCTCCGTTTCTGAATCTCACACTACTACACATGTATTTCCAGAGACTGAGCATGGCTGTAAAATGTAAACATACACACCATGCCGCATCCCAGAAACATTGACGGAATGCTGCTGGTTAACGTGACTACAACACAAACGGGTCGTTAATGGGACAGGTATGCATGAGTGTGTGGGTGGGATTATTTGAATAATTGTTAAATAGATGCCAATGATTATCAAATATTACTTTGGCTTAAAATGCCCATCCCTCGTACCTTTCAGCCAAAAGTGTCAGTGATTGTCATTGACACAACAGCTGTTGAAACATGGAAGAAGTATGAATGCATCCTTGTTTAGTTTTTTTATGATGTCAACATTGACTCATCAGACATGTCTTTAATAAGAAACTAAAGGTATTTGTGAGGGATGCATTAGGTGAATAGTCGCCATTTAACAGGGTCGCTTTTTCAACTGAAACACAAGCGCTAAATCACCAACTAACGAGGACCAGTTAACCTACCAGCCAAATATGTTGTGGGTTGACTTGTAGCAGCAAGGAAGTCAAATGGCTCATTGACATTTGGGTAAATAAGCATATCTGTCAAATGTTGGACACCACTCACAACATTACACACGTTTACACCCTTCTGAATCAGCATCTGAAAATGAAGACCAAAAAACTCAGACAGCACTGTGTAAAGGCACGAGACCAGCTTGGCAAAAGCCGAGGATCTAGTCAACGGCCTGGATTAAATTCTTGGAAATGATCCCGTTGTTGAACCAGTGGTTGTTGTCGAGTCCTGTGATGCTGCTACATCAACCCCAGCTCTCCTCGCCAGAGTGGGTGAGCAACACTAGCTTATTGCTATTATTATAGTATCAGTTGTAATCAAAATTGCTTAGCATCTTCTACTACAAGTTTACTTCTATTAGTATGACGTTAAGCAGTTATTTGTTCTGCTTGCTGGGTTTTGTGTGTGAATGGCTTTATTGTCTCCTGCAGGACATCTTCCATTAAGTCTCTAATAAAGCTCAACCAGGGAAAGTCCTGCTGCCCAATCTACCCTGTCACTACATATATTACCACAACTGTTTACCTCTTCAATTAGACTTCCCACTTGCCCAATGCTTCATGTGTGTGAAGGTGTGTGCGTCTGAACCAATCACTTGAGCAGGTAACCGTGCGCTACACTCAGCGGGTAATCATGGGACTGTCAGTGATGTGCCATCTCTGATGGGCATCCAGCATTAATATTTATGATGCTCTGAATCAGCCCCACACTGAGCACTGTGACAGCAATCACCCCAGTTTTTTAATATCCCCATCCAGATCAATTCTGATTAGCATTTCAAGCGTTTGGTAGAGCCACGCAGTCGGCTGAACTTCTCCATGCTCTCAGAGACACAGACAGAGTGTGAGAGAGAGACAGAGGATGAGAGAGAGGGAGCGAGGGGGAAGGAAGAGGAGCAAAACACAGCTGGCACCAAGTTAAACCTGAAATGAAATGTTTGCCATCAAACAACCAAGGTGGAGATAAATTGATGTCTTGATCTCAAATGAAAAAAATGATTTGACAGTGTTGGGATTTTTAAAATAAGAACTCCTGCAAACAATAACAAATTATTCACCCAGTGAAGCAGTCACATGGCGAGTCACAGGAGGCCCGGAAGGCCCAGATTTGAAACCTCGACAAAAGTACCTGAGTTGGAATTTGCATGTCTTTATTGTTGATATGGGAAGTGACATTTTCCGGCATTAGAGGTAGGCTTTGGAGGCTCCATCAATTCTCCACAACTGTGCTGGTGCCATTTTATAAACCTTTGTGCGAACTGAGCTCCTTTTGTCTTCTCCAAAAGACAAACCAATCTGCTTATCTCCCAATCCAGAGGGAGCGAAGGCGTTTGTTTCTGCAGATAGAAATAATACGCAGGAGAGGATAGTAACCTTCTGAACAACTAAATCACAGGGCGGATGCGAAATGTGTGTACGAGTGTGTGTGTGTGTGTGTCTGCGAGTGTCTCTGCATCTGTGCTTGAGTGTGTTTATGTGTAAGAGGAAGCCTTCCCTGGCCTTGAGGCACCCCCACAGATGTTTATTTGTAGTGACAGCAAGGTTTGTTCTCTCTGTGTTCCTATTTATCACACTGAGCTGATTGTAAGGCTGCGGCCAGATCCCGCAGAGAGGACACGATCACCGCCACGACAGATATGCATGAGTAAGCAATAGAGCTCTATGAATCCACAGACATAATCTATCAGCTTGGATCAGCAGCCCCCTCTGAGAGAAATGAACACGAGAAAGGAGGGGCAGCAGACCATGCGCTGAATATTGGATGTTAATTTGTCCTTTTATACGATGTTTTATTTATGAGGGATACACTGGAAGGTTTAAGGTAAATCTTAACAGATCATAGATGTTTCTTGAGCTCCAAGAGGAGAAAAGTAATCTGAAAAACAAACAAAGGAGAGACACTGGCTGGCATCAGGAGAGAAAAGAATGAAGAGGAACAGGCAGGATGGAGTGGGTAAGAGCGACTCCTTTGGGAAACAAAATGCTCTTTGCGGCTTTAGTGAAAATAATGACTCACCAAACGGAGCACTTTAAGGAAATTCACACTCAACTCTCTTGGCTCTCTTCCTTTTCCATTTTCTCTCTTCTCTGGCTCCCTCTCGCTCCTCGCTTCACTGTTACATTGTCTTTTTGCCTCCCCAGAGGAATATCAAAAGTCTCCCAAAAAGCACATGGAGACACTTTCATCGCTTCCACTCCTTTGTCTGCAAACACACACACACGCAGCTATGCACACACATCTATATACAAAACTACAGCAAGGTGGCATACACCTGCAAACCCCCAGTGTGAATCTTGACCTTTTCACATGAGTCATGTTTCCCATAAATATCTTCTTTTGTGCGCTTGCTTTTCACTGTGTCTATATGTGTGCTTGTCTTTGTCTACAGTGTGTGTGTGTCTGTGTCTGTGTCTGTGTGTGTGTGTCCATATCTGTGTTTCACTGCAGAGTTGACCTTTCCATCCCTGCTTTGTCCCAGATAAGAACTGACACCGCCCTCTGCTACAGACCAAACTGATACAAATACTGACAACACACACAAACACACTTAACTGGATAAAAGCCCATGCATGCAGACACATTCAGCTGAGCAGTGTTGACAGGTGAAAACTTTGAATCGTCAAGATGTGACCTGTAAACAGCCTCGTTTCAAGCCCTAATAAAAAAAAAAAACCTGTGGAAATTTGTAAACTTCATCTCTCACTCACATAAAATCATGTTGTTGTTCACCTCTAGCCAAAATGACAACTGTAAAACGCTTAAAGTTTGCTAGCCACTTGCATGGACTGTATGGAAAGACGGATAGAATTACTGCTCCCAAAAGGTGAAGCCAAAACAGGGGAGCTCCCCTGAATGATTGGTAGTATAGATCATGAAGCCACCTTCTCCATATTAATAGATGGGACAAAAAATCAAAATAATATTTTTTCTCAAAAATGGTGTCTGCCGGGGCGATGGTGGCCTAGTGGGCTAAGCAGGCATCATATACAAAGGCTATAGACCTTGACGCAGAGTTCGCTGGTTTGACTCGCTTCAACCATTAACATAGCATACCCCTATCTTTACTCCCCACATTTCCTGTCTCTCTTCAGCTATCCTGTCAATGAAGATGAAAATGGTAGAGAAGAAAGAAAAAGGTTTCTGCTATTGTCGTTGGTTCATTTTTTTTTTTATAAGTTTTGTTTAAATGTATTATTTGATGCTATAAAAGGGGAGAATAATACCATGACTGCAACTCAACTCAACTTTATCTATATAGCACTTTTCATACATAAAAACATGCAGCCCAAAGTGCCTCACAAAATAACAGAGAGACAGTAAACAACAGCAATGGTAAAATTATAAAAGGTATGATTATAAATAAAATACTTCAAAATAAAATAAAATCAATACAGTAAAATAAATAAAATAAGTACGAGTGGAAAGAAAAGTTAAAAATAGGGTAGCGTTGACAAGATCAGATGAATACAAGAAATAGATAAATAAATAATTAAATAAGATAAATATATGTTAAATACATGATTCAAATAATAATGATTTAAATAATAATGATTTAAATAATAGTAAAAATAATAAAAATAATAATGCAGTCCAGGGCTAAAAGTAAACTACTCCAAATTAAAAGCTAGATTAAAAAGATAAGTCTTAAGTTTACTTTTAAAAACACCCAGAGAGCTTGCCGTTTAAATGTCCAGAGGCAGAGAGTTCCATAGCTTAGGGGCGTAAAAATAGAAAGTTCTCTGACCAGCGCTTGTGTGAGACACACGAGGAACATTTAAAAATCAATTCTAAAAGAAACAGGGAGCCAGTGCAGAGTTTTAAGAAGAGGGGGTAAGCAGAGTAAAGAGACAGTGTGAGAAAATGTCATCAACACTAACACTACGGTCATTGAACTTCCCATTACTTTGGATGTTTGGATCTTTGCTATCTTATCTGGAGGTTCAGTGTGTGTCGTGGTTAGCGGTAGGGGTGAGATATAAATATCACGACTCCACTAGCCAACCCCTACTGTGCAGAGTCTGGCTCCAAAAAGTCACCAGTGCAATATGGCAGGCCTAAGTGTGGGGGGTATTTTGGCTCCACTGCTGCACAACAGTTGGGGGTCGTCCATCCTTGAATGCAGTCAGAGCCTCTCTAGAAACTGTACTTTAAGCTACATGCTAAGATTAGTACAATATCTCAGCTTGATGGTATCCTGCGAGGCAAGTGTAAGATTTTCAGCACTTTACGATTACTTATCAGAACCAAACACAATTCACATGTGGTGCTGATGGAAATTCAATTCTGGTCGGATTCCACAATACCTTCTCTGGAGCTGTTGTCAGGCACTAGAGGAAGTACTTCAAGTTCAGTTATGGTTGTCACTAATTTCTTGAAAATCCATTCAGTTGTTGAGACATTTCACCCCCAAACCAAATGCAAACATCATGGTGGTGCTAGAGGTAAAATTGGGATCACGAAAGCCACTAAGATTTTTCCTCCTGGAAACAGGGTTATCTGCAGCAAATATGATGCTGCACACAAATGTTGGGAAGGATGTTTTTGAAGGTGTAACAACAATGAGAAACACTGCATGGTGGCTGTAGATAACCAGCATAAAAAGGCACAGAGAATACATTCAGGACTCAAAATTTGCACTGTAAGTAACTCCAACCACATCGACTCAAATGGCCCCAAAGTTATTACAGAGTTTTCTGAGTCAACTGGATGTGCTCACCCATGAGGGAAAGGATCTATGTGGTGTTGGTGGTGGACGTGGCTCCGTTCTCAGAGGGGGAGAGAGCACGGAATAAAGCTCAGACTGTGCTGAGCAACACTCCATTTCACTGATCGCTGAGCAGCCTCTCAGCCGATGCCGCAGGGGGGAAAGGCTCACTTACCTGGCCTGAATGTGTCTAAATGTGTAGGTGCATACACACATCTATCTATCCCTATCCTCCTACGCCTGACGGTGTGATACTGTTTTCTGTCTTTCTATCTGTGCATGAGTGAGGAATGATTTCGGCAGGCTGTGGGTTTGCTTCTCTTTGGTGAAAACGTACCAGGCTAGCAGCTGCTTGATGATGGGTTTGAGCCTGGTCATTTAACCTGAGCACTGACCCTAATCACTCATTGTTCTGGTGAGGGAGCATGGACAAAGGAGTCAGAACCTCTGGATCACATAAGGTTTAGGGCGCAGCCTGGCCTGCATGACCATCAGGAGGATTTGTGTGTGTGTGTGTGTGTGTGTGTGTGTGTGTGTGTGTGTGTGTGTGTGTGTGTGTGTGTGTGTGTGTGCGTGCCTGCGTGCCTGCGTGCCTGCGTGCGTGCGTGCGTGCGTGCGTGCATGCGTGTGCATGTCTGAGTTTTTCTTAGTACAAAAAAGCACAAAGTGACAAAAATGGTGAAAAAGCAATTCTGAGAGATTTCTGCTTGCACAAACACACCTGAGTCCCTTTCATTTTAGACACGAGCTGGTCATTTTACAACCGTCCTTGTCTACAAGCCTGAAAGAGGTCTGGATTTTCAGACTGTGAATTTTCTGTACATGAAGTCACTATGGAGATGGACAGGGATGAAATACACAAGTTGTGAAGCATTTGCTGTGCTTCAAAAATATACTTCAGTCAGTACCACTCTCATCAAAGAAAATATCATCTGCATGCAATGAGTTATATTGGGAAGTATGACTGTTCTGAGAGCTCCCTGTTGAATTGAATACATAGAAGGTAATTGGCCAGCTGATGTGGGCTGGCGTTCAGATCAGCTGACATACCGTTGGCTGATCTTGGCCTTCCTGAACTAACACTATGCTCAATTATATGCAGCTTATCCAACAGTTTTAATAGTAACTTCCATAAGAGCACAGCTAATACACAATTGTTGTATTAATACATGTGTATTTACTTCATGGACATTTTAGACAAATGTTTCAGTTACTTTTCACAAACACAAACTGTACCATCCTCTCTGGGGGTCAGACTATGCAATGGATCTATCTACTTCCATTTTTCAATCATTACGAATCCTCCCCATCTTTGATCTTCACTGTCTACAAATTAATATTTTTGTCTTTCATTACATTCACAACTTACTCCCAGCAAGCTTTCAGAATTTATTTCAGTTTAACTCTCAGATCCATCTTTACCAAACAAGGTCTGCAAATAAACTCCATCCAGCTTTCTTTAGGACAACCTTTTCTCAGTTTTCCATCAGATACAGAGGCCCTCACTTTTGGAACAGTTTACTCACTCATATCACAAGTAACACAAATTTCAACTCATTCAACAAACAAACCATACACTTTCTATTAGGTTAGTTAAGCAGTACAACATGTTACTAATTTTAATGCATATTTACAAACACATGCTCTCCCTACTTTCCTAACTTATAAATATATATTCTGGGGGGTTTTCTCTCTCTCTTTCTCTTCTTTTCTTTTCATCATTGTTTTAAATATTGATCCCTCTTATTAATCTATTTGTTTTGTTTTTATTTGTATATAGATATTCTGTTCTACATTGATGCTTTGTCTTTGTGTTGATTGTTTTCTTTAGGAGGGCCACTCAACAAGCCTGTTAGGTTTTTTTTGGCTCCTCCTGCTCATTACATGTTTTAGTTTTATTATTGAATTTACCTGTTATATCTTGGCTTGTGTTATTGAACAGCAATGTTTTGTGTTGTTCTTTTATATGTGCATTAAATAAATATAATAAATAAAATAAAATGGAGACGATCATTCTGAAGAACCTATTTGCTATATTTTGGCTAATATATTATGCATGTGGCTGCATGGTGGTGCAGTTGGTAAAACTTTTGCCTCACAGTAAGAAGGTTACTGGTTCGAATCTCTAGTCGGGTGAGTGCCTTTCTGTGTGAAGTTTGCATCTTCTCCCCCTGAATGCTGCGTGGGTTCTCTCCAGGTACTTCGGCTTCCTCTCACAGTCTAAAAACATGCTCACCAGGTTAATTGGTTACACTAAATTGCCCGTAGGTGTGAGTGTGTGCGTGAATAATAATAATAATAATGATAATAATAATAATAATAATAATAATAGTAACTCTATTTATATAGCGCTTTTCAAAACAAATTAAAAAGCACTTTACAAACAATTTTAAAAAAGTAGTAGACAGTAATTAAGAACATATCATTATCCAGCATTAGTAATTAAACAAGGATCAAAGCAATAAACCATAAAATCAATAAAAAGCAAGTCTAAAATAGTGAGTTTTTATAAGCAACTCTAAAGACGACAGTTTGTTAGCTTCCCTGATCTCCTCCGGCAGGTCATTCTACAGCTTAGGGGCCTGAACAGAAAATGCTCGATCACCTTTTGTTTTTCTGTTTGAGCGTGGAATAGTTAGTAAAGACCTACCGGAGGATCTGAGGTTACATGATGGCTCGTAGGGAGTCAAGAGGTCAGCAATGTAGTCTGGAGCTGACCCCCTACGAGCTTTAAAAGTTAACACCATCATTTTAAAATCAATTCTAGAATGGACTGGGAGCCAGTGAAGAGACTTTAAAATGATGTGTTCTCTCCTGCTAGACCTGTTTATGAGTCTGACTGCGGCGTTCTGGATTAGTTAGAAAGTGAATTGCAGAAATCTAACCAGGATGAAAAAAAAGCATGAATGACTTTTTCTAGGTTTTTGATTAATAAGAATGACCAAATTTTTGTCAGTTTTCTTAATTGAAAAAAGCTGATTGGGCAACAGAATTAACGTGTTTATCAAAGCTAAGGTGAGAGTCAAAGATGATGCAGAGGAATGGTTGTCTGTCTTTCCGTGTTTGCCATGTGATGGGTGGTCACGGTGGATGTCCCACCGTGACCCCTAACAAGATAAGCTGTCTAGATAATGGATGGATGGATATTATGCATGTTTTTGTTCTAGTCCCTTTCATATTGTCAACTGACACACACCCTCCATCTGCAGGCACAACTGAAGCAGAGGTTCGAAAGTCTACATCCCAGCATGCAAAGGAAAAATGACTGAGATTACTATTATCAAACAAATCAAAAAATTTCAGTCAGACTGACACCTTTGACTACATTTAGAGTTACGACGTCACTTACCGTGAATGTCTTAGCACTTTAAAGAACGAAAGACAGACAGAAGCCTGAAATGTCACACAAAAAGAAAGGTTGGTGGATTTAACCTTAAAAGCTGCTTTTCGTGAAGTCACATACTGTATTAAATGACTGCATATGATATCACAAATACCATCCCAAACCCACACAGACTGATGCAAATTAGATGGAGAAGCAGTGGCACACAAATACTTCACACCTTTCTGCCCAGACCAAACATTTCAGGAGCAATTGGTTGTATCATAAAGCCGTTCCCTGCAGAGAGAAAAGAGCGACTGTATAGCCGAGAGAGAGGCGATGGAAAAGAGCAGTAAATATGTAATATGTATGAAAATGAGACAAACACAAAGGATAACAATGGAGATGGAGATTGTCTTGAAAAAGAAAGTGAGGAATAGTGAGAGATCAGACGGGCAGCGTAGTGAGAGAGTGAGAGAGTTTAGCCTGAAGAGTTAACATTTCATGAACTCCTATTGTCACTGTGCGAGCAGATGCTAAGAATAAACTGTGCTCCGGTGAATATCTTAGGAAAGATCCATATGGGAGAAATATTAAAACAGCTGCCTCTGGAGCCTGGTGCAAAGGAGACGGAACACAAAGGGGAAGAAAAAGAGACAAACAGTTCATGTCTTCCGTAAGAAGTGTTTCTGAACCGATGCTGAATAAAAGGCCAGATGGTTGACTGAACCAGGATCTAAGGGACTTGGCTGGATCCTATACTACCGTTGTTATGACTATGCCTCTATTTCTTATTTTAGAATCAAAAGCTTCAACTTCCCTTCAACTTAAATCCCCCTGACGACATATTGAGTTCAGCTAATGACTGTCTAGTATCACTGTGTCAGGACACCATGAAGACAGAAAGCAAAGATATGAAAAAAAAAAGACAGAGGCAAGAAAATGGTGTGACTGATGAGGAGCGCTTATAAACATGCTGATTCATTCATCTGCAAGCGCTTCCTTTGGGAAAGAGGGGTCAAACACATTAGCTCCCTGCATTGAGCGAGTGCAGTGCTTTAAGAGAACTGCTAGTGCTAGACAGTTGGGGATGCATCACCTCTAACTCCTCCCAACTGTCTCTCAGGGCGAAGCGACAGAACTCCAGAGAGCATGCTTTGATAAAAGAGCTTTCCTCTTTACTAACAGAGTAAATTGAAAAATAATGACTTTTAATGAGTATATTTGTCACCTGTGCAACATCACACCACATGAACTGCAGTAAGTAAACAAAGTGTGCAAGAAAAAATAATAAAAGCTTTCAAAATAAAACAGCATATTCCACTGGGACGCACAAGTGTTTTTAATTAGCAGTGTGTAATCAAATGTGAGCTTGGCACTGGAATATTTAGAGTTAATAAACTTTTCATATTACTTTTATGTTTCATGCATTTTTCGAAATCCCTACAGCCCTCTATCAAAGGCCTGGAGGTCTTGCTAATCAGAGCCCAGCTTTTTATGAACACATCAATATTAATACAAAAACAGAAGCGTGGACTAACCCAACTTTAATGCCTGCTGATACAAGCGATTTTGTGGTGCGCTATAATTAATAGAAAGGATGTAGTTTATATTGCATGTTAACATTCCCCGCAGGAGTCTGTGTGAGTCACAGAGTCAATAGAGGGTTGGTAACATGGTGTAATTAAGACTAACACTTTAGGAGGACAGACATACACAGCGCAACTAAAAATTCAATTTCTATCTACTTCTAGTTTCCCTGCCTCCAAAGTACTGTATTGACTCTAATATGAGACAGGTTTCTTTTCCCCCTCAAACTAAGTGGGATCGTCTCATATTCAGGGATCAGTAATTAAAAGTCAATATTCATTAGAGCAGACGTCTTATCTGTAAAGTACCCGAGGGATGACAGATTGAGTGACATGGGAAACAAAGTTGCACAAAAAGACATTTTAAAGCTGCTGTTGGTAGTCTTGATATAAACATCAGTTCAGAAAGAGATTTTGAATGTCAACAACACTACCCCTCCCCACCAGATTTCCTCTCACTCACCTCCCCCTCCCCTCTCTGCTCCCGTAACCCCGCCCACAAAAGTTTGTGATGCGCATTCTATGAGGAAGTAGGGGCTTCCCAGCCAATCAGGGCGGCAGTAGTTCAGTCCATAGGGGCTTGGCTTGACAACTGGAGGGTCGTCGGTTCAAGTCCCAGCATGGACGAAGTTTGGCAATGGAATAGTGGCTGGAGAGGTGCTGGTTCACTTGTTTGGGCACTGCCGCGGTGCCCTTGAGCAAGGCACCAAACCCCCAAGTGCTCGGGGTGTGCTGGTTGATGGCATCCTCAGTCTGACATCTCTCCCTAAGTGAATGTCCACTGCATGTTTGTGCATAAAACTGAATGTATATACTGTGTGTGTAGCATGACCTAAAAAAATAACGAGTGGAAAAATTTAATTTCCCCCCTGGGGATTAATAAAGTACATTTCTTTTCTATCTGTTTCTAGTAGGGGGAGTCGCTCTGATTGGTCCGTGATAACGGGACAGAGGGGAATAATAACATTGCTTGATAGAAAGGCATAGGAAAACGCAGAGATTTCGTCATAATGTCAAATTACTTCACTTACATAGGAGTACCGATAGGTAATATGACATTTTGTTCAAACCCAGCAGAAAAAACGTACACTGAGTGCAATGTGTTGCACTCAGTGACATGTGTTGTGTGTTGCTGAAAAATTTGGATCTAAGTTCGACCCATTAACAGACCCATCATCCTTCCAATAGACAGCAGGGGATTTTCACTGTGACAGTTTTTAAATACTGATACCACAAGTGCTTCTTTTCCACGTGATCACATTTTATTGAGATATTTTTTCAATTTTACAAGACATAGGCTGCAATGATTTTGTGTTATTGTGATTGTCAATGCCATTTATTGTCTTTAACACCCTCCTGTTATGTTACTTTCTCTGGAACAGCAATAATGTTCCTGGGTCAATTTGACCCGGGGCATTTTCAATTATCCAAAAGTATCAGAACCCCAAAAAATTCCAATACACATTTCTTTAATCTAATTTTTAGCTCCATTACTAACCATTTAAATCAAGATTTAGTCTATTGGTGTTCTTTAATCCTCACAGATCATGGTTCAATGAGGATAACTCACTCATTTTTCATTCAAATTCATGTTGAAACTTTTGTTAATTTACAATGGAAAGCCCCAAATATAAATACAATAGTTTTACATGACATAGATTTTTTATTTTTTTTATTTTGAATTTTTTATTTTAATGAAGTGATGTTAATAAATTAACACAACTCCTCTTCTGTCAAATGCTGCCCAGATTTTTATGCTGCATTTATCTGGTTTGGAAGGAATGTATTGCCTAAAATAGACTTTTAAAAGGGTCGATTTAACCTTTAAAGGTGACATATCATGCAAAATTGACTTTTTAATGGTTCTTTACCTGAAATATGTTTCCCTGGCATGTCTACAAACCCCCCGAGAATGAAAAAAATCCATTCTGCCCCTGTTCTGATTTCTACACCTTTCTGTAAATGTGTGTGAAACGAGCCGTTTCAGACTTCCGTGTTTTTGTTACGTAACAACAATATCCGGTCTGTCATGGAGTCAGAGCTCGGAGCTTGTTCAGCCCATAGACTGTATAAAATAATACTGAATCCCCCCTCCGTTTTTCATTACCTGCACAAATGTGTGCTAACAAGGAGCTTAGGAGGGAGGCATGCTAGTTGTAGGCTGTCTTAATAAACACAAAGGTCGGTTTTACTCCCCACGTCTGCAGATTTGAAGATCTAGTGGATGATTTTTATTTGTCATGGATAAGTGCTAGCGCTAATTAGCTTAGCCACATAGCTATATGTTCATAGCTGTAGCTGTAGCTGTAGCTGTAGCTGTAGCTGTGTACCATGACACACGTCGACATACTGACAAATAAAACAACAAGAAACACTAAATCTGTGACCAATCCTTCAGAAAGGTCCTGCTGCCTTTCTGGCAGAGGTCGGTTTTACTCCCCACGTCTGCAGATTTGAAGATCTAGTGGATGATTTTTATTTATCATGGATAAGTGCTAGCGCTAGTTAGCATAGCCACATAGCTACATGTTCGTAGCTGTGTACCAAGACACACGTCTACATACTGATAAATAAAACAACAAGAAACACTAAATCTATGACCAATCGTTCAGAAAGGTCCTGCTACAGGCGCCTCTCCATCAGGATAGAATTCAGAGGGTTGAAGTAACGCGATCTCTGAGCAGCCGTGTATATTCAGCCAACATGTAAACATTAGATCAACGTGCTGGAGAGCCGAGGCACATCCACTTCCGGAGGGGGCGTGGTCAGAAGGAAAACAGAGTGTTCTGATGAGGAATGAAGAAGAGGACTTTTCAGGCATGCCAAAATCTGATTTCAAAGTGTTTTTTTGAGCATAAACTTTAAAGACATGTTTTTGGGACCTCTTAGACCAATATATATCGATGAAAAAAGCATGATATGTCCCCTTTAACATAACAAGAGGGTTAAAAAACAAAAATAAAGTCAGTATTTAAAAGTATCTTTCTAAAAATTAGTCTTCAAAAGGAAGAGTCATCTTGTAATCAAAGTTAATATTCAGGGAAATTAAAAAGCATTCTGTGCACATGCAATACAAAGAAGCATGCATATCAAGGATGTATGAGGGCAAGGCAAGAAATAAATAAATAAATAAAACTTTTCAGTCTAAATGAAATGACGGAAGGACTTATTAAAAGCCTCTGACAGCCTCTGACACCAGTTTTATTTTCAGGTTCCTTGATTTATTGATTTCCGTAAAGATGTGAAAAGAATTTCAACCAATGTTTCAAAAATACTTCTAAAATAGATCCCCTCCCTGTTCTTTACTGATGCACTATCTGGTCTCAAGAGACAGAGCCATGGGAGTCTACAGAAGAGTCTGTATTCAACTTTGTTCTGTCTGTCCCTGTTGGGTAGCTAACACGAGCTAGCCAGCTGTCAAAAGGTATCAGAGAATCTTGTCAAGAAACACAAACAGCGGGGTAGATGACTTAGCGGGCAGACTTTTTTTGCTCCATCTGTGCTGAAACTGATTATAGAGGTGGATGTGTGCACTCTACTTAGCTGATTTACTGACACAGATGTATGGGATAACCTGTAAATAACCTTTCTTTTGTGAATATGCATTATTATGATAGCTGTGCAGGTGGTGCAGAGCTTTTGCTGTTCTTTTGCATTAATCCCTTACAAATTATACACAAACAGTCCTGATTCTGTCTCTGTATCCTGCAGAAAAAAGAAGATGGCATACTTTTTTTTCAGCCATGTTGTTGTTTAGCTTTATCAGGGCACTGGAAACGAATCCCCCTGAGAGCACTTCTGCACTGGGGGTTAATATCCCCCAACAACTATGATTTCTAGTCAAACAAGCCCACAGCCAGCCAGGCACTTACATCGAGAACAATCACTGTATGAAAGCACTCTCCAGCCCCGGGCAGGAATCTGTGTCATTGGTGAAAACCATCTCTTTGCCACAGCCAAGTGAGACAGCATCCCCTGAGTAAATATAGATCTCATTTATTACATCTTATTCAAATATGTCATTTTGGCCTTTAGGCAACAGAACCATCTACTGCTGGAGGTAGTAAGTAGAAATCCAAAGACCAGATTGAATATTTCTTTAAGTAAGCTCTCTTGACTGGAGTTAAGGCCATTCTCAGCGCAGACGATTGGATTGCACATAATTTTCTTCTTCTGACTTTTTAGTTACATATACACAGTGATGGGCAAGTTACTTCTAAAAAGTAATACATTATATATTAGTAGTTACTGTCATTTGAAAGTAATTAGTTACATTACAATATTATATATTACTGTCTCTGATTTTTAATGGTTACACTACTTGAGTTACTTGCACCAAAATAACTGCAGAAGTATGACTAGCATTCTAAATGCTAAAATATAGTTTATTGTAACTGATTATAAATCCAGTGAAGGGTGATGTGGTATAGCATGATGACTGTGTAAGCCCTAAGGCTACTAACAACTTAATATAATACAATAAGTAACAATGACCGTGAGAATCACAAAAGCAGACAAATAAAAGTCTGGTAAGTTACGATAAAGATGTCGTAAATATTTAAACTTAACCTCAGTACAGTCTCTCTCTCTCTCTCTCTCTCTCTCTCTCTCTCTCTCTCTCTCTCTCTCTCTCTCTCTCTCTCTCTCTCTCTCTCCTCTCGTCTCTCTCTCCTCTCTCCTCTCTCTCTCTCTCTCTCTCTTGGTGTGACTGGTGTGCTTTTCTGTGTTTACAATAGCCATGTGCGTCTCCTACGTCATCAGCGGCCAGTCTGTGCATTTTTGCGCGGCGGAGCATGATGGAGCATAACTACAGAGGCCCCTCGGTTTAGGTGCATGTCACGCTTCTTTTGTGGTTTTCAAAGTCAGAAAAGCCTGAAGTTGCCAAAACATGATACCTCGTTTTATCCTCACATTCAGGAATAGAGATTGCTAAATCAATATCACGATCGGATTGGTTCAGTATCGGTATCGACAGATACCAAAGCCCAGGTATTTTTAGCGGTATCGGGACCTGAAAAGTAGGATTGGTGCATCCCTAATCACAGACACAGCCATTGATTGGTTGACTGTCCAAAACAAACATGGCAGCCCTCTATTAGCTCCCTGAACTGTAGGAATAATCATATTTCAATCAAATTTGTCCATAAATCGTCACTGATTACCTTCTGTTTTGGACGGACGGGATCCGGGTAGTCTCTGAAAATACACTGATCATCTCAGAGGCACAGAATATCATCTGGATGTCGCAGAAACACACTGAGAGTACCACCGGAAAGCTAAGTTGCTCACTGAGTGTCTGTTTTTTTAGGTGATACGGTTATGATTTAAGACGAACTGTTATAAAGATTGCTTTGTTTGACGATGGTGCCAGTGCCGACCTCAGAAATGCGTTGCAACAAAGTGTGGTTAGAAGAAATGGTAAAACTCTCTTATATGGAGAGAATTCAGCTCTCACTTTCAAATAATCTAAGGCAATATGGCAAGACTTGTGTTCCCCTTCTTCAATATATTGAAAAATCTAACTAAACTAATTAAGATAGAACATTAATGGCCTCCTTTGGGGTGGCAGGAAGTAGAGTCCAGACAGGGTGGGTGGGTATGGCAGAGGTGGGGAGGGGTGAGTGGTTTTGAGTATTATTTTTCCTCTATGTTGTTGTTAATTTGTTCTTTTATTGTTACTCACTACATCTATTGACTTGTATGTTTGTTTGTTATTTTTGTTTTTCTTAATTTAATTGAAAAGGAGGGAAATATCTGTAACATTGAATGATTTATTATTGCTACCTCAATAAAAAACATTTAAACAGAAATGCATTGCAACCCGCGTTACTGAGATTTGAAACAGGTATAATATTACCAACATTTTATTAGGAATGCGTTATATTACTGCCTTACAGCAAAAAGTAATACATTACTGTAATTGCATCATTGCATTACTTTTGTAACGCATTACTCCCAACACTGCATATACATCCATGTCTCTCGACTGTGACTTAATGTGTGTGTCTGTGGACAGCGAGTGAGGGGGGGGGGGGATTCAGAATAATTCATATTTTCATCTGTGAGCTCTTTAATAACTTGACAGGCTCAGATGAGGTCAGAGTGCTAAACTTCACGTCACTTCCCATTTCCTGTGTACCACATCTGTGATCAGTGTAACCACAGAGGCCCCCAGAGCCCAGAGGAACTTTTATAATCACATGGCAAAAATGATTCTGAAAACTGCCTTTTATTATGCAGAGTACTCAATTACATCCTGATACAAATACATCAACTGCATTGTGAGAGAGGTGCAAATGTTTCCTCCTCCGCTTCTGGCTGGCACCTTCACGACCCCTTGCTAGCCAGACCTTAAAAAAAATAGCGTACAAAATTTATTGGATGTGTTGACACCCCAGCCTTGGTGGCTAAGTGAAAAGGTATGAAATTAAACAAATTAATTCTGCTCTTTGGCTGGCTGACAGCCTCGGTGGCTGTCACTGCTGCTTAGTGTGATGCTGGAGGGGGGGTTGGAGAGGATGAGAGGAGCCTGTGGAGGAGAAGCCAGGCCTCTGCGTCAACTGTCAAGCCTGGACATGACGATCAGCAGGCCTGGGGGATACCAGCAGTGCAAAGACAGCTGAAGATGAGAGGAGGAAAACAGGAGAGAAAGGACAAAAGGGAGAATGGACAGATGAGAGAGGTGTGAGGAGAAAGTGAGAGATGGCAGAAGTCGAGGGAGGGGGTCGCCTTCAAGTGTTGGAGCAGTTTAAATTTATTGCAAATAACTGCTCCTGATGCTCCGCCATTTCAATTTCACACAACACAATTCCACAGCTCTGGAGCAAATGTGTCCCCGTCAGCATCGCTTAGGCTTCCCCAGCTCCCTGCCTCGCACCTCTGCCCCTCCCCTCTATGCGCTTTCCCCTCCTTCTCCTTCACCTTCACTCCTTCATCTCGCTCCAGCCCCTCGCACCTTATCCCTCCCATCTCTTTTTAATGTTCTTTTTAAATGGTTAGGCCACTGCTGACAGACAGACAGACAGGGAGACCGAGAGTGGGAAATGGGCTGTTAGCGAGCGAAAGACAATAGATGAAGAAAAAACGGGAAGACAGGAAACAAGAGAGAGAAGTTAGAGACTGTGAAAAGAAAGTTAACTTTTAAAGGAACTGTTTTCCTATGAACTTGTTGTGTGTCAGATGAGAACATGAAAAAACAGCACAGTTAAAGAGAATGAGGGGGCATATCCTGATTGTAGAAGCTAATACTCAAACAGTGTTAAAGCACAGATGGGATGTGCAGTGACCAGAGGAAGCCTATTTCAGCTTTGGTAATGACAGACTCACTGTTCATTAGCGGGCTGACACAAAACTGTCCTTTATTCGAGGTTCTGACACAGGAAAGTCGAGATAAAGATAAAGGGATAAAGGGAAGGGGTGAGAAGAATAGTACTCATTTGGGCCATGTTTTGAATAATTTATCTCAAGGGTTAAGAGAAGCTCTGGATCCATAATGAGGCAGAGGCCTGTGTTTGGATGACTTTCATCTTCCCCAGTCCAAAGACCGCTTTATCACCCAAAAGGAAATCACAAAATAAAAGCACAAATGTAACTCTGCCTCTCTCTCTCTCAATACACCGTATGCACACGCTCACACTGACAGAGACCACACAGCACAGCTAAGCATCAGGGATGGAAATCAGCAGCGTTCACTACATGGTACGCCGCAGCTGGATTAACGCTGTATGCTTCAGCAGCAGCATCACGAGCGCTGGCAGCCGAATGTGAGTGGCAGGAAGAATCAGTGAGGGAATCAGCCTCAGAGACGAGTGCTGAGGCAGAGGCAGGAGCAGCAAAGACAAGGAGGCAGAGAAGAGAGCAAGAGCAGAAGAGAGAGCTCCACTCAATCTGCAGTGGTTTGATAAGAGTTATTATTTCATTATCTCTCCCTGGGCCTAGTCCTGAGCTGGCATACACAGGCACAGGCACATGCACAGACGTACACACTCATACATACATACATACAGATACACACAGAAGAGATATAGAGTGGGGGGAGACGCAGGGAATGCAGATTAAGGATATTTGAATGAGAAGGATAAGGAAACAGGCCACGGAGCACTTATTATAAGCTAACACTGAAAATGCACAGGAAGCTGATGCTCCACCTTTTACTACTCGGCTATTTATGGGACCATGTCTCATCAGTCACACAAACACAAACAGCACATTTCTACGTAGGGTTGCAAAGGGGTGGAACATTTCTGGTAAATTTCCATGGGAAGTTAAGCTGCGAAATTTTGGAAATATTCCAATTTGGAAACTTTCCATGGGAATTTATGGGAATTAACTGGGAATTGAGGGTCATTTAATGGAAAGGTATCATATCCAAGCTTAAATATTTGTTTTGTTATAAGCAGACATCCATCCAAAATAGAAATCATCAATGCATGTGATGGAGGAATGCAAAGTGCATGTAGGGGGCACGGTCTCAATAGCCCTGCAATAAGCAGTGTGCTATGTGCATGTGATTGAGGAATAGCATAGATATTCGACTGTACTTGCATGAAATCTGGTTGTTTTAGTCAGGATTACACTAAAATATATTTTCCCCCAACTATATTTAAATTCCCTATTAAGAGCCAACCTCCAATTTAGTAAATTCCTGGTTTATTCCCATGGAAAGTTTCCAACTTTGAGAATTCCCGGAATTTTGCAACCCTATTTCTATGTACCTTGCAGAGGGGGGGCTTCATCCACCATGATTACATGAAGGTGGGATTTTCAGCTTTATCACTTCTTTAAATTAAATGAGGTTAACTCCTGCAGAAATGTTTGTTTTGTTTCCCTTTAAAGTGTTCATAATAGACCGACGCTGTCACCGCATCACAACTGAGGCCCAAATAAAATCAAATGCTGCTGTTATACCAAAATATTCCCTCTTTTGTCTCTATTTCATCTCTAAAAAAAAGTTTACAGTGCCTGATGAATCATTACAGTCAGCGCTGTGAGCTAATTTCATTATTTGTCTTCCGTCATCAGCTTTGTGGACCAGTTGAGGAGGACCTGGATTCAATTCAAAGAGTGGTGGGCTGTTTGATGTTAGCATCCTCAGTGGGATGTTTGTCCCCATTAGAGATTTATTTGTCCTGCTGTCTGGCATTGAGCCAAGAAAACGCTGCAGGCGTCTTTTCTTAAAGCCCCAAACCACTGTCACTGTCAGGCCTGGAATTCACACCATAAATACATGAGTGAAAATGTGAAGAGGTGGATGGTTCCAAAACGTATCAATATTTCAAACCCATATTTAACAATCAAGAATACAAATATTTTGATTGCTGTATCAAATATTTCAAGCATTCCGAAGTTGAATAATTATTTCTGTTTTTCCAAATGGAAAGGTCAGGGGTCAAACTGAGGACACATCAAGATGAAGCCAGTCTCCTCCGGCTGACAGGCGAGGACCACGCTCCTGACATGTTCCGGGCATGTCAAAACAAAAACAACGACAACAGATGTGGACTCAGCGATGCATATTAAGAACACGCACTGACAGGTATGTGCTGTAGCGTGACGCAAGACAACACACATGCATGCTCAAAGCTTGAACACACAAACGCACATCTGGCACGTCCAACGGTGTAAATCTAAAATGCAAATAAAGCGCAATGTTTCTGGATACAACGTCGTACATCTGACAAACACTGTGAAAAAAAATCATCTTCTGTTTCTAGTTCCTCCACTTCCTCCACAGTAACAGTAAAAAAACAAAAAGATGCAAGGATGAGATGTATGAAGAAGATGCAGGTGGGTTTGAAGAGACACATATGATGTGAAATAAGTAAATACTGTTGGATCAGCCGTCACTGATATTGTTGTTTTTAAGATGTTTCCTCTCAAAGAGCTGTCTAGAAACTGCAGCTGTGGACCACAACAGTGTGAAGGTTGTGCTCATGGCTCTTCAGTCCATTCACAGCAGTACAGTGTATGAAAAATATGAGGAGAGATATTCTATTTTTGAGCCCGTATGTGAAATCCTACCACTTAATTCACCTCGAAGAAAACCTAGTGGAATTGGAATATCTTTGATGATGGTGGACCCGATTATTCACATAACAATTAGGCATGGAACACACATGATGCAGTCACAGCTGACTTGCTGTTAGCCAAATAAGCAGACTTCCTG